>NW_004955406.1:28912991-28938543 GCF_000276665.1 Chinchilla lanigera | reverse complement strand
CATAAATTTCTGTCAAATAAAAACATTAAGGTGTTTCCTCATCTACCCTATTCGTTGGTCTGACTCTTCCTCATAGTCAAAATGACCCTGAAAGGCAAACATTTTGGATTAATTCAGGACGTCAAGGCAGCCAGATAGTACAAGTAAAGACACACAGAACTCCTTCAGAAAGCGGCAAGAGCTATGGGATAGGTGTATTCAAAACTAGCGGAAATAACTGGAGGGAGATGTATGGTGATGTGTCAATTAGTCTGGTTATTTTTTTCTTTAAATATTCATTGTCTATTTCAGTCCTACCACATACTTTAGAGGTTGGAACACATGTGACCAGCAACTCATATGTAGGGAAAACAATAGTTACTTTCAAAAATAAGTAGTATTATTATATAAAATATATAGTATTACTATATAAAATGTATAGTATTATTATACAAAAATTATTATTCTGCTTTCTTCTCATTAGTGAGGATTCAGTCGTTTGGCCAGTTACCCAGGAGCCTGGAGACTGAGGTCTTGCTACACAGAAAGAGGATGAAATCGGGTTAGTAAATGGATAACCAGATACTACCATCTAGGGTTTTGCATCAAATACTGACTATAATTTGCTCAACTCTAAGTAAATTTATTCCACACTTAAAATCAGAAAAACAACACTACAATCCATAGTATTTACATTGCAATTCACAAAATAATGTGATTTACTATTTGGTACATAGAACTAGGCATCATACCCGTTCTTCTTGGAGAAAAATTATGGTGTTAAACACAATTACAGAACCAAATGAATTCAAGGAACATTGTTACCAAAAATTACTTTTTGATCCTTAATTCAGTTTTCTGAAATTCTATATTCTAATTTGCTTTCATGAATGTTGCAATAATTGCCTGAGTCATAGCAAAATAATTTCAGGTTTGCTAGATAAAAGTGGATGCTTTTGTAACAAGAACAATTCACGAACATATTTCTATTTTTTAATTAACCAGTATTGCTGCTTTTGTTCAAAGAACTGTGACCAATTATGCTGACTACAGAGAAGTGTCAGGGGTCTTTGGTCATGAAGGCTGATAAAATCTAAGTGTGCATCATAATACACAGATTTAACCACAGGCTATTCAAGTTAACACTTAAAAACAGGAGCCCAATAAAAGGCAGGGAAATGATGTGATGAGCAATATTAGTTCTGGTAATGACGACATGTTGCAGGGAATGGACATGCTCCCTGGGACTTGGATAATACTACTTTATTGTTTGATTCTGTCCTGGAGGTGCTCTGAGACCTATAAAGGGATTGCTCTGTCAATCTTCTATCAATTCCCATTATTGCAATGATTGAAGAGCCTCACCTTAGGGGTAGTGGAGATACAACAGTGAAACTGTGTGTCTCCGTGCTATCTAATAATCATAATATGCTGTCTATACCTCACTTAAAATTAGTAACAATTTCTACTGATGCCTTCTCTGCATGTTCAGAATGTTTGCTCAAACTCTAGAGGGAAAATCTTTCCTGTACATTTGCATGGCATCTTCCTTCCTAGTATTACACCTGGATGGGTTAGAGGAAAATATAGAAAGCAGAAGGAAGAAAGATCGCCTGCTTGCGTGTGCACATATGCATGTCCGTGCTTTATTCCTCGGTCTTGTAAGTCAGTTCATCAGTAAATATTTAAAGATGTCTTCTCTGACTCAGAAGAAAAACATTAACCCTGACACAGCCCACAGTGTCAAGAAGCTTATATGCTAATGAAGGGCATTATCAAAACACACAGTGTTCAGGAATAGAGTGTCTCAGAGAAAGTAAAGAGAGTATAAGGAAGGGAGTCTAAGCAGATATGTAGATACAAGGCTGTGCAAGAGAGATAATCAATACTCCACACATTCAGTCCTATTCGCTACAAAGTAGAGAATAACTTGGAAATTGGCTAAATCAAAGTAAGTAACTGATGCCTAAGGGATATGTAGAAAATAACAATGTGCACACACAACAGTGTAAATAAGTAGGAAGTTATAACTGAGTACTGAATTACCCTTTGAACTATTTCTGAATCTTAAGGATGGGCTGTGGTTCAAGGACCTCTCCATCCCATCAGCTCAGCACAGTATAGAGCATCCTTTTTTGCTGCGCCCCATGAAATAATAAAAGAATGCAATATTTGTGCATAAGACGGTGATGTGTGTGAAATACAGGCGTGAGGGTCTGCAGCTCTACCTGCAGTGTATGTGCAAAAATTCCGGGAGTTAACCACACAGCCTGCCAGAAGATCTGCTGCTTCAGTGGTGGTGGGAATTCCAGGTGAAAGTGATGATGAGCATCTTTCACTCTCCCACTTCTGCAACTTTTAATATCCAGTTAATCAAAACATGAATCTTTTCCCATACTAAGAATTTAATGGTATACACAATCATACATATACCAACACTATAGAGTCTTGATTAGCATTTTGAACATTTGGCAATTGAGTAGTATAGATCCTTTATCTTTTACTATTATTTTAATTATTCTGATTTGTACATTTTCTTATAAATTTCAGACTGAGTTTATAAATTCTGTACATGGCTGTTAGAGGATTGAATGGCACTATGCGGAATTTGGCCAACAATGAAAGAAAAATTAATATTCTATAATGCTGGTCTTTCAATAAATATGATATAAATAGGTTATTTCTTAATTATGTTTCTTGATACATTTTAGGTACACATAATTGTCAGACTCATTATACAGAATTTATATCTATATAGGATATATTTTGATTCCTCTTTTTTCCCAAGCCCCTCTTCCTTTCCCTATTTGCAAAGTTTTGTTTCCATTTTATTCTTTTTTAAATGATTTTCTTTTTTTCCCCTTTCCTTCCTCTCCTTCTTCCTTCTCCTTAGGTCCTCATCCCTTTTCAATAGTTTCTTCCCATTTCACAGTATCAATTCCACATTTTGGTCCTTAGTTACTCTTTCAGTTTCTCACACTAGAGAGACAAAGTGATATTTACACATGTGAGTCTGATGTATTCAGTTAGGAGTATGTTATCAGGTTATTTATGTCTTTAATATTCTTTCTGTGTCCCTCTTATGTTTACAGTGGAAAAATTTAGTTTATAAGTTTCTGTATCTCTGAATTTTTTACCAAAAACTTTCCAATCAAAATAAGAGAGAAAGGGGCTGGGGATTTAGCTCAGCGGCAAAAGCGCCTGTCTGGCAAGCGCAAGGTCGTGAGTTCGGTTCCCGGTACCGGAGAAAAACAAAACAAAAAACAAAAATAAAAATAAGAGAGAAAGAACTGTTAATACACTGTGTATTACTATCTTAAAGGTAGTTACAATACAATACAGTATAGTACAGTAAAGTACAATACAATACATAGAGGAAAAAGACTTTCACAAAGCAGAAATAAACAGGTAACTAAGACAAAACTTTCTTTTCAATGAACTAAGAGAAACGAATACTATAAATGAAACAAATTAGCACATATATTAAAATGCTTTGGAAACAAGAGAATGCATAATGTGTGGAATTCTTTAAACTTCTCCCTACTTCCTACTTATGCATTTTCTGTTTGTAGAAAAATGGATGCAATTTGAGAACATAATGTTAAGTGAAATAAGACACAAAACCTTAACTATTACATGTTTTAACTTACGTGAGAAACTATGTGTATATATTTCTGAATGTTTCATAAATTTAGATTAAATATAAGTGAAATTATTTTTGTTGTATATTTGTTTAATATAACTACATGGAAAAACAATAAAATACCTGTTCTAACCTGCTAATATTTATTTGAAATGGCTTTCTTTTTGTGGATTCCTTAAAATTTTCTATGAACAGAAACAAGTTGTATAATTAATGACAAGTTTCACTTATTTTCAAAGTTGCTATGAATTTTTTAAACTATGGAAATGTGTAGGGATTTAACTGCAGTGTAATACAGAGGTGATGAAATGGCCATTTGTCTTTGTATAATGTTTTCCAGATACTTGAGAATTTGGCATTTCACCATCTAGTGATATTGCCTATGGATTATCATAGATGTGATTATCATTTGAAAAACTTCTTTTTCTACTCATAATTTGATAAAAGTTTTTAAAGGCATAAATCTGTGTGTAATTTTCAAATACTACATGTGTACCCACTAGAGTTATCACTTGATACTTCCTTTCACATTAACACTGTAACTTTATTTTCTCTCTAATTTCCATAAACACCATTCCATAGGTAAATTATTTTTTCCCAAGAGCCATTTTCTACAGTTGATTACTTTACTGTTATTTAAAGCCCCATTGTTAAGACTATTGAATTTACTATACATGGCTAAAATTATTACTATCATGTTGTTGAAACCTTTTGGCAGGTCTACTTATGAATGTTTTATGGAATTATTTCCGTTTATAAAGCATTTTCATATTAGTAATAGAGATGCGTTGGCCTCATAAAATGAGTCAAGAACAGTTTCTCTCTGTGTGATGTAAGCAATCCTGTATAGAATTATTGTTGTTTATTTCATAAATTTAGCAGAATGAATCAGATAATTTATGAGTCAGAAGTTACACTTATGAAAAAGTGTTTCAATGTATTAATTTCTTAAATGTACAAAAAACTAATCAGATTGATTTATTTCTTTATAAATTAGTTGTACTACTTTTTGTCTTTTAACAGTCATACATATTATCTAAGTTGATATTAAATAGATTTAAATAATGTTGTATGACATTGTTCACATTTCAATTTCTTTAAATCTCTATTAATGAATTTCACTTACTGGTTTTATTGAAAATTTGACTTCATTACACATTTCTCTGGTTTTATTTTTCCTTAGAAGTCTGTAGGTTATATGCCTGTTTTTATGTCTAATTTCAAATTTTACATCCTTTGTAATTGTAACTATTCTATTAACTTACTATTTTCTCTTTGTCTTTTTGGAGGTTCACTGCATAGTTTTAATGTCTAAAAAACTTTAATTTGGAATGTTTTTAATTTATTCTATGTAAATATTTCATATTCTATATCTAATATCTATAGTCTTTTCCTTGTTCTCCAATTAACTTTTTTTTTTTTTTTTTTTTTTTTTCTGGTACCAGGAATCGAACTCATGACCTCACACTTGCCAGGCAGGTGCTGTGCTGCTGACCTAAATCCCCAGCCTTCCAATTAATTATTGTCCATGAACCTTAATTTTTCCTTTACCTTGTTGTCCTTAGCCCATTCTCAGCTGTTTTCCTGATCTATCTTCCAGTTCTTTAAGTGTGTATTTAGTCCAATGTTATCAAAAATCATCATTCAATTCCAAATGTTATGGTTCTAATGTAGAATTTATTTTTTATTATACTGAATATTTTTAACATCTATGTCATTAAATTTTGATCCAAATATTTGGTCCAAATTTTTATCCAAATATTCTAGAGCAATTTGATCCAAATACTCTAAACTTTGGTCCCAATAATCTAGAACATAGTAGCAAAATGCTTTTAATAACATATAGTTTATAGAAATTTATAGTCAAATATACATACTTTTTTTTTGCCTTCTTGAGACAGGGTCTCAATTCAGGCTGCAATTCAGGCTGGCCTTGAGCTCACTTTGTATGCAATTCAGGCTGGCCTTCAGCTCACTTTGTATGCAATTCAGGCTGGCCTTCAGCTCACTTTGTAGTGGGGGTTGGCCTCAAACTCAAAAAAATCCTGCCTCAGCCTCCCAAATGCTGGGATAACAGTCAGACACCACTACACCTGGGTAGTTAGATATTTTTACAACTCTGTTTTCTACTTATTTAAAATATCCAGATAACTTAGTCAAAGCTCATACAAGAAATTCATCTATATCTTTATAGTGACTATAATTTTAATTAGAGCATAAACACATATTGAGATAAATGTTGAAGAGTAGACTGACTAATCATGGTTATTTGTTTTAGATTTAGTAAATTAGTGCATTCTAGTTTAAATATCAGTTCTTCATGCACTAAATAATTGTAAGAAAGTCTTCATGTTTTCAACTGACTAGAGACCTATGGACAAAATAGTTCTCCTTCCTTGCAGTTTTATTTTTTTCTTCCTTGCATCTTTAAAAACAAGATTTCTATAGTACATTTTTTAAGAAAATGTCTATCCTTTGAACACTATTTAGTGTGAGTAGTTAGCATTTCTAAGAAATACATCATTTTATATAACTTTTCAAACTTTAGTAGGTGAACTGCCATCAACAGGGATAAATTTCACAACCCTTTGAGAAAAGTTACCTGGTCTTTTTACTTTTTAGGATATTTCTCTTAGTCTAATCTATTTTTTTATTTATGACAAGACTAACATCACTGTTGGTAAAATCCTACTGATCTGATGTAGCTGGTTCATTCTGCAGGTACCCAGGATGAGTGTTAGCAGTTTGAAAGAAGATGTTATGACTACAACAAAGGAAACCCATCTAAACAAGTATAATTCATTCAATGACTTTGTAATTTGTTTTGAAACTGTTAGTCTCTCTTTGCTCTCCATATGCCCTTTTTCATCCCTCACAAGTACACTCATTGAATGTAGGGCCCAAGTGAGTCAATTATGATTTTATTTCCTTTCTTACCTATGTAAAGAACTTATTTTGAATAAAGTCACAATCAAAGGTTCTGGTGAATGTTAATTTGGGTGTGGGACTGGTAAAATTATTTTTCCTAATAACCCACTCACAAGAAATATTTATGCTTTGCATTCTAGTGGGGACTTTGATTTTCGTTCTGGTCCCCAGCTATGCTGGATCGTAAGCACTTTTACTAAGAACTAACATGTTATTGGAATGCATTTTCATGAAGAAACAGCAGAGACTTTGCACTATTTTAACATGGTCATGTTTCAGTGATTTGTTTGAATAGCAAGATAAAATTAGTTTAAGAAATATTTTAATTAAGCAAAACAACTATCATATATATGCAATTAAAGTAACCCACTTAAAGCATTAAAAATAATCTGTATAACTCAATAGTGCCTTTTAGAGGAATATTTGCACAGTCTGTTACTAGAATACTGATTTTCTTTCTATCCTAGATGATCTAATTTTAGTTTATTGATCCCAGAAGCTAAAAAGTAATATTATTGAATTTCAAGCTAAGCATAGAGGTATAAAATATCAGATCATTTATAAAGAAAAGGTGCTAAAAGCATATTACAAACAAGTCAAATTGTTTTCAGAATTCTCCTTAGCACCTTTAATGGGAGGTATCATACATATCTTACATTATTTTGTCTTAAGAGATGAAATGTTAATCTAATATAGTTAATTCTAAGGAGTCACATTTAGCATATATAAATAGCTACTGAAGACTGATATATTAATTTTTTTTCTTAATCCTTTTTTCACAACCTTACACAGCACTAGCAATTGCATTTTAATGCTTTCTTCTTTCAGAAATTCTCCAACTAGCAGAATCTCACTTATTATTTATGCATCCAAAACGTCTTTGGGGATTGTTAAGTTATCGTCTTCTGTTGTGTTTTGTGAATACAAAAATATTCTAATAACTATAATAACAATAAGTATTTAGAAAACTCTTTCAAGACATATGTAGTTAACAGAGCCTATAACCAAACTGTGAAACCAATAATAAAACAAAAAACTGAAATAAAGGAACACTAACTGGTTACCAAGGATAGTGGGACACCAGAGTAGCAATTTTTACTCTCTGTTCTTTTAAAAATGAAAGCAGCTACTTCCACACCTGAACAAGCTTTGCACTAGTGTTTCTCAAAAATTAATTTTGTCTCCAGTGGTAGCCCCTCTTTAAAAGGTTTAAAAATATACCATCCCCATCTCAGAGCCAAAGGAAGAGGGACACAGTAAATTTTCTACCCAGAGCCCCTAGCGTAGAAAATGTTCTAGAACTCAGTGGATGCAAGCACATTCAAGTCACATGGTTTGAGATTATGGGTCCACAGTGTTTTCTTGTTTTCTATCACTAAGATGTCCATCTTGGGTGGCTTGAAGGTTGGTGGTTCTTCAGCTATTTGGGTGCCCTGGCCCAGGCTCAGCTCCCTGAGAGAGGGCTTCTGAGCTCCACTGTAGGCTTGGACAGCAAAGCCTACATAATCAGACCTCTGCAGGGGTCTTGGTCCAAACACGTTTCATTTATCTAATGAGGTTCTAGCTTCATCCTCACTTCCAGGATCCAGCGAGCTGGGATTTGGGCAAGTTAAGGCTGTGCAGAACCTAGCAGTGAACCAGCCTCTGGACTTCTGTTTTGGAAGGAATGAGGGGCGCTGCTTGGGCTGGCCTGGCCTGACCATTTTGTACTGCTTTAGACTAAAAAAATTCTGAACACTGATTGGGGAAATGCGTGACCTATTTTTGTGTCACATATTCTAGAGAAGAATTTGAATCATTGCTTACTAAGGAAACAATGCTTATGCTATTACAAAACTAAGACTTGATTGTTTCATCGGGATCAATGTAAGCATTGAGAAATCATGGTGTAAAGGCACCCAATAACTTAAGTGGGCAACCGTGGCCCTTTTGACTGTGCTGATGCTGTGCTTCAGCCTTAGCATTTAGGACCTAAGATCTGTTTGAGATCAGGGTACAGCTGACAGGCAGTTCAGGGAACGATCTCACTTGGAGTCACGTTCCTTTTTAGTCATCCTAAAGGATCATTTGGTACAGCCATTACAAATGGCTGGAATTGCAAATTTAGTTGTGAATTTCTGTAGTTTAAACCTAGGTTTCTAAAAAGCATTTTATTTATGCTTTTCAATTTCTCTGAAAATATCTTGAGAAATAAATAATAGCAAAATATTAGGTGCATATTGATTACTTTTAGATACCCTGATGAAACATGATGTTCTAAGAATTCTTGCTGTTTATTGTGTCATGCTGAGTACTATTATTTTCTGTCCCAGTTTTATAATATTAAAGCTTTTTCTTAGAGAACACCTAATATCCTTCAGGTTGCCTTGCCTTTCTTCTGGATGTAATGAAATGCAGCAAGTTATAATATTAATAGAAGACTCATAACTCTTAAAGCAATTTTGAAATATTTGTTTCTTCTTAAAGTCTGAGATTGGCAGTATGAGGTGACAGTCACTCCTTGCAGTAGTAGATATCAAAAGAAGATACTTGCAAGTGTTACCTCTATCCAAGATTTGTGTTGCTTGCTGTATCACTTCTCCATCTCTTAATGACTGTGAAGCATTAGCAACTACTCTAAGTTCTCACCTTTTCATAATGTCTTGCTGTCAGCCTTTCTTAAATTCAGGAAAGAAAATCATTACTTCCTTAGTAAAGATTCTACCAATAGGAATCACTGATGGATAAAATAACTGGAGGCTGTTATTTATTTTACAGAATGAAAATTTCATTCAGACCCGTTGAGAAAGAAGTTAAAGCATTATGGATTCCTAAGTAATCTTGAAGTTTGCAATATCCGTGAAATTACTTTGGAGTACAACAAAATAAATTATTTTCTAAGTTATTCATATTTTAAAAAGCAGTTAGAGCATTAACTAATGTCAAAACCAAAAAAAAAGTTTCTACAAATAAATCTGAGGGTTCTGCTTATTAATGTGTGACAAAATAATCAGGTACAACAGAACTCTTATATTCCATATAAACAAAATAGTTGAGAAATTAAACAATTACTTGGGAAGAAAGGATACTTTGTGAAATAATTCTTAATACACTTGGAATCTGACATAATCAAATATTTGGAGTTGACAAACTTGTCAAACTACAGCATGTTTTTTTTTCTTCAAGCTATAACACATATTGCAATTTTTATCTCATTTGGATATTGGGTTTCATTTGAACCTTAAGTTTATTTTATTCTGAATTTTAAAAAATTAACCCAAACCTTTGATTTATTCTATGTTGACTTTTGTATTAAAGGGTATTGAATAGCACAATAAATTGTGATACTTTAGTAAATTATTTGTATTACATTTTAAAACATGCAGACCACCACAAATAGCTCAAAAGGCTTTATATTTTCTTGATGCAGATGATATAGCCATAAATATCTTCAGCCTCACAACAGTAATGTTCACTAAACTTCTTCAAGTGGTCATCATTTCAGGCATTTCTAAATGCAGCCATTTTTCCCTCTTTCCATTAGCTTCAGCAGACACTATAGAAGTAATGTTAGCACATTCTGCAGTAGCCTTATGCGTAGAATACCAAATTTCCTCATTTTTCTGGATCCACTGTATTGTTTATTTGTTACCAATCACCTTTGGTCAACAGCATTTTAATGCATTCACAGAGGAGGCTTATGTTATTTTCTATTTCATGCACATTGCTACTTGTTATGTTTAGGAAAACTAGAAAGCACTTTGAAACTATGTTTGTGGCCATTTTAATCAGTGAAATCACAAAAT
Organism: Chinchilla lanigera; assembly: GCF_000276665.1. Lineage (NCBI taxonomy): Eukaryota > Metazoa > Chordata > Mammalia > Rodentia > Chinchillidae > Chinchilla > Chinchilla lanigera. The sequence continues at coordinate 28,928,208 of NW_004955406.1, read as the reverse complement.
AAGAAAAACAAAGCACAAAAATGTGACCGTATGTCAGCTGTCAACAGGGTAATCCTTCACAATATTCCTGGGAAAAAAAATGGCCTTGAGCCAGGAATTGCTTGATTCAAATATTTTTTACCTTTTCGAATGCTCACAAAGAACCACAAAAATTCTGTTTGTCATTTTGAAGTAACAAATAAATTGTAGCAAAGAGACAAATTACAAAATATACTGAATTTATAAATGTGAAGAAGTACTATTTGATTAAACTGAAAGTGAGAGATAATATTATAAAAGTAAGATTAATTTGTTCTCTATACTCAGAGGTATGAATTCATGTTTTTAAAAAATATTGCTTCATATAAGATGAAAGAAAAAATGTTTCTGTAATTTTTAGTTAATGCCGTTATTACTGAAATCAAATAATCCAATATTTTTATGCTGCATTATATCAAGAATATGTAGATTTTATAGTTTTATACAAATTATATAACTTTCCTACAACTTTGTCTGTGACTCTGTTTTGTTTGTATTGTTCTTTTGCTATTTTGTAAATGCATGTCTGTTTGTTAATATGTTTCCCTTCTTTTATTTAAAAAATTGTATATGTTTGTAACCATGTATGCACACTTAGGTAGAAAAAAAGAGAATTTTAAAAAATGAGGATCATTTTGTTGATATTTGAATTAAGGTAATCTAAGTTTAATAAGTATGCATTTTTCACTTTACATTTATGAGCGTTTTGGCAAAGTTGCACAGCCTTGTGAACACAATCAGAATCAAGATAAAGAAGAATTTCAGCGCTAGGAAAGGTTTCCTTCTGCTACATTTCCGCCAACTCCCTCTTCCAAAATCTCTAAGCATTGATTCATTTTCTGATTGACTGTATTTCCCTTTTCTAAAATGTTGAAAATCTAAAATCATATAATGTGCAGCTTTTCTGTTCTGAGTACCTTTACTTGCTCTTATTTCTTTGGCACACATATAAGTTCTGACATTATCAATAATTTATAGTTTTAAATTGCTGGTTAGTATTTCATATGTGATTAATTGTACGTCAGTTTGCCTTATAACTACAAGAGTGAAGGGCAGCTGAATCAATTCTAGTTTGCAACAATTTCAAGGAAAGTTTCTATAAACATTCACACAAAATATTTTGCATAAATATAATTTTCACTTCACTTTTGAAAGTATCTATAAGTGGTATTGCTTAGAATTTTTGTAAATGTTTGTTCAATGTTTGAAGAAACAATCAAACATTTTTCCAAAGTAGGTCTACCATTTTGCATTTCCACAATAAATGAGAGTTATCTTTATAAGCACTGGGCTTTTAAATTCACTGCCATTAGAGTGATGGTGGTTTACTTCTTTTTGTTAATAATTTTAATAAATTTATAGCACAATATCATTGTAGGATTATGTTGTATTTTCCTTGATGACTAATAAGATTAGGGGTAGTTTTTTTGTGTTAAATTCTGATATTCTTCTTTTTTTGTTGAGAATATTGTTTTTTCTGAGTTTGGATAATTCTTTACTTATTTTTGATATAAGCCATTTGTCCCATAAGTGACTGAATGGTGTTTCAATCTGTGATTTTCTTTTCACTTGAGTTATTTCAAAGAGCAGGGAATTTCTAACTTGCCATATTTTTAAATGGAGCATACTTTATGTGGCATATTAAGACATGTTTGGCAACAAAAGACTACAAATAAGTTAGGTAATTTTTCTTATAGTAATTTGAAGTTTAATATTTAGGTCAGTGCTCTACTCTCAGTTAATTTCTTTAGGATACATTTTTTTGTTAGTGTTCAAAATAATATGGGCAGAAATGCTATTCAGTCTTTTCTAAATTTACTTTGAACCTTTGTTGAAAATCAATAAACCATATAAAACAGCTCCATTTCCACACTATTCTATTGCAGTCAAGTTATCTATAAATTGTGCAATACTTTACTTTCTTTTTATGTTTTTATTTTATGTCAAAATAAAACACAATTTCATAAAAGAATAATAAGAGGCTAAGAATAGTTAATACACTGCATATCATTATCTTGAAAGTAGTTACTCAGAGTGTAAGACATAGACAGCAAAGATTCTCTCTTACATGGTAGAGAAAACAAGTAATAACATAAACTTCTCTTTTCAATGAACCAAGAGTAACTAGTAGTGTAAATGAAATAAATTGGTGTATATATTAAAGTTCTTTTAAATTTATTTATCTGAGTATCCAAATTGAAGATATCAATATTTAATACAATAACCATTATTAATTTCCTATCACCTTGTCTGAAATTTTGTATTGCTTGTGTTATTTTTGTGTTATTTTCTAAATGTATGTGTGTATTCATTAAGATGTTTTTGTTCTTTTATGTTTAAAATTAAAAAATATTAAACATCAGAATGGATAATTGAGGGAATTATTTGAACTTCTCTCTAGTTCCTTACTCAACTTTTCTGTTTTAACAATCTTCTGTTTTTCATTCTGTTTGTATATTATCTTACGTGTATGATATCTTCTATATCATATATCAGCTTCTGGAAAATAATCCATGTGGTTTTTAAGTTTGTGTCTGATTTATTTCATCTAGCATTGGAACACTTCCATATTGTTGATGAGAATGAGAGCTAGTTCAACAATTATGCAAATTAATGTTGCAGTTCTTCAACATTCTAAAACTAGAAATTTCATTTGACCTATCTATCTCCTTTCTAGGAATCTTCCTAATTTAATTTTCCTAGAATTAAAACATCATTATAGTGTAGGTATATTTCCATACCCATATTATAACAGCTCAAATTACAATAGATGGATTTTGGAAATAGTATATATACCCATCAAGTCATGAATGGAGAAGGAAAAGGTGATATTTATCCACAGTGGTGTAGTATTCTGCCATAAAGAAAGATAAACTTGAGGTATCCATAGGTAGATGGATGCAACTTGAAGTATTGTACCTTTTTACTAATGTATCTTGATAATAAATCATAGAATCAGGTAAAGTAAGACCTTAAACAGTGCCTTTTTTTTTTCTCAAAATTGCTTAGTGTATTCTTGTTCACTTTCATATCTGTTAAATTTTATTTGTTAGTTTTTACATAGTTTTGCTGGGATTTTAAATAGAAACTTGTCTTCAATTGACCATAAAGTATTGTGTGTCTGAATGCATGAACAAGATATATAACTGCCAGTATCCTTGGGTTTGCAGGAAATTATAGTTATTTTAACTTCACATTCATAGAATTTAGAGCATATTTTATATACTGTATGCATTCTATATTACATGCTGTAAAAGTAATAAATTCATTTTTAGAAATTATTTAGTAAATATTTAAAGATGTTGGATTTAATTTTAACAGATAATTATATTATCTTTATGTAAAAAATTATTTTTTTTCTATCCAGACTCCATATGCATTTCATATCTTTTTTTCTGACTTACTGCACTGGCTAAATCTTTTGTCTGATAATGAAAGCCATCATCCTTGGCTTATTCCTGATCTTAGAAGAAAATATAAATTTTCTATAAATGTCTTTACAGAATTTTTAACCCTCTTATATCATTAGGAAATTTCACTATAGTCTCAGCTTCCTAAGAATCCCTTTTATCACTAATAGATGTTAAATTTCATTAAATTTTCTTCATGTACTAAGATGGCTGTCCCCACTTCACTTGTTGATAGAGGAAATTCTATTACCTTAGTCTTCATTATTGAACCAGATTTTATATTTAAGATGCATTCATCAGTTATGGTATAGTACAGTTTTAATATATTATTGTATACTATTTGAGTTCATGACTGTATTTTTGTGGAATATAAACATATAAGTTTAAATTCTTTTTTTAAAGTTTAAATTCTTATAATGTTTTGTTTATGCAAAACTCATTTAACTCAGTTAGAAATTCATAGACTGAGAGTTAAAGAATGGAAAACAATCTCCCCTGCAACAGGAACACAGAAAAAAGTAGGAGTAGCAATTTTGTTTGCAGAAATTGTGAACTTCAGACAAAACAAGTAAAAGTGATAGAGAAGTTCACTACATACTTTGTAGGGGTAAACATCAAAAGGGAGATATCAATCATTTATATGTAGGCAACAAATACAGGAGCATACAACTATGTACAACAATTACTAATAAACATGAAAAAATCAAATAAGCGGTAGCACAATTGTAATGGGAGATCTTAATACCCCATTGTCAGAAAAAGATAGATAGACAAAAAAATCAAAAAAGATTTAACAGAACATAAAAAATCCTGTAAATAAATGGACTTAGATATTTTCAATGTTCCACCTAACATCATCAGAATGCACCTTCTTCTTAGCTGCACATGTGATGTTCTCTAAAATAGATCATATATGAGCCCACAGAATGATTAAGTAACTGCAAAGGAAAGAAAATTATCTCATGCATATTATCAGACCATAGTGCATTGAAATTTGAAGTCAAGGGCAGAGGAAACTGCAAAAGCTCCAGAAACTCATGGAAATTTAATTACATTTTCTTAAACGATAAATGGGTCATCGACGAAATTAAAGTAGAAAGTAAACAATATCTAAAAATAAATGAGAGTGCAGATACAACACACAAGAACTTATGGGATGCAGTGGAAACAGTCCTTGGAGGGAAATGTATAGCAATGAATTCTCATATCAGGAAAACAGAATTAGCACAAATAAACATCATATTGCACCTCAAGATGATAGAAAAAGAAGAACAAGAAAATCCAAAAGCTCATACAAGGGAGGAAATTATAAAGAGCAGAGCAGAAATTAACACAATGGAGAATAAGAAAAGAATGTAGAGAATTAGTGAATCAAAGAGGTGGTTCTCTGAAAGGATAAATAAAATTGATAAACTTTTAGCCAACCTTACCAAAAAAGGAAAGAAAAGACTCAAATTCATGCATTGAGGAATGAAAAGGGTAAAATCACAACAAATCTTGAGGAAATTCAGAAGATCATCAATACTTACTAATTCTTTACTCTCATAGCATGGAAACTCAGATGAAATGGACAGATTCTTAGATACATATGCATTACAAATGTTAGATCAAAAAGATATAAAAATTCTGAATAACCCAGTATCAGTTAATGAGATTGAAAATGTAATCAAAAACTTATGAGGAAAGAAAAGATTTAATACCAATACTCTTCAAACTTTTAATAGAATTGAAAGGGAAAGGATACTCTGTAACTCATTCCTGGAGGCTGTATTACTCTTATCCCAAAAAACCATGGAAAGACCCAACCGAAAAAGAGAAGTACAAACCAATCTCACTAGTGAACATAGATGCAAAAGTCCTCAATAAGATACTAGCAAATGGAATGCAGCAAATCGTCAAGTAGATTATATACCATGAGCAGATGGGATTTGTCCAAGGAATGCAGAGATGGTTTAACATACACAAATCAATAGTTGTAGGACTCCATTCTTAACAGAGCCAGAAACAAAAATCACATGATCATCTCAATAGATGCAGGAAAAATCTTTTGACAAAGTTGAACACTCATTCATGAAAGAAACCTTACAGAAAATCAGAAAAGATGGTCTTTACCTCAACCTGAAAAAAGCCATCTATGACAAACAGCCAACGTCATACTAAATCGACAAAAACTGAAAGGTTTCACTCCAAAATGAGGAACAAGAGAAGTATTTCAACTATCACCACTCATAGTCAATATAATTTTGGAAATGTTAGGCAGAGCAATTAGGCAAGAGAGATATAGAAAAGGAATAAGGATAGAAAAGGAAGAAGATAAATTATCATTATTCACAGATGACCTGATACTCTATATAGAATACTCAAGAAACTCCAGCAAAAGCCTTCTAGATTTGAAAGTCAAATTCAGTAGCATAGCTGGATGCAAACTCAACCTCAAAAATCATTAGCATTCCTCTACACAAAAAAGAAAGTCACTGAGAAAGAAAATAGGGAAACCACACCCTTCAGAATAGCATCCAAAATAAGTGAATCCTTAGGAAGCAGTCTCTCAAAGAAAACATTTATAAGTTGAAAATTCAGTATTCTGAACAACAACAAAAAAAAAAACATGGAGAAGGATATCAGGAAATGGAAAGATATCACTTGCTCATGGGTAGGGGTAACCAACATAGTGAAAATGGCCATAATCCCAAAACTGTTACACAGATTCAATGCAATTCTTATGAAAATACCATTGCTATACCTCACAGATGTAGGGAAAACATTCCCCAAATGCATTTGAAGAAAGAAGAGACCTAGAATATTAAAAGCAATTCTGGGAAACAAAGGTAAGGTAAGAGGCACCACAATCCCTGACATGAAATTAAACTATAAAGCTACTGTGATAAATTCAGTATGACACTGGCAAAAAGAAAAAAAAGAAAGAAAGAAAATAGACTTGAGGATCAATGGAACAGATTAGAAGGGGCAGACACAACTATAAACACACTCAGACACTTATCTTTGACAAAGTAGCCAAACATGTTCACTGGAAGTAAGATAGACTCTTTAATAGATGGTGCTGGACAAATTGACTGTTTACATGCCTAAGACTCAAACTAGACCCATATCTATCAGCATGCACTATACTAAATCCAAAATGGGTCAAAGATTAAATATTAAAACAGAAACACTGAATCTACTGGAAGAGAAATCCTGAAGACAGAAGTGTAGGCAGAGACTTCATGAACAAGATCCAACCTGCATGGGAAATACTCCAAAGAATCAATAACTGAGATCTCATCTTATTACAAAGCTTTTGCACGTGAAACAAAATCACCAATAGAGTTAAAATACAATCCCCAGAGTGGGAAAATGTTTTTGCCAACTGTGCTCAGACAAAGGACTTCAATCTCAAACATATAAAGATTTGAAAAAAACAGACACCCAAAATTCAAAGCCCCAATCGAAAAATGGGCATCTGAGATGAACACACATTTCTCACATGAAGGAATATAAAAGGCAAATAAATATATGAAAAAATGTTCAACATCATTGATCATTTGAGAGATGTAAATTAAAAGCACACTGAAATTCCATCACACCCTGAAAAAATGACTGTCATCAAGAAATCAACAATAACAAATGCTGGTGTAGCTGCTGGGAAGAAGGAATCCTTCCCTCTGTTAGTGAGACTGCAGCTGGTGCAACCACTGTGCAAATCAGAGTACAGATGCCTCAAATACTAAGATTAGAGGCCCCAGCTCTCCCCCTTCTGGAAGAAGTAAAAACATCATAAAACTGTAATATTTATGCACCCATGTTTATAACAGCACAGTTTGTAATAGCTATATCTTGGAAACAATCTAAAGGGCTATCAACTGAGGAATGGATAAAAATGATGTGGTATTTTTATGCAATGGACTACTCCTCATCTATGAAGAAGGATAAACATGAGACTTTTATAGGTAAATGGTTGCAATTTGAGACCATACTCATAAGTGGAATATGTTAGATTCACATATGTAAACATCATAATGTCTCTCTAATGTAAGAAGCTAAAAGTGTAAATAATATCCAACATATATAATAGATATTGGGAAATGGGAAGAAACTTCAAATGGAAAGGGAAACTAGGATGAGGAAAGGAGAAAAGAAGGAAGGGATAAGAAAAAAAATAAAAATACTAATTTATATTAGTTCATTGAAAAGAAAGATGTGTGCTTATATTGTTTGATTATTTTTTATACCTATGTCTTATAATCTTTGCAACTACTTTGAAGATAACAGTATACAATTTATTAATAATGGTTATTTTCCTAGTACTTTGTTTTAAATTTTGTGTCATTATTTCTGTTTTTTCTCTTTAAAATAAAAAATAAATGTAAACACTACTGTGATGTTTCTCTACCCCACATTTGAATTTTTTGTCTTTTATTTTTGTCATTCAATTAGAAGTATGATTATTATTATTGTAGTAGTTTATTCTGTAAATCATTAAAGTTAACCATATTCAGTAATTTAAAACAGCAATATTGATTTTTTTCTACAGTTATTTCTTTGATCTGGGCTTTAAGAGGCTGTAATCATGTGCGAAGTTACTGAACTCTTATATAGAAGACTCCATGGCCAATCATGCTCCAATTATTGATGAAATTCTGTTCCTTATGATTCTGGGCTCAAGTGCTCATGTCGTTGTTTGCTAGTTTTTATCAGGAAGGTGACATTGTCTCCTAATGGAGTATCCCTGGCTATGGCATGTTCTTCCTTACGTTCTCCCATTGATGATGTTATTCAGGTTTAAGATTTGGTTCCATTTTCTTCCATCATCTGCTGGTGCATCCCTCTGTTTGCTCCTTTAGGCTTTTTCTTCTTCTTTTTTTATACTATGATCATAGGATTGGCCTTAATTATATCTGCTAAGCCATTTCATAGCTATAATTTACTTGCATTGGTTGAATAAGCAGAAAGAAGAAGTGAAAGGAAGAGGGACATTTTGAAATTCTGTTTCCCACATTACTGTTTTTCAAAGAAGCAGATTTTGATAAAGAAGTTTCTGCATTATTTTTCTGACCACAAGTTCATATGTATTTCCTTTGCATGAATATTTTATTCCTACTAGTTGTCAGCTGTTCTTACTATGTATTTGCTTTAATTTGATCCTACTTATTTTGTTTACTTGATCATTAATTCGTTGGATAAAAGCTCAAAGGACTGGTTTGAGATGTTTTTTTCTGTTGTAAGGTAAGCACACAATGCAATAATTTTTTAATAGTTTTTAAATATTAATTTGTACCTCATAATGCAATTAATGATATTTTTAATTTTGTTAAATGCATTTCATTTTTAATTTACCTACACCTCTTTTGAACTTAATTATATAGATGTGTGTACTTTAATTTTCGAGATGTGAGTAATTTTCAGACTTACTTCTGGTAATTATTTCAAGTTTAATACTTCTTTGATGCCACATCATATTTTGTATTATTTAAAGTTCTTGGGGCTGGGGATTTAGCTCAGCGGCAAAGCGCCTGCCTGGCTAGCGCAAGGTCATGAGTTCGGTTTCCGGTACCGGAGAAAAAAAACCAAAAAAACAAAACAAACAAACAAACAAAAAAGTTCTTGTTTATTTTTAAGCATAACAAATGACCTATTTTTATAAATACTCTTTGTATATTCTTTTGTTAGATTTCTCTAAATATCAACATCTACAGTAAATATCTAATGGTGCATGACATCTTCTGTTATTGCACTAATATTCTTTCATTTATTCCATCAATAATGTAGATTCAAATCCCAAAGTTTCAACCTATTATTGTTCCTTTATCTGGTTTTCATTCTATCAGATTTTGTTGCATATATTTTGAAGAATTGTTATCCAGTTGCTGGAATTTTAATTGCTTTTTTTTTTTTAATTTGCACATTCAGATCCTGCTTTGTTTTCAAGATTCTTGCATTTTTAGAATTTTTATATGATGTTATATTGAACTATTTTCTGCAAAACTTTTTTAAAAGTTTATGTATTTTGAGTATGTATATGTTCATGTGTGTGTCTTTTTACATATAACAAACATAGAATTTGTTTTGTTTCCAATTATCTCAAGTATCTGAGTACTTGTAAGTCTATACCACATGTGGAATTGTATGTACTACTAGTTCCTTTGGTATGTTTTTCAATTCTGAGCTGTGTATTCTCTTAGAAAATTATTTTGGGGATCTTTATCTTTACATTTATATTTCCACTATAGAGGATTATCTGTTGCTTTGCCAGGTATAAGGCCAAATTCTTTGGCTGATATTTTATACTTAATTAAAAATTTGTATCTATTACCAGTTTGATTACATAAACTTTATCTGTAAACGTACTTGAAAACGAGTTTTTTGCTGCGACTTCTCAGATATTGATTTTTATCCTCCAGCTCTTCTCACAACTGTGGTAATTTTTGTTATAAGTTCTCTTGGTATAGGAACTAGAGAAAATATATTTCACTTTCCATTGAACACTGAGGATATTGTTCATTTTGGAAGGGTGACCCACATTATTGTGATACCAGACTTTGTGTCCTCTCACACGTTCTATAAATCTATGAAAAAACTAAAAGTAAACTTCAAAATTCATGACTTAACATAAACCATCAAGCCAAAGCTTGCTTCTCTGAATTCTTATTTTACTGAATTTTTTATCTTGACACTTTCTGATTCTAATATACTTGAGGATATTTTTGAGAATTGGAGTGGCTACATAAGATTCATGGTATCACAGGGCATGGTGGCACACTCGTATAATCCCAGCACTCCCAAGGCTGAGGCAGGAGGATTGTTACAAAGTGAGCTCAAGGTCAGCCTGAACTGCGTAGCAAGACCCTATCTCAAAAAGACAAAAAAAAAAAAAGAAAATGAAAAGAAAAAAGAAAGATTCCTGGTACCATAAAAAATTGCCACCTTTCTCTAGCTTACAAACTGGAAAGTTTGCAGATTATTAAATATTTCTTAAGGTGTTTTGCTTGATGACATCTTCTCTGTTCTCTTTGAATTTCTGTACTATAACATTTTGATATTCTTTATGATCTTATATAGATTCTCAGCTTTTTGTCTGTCTCATTCTCAATATATATGTGTATGCTTTGTATATATATATGTGTTAAAATATATTTCAACTAGTATTTTCATTACTATTTTCCTTAGGGAGGGTATAAGACTCACACAATGTTTAAATTCATGCTTTTTGCACATACATTCATTCTATTTTCAAATTTGAATTGAAAATATTTTGCTTAATTTCCATTTGGTTTTCTATGTTCTGATATTTTTCTATCACTTTTACTATATTCCATATATAATTCCAGTCTTTAGAAATATGTTGAGATTTGTTCTCTGGTTCAGTTTATAGTCTATTTTAGAAAAAAATTCATGTATACTTTAAATAATGACAAGTATTAGTCATGGAAAAATGTCATGTAGGTAATTCATAAGAGTCAGACTGAGTGTTCTTTCTGGAAAATGTGTAAGACGTGGCATTACGATAATTTTCTCAAGGGCTTTGGTTTGATTTGCTTATTTCAGATTCGGCCTTATTCCTTCCACATTGCTCTTACTCTTGTAAACTTGTTTCTTTAACAGGGCCCTTACATCCTATCTGGTGCTGCAAAAGGACTCAATCAGAAGTCCTGGCTGGATTTGCATTTGAAGCTTTTTTCTCTCCAGCCCTGAAGATCTGTAAACACACCTGCTGTAGCTACACAGCTAATGCTTTTTCTTTGGAGCATCTTAAAGTTTATATCATGTGTAATTAGAATTCAAGATTAAATATATTTCCATGCTCATTTTGTGTTCACCTTTTGTGGTGTCTTTACCTTCTGCCTGGAGCCCTGACCATTATTCCCACAGTTATGCCACAAACAGAGCTTTCTGCTAATATTCGTCCTTTTGATGATGCTTTTAGAAATTATCCTCTGTATAAAAAATAGGTTGAATGTAATAGCTCTTATTTTCCCCTATTCCATAGTATCGTTTAGCTTCAAAGCTCTGTCTGAATTACAACATTCTAAAGCTTTCGCATGAGGGGTTTCTTCTGCTACCAGCCGTTCATTTCCCTGGTGGTACCTCAAACCCTCTACTACCTTTAATGTACTTTCTTTCTATCCCAACTATATTTTTAATGATATTGATGGAACTCTTAACATGTGTCAGTCTTATCCTTTTAAATATGAACTTCTTCCACTCTTATAAATACTTTAAATTTTGTATTATCACTATATGGATTGTATATATGATGAGCATACATGTGTTTAATAAAATCACGATATAGGTAGATATAGATGATATAGATATAGATAGAAATATAGATATAGAGAATATAGATATAAATGCAGATGTAGATAATACAGATATAGATATAAATATAGATGTAGATGATATAAATATAGATATAACTGATATAGATATGGTTAAGGACACTAGGACAGAAAGAGGCTAAATCAACTATTTAACATAAAAGAGTAAAACGCAAAGGAGCCTGTGAGCTAAGTGCTATAGAAAACATTCTAACTACTGTTTTTTAAATACCTGCTATGTGCCTTTAATAATATGTATACATTAATAGTTGAGTGACATTTAGAAGCTTGGATAGATTGAGGCAAACATAATCTCTTGTGTACTTACATCAAAAGAGAAATGCTGATAGTTGTCTGTTATGTGTTCGCCACTTGTTTTAGATTGAATTTTATGCTATGAAAAAGAAATGTCAAAGGCCTAAACCTCCTGCCTCAGAATGTAAAATTATTTGGAAATAGTCATTGGAGATATAACCAGTTCAGATGAGGTCATCCTGCAGTTGAGGTATCCCTAATGAAATACAATTGATACTGTAATAAAAAAATGGGGGCCACAGAAATATAGACATGCAGAGAGAATGCCATGAAAGGGTGAATACGCAGATTGCAGCTGTGCAGTTACAAGCATTGAGTGCCTAAGACTGGCATCAAACCACTAGAATGTAGCCAGAGGCAAGAAGGCCAACAGCTTTCAGAGCGAACATGGCTTGCTAATTGTGATTTTTGAGTTGTATCATGGGAAGGGATGACACACTATGTTTTTATTGTTTTTAACCACGCAGCTTATGGTACTTTGCAAGGGAAACACTGAAAAGTTGGTACACCACAACGGGCTTATTAAATTCTAGCACAAAGAATTAATTGCACATCCACAACTTCTGCTTTAACTCTCTTCTTTCATTAATAATCCTGTGATTCAGAATGAATATTTTAAATTTTAATCATAAAGTTCAATGAAAGATAATTTCTCTTAGAACACCAACCAAAAATACATAATTATTTTCTTAAGAACTTTTGTTAGGCATTATTAAAAAAGCTACCATAAAATTAAAAATGATTAACTTTCTCTATTGTGTTGAATATTGGTGAAAATAAGAAATATTATAGCTAAGATTTTAATAATGTATTTGTTGAAATTAATTCTTGAAATTATACATTTGAAAAAGAAACTCTAAGTAATTAAGAAATTCTTTTCAATTCAAACTCTACATTTATGATTCAACTATAACAACTACTTAGATATTCCTTTATTCTCAAAATGTTTTAATAGACACTATTATATATTTTAAGACATAAATACATAGAAACATAAACAATGTTTTCTGTGGGAATCATCATATAATAATGCATTAATCACAGAGCTTAATATCTTCTAAAAATTTATAAGAAAAAAGAATCCAAATTAAGACATATATTTCTACAACTATTAGATATAATGTTTGTTACATTTATTTAATTCCATAAACTTCACAGAGACACATGCGCAGATACACACACACACACTCACACTTCATTATTATTACTATTATTCTTCAGTGGAATTATCAAGCACATGTGGTTAATTCTACATGTACTAAGCCAGGCATGGTGGCACATAGCTGTAGTCCCAGCACTTGGGAGGCTGAGGCAGGAGGATGCTTGTAAGTTCGAGATAAGCCTGGGCTACAAAGTGAACTCAAGGCCAGCCTGAACTGTATAGTGAGACCCTGTCTCAAAAAAAAAAAAAAAAAATTCTAAATGTATGAGAACTCACAGGAACTTCAAATCTGCTGAGGATGCTCTTCTTGTTGAAAAATTTCTTTTCTTGACATCAGTGATAGTCTTAAGTTGTCATCTTGCCTACTTTGTCTTTTTTCCTTCTCTTCCTTGCTGATTTATTCTTCCCAGACCTGCCATTTCTTGTTGAAATTACTCAAGATTGGATGTTAAGCTATCTCTTTTTATACTGCAGTCTACCCAAGGCGATTGTATCAATTCACAAAAGTGCATTTATCACCTGTACTCCACAATGTGCAATTGCTAAACATCTATCTCCTATTTTCTGCACTGAATACAATCCATTTACTTAATAGCTTAATTAAAATGTTATAGATGTGTAAGGAAACTCAAAGTTTAAGATACACAAAACAAAACTGATAATATTCCTCCACATCTCCTTAACTGCTACATTTCACACTTTATTTATTTCAGCAAGTGATCCAGTCCAATCCATTTTTGCAAGCCAGAGAACAAGCGATAAACCATGACATGCCCATCTCCTCCACTCACAATGGTTAATTTATCACTAATCCTCTGTATTTTTCTTTCTTGACATTTCTCAGATTCAATCTACTTCCCTCTCTTTCTGTCACCTAGTTCAAACTAATGCCTCCCCCTGGGGTGTTCAAATCTCTCTAGTGTTTTGTCTACCTTTGCTTGGCCATCCGCTCTCCACACTGCATAACCAGTGATCTTTTTTCACCTTTTCCTCCTAAATATCTGTTTTGTGATCTAAACTCTTTCAACAACTTTAACTATCTTAAAAGACTTTAATCTTTCCCAAGATAAATATGAGTCTCTGTAACATATCTCACAAATTCTTCATCTAAATGTTATTTTTTTCACAACTTTTAAAAATCCTTTACTCTATCCCAGCTTTTGTGAAATTTTTTCAGGGTACTATCATGGAAAATTGAATATCATTTTCTTTCATCTAGATACACAAATTACCTCCTTTCCTATTTTGATTGCTCATACACATTTTAGTGCAAAACTCTTTACATGAGAAAAATGCATTCTATCCCCTCTGTGTAGCTCAAACCATCTATTATACCTTACAACAATGTATTTCCCAAGTAGCACTTATCTCATCTACATCCTTATATATATATTTCAAACTGATATGTTCAAAGTGTATTTTTTCACCAAATTAAAAGGTCCTATAAATCATGACAATATTTATTTCATTATTCAGTGATTAATCTTAAGCATTCATGCATTTATTATAAAATAGTTATTACACACTTCTGAAGTTCCAAATGAATTCTGCCTACAGATATAGTCTAGAAAGAAAATACACATGATCGCTTCTCTAACTGAGCAATTCAAACTTTTTGTCTCCTTAAAACTTCATTTCAGTGCGATGAAACAAATGTAATGTGGACATAAGTATACTACATATCAGTCATATGAACAAAAAATTAAAACATGGAAGATCATTGTTTGATATGGAGTCTATATTAAATACAATGGTCAAGAGAAAAGGGCCCATGGTAAAGACAACAATTGAGAAGAGGCCTGAAAGAAATGAAGTTAAACTGGGCATGGTGGTGCATGCCTGTAGTCCCAGCCCTCAAGAGACTGAGGCAGGAGGATTGCCACAACTTCAAGGCCAGACTGGGCTACATAGTGAATTATACCAAAACTCTGTCTCAAAAACAAGAACAAAGAAAGAAAGAAAGAAAGAAAGAAAGAAAGAAAGAAAGAAAGAAAGAAAGA
>NW_004955406.1:28909909-28912891 GCF_000276665.1 Chinchilla lanigera | reverse complement strand
TCTGAGAAAAGCAGTTTAGAGTTAGAGTGAAGCACAGCAATATAGTCCAGATGCTAGGCTGCCAAATCAATCAGCCAGGACACCAGTGAGATTTGGATTTCAGAATTACAGCACTTGTTTCAGTATGAAGATATCCCAGGTATTACAAGGGGCCATATTACATCAAGAAGCAATCACTGTTTTCTGAAATTTAAATATACTAAAGGATCTAGTTTTGTTTGTTTAACCTATCAACACTCTGCAAAAGCAGAGTGAACTCTACATTCAGTGTGCAGACTGTGATGGACCCTGGAAAGTATGGGGCAGGGAAGAGAAGGAAATTGGACATTTTCACGCTGAGAAGACAGCGAGGGCCCAGACAAGAAATCTGAGACATTTATTTTAATCTAAATATAAAGCAACTTCATTGAAAACACTTTAAATTGGAGAGGGTACAAATCTATTAATGTTTCTAAAATAATTATTATCACTATTAAAGGAATGAGTGAATAATCATGGTGAGTTACTTGAAATGATAAAGTTAGAGAAATTTGTTAAGAAAATTAAATAACCTAAATGAATAGGATAAAATGTGGAATTTGGGGAAACAATTCACATGTTAGTAAAAAAGTGCAAAAGATTAAGTTCATCCAAATAAGAAAATTATAAAAAGTAAATTTGTAATAGTGATCATAGAGGGTTTTACCATGGAACCAAACATTTATCGGCTTCACAAATCCTAGAAAACAATTACCAGAGTAAATTAAGATGAAAGATTATAAATTAGGTAAAAATTAGAAATGTATGGAAAATTCAAATAGGGTTACTCTAACTCTACGAAATAACATCCATTGGTAAGAGTTAGTGTATTTTTTTGGAAAAATTGCCAAAACAAAATACCACAATCTGAATTGGCTGGCTGAATTCAGCCTGGTAGAATTGGTCTGCTGTTTTTCACCATGACAAAATACCCAAAACTGCATAATATTGTAAGTAAGAGGGGTTCATTTGTCTCACACTATAAGAGGCTGAAATTCCAAAATAGTTCACTCCATTTGTTTAGCCTCTGGTGATGGCCTGGTGGCAGACGGCACCATAGTGGGAGAATATTGAATGGTGAGGGATCACGTCACAAGACAGGAAGCCAGAGAGTAATTCAGGACAAGGCTAACTCTTAATAACAACTCCAGCAAGAACTAATTCCAGGTCCCAAAAGATCCACAGTAATCCCTTTAGGAGGCTGTGCTCCCAAGGCTCTGAAGACCCTTCCGCTTGTCCCCTTAACTTACATATCTCAGCACCTCCCAACATCACCACACTAATGATAAAGTTTCCAACATGGGAATTCTTACAAAACTTATCCCTGCATTGGTATAAATGGTGGAAATGTATTATCTCACAGTTCGGAGCAGTGGGCAAGAAGCCCAAGATCAAAATGTTAGTGAGCTTGTTTCTGAGATGCCAAAAGAAAATATTTTCCACAGCTCTCTCTGAGCTTCTTGTGATTTGCTGACAGTCCTTGGCATGACCTGGTTTATAGAAGCATCACTCAGCTATCTGCCTTCACCGTTTCATGGTATTGTCCTTGTGTGCATCTCCAAATATCTCCTTTTGATAGGAAATTATTCACTTTGGATTAGGATTGACTACACTTATGTGTGGTTTCATCTTAACTAAGTACATCTAAACCATTCCCAAATAAAAGTTGCATTCAGTAGTATAAGGGAACAGATAATAATGTGAGAATTTGGGGTGAGAGAAATAACCCCTAAGAGTTAAGACATTTAACAATTAGCTGTATTTTTAAAAAACCATATAACTAATCTATATACTACTCTTTCTGTTACTATTTTTTGAAGTCCTACCTGTTGCTTTAATATTTTAAACGTTTTCATATAACATACCAAATTATCCACATCTCACTCTGCTATGGTGGGAATTGTTTTCTATTTCTTACAGAAAGCTTAGACGTTAATGAAGAAATTGCTTTGTCAGAGATTTTGATCCTGTCACGGAGAGTCTTTACTTCAATTTTAAATTGTGTGGGTCCAAAGTTAACCTGAGTCACTAAGTAAACAATTTGTATAAAGAGAAGAGTAAGCATAAAGGAATCATGAAGCAAATGATGTTTTTCTTTTTCAGAATGTAAAAAATACAATTATTTGTCATATCATACTATTTTAAAGAATATTTTATAATCTGATAGTTTTACTTTAATACTATTAGATTTACTTGACAATTTACATGCTAACTTGTTCAATCCTTATTTTCAGAATATTTACATGATAATTTTCATTTCCTTTGAATTTTACTTGCAAGAAGTAATGCTGACGAGTGAACTTATTTCCACTCTTCCCACTTGAAAGCCTATTGCCAATTTCTTTCACTACTGTCTTGAAATTCTATGCTCTATTTTCTATTCTAGCTGCACTAGAATGAAAGAGTACTGAAGGCATTTGTCAAATATTCACACCAAGTGACAGGCAATGTACTGGTTATCACCAAATCTTCCTTGTTTGAAAAGAGACATAAAAAAGAAGAGAAAAAGATTTATTTTCTCTTTCTATAAACTTAGCCTTATGGAAGAGACCTCTCTGGTTAATTTTATATGTGAAACCTAAGTTCAATTGGATTCCAGTGAAAAATACCATCCTCATAACTGAGTAAGGAAGATTTCCACACGTCTGGAAAGTAATAAAGGCTCATATGTGACAGTTAGGCAGAAGTTCTTTACAGACCTGCTTCCAACTCAGCAAGTAAACCAAAACAAGACTGAGGTTATTTTCACTTTTGTAGTTTTACTACCCTCAAGAGAAGCAGGCAAATAGATTGTTTACTGGGAAAATGTTTAAGTATAGGGACAATTAATTAAAAGACAAAATTTAAGAAAAAAAATGATGTAGGGCCAGAGATTTAGCTCAGCAGCGCCTCGCTTGCCTGGCAAGCACAGGGTTGTGAGTTCGATTCCCAGTACCGGAAAAAACAAAACAAAAAAAAAAACAA
>NW_004955406.1:28903849-28909809 GCF_000276665.1 Chinchilla lanigera | reverse complement strand
AAACTGCACTGTTGTATATTTTTAACATTCTATAGAAATAATCCCCAAAAGCATAGCCTTTGTGTGTATTTTTAAGGTGAAAATGTAATGTTATTTTCTATACATGTACAAAAATTATGTTAAACTTATTTTTAAATCCCTTTAATAGATATTGCTATTCTTCATAACATTCTCTTTGATAATTGCTATTTCTTACCCATTAAAATTATGGTTTCAGAATATTTTCAATGTACTTTGTATCTAATTAAAAGAAACTTCAAAGCACAGTTATGTGGAATGAAATCTTAGGAAAGATTGGTAAGTTTAATATTTAAAACTGCAGACTTAGAAATACATGTATGACTCTGATACAGATGTGTTCAAAGTATGATGAAATTCTCTAAGAAAGAAAATACAGAAATAAAAAGAAAAATCAATATATATATGAGCTCTATGTATGATAGCAATATATTTTGGCTCTCCTAGTGTTGTAGTGGTTTATTTCTGTTTTCCCAGCCTCCCCTTTGGTTTAACATTTGTTTTGTGTATTTTATACTTAATAGGATATGATTATATTACTATTATTTGCATTGAATCATCCTAGGAGGGTTTAGAAGACTGAAATTTTCAGTATCTTGCTTCTTTTGTCTCCAGTGCATGAAACTCATGTGTATAGAAAAGAATATATTTACAACAATAATTGATTAAATCTCATGGATTTGTGCGTTTGACTACTTGTAATCTTTTCACATTCAATATAGCTACTATGTCCCTTCTAGACAATGTCTACAGAATTTGCTAAAAATATTGAGTAATGAATTGGATGGGAGCAACGAGATAATTCGCCTGTTCTCAGAATATGGTGAGCAATATATTTAATGCTAAAGTATTCTGCTAGTGACCAATTGTTCTGTAACTTGGGTGGAATTCTGCAAAATCAATGAAATTTCTCGGCCACCAGGTAGACAGATCTCTGGGAAATAACGTGTTACATTGAAATAATATATGAATGCATATACTTAAAATAGAAGTTTAGTAGTCTTGCCTCTCAGCATTTTAAATACAATAGTGACCCTATTTTTACAATAGTTATACTACTTACCATATAGCATTAATTTATGTCTATTTGTGTTATTGTTTTGTAACATTTTTATTTTTCATTAAATCATTTAACAGCACAGTTATAAAACAAAAAGCATGCATTTAATGAAAAGCAATGTGGCTAATTTCAAAGTTGAAAAACACAGATGAATGAGAAGTAGCAGAAATTGTAAACTTTTTTCATTTTTAATTTCTGGGGAGGTTTGTAATGATAAATGATTCCAATTAAGAATGAGCGTAAGTCAAATATTAGTAATCTTAAGACAATTTTCCAAAAGGATATGATTTAACATATATGACCTTGAGGAAAAATAATCTCAAGAAATTATTTAGAATTTTGCATAGAAAACTTGTCTGTTCTCCATTTACCTAAGTACACATAAATATTTCTTTTATACTTTATCATGCAACATTACCTTATTTTGTTGCTTGACTTGTTCTAGCTCTGGGGATTGAGCAATCTTAGTTGTTCACTGCAATCCTTTGAAATCCCGTCACTATGACTTCTATTGCTATTTCTTTCTTTCTTTCTCTTGTATTTCATATTTCCTACATATTTCATTACTTTCTGTCACTACAAAATATTCCAGCTTCATTTTATATATTCCTATTCACAGTCCTATAATCAGCTATTTACTAAACTTTCCAGTTTTCTTTTTTTATAATTCAGAGAACTAAGAACTGAGTACAAGGTAGAGACTGTGGCTACTGGAGTGTTATTGTTCCCTAAACTGATAGGGCAAAGAAATAAAAAATGTATGTTAAATAGTGTATACATATATTTATAAACATCTCTATGCATATATTCAGTATTATATTTACTAAAACAAAAGTCCAAACTCCAAATCTAAGCCATTTCTCTATTGGACCATTCTCTCATTATTCCTTTGTTCATATGTAAATTTCCACTCCAAACCTATAAACTTTTCCCAACAGAAAGAACACTGGCACCAATCAGCTTCATTTTCCACTTTCACTATCTATGCGCAGATGTATCAGAGAGTCATTAAGCCCACACCTGAGTGGAATGTAACTTTATTTGATAAAGTATAATGTTTATGTGCATTTGTTTTCATGTTCTGTCTCAGCCGATCTTCTCATTTCTAAAGTTAAACAGTTCAGCACCTATTCAGGGAGACTGTTTCATTTGTTAGACTCTTACTTTCTCTTCTCATAGTCGTAATTTTGTCCTAGCATTCTCCAGCTCCTAAATCATCTTTCAGATATATACATTGAGTTTCATTCATGGCACAATAAAGTTAATGGGTTTTAGGAAATGTGTTTTAGTTAATGTGTAGTAACACATATTCACACTTAGAGTATCTTAGTATCTTTCTGATTGCAATACATAGAACTCCACTGTTGTCTGAATGCTCCTTCATCTATTAACCCTAATCCTGCCTATAGATCCCACGGTAAACAGAGTACTTTCATATCTTCTATGTTTTCAGTAATTAATGTATTCAATAATTAATGATGGAGCAGTAGTGATTGCAGACTGGCTTTGACTTCTCAGTGTGTAAATATTCATCTATTGTCATTCATGGATCAAAAATTCATTACATTTATTATATAATTTTCTCCACTGGAAGGACACATCACAGTTCATTTAACCACTCACTCACGTATTGCAAAATATCCTGGTTGTTTTTAGGTTTGGGCATTTAAAACATAAAGCAACTATAAGTATTCAGGTACAGTATTTGTGTTGACATAGGTTTCAACTCAGCTATCTAGAAGCTTAATTACCAGGTCATATGTTGAGTATTTTCAGTTGTTAAGAGACTGCTGAGTTTCTAAAATTACCTGTACTTATTTGCATTTCTACCAGCAATGATGAGACTGAACTAGCTCCCCACAAAGTGTAAATGTGATGTATTACAAACATTTACAAAAAAAATAAAAATAAAAAGATGGAAGATGCTCCTGAATCTGACTCCCCAAAAAGGCAGGCTACATACATTACATAAACATATTACAGTGAGTCTTCATCCCTTATTCACCAGATCTGACTTTGTGTGACTCCCGGCTCTCTTCCAAAGTCAAAATCACGACTAAAGTGAACATTTTCAATGGATTTGGGGCACTGAGGTAGGCAGGGTAACACAACTAAAAAAAGAGGACTTGCAAAAATGCTCAGAAAGTGATGAAAATGATGGGATAATTATGTGTGAAGGAATGGTGAGTATTTTGCAGAGAATTAATAGAAAGTTATTTTTTACTGTGATAAATTTTAAGCATTCACTGTCTTTTGATCATCACATATCCTGGATTTATATCCACTTTATTTTTGAATAAAACCATAAAGCTCATGTTATATTTTTAAATATGGATGCCTATTTGTCCAGCACAAATTGTTGAACAAATTTTTTCACTGTTCAATTCTTTCCACTCTATTGTCAAAATTCATTTATTATGTTTGTGGGGATCTATTTCTGATCTTTCTGTTGGACTCCATTGATCCATATTTCTGTTCTTCCTCTGTGAATATTCTGTCTTGATCATTATAGTGTTATAATAAATCTAGACTAACTTTGCCCTCTAACATTGTTTTTGATTTTTATTTTTTCTGGGCAAATATTTTAGATACTCTCTCTCCTCCATTTATATATAAATGAAATTATCAAAATTTATGAAATATTTTCTGGCATTTTGTTTGGATTATCTTCTGCCTACTGAAAGAGTTGAGAAAAACTGACATATTAAAGATATTGAAGATTCCAGTTTATGAATGAAATATCCCTTATATAGTTTGTTCTCCTGGATCTCTTTAATTAATTTGGTAAGTTTTTTGTTGTGTAGATCATATCCATATTTCATTAGACTTGTAGTTATTTTTATTTATTTTGATGCCACAATAAATGACATTGCATTTTTAATTTACAATTAAAACTGTTTTTGAATTTTCAATTTGTAGTTCATTACTGGAAAGGAAAAAAGCAATTAGCTTTTGGATATTGAACTTACAACACTTTTATATAATTGCTTATTAATTCTAGAAGTTTGTTATTTTGATAATTCCTTGGCATTTCCTATCCAATGATGTTAATTTCAAAAAAATTAGACTTCAAGACAAAAACATTATCTGGGAAAGAAGAGGGTATTGTATAATAATGTAAATAATTATGAAGTCAAAAACTACAAGAAGAATAATACTCCGTAAAGTGTAAAAAAACCTATAAACATGAAATGAACCAAATCTTTGAAAGACACAAACAGGCAAAATTCACAGAAGCAGAATCTGATGAACTGCATATGCACATATTTATTGTAGAATTCAACTCAGTAAATAATATACTGCAAAGAAAGTATCAGACCAGGATAAATTCACCAGTAACTGCTCCCAAACTTTTAAGGGCCCAGGTATACTAACTGCGATAGTCTGTCCCAAAGTAATATCATCAGAAGGGACACTTCCTAATGTATTTTATGAGTCTAGCATTATTACATTTACATAATAACCAGAAAAAGTTACAAAATAAAATGTCTACAGGCCAATATCTTTTGTGAACATAGATGAAAAAGTCCATAATAATAATTTCAGATATTTCCAGAAATGTAGAAAAGAAACTGTAAAATAGGAGTGTTTTTAGAATTTTATTTTTATTTGTAAACAAGTAGTGGCACATTCCTGTAACCTCAGAGTGCAGGAGGCTAAGGCAGGAGCAGTGCAGCCAGTTTATCGTCAGCCTGGGGTGCATGGTGAGTTTAAGCAAGCCTGAATTACACGGAAAGAGTTTATCAAAGACAAACAAACAAACAGAAAACAAAAACAATACAATTGAAATGTGATATGTACATGTTTCAATTCCCTACAATGAATGTAAACATTACATACCACAAACCTCTGCTAGTAAAAAAAAAGAATTTAAATTTTACGGTATTTTTATTTTAATGTGTAAATTTAGATAGTCTCATTAGATAAAAATACAACACAATAATTGAGGAACACATTCACATAATAAAAGAAAAGAAGTAAAAACAATGGATAATTAAAGAAGACTTACAAATTCTAGGATACAAGGAGAAATTCAGTTTGACTCTAGTGAAATTAATCAAAGAGAATAACCTACTTTCAGCTAATAGCCTAGAGTAGCTAAATTGAATATTAATGACAAAATCAAATTGGAACAAACAATTTGAGTTAGAAATGATTATAACACTTCATATACTATAGTTGTAATAACTTCAAGAAACAGAAAAATTTTAGCAAACATGTCAATTCTTAGTTATGACAGAGGACCAAGAACACATCAAACCTTCAAAATATTACTCCTGGAGAATCTCTGCCCTCAGTCATGATACCCTTTAGAGAATAATGACCCTGTGAAATTTAAAAATATTTAATAAGTTATACGTAGGATATAGACAAATTCATACAGCAAGCTACTTAGTTAGCTTTTCCTAAATAGAAATGCAAAATCTTAAGTTATTTTAAATAAAATTCAGGCTGTTAGCTAATATGTATTCATGGCTTTGATTTAAACAACATTATGTTTTTATCTAAAATGACACATTAACATCATTTATATGAAAATGCGTAGAATTTTAAAATATTTTTTAAAGATATGTAAGGTCGGCACAGAGATGTGCTGACAAATTCTATTTAACATAAATTTATTCTTAGGCAAACTAAACATATTCTGAAAATAAGACAATGTTCTTGTAGAAATCTATTATTATGCTTCTATTTAACTCAAACTTCACTTTGAAGGTCACTTGATGTTCAGTTTCATAGTTGAAAATATATTTTTCTGGGCAGTATTTTTCAAACCACTTTATTCAGATATGACTGGCATACAAAAATAACTAATTACAAAACTTGATGTTTCTGGAACTAAATATATATCTTTTGTTTGTTTGTTTTGTTTGTTTTGGTG
>NW_004955406.1:28891670-28903749 GCF_000276665.1 Chinchilla lanigera | reverse complement strand
GCCCCACTAAATATATATCTGTAAAAATATCTCAATAATTTAGGCCAAAATGACCTGTAGCCCCCATGATTTAGGTCAAAAACATATCGATAGCCTCCAAAACTGTTTTTTTTTTTTTTTCTTTCTTTCCTTCTTTCCTCATTTCTTTGTTTTTTTTTCCATCTTTCTTTTTCACTCTTTTTGTTTTCCCTTTTTTTCTCTCCCTTGTTCCTTTCTCTTTCTTTGTTTTTCTTTTTTTTTTTTTCTGTTATACTGAGAGCACTTAACAAAAGATCTACTTGCTTGGCAAACTTTTAAATATAACAAATAGCATTGCTAATTAGGAACTATGTTCTAGGAAGGAGCAGCAAAACTTAATTATCTTGTATAACTGCAGCTTTGGTCCCTTTGATGCATTCTTTTCCAGTCTCTTCTCTCCAGCCCTTCGTAACTACCATTCCACTTTCTGCTTCTGTGGATCTGATTTTATAAAACTGCACAAATAAATGAGCTCATACAAAATTTGTTATTTTGTGCCTATCATATTTCGCCTAGCATAAGTCAAGCACAAGTCTCTGTGTTGTTGCAAATGGAAAGATTTCATTCATTTTTTTAAAGAGATAAATAAAAAGAACAGTAGCAAAATATCAACAATTAGACAACATTTTTATTATCTTTGATTTCATTCATTTTTAAGGGTCAATAATATGTTATTGCATGTTTATACCACAATTTCTTTACCTATTCAATTATCAATAGACATTTTGGTTATTTCCGTATCCTGACCTTAGCTAATCTGCTGCAATGAGCATTACAGTGCAGATCTCTTTTGAATATCTTAACTCAATTCCTTAAGTTACATATGCACAGTTGCGATTGTTGCATAGAAGGTAGTTCTATTTTTTTTTTTTCAGTTATTGAGACAGGGTCTCACTCTATAGTTCAGGGTGGCCGTGGGCAACTATGTAGCCCAAGTTGGCACTGAACTCACTGTGATCCTTTTGTGTCAGTCTCCTGAGTGCTGGAGTTACTGGAATGTGCCACCACACCCTGTAGTAGATCTATTATTGAATTTTTCTCTATTAGTTGCAAAATTTTTATGCCTACTAACTATATAAAGGCTTCCTTTATTTTACATCCTTGTGAATATTTATTTGTTATTGCTAATTAACATTGCTAATGACCAGGTACTAAGTGATACTTCTTTAGGCTTTTAATTTATACTTCACCAATGATTAATGATGTTGAGAAATTACTCAACATATATGCTGACTGTGTTTTATATTTTCCTTGGAAAAATGTCAGTTCACATCTTGAGTCCATTTTTAATTGGATCATTTGCAACTTGTTTTGTTGCTATAAAGTTCTGTGAATTCCTTGTATATTTTGAATATTAAGAATTTATCTTTTATTCTTTTTGCCAAAGAATCTTATAAAGTCTAAAAGGTCTATTGTTTCATCAAATGAAATTTTTGATTTGGCTTCCAAATATCATACTTTATTTGCATTCTCATATATGTATGAACATTTACACTTAGATGCTTATTAAGTTATTGTCCTAGACAGATTCCTATTGCTTCCCAAAATTCTTGATATGTATAAATTAAAAGACAAAGGATTAATTTTGGCTCATGATTTCACTAAATTTTCAGGTGGCTGCAAGGCAGAAACATGCTGGCAGAAGGGCATGGTGAAAGAAAGGTGCTTAATCCATGGCTGCCCAAAATTACGGAGGAGGAGGTGGTGGCAAGAATTCAGTCTCAGGGGATACAACCCCAGTGATTCACCTCTCCTAGCAAAGAACTACATCTAGACATGAGACTTTTGGGGGTACATTAGGTAGAAACTGTAGCATTTTTCACAGTCTAAACCATAACATTCTACCTTGCCAAAAAGCTCATATCCATCTCATTATTCAACATGCATTTAATGTATCTCTATAACTTGTCAAAATGTTAATGGTTATATCCATTTCATTATTCAACATGCATTTAATCTATTTCTATGAGTTTTCAAAGTTTTAATAGCTCCATTAATGCTGAAAAGTCTAATTGCAGAGTCTCCTCTGAAACTGAAGGCAAATACTCAATTGAGAATCCCACTAAGCATAAGAAACGTAAAAGTAAAACAGAATAGGGTAAATATCTACATTCATTTATTTATTTCTGACCAACCGTCAGATTTAAAAAAAAAAAATACAGCTCCATGTTTTGTCTCATTCTGAATGTAAATGTAGTACTCATGCCACTGTCTGAACATTGTACTGCCTTGAAATTTGTTCCATTAGATTAATGAGTCCTTTATTTTAATCAGCCTTACACAGTTTTAGGACATGGAAAAAGGGCAGTTAATTTTCTTGGAAACATTACACATTGTCTCAAGTTCAGTTTCAAACAGGTGCCTCATTCCCATTTGAAGCCTCAGCAACCTGGCTTTTCTATGTACACTCTTCTCTGAATTCTGGTCATCTAAACTCCAACCAGAATCATCTATATGGCTGTGTTTACAGCATTGCAATGCTTCTCTAATTCACTTCTCAAAATTCCCCAAAACTCCTTCAGGAAACAATTTCTAAAGGTTTCTGAACCACATGTTCAGGTATAGTTGCAGCAGCAATCTAACTTTTATGACATAAAATTTTGTCTTAGTCACTCTCCTGATGAGCATTATGTCCATATTAAAAAAAAAAGCTATTCTATTTAAATGTTTTTTTCAATTCAAAATAGTTGAAAATGGCTAAAATTGCCCTTATCTAAATTTTATCCTTTTTTTCTTTTAATGGTAGACTTACTGTAATTATTTTTACAATATCCATTTTATGGCTTAATATATAAGGACAAATTTTTTGATGTATGTTTGGACAGAAGAAGTGAACTATTAAAACCAGTATCAGGAATTTGACTCTTTGGCTTCACTAATGATACGTTTAAATGGTAGAATTTGGGAAGATATTTTCTATCTGGCTTCTCTTCCTTTCCCCTACCACATTAGATACGTTGCTTATCTCTGCACATATTGGCAGACTCTCTGCTCCAAAGATCTTAAAAAAACTGAGTAGCTTATTACTTGTGCTGAATTAGAACAAGCATAAATTTTCAAATGCGACAAATATTTGACTAGCACTTTGTTTTAATTGTAAGACTTAAGTCACAGATTTATTGTAAGGATTAAATTAGATCACTCAGGGGACGACCCCACACTATCTAAAATCTATCAGCTACTCATTTTACTCCTAGCTTGACAAATAATGTCAAGTGATATCATACAGTGAATGACAGTGTTAAGTTGCTTGTGTACAATGTGCAAATAATATTTGATCTTAGGTTTTTAGTTTTAAAAAAATCACTGGAATCATAACATCCTATGGGCATCGTTGAATACTACAAGTACTACATAGTTTTTAATCATCATCCTCTACAATTTTCCTCACAAAGATTCTATTAAAATCCAATGTTTTAAAAAAAGGAAATTGAGTTAATTTAGAGTATTGCATTAATTGGAAGCTATAGGGTGTCTATTAATAAGAATTCCAATAATGTTCAGCTTTTCACTGGCTACTTAGGACATGAACCATGCACAATGTTTTTTCCTTTCAATTTGTAAATTAAAGCAGATTTCAAAATATTCATTACCAGAAAAAGCAAAAAAACTAACCTTGTGTCCTATGACATGAAAAAAGCATAACGATTTCTTTAGAGTTATTATGTATTTAATTGACATATTTAATAATCTACAGGTTTTGTGATTATAAGAAGCCCTTATGATGCTCATATTATTTTTATTTATACTTTAGTTTTAGGAAAAAATAGGGCAGTAGAAAGAAATTCTAATGTTTCATCAGAGTATGAAGAAATCCCTTTCATTATAACTGTGGGAGAAATTTTAACCCTTGGCCCCTTAGATAGCAAATGTGCCAAGTTTGTGGTTCTACAACATTAGGAAATGAAGTCATAAAAGAAAGGAAGAAGCTAGGAAAATTTTATGGAAATAAGGGAAAAGAACAGCTCCTGGATTTCCAGGAGTGGTTCCAAGTGAGTGGTCATGATGTTCATTTGTCAGAGGTAATTTTTATAACAGATACAATGGGGCCAGATGCTCTGGTCACCCACCTTTGGCTATTAATGCTTATCAAGACTTACTGAGCCCAATCTTTTCCACAAATGTCTCTGTTCTTTCCATGTACCCTTGCTATATGATCCATTCCCTATTTGATCAATATTAGCTAAGTGGCTATTCCTGTAATCCTATAGATTGATTATAGTTTGACTCACGCTTTACACACATTGTGATTTTTCTATAGGCAGTTAAGTTAGGCAGAAATTAATAGGCAGTCAGGCAGGGCTGGGCCCTTGAAAGAGTCAGTGTAAAAAAAAAAAAAAATGAGAACACAGCAAAACTGTGACTGGAAGCACACCCACTAAAGGCCAGGCTCAAAATAAAGATACAAGGACCAGGTCTACATACCTCACTGAGGGGTAAACTTGAACTTCTACTGTGATTAGTACTGTATAAGTACAGGTTAGTATTATGTAAAGTCCAGATAGATATCAGTCACCCATGTAGGTGACCAAAGCATCCAGACCCAGATATGCAGGTCATTGACCAGAGTATCCAGACCCAGTCATTCCCAAAATGTCTTTGTTTTTTGCAAGCACTCTTGCTATGTGCCCTTTTCAATAAATATTACTTAAGCAGCTATACTTGTAATCTTATTGACAAACTATAGTTTGATCCATGTTTTCCCCTCTTGTAATTTTATAACTTTGTGATTTTGCTCTTTTCTTAGAGAAATGACCTCTGTGGCAACTCACTTTTGGGATTCCTCCTGTCCCTTACTAACTGTATTTAAATAAATCTTTCCTCTTTTTAACCTTCATTCCTTGAAATTCATTCTTCAATTTCAGGGAACATGAGCTCAGTGTATAGAACATCAATTGGACTGGGAGATATGGCTCACCTACATCAGTGCTAATTACAATAGAATTATAATTGAATTATTTCAAGTGTTAATTGAAAATTCTAATAACCCATGCTAGCTATGTGATAGCTTTCTTTTTCCTGTTCCTTCTCTTCCCTGGTTCTCCACCTTTATTCTTTTTTATGAAGAACTAGGAATAGCTTCCCACAATGAGGTTAAGGTCCAGGAAATTTCAGAATCTGATATGGCATTAACACGTTGTTTAATATTTTGAACAACCATTAAGATATTTGGAGATAGACCAGGAATGTATATATAATATTCAGCTTTTACAATTCCACTCCCTTGTGCTGCTGTTGGATTGTCTGATGCCATCCAAACTTGGAAGAAAATTTGTCTCATTAATTTTACTTCTTCATTACAAGAGAGATACCAGTCGAGATGTCCTTTAAGCCTTGTTGAAGATAGCCAAGACCTCAACATTTTTAATGACATCCTCTAATCCTAGGGAAATGACAAAGACGGAAGCCAAATGGTCATGCCATCAAAGTACATTTTGACCTGGCAAGCGCAAGGTCGTGAGTTTGGTTTCCAGTACCGGAGGGGAAAAAAAAAAAAGTACATTTTGAGACCATTAATGTCATAGATGGTTTCAATTTGCAGGTTGTTCAATATTTTTGACACTCCTTTCTTGTAATTGTGCAAGTTCCAGCTTGCATCTCCGTATCCATCCGGACAGTATCCAGGGCCACAAAATGTTTCACCAAGAAACAATGAGTGTCATTTGTGGCTTCCCATCTAATTCCAGGTGATTAAACCAGTCTGTTGCAAACCAGTCTTCAACCCATAAAATTGTATCATATATATAGCTGCGGGGCTATGTAAATCTCAAGTATTTAGTAGAGTTATGACGATGAGAATAAGAATGATTTCTTTGTTCATAATATAAGGGTGCCTTTCTACTATGTTGCCCTATAGTTGGAGTTAACCACATGTGATCACCCCTATGTAAAAGTAGCTTTTTTATATCTATGATTGTTGACTCTCATGGTAGGCTTCTCACACTACTATTATTATTATTATTATTATTTTGTCTTGGGAAACAAACTCAGGACCTGATGCTTGCAAGGTAGGCACTGTACCACTGAGGTACATCCCCAGCTCATGGACCCTTACTCTTAATAGAGGTTCTACTAGAATCTGTAGAGACACTTTAGTGGTAATTTTAGGAAAAAAAAATTGATTATATCCAGGATCATAAAGGACCTAGTTTTTTTTTTGTTTGTTTGTTTGTTTTTTGTTTGTTTGTTTTTTCTCTGGTACCGGGAACCGAACTCACGACCTTGCGCTTGCCAGGCAGGAGCTTTGCCACTGAGCTAAATCCCCAGCCCCCAGGACCTAGTTTATAAGCCACTTCAGTTACCTTTTAACAGCAGGTTAAACTATGAACCACTGAATTTTTTTGTGTCTCATGATTGTAGTCATATAGCTTATTCCAATCGTCTCCTTGAGATGGGGGTACCTACCAAGGAGGTCCTGATTTACTGGATAAGGGGAGTAGGCCATATACCCAGCAAGATGTTTGTTCTAACAACTCTGCATATTCCCATGCCCAAATTAGAGAGAAACTGAACTCTGCTAGAAGTGGTGAAGTAAATAGTAAAATGGTTAAGCACAACATCTTAGATTGCTTGTGTAAAATGACTTAAAAAGAATTTTAAGTCTTCTGTGAGTTGATAGCAGTATTCGTATAGTGACTCACACTCAGCAACAGTCTCTAGTTCCCAGAGCTTAAGTCAAGTATGGTGTACTCAACAGTCCAGATCTGATACTTTGACAGCTGATGGCATTGACAGGATCACAGTTTATGGTCCTTCCTAAGTTGGTCCTCGGCAAGAAGATTATGATGAAATAGACTTTAACAGTACTAAATCTCCACGGTGAAATATGAAATTTCTCTTTCCATTAGGTAGAGCTCCCACTGGCTATTGAAGAGTCTTTTGGAATTTAGCCACTGAGATGACATCTTTTAGTAATGCATTTGTTTATCTATTGAAGAGAAGATCATTACTAAGAAAAAGGTGTCCCTAAAGCATTTCAAACGGACTGAGGCCACTTGCTGTATATTTCTTACTTTGATTGGAGCTAAAGGTAGTAAGTGCAGTGCCTGTAAACGATTTTCCTGAATCACTTTGTAATGTTGTCTCTTAAAGTTTTCATTCATTTTTTTCTACCTTTCCTGAAGATTGTGACCTTCATACTCAATGCTGGTGATTGAGAACACTCATTGTTTATAAGCACTCTGGTGACTTTGCTTTTAAAAGAAAGCCATTTATTATTTTATAAGCTCTTAGAAAGTTCAAATCAGGGGAGAATTTCTGAGACCAAAACCTTTATCACCTCTTGTACTTTTTCTGTTCTACAAAGAATGGCATCAACACATATCATGAAAGTATCTATGCAGACTAGTAGGTACTGGAGCCCCCTACTCTCTGGCATATGAGTAAAATGAAGTTGCCAGTGTTCTCCAGGTAATTACCATGTCTCTGTATGCCTGGTAGGGCTATCACATGATTGAGAATTCTTTTTTGGCATAGCTCTCATGTCTTAACTATCTGATATATTGTTTGAGAAAGTTTCTTTCTGATGAATCATTTTGAGTTTTTCTAGTGGATCTTGTCTCTCCCCAAGTGAAAGGTTTGATGTAAAGATTTAATAATTTTAAATTTACTCTAACCAAGAAGAAACAATTTATCATCATCTGACTGTAAAGATCCTGATTGAAGACACTGGCCTCCATGAAAGAGAGCCCATTCAATTTCTGATTGAGAATATTGGGATTGAGAGTGATCAGGGGACAATTCCCAGATCAACAGTGTCTGAAGGAGGCCCCAAAAGCAGCTTCTTTTACAGCTGAATCAGCCAGTTAGCTATCCTGAGATACTCCATGAATTCTTTTTTCATTTCCTCTACAGTGAATTACAGAAACTTTGGAAGGCATATAGGCAGATGATAAAAATTCATGTACCTCTTTATTATACTTTATGGGCAATCAGTTTGTTTTGAGATAATTTATTTCTTTCCATATGGCTATGAGGGCATGTAACCATGAGAAAATATACTTTGAATCAGTATTAATATTAATTTTTTCTCCTTTTCTGAGTTGTAAAGCCTTGGTCAGAGCTATGAATTCTGCTAGTTAGGCACTAGTCATAGGGGCAAGTGAGGAACTTCCAAGGGTCTGATAAAAAGCCACTACTGAATATCCTCCCTTTCTTATCCCCCTTTTCCATGAAGGGATTGGTATCACAGAGTAGGGTCAAATCACATCAATAAAGGTTGTATATAACAAGTCTTCTCTAGCTGCATATGTGTAGAGAATCGCTAAACAGCCATGTGCTCCCACTGGAAGAAAAAATTCTGTCACATTGTGTGGTATATTTGCCTAACATCAGCTTGGATGCCTCTGGTACCAGGAGAGCTATGGCAGACACAAGTCTAAGGCACACAGGCAATTCCTTTGTTATAATGTCTAATTTATGACTTAGATACACTACAAGCTCTTGAACAAGTCCTCTATCCTGTGTAAGCATTCCCAAATTGATGCCCCACCTTTCATAAACATATAAATTGAAAAGCTATCTTGTCAGTAGGCTCAGTGCCAGGCATTCAGAAGCTTGTTTAAGTTTCTAGAATGCAGGTTTGGAATCAGTTCAAGGTTAAAATATAAGTATGTACCTTTTGTCTTCTTTGTAAGCTCATATAGGGGTCATGCAATCTCAACATACCCTACTATCCATGTCACAAGAAATCACCAACAGAGTAAACAAAAATCCAACAAATTGGGAAAAAATTGTATTCAACTGCCCCTCAGGCAAAGGACTTCTAGCTAGAACATAAAAAGAACTGAAAAAGAATCAGGCCCCCAAAATTCAAAATCCAACTCAAAAATGGGCCTCTGAGATGAATGCACACTTCTCAGGTGAAGAAACACTAATGATGATTAAATATATGAAAAAATGTTGAATATTGATCATTTGAGAAATGCAAATTAAAACAACACTGAAATTCCATCTCATCCCAGAAAGAATGGCTATCCTTAAGAAATCAACTGATAACAAATACTGGAGAGGATATAGAGAAAAAGGGACACTTCCTCACTGTTGGTGGGAGTATAGATTGGTGAAACCATTGTGGAAGTCAGTGTGGAGATTCCTCACAAAACTAGGATTAGAAGTTCCAATTAACCCAGCTATTCTCTTTCTGGGTATTTTCCCAGAATTAACATCATACCACAGTGATATATGTGCATCTATGTTTATTTCAGCACAATTTGTCATAGCTAAATCTTGGAAACAACCCAAATGCCCATCAACTGAGGAACAGATAAAAAAATGTATTTTTATTCAATTGAGTATTACTTAGCTATAAAAAAAGATAGATTGAGGCTTTTATAAGTAAATGGATGCAACTAGAGGCCATACTCAGAAGTGAAATAAGTTGGACCCACAAGTATAAACACCATATTATCTCCCTAGTGTATGAACCTGAAAGAGTAAATAAAATCCAAAATGTACTATAATTTTTTTGAAGTTGAAGGAATTTGTTCAAGGGGGGGAAACCTGGTTTGAGGGAAAGGAGAAAAAGAAAGAAGAAAGGGAAAAAAATATATATAGAAGGATAGCTGGGGTAACTGTACTACTGATGTCTAACAATTTATTGAAAGAAACGGTTAATGCCTATTTTTTTCTTTTTGACCAATTTTGCATGCTTATGTTTAGTAATCTGAGCAGCTAATTTGAAGACAACAATATGTGATATAACAACATTTGGTAAATTTCTAGCATCTTGTCTAGTGAAACTCTATCATTTCTAATGCTTTTTGTTTTTATTCTTATATTCTCTTTAATGATTTGATCAATCATGCATTTTTATATCTGGTAATCTGAGCAACTTCACTGAAGATAACAATACGTAATATAAAATCCACTGTTAATTCCTATCAGTGTGTTCTGAAACATTATCATTTTATTGTTTTTGATTTGCTTTGTTCTTTTCTGTATTGTTGGTATTTTGCTATTTTTCTTTTTATTATTCTCTTTAAAATAAAAAAAGGAAACACTGCTAAAAAAAAATAAACAAATAATCAAGAGACCTGAACAACTGCTTTCCACTTCTTTGACAGAGACTGAGGGGTAAAATCTAGGGTGAACTGGAAATGGTCAGAATACTTCCCAGCCTGCAAAAGAGATCATCTGTAGAGATAGAGGCAATTAAT
The DNA here is from genome assembly GCF_000276665.1 of Chinchilla lanigera. Lineage (NCBI taxonomy): Eukaryota > Metazoa > Chordata > Mammalia > Rodentia > Chinchillidae > Chinchilla > Chinchilla lanigera. The sequence goes on along the minus strand of NW_004955406.1, from coordinate 28,893,574 downwards.
GGCTCAAAAAAATCCTGCTCTGGGCCATAGAACAAAGGAGTCCCTCAGGCATTTGTGCTGTTTGCCTAATCACCTAGACAATGTTCCTCAGCAGCAATTCAAGGCTAAGTTCAACTCAAATCCACTCTAACGTTTTTTCTCTATATCTTCAACTCATTTCTGAAACTCACAGGTTAAAACCTGTACCTATGGTTCAGCAACCACAATTTGTACATTAGCATAGGTACATCTCTGTCTTTGATGTTAGCCAATACTCATTCTTTTGGGCTCAAGTTAAAAGTTCTTAGTTGTTGGATAGGAGGGAAACACTGCGAAGGTTTAGGGTTCCTCCTTCTCTAATCTTATTCAGAAACATGCCTCAAACAAGGAGAGTACAAAGTGACAGGAGAAGATCAGATATAAAAATCAAAAAAAAAAAAATGGTCTCTTCTTCTCACGCTCATGGTGAGTTATTGAGACAGCTTGCCCATGATTCATCACTTTCAGCTTGGAAAGGCAAGAATGAGGAATCTTAAGAGCAAAAATAGCCTCTTTATCAGCAGAAGATCAGACCTAAAAGGAAACAGAACAGGCTCGACAAATTCTCTCTACAGTGTAAAGGGGGAATCAGGCCAAATTGTCTGGGTGAAACTTGTCCTCCAAGTCTTAAGAATGGCTGCCAGCCTACTGCCTTTTCCTGGCAAATGGAGTCACATGCTTTACTAATAGGCATGTATATTTTCTGAATACAAACTAGATTTCATAAAAAGACCCTTTTACATACAAGTTCCAGGATACAGGTGTAAAACACTTGCCGAGGCCCTGCACGTGGAACCAGTGTGAGAGTGCTACCTTCAGTCCTTCTCTCAAGAGCTCAAGCAGGTTTGTGGTAGGAAGCCCTAGACTTGCCATCATCCTGTGAAGTGGCAGACACAAAACACCACCACTACCGAGCTCAGGGTGTCTGTGTTCTTCCACAGTGGTTCACTCTAAACTGCAGAGTGTACTTTTCTTAATTTGATTGGTTCAAACCCACTCTACAGAGCACGTTTGTTTTACTTTAATAAATATAAATCTTTGATATGTTTTATTCTTGTTTTTTTTTTTTTTCAATTATTTTTTGGTTCAAGACATGAATCTAGAAAACATTTCTTTAAAGAGAACCCAGAAACCTAGAACCTGGTAACATTGTAAAGATATTTTAATTTCTAAATAATTTTATAAAAACTCTTTTAAAGATTTTTATAATGAGCCTTAATAATAATTTTTATGTTGTTACATTTCTTCATGTGGCAAATGTAAACTGCTTTAGTGTATCCGCCATACATCTAGGGTGCTGTGTGTACCATTATGAAAATTGAAGACACAACCATTTCATTTTTTTCAATAAAACATAATAATTTGCATAAATTTATGTGTCATATTTGTAACTGAGCTCAATAAATTGTGGTTCTTAAAAAAGCAGAACTTCTGTTTCCAGAAGAAGAAAAAAAATCAGAATGTTGAGCCCTAACTCTTATTCACTTTTTAGACTGTGCATTTTAAGAAGGGATGTTATATGAACATAAAATTTTAAGAAGCATTAATATTTTTAAATGTAATAAATATTCATGTTTGACAATTTTTTAGTAAAAATTTTATTAACTTTTTTAATAAAAATTTGTCTCAAAATGTGTTTTCCATGGGACAAAAATTACAAAACCATACAGAAAGAGTATATTGTCAGTTACATATTCAAAGACATCTCTAGGAATACACAGTGTCTGGCACAAATTCTCCTGAAAATATCTTTAACTACAAGTCTAGAAGGTGGTACTGCTTTTTAGCTAAGAACAGTTTCAAAACCATTATATCCTCTTTCTTTTATATTTAACAGTTCATATTTTAGCTGACATTTCTCCTCTAAGTTATAGCACCAAATTTTA
>NW_004955406.1:28881957-28891025 GCF_000276665.1 Chinchilla lanigera | reverse complement strand
AACATGTGGTCACCCACATGGGAATCCTCCTGGAAATGGAGAGATTGTTCTCATTTCCAAGAAAACTCTTCTAACCTCTTCCTTTTTTTCATAACTTCTTTCCTCAAAGTTGTGAGAACACTAGCTCCATGTATATAGGAATGATTGGGTCCTTAAACTTCTCTTAAAATCTCCTGAAAGATTTCCCAGTAATTACTTGGTCAGTCCCTAAGATTATATTACCTATTATACAATACTGGTGGTTCTTTTTATAACTTTTTATGATGACATTCATAAATACCTTTTTGTTCAACTTGTTGTATTTATAATAAATCTTCCTACCAAATATTTGACTTGGAACAACCATTTTATTATGAACATGAACTTAACATGTCCAAAATACAGAAGATTTAATATGGAATCTAATTTACAGTTTCCTGGATATGAAAGAATTTAAACATTAAGAACAATGGTTTGAAAGATGCTGTCATGAGTATTTCTAAAAGATTTTAAAATAGCATAAACTTAGGTCTTACATGTCTGAAATGGTGTGGTCCTTTGTAGAGGAAAATGAAAAATATTAAGAAAATTTTCTCTCAACAAGTCTTTTCTATGTAGTAGAAGCATTTTTTCAGTATATGTCAAAAATGTGCCATGATGCAGCTGTTAAGTAACATTAGTTGCACAAAAATTGAATACTTAATTTTGATAAAAATACTGTCTCAGTAAAATTAGATTTATAAAATATAAAAATAGAATGATATAAGGTTTCATTCATCTTTGTATTTTTGGCTATAGCTGTGTTATGGTTTGTGTCTGGATGACCCACCCCCATAAAGCCTCAAGCAGTCATGGAGGCAGACTTTTTGGAGGTAGTTGAATCTAGAGTTTGTGACTGATTCATAGTGAAATGCTGGGATTAATGGTGATGGGACAAAGACTGTATGGTTGCTGGATCAGTACACTGACTGGACTGGCTTCACCCTAATCCCAGGAGACTGGATAAGATAAAAGGGACAGAAAGAAGTTTGTTTCTCTCTTTCTGATCTTTCTTATTGTTTTTGCTTTTTTCCATCACCATGAACTGTTTCCTCTCTGCCATGTGTCACTCTTCTTTGGAGCCAGTCAGTTATGGCCTGAAACATTTAAAAACTCTGAGCTAAATAAAACTTTGGTGCTTTAACTTTGGGTGTCATGTATTTTGACATAGCAACCACAGCAACAACAACAAAAGACAAACTGAATCTTTCTTAGCAATTATAGAGGAAATATTAACATTTCTTGTAATCTCACTTGTAACATTTAAAATCTAGAATATAACTTCATTATATTGAATATAATTTAATGTATAATATTCACTTACTTTCATTAAAGATACAGTTTCTGATTTATTTTTTCTGTGATTTCATGACTAACAATTAGACAAATATAATTCTGCTTGAAAATAGAAATTGCTTTAGAGTGCTGTTTTCATTTTTTCATCTTTGTAAAAGAACTTAGATATTAATAGCTATTTGACAGTGGCTTGTATTGACAACCACTGTTTGGTAGACACTTTAAATGATATGTGTATATTATGAAAGAATAATTGGAATATCTCTAATCTTTTCTCAGTGTAAGAGGTTATTATATGTGGACACTGTAAGCATGAATAAATACAATACACCTTAATATTTATTGGAAGGGCTATCTCTGAGTTATAATCTTGTTTCAAGTTAATTATAAGAAAATACTGCAGAAGCATTAGTTAATTCTTGAAATGTGAAAAATATACATGTCTGCAAAAATACTGGTTCCAGTGAATACCATAAAATATAAAGAAAAGTTTTATAGAGAAAGACAAAAGGTAAAAATCCAGTTTTCAGCCACAATTAAATAGAGTGTAAGACTTACAAAAGAATCCAGAAATTGAATAGTTTTAAAGGAAATTTGTAAAGGATAAATTTGCCGGATTTCTCACTAGATTCTGTTTTTCTCTGTTAGTTTCCTATTTCTCACTCACTAACCTTCTAGCTACTCTTAAATTTCCATAAATACATGACAGTCATTTTCTAGCCAGTCTCAGGATGCCATATGCACCATAATAAAGTTGTCCTCTTTCATACTGCATCTAAAGTCATAATCCCATAAGTTCCTTTGATTCCATGAAGACACGTATATTATATGGCAGAAAATATACATCCTTTGATACACTTAATTTGAATAGCCTCAAGTAGACCTTGGTGTGGTGGTAGTAGAAGACACTTCATACTCCCATAAAATGGTCTTAAACTATCCATTTCCTCCTAATTTCTCCTGAGTAACACAAGCATTTTCTAGAAATTATTTCATGTGTGCCCTCAATCTCTTGCTTATCAATTAAATTATTTTCCTTCTTTGTTAAGTGTTTTAGCTGTTAATTTTCATGCTCTACACCCAGATGATTTGAGATATATTCCCCCATGTCTCCATTCTATCCTCTGGATCTTCAACTTTTCATATTTATTGCTGTTATTGTCCATTGTGCAGGTTAACAGAAGCTTATTATTCATTACTTCTCATATTTTGTAGCCATTTTTGCTGCTAATTTTTAATATTTCTCTTCTATGGAAAAGAGAGGAAGAAATTTGGAAGCCAGTATCCTCCTGTATTAAAAATATTCTTTTGCTCTGGGGCTGATCAATTAATATTGTTCTTGATTGTTCAGTTGTATTCTCTGTTTATTTAGTTTGTATTCTTTCTCATCAATTTTGTTAAATGTAGTTAAAAATTGAACTCTAGTAGCTTGGTCCCAAAAGTGCTCCAATTATTAGTGGAATTATACAAAACTTATGCAAGCTCTCTGAAAATCCACTGTAAATCTGTTAAATGAGAGTCACTACTAATACCCCAATTTATCAACGATAAACTTTATTCTAATATAAAATAAGTTTTCATATAATAAATTGGAATTGATAATTTTTATTAAGCCATGTCTGTGTTTAACAAAACTGGTTTAACATGAGAATTCCCCTTTGTAATTTTATTGCACAATTACCACACTTCACCTCCAAGCAATTAAACAATTGTTACTAGGAATAATCATGAGAAATCACATGGAATGCAAGGGCAGACATATATCAAACCTCAGCAGTAATGGAAAATGATAACCAGAAAGCTATTCAGACACAGTGAGAAGCCATCCCTATTCCTTTTTCTGATACTACATGGTCTCTTATCTCTTCTGTGCTTTGCTATTGTGTTTATTTATTTATTTTTAAATCTAGCTGATGTCTCTATTCTGCTACTTATTTCCAAATTATGACACCATGGATCCTTCAGAAGTGAGATCCCATTCTCCAGGTATTTCTTTTCTGTTCATCCAGCACAACAACCAACTAAGGCAGTTGTTTGAAACTTAACACTTTTGGGGCTGGGGATTTAGCTCAGCAGCACAGCACCTGCCTGGCAAGTGCAAGGTCATGAGTTCGATTCCCAGTACCGGGAAAAAAAAAAACAAAAAAACCAAAAAAACACAACACTTTCATTCTAAATTTTTGACAGAGCAAATAGTTAGCCAACCTATGTCAGATATTCACCAATATGTTCATCAGACTGGCTACAAACATTATCAAAGTTTTAGTGTTACTTTTGGTACTATTTAAATATGTGTTACCATCAGTGCTATGCAAACAATTTGTTTATTGCCATAATATATTATTATAAATTATACTATTAAAAGAGATCCAGTGGTATTATTCTGCTTTCAAATTTCATAAATGAGTATAGTTAATTTATTTTAATTGGTTATTTCACTTATTTACAACATTGTTAAATAATTTCTGGTAATGGATTTTATATGGAAGGTACTATGCATTTTTGAACAAATGGCATCCCTTACCACATCCATGAGAGATGTTACAATGAGCAGAGGACAACAAAGTCCAGCACCTGGGGCAACAGTCTCAGGATGCCAACCCTCTGCATGGTTTAGAGGTGATGGAATAGAAAAGAAAGATTTGACTTATATAAACTCTAGATGGTATAGTGCATTGTCACATCGAGAAGACCAACAGCAAGACTGACTTCAATAAACAACATAGATTTTCATACAAATCATTTACACGCACACCTCTTATGGTCAAATGAAGAGTACTGTTCCCTCTTGCCAGGAAAGGATGTGTTAGTAGGGTTGATTAGATTCTTTTATGATGTACATGTTGTAAGGAGTATGAAGAAGTATTTACTTGGGCCAAAAGAAGGAAGTATATGCCCAAAGAGTACAATATACTCAGCACAACTTATTAAGGCTCTGTACTGATAGATAAGGAAATGTTCCAGGCTGACAGCATATTTCTTTTGAAACCAGGAAAATGTCAGCAAGATGGACATCACTCATGACTCTCTTTCCCAGGTTGCTTCTACTGCTAATGCTATAGTTTTGCTCTATTTTTTCTATTTTATGATGAAAATTTGTTTAGAATATGTTCTTTCAATTTTATAAACACTTGTGAATACAAAATTAATAAGAAAATACCAATATTGACAGTTTGTATTACCATCACTACACACTAAAAAGTATAATTTAGATAGTTTGGAGAAAATAATTTTAAATTAAATTAATAATTTAGTTTTCAGCATGTCCAAACATATCATATTTTCTTTACTAATAGATTTATATAATTTATTCTGTGTATGTGATTCTATCCTTTCATGATCTGAGATTAAAGCAAACTGCTTTTTGGGAATTAATGCAGTTCAATTCACTTCTTTTAAAATAAATATAATGAATTTGTACTTCATCATAACAAAGTAGAACAAAGTTAGTAGGGAAAATGAAAGAATAACCAAAACGCAGTAAAAATAAATTTATTCAATGTATAAGAATGTGAGATTTATTTTAATATGCAATCCTGTTATCATCTAATTTATAAAGCACATTTATCATTTTAAAGATATATTGCAAGAATATTAAGATAATAAAAGCATAAGAAAGTCAAATTATTTGAAATTTATAACAAAAATCTATTGAAAATTTATTACAGTTATTATATCACTTCATATTGTAAGCTACCCTTAAGAAAACACAAACTCCCACCAATTTGATGGGAACCCCAACTCTACTTTCTTTTAGATGCATTTATTGCCAGTCAGGTAGTGATATGGGTGCAACATTTCCTAAGACCAGAATTAGACATTGATTTTAACATTGAGGTTAGATTTCATCAAAGCCCTCCAACTCGCTTCACATTTGAATGTAATATGCTCTAGTGCTTAGACCAACAATGTCACAATTCCGGCACCTAGGTACCTCCTTAACCTTCACTTTTTCTTCTTCTGTGAATTACAGGAAAGCAGTAGAAGATGATTTAAAAGAAAGTTTTATATATTCTTTATAAAAGTACACACATCATGACAGAATTTTGTTGGAGAGGAAAGAAAATATTGGAAAAGATAAGAGAGATTCTAGGTGACTAGGAAAGAGACACAAACATTGCTCAGATTGATATATAATCACCCATACCACATTTCCTCAAAAGGAAAATGGGATCTCATATTAATTATTGCTCCAAAGGATGCAATAGGGTTTACATTTCAGGGCATGAATCATTTTTTCATGTAAAAAATCTACATTTACTCATGTACAGCAATTTACATTTATTCATGTACAAAAAACTACATTCATTCAAACATCATCATGCCCCCTTCTTTTACAACGTTATCATAACTCTGAAAATCTCAAATTCTGACCTGAATTTCTTGCAACTCCATTTTCCATAGACCCATTGGTTCCAGTCTCACATGCACAGCAATAACACTCTCCTTAATGAGCACTTCTTATGTGTATCCTGCTTGTAGTGCATCGGCAACACAACTGTCAGTGATTTTGTACTACAAATTCTTCACACCAGTGATGACCTGTTGCAGGCTAGGCTTCAAAGTGTTTCCATTAAATCAAGTGATAATTGAAGAATTATAAGACAGGAGTGGCAACAAAAATGAAGAGAGTTAGAAACAAAGGTCTACACAAAAATGACAAGTTACAATTGCCAGAATTAAAAAAAAAATTAATTTAATTTCAGAGCATTAAATATATTAGTTATAACATATGATGTATTGACTTACAAAGATTCACATTAGGCACAGCCATGTACATTCATTATCAAGGACACCCATTTCTTTTGCAAGAAGTCTGTACTCCAATTGTTCCTTTGGCAGTAAGTCTCAGGTTCACCTCTTTACATGATGTTTACTTATGTTCAAAAGTATCTGCTTGAATATTTACAAATAATTATAATTCATATTTGTCATTTATTTTAATCATCAATGTCAATAATATTATATATTGAATTGTGTATTCATATTATCATTTTATATCTCCAAACATGCTCTGTGTACTGCAATAAAATACTAAATCTGTGTGAGTGGCTGACAGGTTTAACTGGGGCTTATTTTGGGGGTAGGGCTTATATTGCCAGCTTCCAGAGAAATCCTGCTGGGGCTTATTTTCCTGTTAGATCTTATGTTCAAGAAAATACAGTAATATTGTTCTATCAGTAGAAGCAAAGATATCTCAGTACAAAAATGTATGGTTTAAATATGGAAGATCGGTCACACATATGAGAAATCTCAGCTTTGGCAAACCTAGTTATGGCACATCTGTGACATGAAAGCAGAGGATCACTAATTTGAGAGAACCTCTCTGCTCGAATAGTGGACATTTTAATTACCACATTTGTGGAGTTACAGGCCAAGTTAATCATAGCCACAGACCGGGTTAGTCTTCTCCAATATGACTCTTTGACCATGAGGAAATGTACTCCGCCTTTAATGTATCCAATACAGTCACCTCATGACTACTGAAATAAATGCTGCATTCATAGGTGCTCTGCTGCTGGTGAAAGGAAGAAGCTTCTGCTTTTGGAATTTTTATTCTAAAGTTGGTTGAAGGTGATATTTGAAGAAATAAAAAATAGGGAACATTTTATATATATATAATGAAGAAAAATAAAAGATATAAGAACATAGAGACAGTGGCAGTATGTAATGAAGGATGAGTTGCTGGCAGAAAAAATATATATGTATATATATATAGTGTGTGTGTGTGTGTGTGTGTGTGTGTGTGTGTATCCACACTCTTTTTTCAGGTTTTATTTTTATTAGTTTATAGCTCTGGTAGCATATATAGGTTACAATTTCATTCATCATGGGAATTTGGTACATGTACATAACACATCAAATTATGTTTAGGTTTCTACCACTTCCCTTCATCTCCTCTCTTTACATCTCTTACCATCATTTCCATTTGCCAAAATCTACCTCACTGTATCTTTTTATCTATCTCTATTTTGCTGTTTATTTATGTTCTGAGTTTCTTAGAGAAGCTATGTGATATTTAAGATTTATGTCTTATTTATTTTGCTTAAAAACACACAATCAAGTTTCATCTATACTACACTTATATATAAGTATATATCTCTACTTATAAGTATAAATGACATAATTATACTTCATCAGAGCAGAATACTATTTTATTGAGTTTAATGGCACATTTTCTTTAACCATTTATGTACTGATGGACATATAGGACACTTCGAAGATGTAGTTATTATGAGTTGTGCTATTATAAACTTAATAGGTTTAGATTATTGTGCTGTGATGTCTTTAACTCTTTGGGGAAGATACCAACAAGAAAAATATCTAGGTCGAAAGGAATCTCTATTTTATTTTTTTCTTTAGGAGTCTTAGTACTGATTTCCATATTGGTTTTTCTAGTCTATGTTTACATTAGCAATAGAGAAGCTTTCCTTTATCCTTGTAGTGTCACCAATACTCATTATTATTTGATTTCTTGAGAGTTACCATTCTTTCTGGAGTAAGAAGAAATCTCAGCATTATCTTTATTTATCTAATGGCCAGAAATTTTGAATATTTTTCAATGACCATTTGTGTTTCTCTCAAGAAGTGCCTACTGATATCTGTTGCCAACTTTTTGATTGGATCTTTCATTGGGGTGATCTATTTTTTCTTTATATATTTCAGATATTAGTCCTCTCTAAGAAATAGCTAGCAAAATATATTTCACACCTGTAAATTGTCGCTTCTTTGTACTGGTTGTTTCCTTTGCGATCCACAAGCTTTTCAAAGTGATAAGATCCCATTTGCTTATTTTTGAGGTTTTTTTTCTTGTGTAACTGGGGTCCTGTTCAGAAAATCCTTGCTTATGCATATTTCTTCTTGAGTTTTACCTAATTTTCTCCACCAGCAGATTGTTTCCGTTTAAACATTTAGATCTTTGATCCTTTTGATTTTATTTTTCAATTTTGTGAGGGATGGTGTATATCCACAATTTCAAAGGTAAACTCATATGACTATAATAACATATATAAACATAATAAAATAATATATATAGCATAACACTTATAAATACATATCAAAATATATTAATATCACTTCAGGGTGATATTTTCTACTTTTACAGCCATTTAAACATATATTACATATATATCTATAATCACAGAAATCCATAATGAATTAAATTAAAGTACTTTGTATACTTTATTTAGAAATCTTCCAATTATACATCCAATTTTCTCTACTGTAAGTTCTGCTTTCAACATAATACTAGAATATGAAGGAAAAGAGTTCAGACAATTTTTTGCCATTTTACCACAAGGATAGCCTTTTCTTTAATTTTTCACTAATTCTTTCCTTACTTCTATCTAGTGTTTCATCAAAATAGGCCTTACTGATTATATTTCCACTAATACTGTATATATTTTTCAAAGGAACAGAAGTTGTATCTACAACTCTCCCATTTTCTTTCTGAATTCTCATCAGAGTCAATTTTTTTCAAAAGATCTTCACAGGAGTATAGAGTTTTTCTAAAATACTCTTCACAGCTCTTTTATCCTCTACTTATTACTCAGTTCCAAAATCACTCCGAATGTATAGGGTTTTGTTGTAACAATATCCTATTTCCAGAACTCGACAGCTGTCTTAATCTGTTTGGGCATCTATTATGAAATATCATGGACTGGGAAGTTTCATCAACAGAAATTCATTCCCCACTATCTTGAGGCTGGGAAATTGAAAATTTGGATGACAAAATACTTAACTCATTTTTTTTT
>NW_004955406.1:28875003-28880050 GCF_000276665.1 Chinchilla lanigera | reverse complement strand
TTTCTCTCTCAGTCTGTTTGTTGTTTGTCTATAGGAATGCTATCGATTTCTGGGTGTTGACTTTGTATCCAGCCACACTGCTGAATTTGTTGATTAATTCAAGGAGTCTTCCTGTGGAGTTTTTGGGGTCTTCCATGTAAAGCATCCTGTCATCTGCAAATAGTGATAGTTTTACTTCTTCCTTTAGTTAACTCATTTTAAGGACCCTCCTCTTCATTGTAAGCTATTTTTTGATTTTGTAGGTTCATATACAGAGGGACAGAGCTGTAGACTTTTTCTTTTCCTCTCAGGACACTAATCCCATTATGAGAGATCCATACTCATGACTTGAACAAGCTTGCATACCTCCCAAAGTGCCCATCTCTTAAAGTCACCTCCTTGGAGATTTTGCAATGAATTTGGTTGAAGGTGGAAAAAAGTGGAGTCCATAACTATGACAAATGAGAACATTTTGTGTATTTATTTCATCAGTGATTTATAAAAAGAACCAACAGAAGTATATTCTAGTGTATTTAAACAAGGTATACATGAATGTGAATAATTCAGACATGGTAAAGAAACAATTTCCAAACCAGATTCCAAGTAATTTAGCATGAATTATTCCCAAAGCCCCTTCTTTTGAATATAGAACATCCAAGAGACAACAATGGTGAAAAAAGCTGGCAGGAGAAAGCAAAGGCAAAGCCAAGTTGTCCCAAGAAAAAAATGCTATATCAATATCTTCCTTTAAGTTTAATGTTATTATATTACCAAAATCACATAGCAATTTAAGATTTATATATTGTATCCTGTCTCCCCTAGCTATATTTTTGTTCACCTATTGCAATTTCACTGTGTCGTGGGGTTTGAAAAAGTATATCTAATTTTGTATTGCAGAGTTTTTAGTATATTGCAAGATTTTGCAGTATATAGGTATTTATATTATACTTACTATCTTAATTATTTTTGCATAAAATTAAAGCAATGTAAAGTATGAAAATGTTAATTCAAACACATTAAAAGAATATTAAATTGAAATAAAATACAGTATCTATTTCAGCACCAGTACTGTACAGCGTGGAAATGTAGTGTGCTACTACCACTTGTGCAAATATGCCACTGGGAGATTTTATATAGCACACTATTGGCTGATGGAACGGAAGGCAACCAACCACAGCACTGTGTTCTGCATCCTGGGCACTGATTGGCTCACTGACCATAGCATATGTCTGTTTACTTTCTGCATCCTGGGCACTGATTGGCTCAGTGACCATAGCATATGTCTGTTTACTTTCCTGCACTGTGCCTATATAGAATTTTACATGCTGCTAAAATTATGTAGATTTCAGAGTGTAGAAAGTGTTTAAGAGCATAGGAAGTGTTTCTAATAGTGTGGGAAAAGTTAATCCGAGGTGAGAAAGGTTTATGAGAGTGTGGGAAGGGTTTACAAAGCCTAAAAATATATATAAATAATAAAATAAACATAATGCCTTTACTTCATGGATTTTCACCTATTGCTGGGTTCTCTGGGACGTAACTGCTGTGATAGGCGAGGGAACACTGTATACACAAATTTTCAATTAATCGTGATGGAGAGTTGTGTGAAAAATTATCTTTCATGCTCATTGAAATCATATATGTACATTTCCAAGGACTCCCCCAAAGAAAAAATGATGATAAACAAAACAAGGATTGTTGAAAGAGACAGGAAGAATTACCATAAACATTGCTGAAGAGCTAAATAAGAATTATCCTTTAGTAATAGACTTGTTAATTCCTAGGTTTATGATAGTAGACCATTTAATTAACCTTCTCCTGCCCCTCTTTCTCAAGAAGTGGCACTGATGTTAGGAAATGTAAAGTGATATATTAAGACAAAGGAAAGTTTTATATGCAGTACATATTAATACAAATTTATTTTACTTGCATGTGTATTTTAACATGAAAATAATTTATTAAAAACACTAAAATGATGTAAAAACACTAAATGATGTAATAATTACTTATGTATTTGGCATAGGCCAAATATTGCTCTATTAGTCTTTCATCTTTTCCAACAGCCTGTGTTACTTTGAGTTTGTTTGTTTGTTTTTTCTGTGCAGGGATTCAAACTGAGGACTTTACCCTTACCAGGTAGGTGCTGTTCACTGAGCTTTAGCTTCAAAGAAATGGAGTATAGAACCACAGATCTCACTGCTTGTTAAGTTATAAATAAGGTAAGGATATAGAAAACCTATATACCATGGGTCCTACTCATATACAGAATGTTGAAAATAAAACTAAAGCTTATTTCTCTTATTACAAAAGTTCTATCCTTATCCTTCATATTTTATCTTTCCCCTTTTCAGAGAGAAATCTGAAAGTAGCATTATAAGCTTTAGGTTGCAAAAGCCAGGCTTAGTTATTCTCTTTCCCTTAGAGAACTACTTGAACTATATAAAACCTAGTTTCTCTTACAATTGCCTTCTCTATTTAAATTGCTATTTGGTGATTGGAGCAATGAGCATTTGTGGATTACTAAGCACTGAAGGAAAGTCCTTCCATGGATTATGCTTCAGTGATCATTCTCTGCTTTGAATTTGATCAAAAGCAAAACTTCAGCTTTGAGTTTTTGAACTATATTCTACTGAAATTTAAAATCTTTTTCTAAGGACAGAGAGAAGAATGTTTAAGATAAAAAGAAATATTCAAAAGCTCAATATATTCTTAAATATTTAAAACAGGAAGGATGGAAATAAATTTGTAATCAGTGTGCATCAATTATTGGCAACAATAACCACCACACCTATACATGCAATCTAGTACCGCATGATATAAAAATTTTGTGGTTTCTAACAACCATGATTTTTATAACTAACATTTTATTAATATATTTAGAAGTATTTCACATTGTATGTGTTTAGTAGGCATGGTTAAATAATTTTAGAATAATATCATACACACATACATGTATAGTTTAATAATGGCATCTTTTTCCTTTTACAACATCATATTATTTACCAAATAACCATTTTGTTAGAAAAGTATCAGCTGTCAAAAATTATTATGCCAAAAAAGAATCTAGATTTCCACTATCAGAAAAAAGAATTAAAAATAGGTTGCAGATACAGAAAACAGTACTAAATGTTGTCACCAAGGATAATAATATCAAATATCTGTATATTATACAATATTTACATTTTTATAGCTTTATGTCAATAAATTGAAGTAGGAAAATAACACTAATTGTCATATTACTTCTATTACATGCTCTTAATGCTTTTTTATTAATCGTTAATTTTATAAATCATGATATCATTACATTACATATTTTAAAAAGGATTTTTTATTTCTTTTATTAAAGAATTTTACCAAGTTTAAATTTGGTTGTTTATAAAATGTAATATAGTGCATGAGTTATCTATACTCTGTAGAAATCAATTAAATTTCCTCTAAATTATTGAAACCATCCTATATACACACATGGAGGAATTGTTTCCTAAGAGAAAACTATGCTTTTACATAGCATTAAGTAAAAACATTGCTGAAAATAAAGGTCTTTTTAAAGTATAATTTATCTTCTACAGGAGGAATTTATTTCATAACTTTGTAGATTAAAAGAACATCTTGATTTAACCTCCCAAGGCATACAAGTTACTTGATGAAGCAATGCAAGTGTAATATACAGCACTTGCCAGTAGATGCAGTATATAAACTCATTTTTAAAAATGTATGACAAAGCTAAATATTGATTAGGTAAATTCACATACAGATGGTCAGTTATTTCTTTATTTGTATGTTGAATATAAATTATAAAGAGTAAATAGGGCAGTTGTACATATTACCGACTGTAGTCTTTTGCATGTGTTTTATTTGCAGGTATAGAAAATATTTCTAATTGCTTATATATTCTGCTTATTTCATATATACTTGGAAAATAGAGCCCAGTATACAATTGTATGAACTTAATTAAACCTTAAAGAGTTCTGATAGCTTCCAGTATAGTTTTATATGATATCACCAACTACATTTCAATAGTCAGTTTAAGACATTTAAGAAACAATTGAAATAGTGTATCACATGATTATGTTTCAGTGCTCCAAATGATTATGTAAATGTATCATTGCAAAACAAAATGTATTAAACAAGACAAAACAAAACAAAACTTCTGCATATGTCTAATAATACTCAGACAATGTGTGTAGAAAGCCAGTGTTATTTCATTTGATTTAATTAAAAAATTGTAAGAACTTTAGAAGATAAAAGTTATTTTTATGCTAATTTTTGATGAAGCTATAAACATTAGATTTTTATCTCCAGAATTTCTGATTTGATGATACTTCCAAAAGGGAGAAAACTTATTCAAACACCCAAAATTACAATTTTAAGAAAGAATAATAGATCAAGGAAGCAGTATACATTATTAAGTATAATTTCATCTTAATGCACTCAGTGTAAAGGACTTGTATTTTCTTTATGAAAAAGCTGTTGGATTGTAATGTCTCCTGCCTTGCCTTTGTTGCTCAGAATTGCTTTTCCTATTGTAGGTCTCCTATGGTTCCAAATGAATTTTATGTGTGTTTTCGCTAGATCTGTGAAGAATGCTAATGGTGTTTTGATCAATATTGCATTGAATCTCTACAACAATTTTGGGAGGATGGCCATTTTTATTGTGTTGATTCTTCATATCCATGACCAAAGGATACCTTTCCCTTTTGTGATATCTTCCTCAATCTTCTTTTGCAGAGTTCTGTAATTTTAAGGTATAAATTTTTAAGTCCTTTGTGAGATTGATTCCTAAGTATTTTCTATCTTTTGGATGCTATTATGAAAGTGGTGGTTTTCCTAATTTCTTTCTAAGTAAGTTTGCTGTGCTTTGCAGAAATACTACTTGTTTTTGAGTGATGGCTTTGTATCCACCTATGCTACTGAATTTGGTTATCCAATCTAGAATTCTAGAATTATTTTCATGGAGTTTTGGGCTCTCTTATGTAGAGTACCAAGTCATATGTGAATAATGATAATTTATCTTCTTTCTTTCCTATCCTTATTCCGTTTATTTCTCTCTCCTTTCTAACTCTTCTGGCCT
>NW_004955406.1:28863623-28874718 GCF_000276665.1 Chinchilla lanigera | reverse complement strand
ATAGAAGGCTTTTGTCAGGTTGAGGGAAATACCATCTTTTTTGATTTTCTGTAGGATTTTTATCATGAATGAGTGTTAGAAATTTCAAAAGCTTTTTTTGCATCTATTAAGATAATCATGTGATTTTTGCCTTTGTCTCTGTTGATAGGGTATATTACATTTATTTGTGGGATGAATGCCACTTGGTCATAATGTATAATCTTCTTGATCATTTGCTGCATTTTGTTTACCAGTATCTTATTGAGGATTTTTCATCTAAGTTCATTGGGGAGCTTGGCCTGTAATTCTCTCTTTTTTTTCTGGTTTTGGTATAAGGGTAGTACTTGCCTTCAGGAATGAGCTAGGTCATATTGCTTCCCCTTCAACTGCATTAAAGATTTTGTGGAGTACTGACATTAAATCTTCCTTGAATTTTTTGTAGAATTTAGCAGTGAATCTATCAAGACCTGGACTTTTATTTGCTGATAAGTTTTTAATTATATTTTGAATTTCATTAACTGATATTGGGTTATTCAGAATTTTATATCTTCTTGATTCAGGTTTGATAATTTATATGTGTCTAGAAATCTATACATTTTATATGAGTTTCTGTCTTATGAGAGTATAGAATTTCAAAGTAGGTACTGAAGATCTGAATTTCCACAGAATCTGTAGTGATTTCACACTTCCTATTCCTCAATGAATTTGAGTCCCTTTCTTTCCTTTTTCTGATAAGGTTGGCTAAAGTTTTACCACTTCTTAGTGTTTCAAAGAACTGACTCTTTGATTCATTAATTGGTTATATTTTTTCTTAGTTTCCATCGTGTTCATTTCTGCTCTGATCTTTATCATTTCATCCCTTTTATGGACTTTGGGCTTGTCTTGCTCTTCTTTTTCTAGAATTTTGAGGTGCAACTTTAGGTTACTTATTTATGCTTGTTCTGTTTTCCTTATGTGAGAATTTACCACTATACATTTCCCTGTTATGACTGACTTCTTTATATCCCATGAATTCCTGTATGTTGTATCTGCATTCTTATTTATTTGTAAATATTGTTTAATTTCTTCTTTAATTTCATCGGTGACCCATTAGTTGTTCAGGAATGTGTTCATTTCCATGTGTTTTTTTTAGTTTTTTCAGTTTCTTTTGCCATTAATTTCCAATTTCATTGCATTATGGTCAGATAATATGCATGGGATAATTTCAACTCCTTAGCATTTACTTAAGCATTTTCTGTGGGCTAGTATATGGTCTATTTTAGAGAACATCCCATAAGCACCTGAGAACAATGTGTATTTTGAGAATGTTATATGGAACAGATCTTTATGAAGTCCATAAAAGGCCAGAAGAGTTAGAAAGGAGAGAGAAATAAACGGAATAAGGATAGGAAAGAAAGAAGATAAATTATCATTATTCACATATGACTTGGTACTCTACATAACATTCTCCACATAACATTCCACATAACATTCTCAAAATAGATGTTATCTGAAAACATCTACTATGTCCATTTGTTTTCGGATTTCATTAAGTTCTGATATTTCTTTGCTGATTTTCTGTCTAGTTGATCTATCTCTTTGTAACAATGTGGTATTAAGTTTTCCTTTTACAATTGTGTTAATGCTTATTTTATTTTTCTTGTATATTAGTAATTGTAGTATACAGTTTGGTGCTCCCATATTTTTTTTTTTTTTTTGGTTTTTCTTTTTTTTTCTCCGGTACCGGGAACCGAACTCACGACCTTGCGCTTGCCAGGCAGGCGCTTTGCCGCTGAGCTAAATCCCCAGCCCCTGGTGCTCCCATATTTGGTGCATCTGTATTTTTGATTGTTAACTCTGTTTCTTGAAGTTTTCCCCTAACAAGTGTGTGGTGACTTTCTTTATCTCTTTTGATCATTCTTGGTTTGAAGCTCACATTGTCTGCAAAGATAATGTCTAACCCTGCTTTTATCTGGATACCTATTACTTAGAATGTTGTTTGTTATCTTTTGACTTTTAGTCTATGAATTTTTTTTTAGTTAAATGTCCTTCTTTTATACAGTATATTTTTAGATCTTGTTTCTTGATCCATTCTCCAATGTGTTTCTTTTAATTGTGAACTGAGCCCACTTACATTAATAGTTACAATTTTTATATATTGGCTTATCTTTGCCATGATATTTCCCACATATGGTTCCCTGTTTTTTCCCACTGTTTAATTTCTTGCCCAGCCTAGTTGTTTCTTTCTGTTTTCTTCTTGCAATTGTATTCATTTTTCACTTTGTCTAGAATATCTTTTGGTAATCTTTGTAGGATTGGTTTGGTTGCTATGAATTACTTCAGTTGTTCTTTGTAATGGATGTATCTTATTTCTCCATTAATTTTTAAAGGTCACATAATTTTGCTGGTTACATCAGTCTGGATGTGAATATGTTTTCTTTGAGGACTTGAAATATTTCACTCCAAGCTCTTCGTGATTTGAGTGTTTGTATTGAGACTTCTGGCATGATTCTTTTGGGCTTTTATTTAGAGATGATCTATTTCGTTTCTCTAACAGCCTTTGATATTCTGTTCTTGTGCTGAATTTCTGGAATCTTGATTGTTATATGTCTTGATGTAGTATTATATTGGTCATGGCTGTTTGCAGTTCTACATGCTTCATTTATTTGTATGTCAAAATTTTATCCATCCTTGGGAAGTTTTCTACTTATTTATGTGAAATTTTTTTATGACCATTGCTCTGTCTTCAGCTTTTTCATTGACTCCAGTCAATCTTATGTTATTCTTGTTTGCATCATCTTATAATTTTTAGATTTATTTGTCATGATTTGTTGCTATTTTTAAGATATCTTTTCACAATCAGTAGCTGTATTCTGTCTCAAGATCAGATATTCTATCCTCTCCTTTGTGCAATCTGTTGCATATATTTTCACTGGAGATTGTAATCTTTTGGATTTCTATTTGGATCTGTTTCATGGATTCCATTCCTTTCCTATGTTGGATATTTTTTTTTCAATATTTTTCTAAGTTCATCATTTTTCTAAGTTCATCATTATTTTATTTTTGTCTTCTCTAATGTCTTTGATTTTTAAGCATCATTTCTCTTAGTACCTGAGAAATTATTTTCTCCAGAGCCTTTTCCACTTGTTTTTTCACTTGTTTCTATCATTTTAGAAAGTTCCACTGTTTTACTTCCAATTTCATTTATCTCATTGTGCTCCAGTCTTCTCAGAGGGCCTGGGAGATGAGATTGCGTTTTCCTTCTGTGTCTTGTCATTTCTATGTTTAAGTTTTTATTTTATTTGCTTGCTACTTTGGTGGTTGTTAATTCCTTATGATAGATACCTTTATCACTTGTATTGAGGCTTCCCTAATAGATGTTTATTATTTAAGAATGTCCTCTAAATATAAGTAGTTCTTTATAGTTATCCCAAGAAAATACCTTTCCAATTTATAAAAGTTGCAAAGTTGCTATTTGGCTCAGTATCCAATCCTTTGGTACTGGAATGTGGTGGTGATTATGTCCCAATACAATTACAATGCTTTCATACCTGGGAAAAAAACTGATTATAACATGTATGACACCCTGGCTAAGGTAGTACAATTAGTAATAACAATATTTTCAAGTGCAATTTAACTACTGACAAACTATAGTAACCATTAACCTATTACCACCACCCATAGGAGCAAACTCTAATGTTATAGGAATTCAAATATATACCATGTACTGATTTTCCCCTTTGTGGAATGATTTTACCCTATTTCAAGGGATGGAGGTGTAAAATAGGTAAGGAACAGGATAAAGTGATAAATGATGTCAAATATATTAGGGTCAAGGCTAGAGGTCAAAGTATGGTCACCTGAGTTTTGGGAAATTGGAGGACACAGGCAAGAAAAAAATGAAATAGAATGCAAAGGAGTAACCAGAAATGGAAGACACGATGTTTACCTACTTGCAAGTTTAAATTCAAAAAGTAGTTTAGGAAAAAAAGACAGATGATCAATAGAAGAAAATGAAAAAGATAGACACAAAACCTAAACACTGAAAAAAGAAAGAAGAAAGAGGAGAATGAAAAGCAAAGAAAGAGGAAAATTAAAAAAAAAAAAAGTAGACCCAAGAAAAAAAGGAGAGGAAAAAAATCCAAAACCAAAACTAACCACAAAATATAAGATAGCTGGAGTAAGGAGAAGAGATGAAAAAAGACATTAAGATGTTTTCTACACACATCTACTAATAAACTAAAATAAAATTTAAAAACAGAAATAAGAAGTAAAGATGAATAAGGTCATAAAATTAGCAATTATTATTTTTCCTTGGGGACTTTCTGACTGTAACTTAATATCAAATAAAAATGTAATTTTTTTAACTTAAAATTTCACACTAAGAAGTGTACCAGCATTCATGTTACTTATCCATAATTAGGCAATATTCCACTTAGAATGAAAAATCTATTGTAAGAATCTTGGCAAAGTTAATAATATTGAAAGTAAAGAGCAATATGCAGTAACACTTTAATTAAGGGATATAAATTATATGGGAAAGTTTTATCATTACATTTTTCAACTGTGTAGTACCTCAAATAAGTGAAGAAATAAGCTTTTCTTTATTACATGTAGCACAGATTTTGGAAAAAGTTAGATACTTTAAAAACCTTTGACATTAATAATTATAAAATTGATCAACCATGTACAGCATTTTCAAGATTAAGACAATGAGAATATACTACAGAATTGCTTTGATCAATTGATGAAATATTGAAATCATATGCTCATGAAGTTAACAGAAAATATTGCTTGAAAAGAAAGCTGAAATACTGTAAGATTAACTTCAATTTCTGTATATCAATAATCAAAAAGGATATTTCAAAAACTGTATTTTAAGGCATTTGTAAATTTTAGCTCTACCAGGTCGAATAGCGTTTCACAGTTTTCCTGCTTCTAATTATGTTTCATACAAATTTCTTTTTATAATCATAAGATGATAGTGTATTTCACACAAGAAAGACACATTAAGGATGCGTTTGCTTTCATAGATGCAGTTTTATTCTCTTGGGAGAGCAACAGAGCAAAGCATTTTAAATACAATAAATTTTCTTCCCATTAACACACAGAACAGCATGAGATGAGGGAATGAGATTTTGTTGTTCCATCAACAAATCAAGCTTTCTGAGTTCTTCACAGTATAAACATCTCTGTGCTGAGCATGATTCTCATATTTAATCAATGCCTTTTCCCAATAATACTTATTCTAACCAAACTTCATTTGAAGCAGAATCAGTATGCTACAATATATGGAGATAAACTACAAACATTTTGTTCTTTAAGTCAGAATTTGAAGAAAAAGGATTTGTTAGTTCTGCATGATGAAATACCTTTTAAATAATCATACAGATGAGTGGATCAAAAAATGTGGCACTAACATGGAAAAAAGAAGCCATTTGTGGGACAGTGGTGCACCTTGGCATTAACATAGCAAGTGAAATAATGAGACACATAAGCTTAAGTCACAAGATTTCTTTTATTTTAGAAATTTACAATATAACTAAATCATAAACCAAAACAAAAGATGATAGGAAACTGGAGATAGATTTTTTGCATAAAGGAAAGGGATCAAGAGATGGTGGGAGGAAGAGGGAGTGGAAGAGGAGAAGGAAAAAAGTAAAGAAATATGATCGATTATGTACATGTACCAACTCTGCACAAGGAATGTATTATTCATGTGGAGTAAATATATAGCAATAAAATGAAATAAATTTCAAGCTGTAAAGAAATACGCTATGCAACCCGATATTTGTATTTATCTCTAGATCACTGTCTATTGTATTTTATTTCAATAGGCTCAGATTACTGTGAAATGCATATACTTCAATAGAGACTAGAAATAGGCTTGTGAAGGAAAGGTGTAGGTACAATGCCAGAGCTCTTGTTCATTTATACTTTTTAAACTATCAAGTTTATTGTTTAGATTTACATAATGAACATATTCATCATGGGGTACTTCAAACTATACATATCTTAGCTCCTCTTTTCTTTATTTTGTTTCCCTTATACCTCTTGTTAACAGGAAATGGATAAAGGATATTTTTGCACAGCAATGGTTTAACTTTTCTAGACAAATTTTATTCTGCATGTCACTGCAATTTTCACTACTATGATGTTTAGATTGCTATATGTCTGTGCTTCCTATGGCACATGCTTAAGCAAAAAGTCCTAGCTGGAAGAGGGGATAATCAGAGGTCTATTTTATAGGGTAATCTCTCTATTGGAGAGATTGGAAACCCCACGTCCCAGCTTCGTAACTCCTCCACTCTTTAACAAGTGCAGTGGGCTAAAGGGAGACAAAGTTGGAAAGAAAGGCAAAATCTACTTTATAACTGACAGGACAATTAAACAGACCATGAGAGGTGCTCTAAGGAGGGGAAACTGAGCAAAGGTCTAGAGACAGAAATAACGCAGGTAATAACTGGGTTGAGGATGAAGACTGGGCTGACAGCACTATCAGTCTTATTCCATACATAGTAATGGGAAGAGATATTTCTCAGGAAAGAAATAGAAGGAAAAGGGTTCTTTAAAGGTACACTGCAATTTTTGATGCTTTTCTTGTTTATGAGACATGATGTATGTGGAAGATTAATATTGTGCCTTTACTCCATTAATACTTGTTATTTTCTGTTAATGATTACTGGGAAAATTAGCTGGATTGCTTTTTCTTTAACTTTCAATTGCAACATTTGTTAGAAGGACAACTGTACTTTCTTGTACAGGATTAAGACTTAAGTGAATATTCCTAAGAATTTTCACTTGTTCTTTTTTCTGTTTAGATGTATTCATAGAAACATAGTGTGGATAATTTGGTCTTTATCAGACTTATGAAGTTATTGTCTGCATGGAAAAATATCCACAAAAATATGTGGCTTGACTGGTTTTTTCATAATTTGTTCTGATAACAACTTAGTAATAGATATGTCTCTTTTCCTCAATTGCATTGAGTACTTGTGAGATTACTGTGTTACATTAGAAATGTACCATATTTTTCTTTTTTCTATTTATGATAGTAGAATACAATCATGTCACTCTACTAGAAAGAAAAAGTCCTATTTGCTGCAACAGATTGAAAAACATGGAAGTCATTTCCTGTATCTAGGTTGCTTGTATTTGTGGGAAGAAGAATGCGACTTTCCAATAGCAAAAGAGAGTGAATGCTTGTCAATAATATAAATAGTAGGAAAGACTTCCGAAACAGGATAGATTAATGCTAGACCACTATGGATAATGACCAATCACTAAATCCAATATTAAATGCGATATTGGTCTTTTAGTGTGTCAAAATACATATAAGAAACACACAAGATATCCTAAGTCCAGACGTTGAGAGTTTGTTGTTAAGTAATGGCTTCTAGTAACGCTATGGCATACTCCAGAAGACAGAACTTTATCTATTCATTTACCAAGTGCAGTTCAGGATATTCTAAATTGTAAAGACTACATGCATAATTCTAAAGACATAGGGATATTTCATTATTTTCTTTGTTTTTAATAATAATTTATACAAGTATTTATAGTCTCTTTTTCTCTATGCTCAATGCAGAATAGAATAATACACAGAAAGTTGATGCACAACAATCAAGGTCCATAAAATATCCATGATCTCTGGCCCTTGTATCACTCTTTGTGGGGAAATTCCCTGAAAATGCCAGGTAACACAATATTCATAATGTCACTATTTACAAGAGCAGAAGTAGTTGAATGAAGTAAAAATTAAGTAAGGCTAGAAGCCAATAAGAGTTTAGAATGCCAAGTGTGAATGCAACAAAAAATCTGATCTCTGCTTATTTTTCCCCAGCTTCTTGCTAGTATTGAAATACAACCTCTCCACCAGGCCTATTTTGTGTGCACCTCCAATTTCTTCTGCTATTATGGCAGGAAAGTAATAATAGTTATAATCTGTGTTATGAAATATCTTTAAAATATCCTGTAATACAGTCTCCCAAATTTTTTGTAGTCTATATTCCTCTATCCTATTTGAAAAATTGTACATGTCTTTATTAAGTTTAAACATTGCAAAATGATAAGATTCCAAATATTTTGTAAAACTCAGACATTTTAAAATAAAGCCCCTATGACATGATTTGTAACGGATCCACAGGACACATAGCACTATGAAAGTTTGGCGCCCATAATAATCCTTTGAAACACCTACATTCTATGTAAAGTAGATGTTTTTGTTTTGTATTTCCAGGTCCCAGTATTTTATCCTTATGGAATATACATTTATTTTTGGAATAATATTTTATAGACTCTTCATCATTTTCTTGGATCAAATAACATATTTACTTTAATTATTTGCTGACATTTCTTTCACATTAAGACTTTGAAAGCTATATCTTTTTCTAATTGGGTTGACATTACACTAGTATACACATGACAATTTAAATTTATTATAAATTTATTTATAAATAATATAGATGGAGTTTATATTTCCCATTAGTATATAAATTCACAAGCGAATATTACATATTGCTAGAAAACAAGTTTTGAGTATCTATTCTGATCTTTCTTTATATTAAAAATTTCTTTTTATATAAATAAAATGATTATAGTTAAGTATGTTTTACTTTAGTAATGTAACACAGCATTTGTATCTTTTCTAAAGTTACAGTCAAACTCAAAACATGCAATAACATAAAATTTAGTAATGTCTGTTATTGATTTATAAATTTCTTTTTAATTTTGTTGAAACGAATTAATTGGAAACCACCTGTTTGTCAAGACTTGTCAATAATTTCAATGTACCATCAGTACTTCCATTTTACTTAGTACAGTGAAAAAAATTTTGAAACTAGGTACAGAAGTGTTACCATATAAAAGGAAATAGTGCCATTTAAGATATTTAGATCAAGAGGCACAATAGATATTTTGAAAGGGAAAGAAACTGCTCAGAAGGAAAGAACTGAGATGGGAGAAAGGAGAAAAGAAGGAAAAGAAATATATATACTACACGCACAAGATAGCTGAGATAATTGTACTACTAATTTCTATTAGTTTATTGAAAGGAACAGTTAGTGCTTATATTGTTTGATCAACTTAGCATGTCTATATCTGGTAATCCAAGTTACTACTTTGAAGATAACAATATGCAATATAATAACCATTGTTAATTTCCTATCATCTTGTTCTCAAATTCTGTATTGTTTTTCTTGGGTTTTTTCTCTTTAAAATAGAAAAAAGATATTCACAACTATATGCACCATGCATGAAAAAAATATATAATCAGACCTGGTTTTTATTTTCTAGATTCTGTTAGCATGTCTTGAATGGAAGGGCATAGCAATTCAGCTTTCCTCTGCAATTTTAAGTTAGGAAGAGCATCTCTTCCAAGTTTATGACAACAAAAACGACAGATAACCAGCAAAATCACAACTTTAACTCTTCAGAAGCTGTAATTGAAAGAGAACAAAATCAACTTAAATTGAAGAGATGGTAGTTGCCAAAGACAGGTAGGATATAAACATTTACTTTTTAGCGTAGAATCCATAAAACCAGGAAGGATTTAGCTAAAATTGTTGACTAATTGCTAGAGGGCAACGATGAGTAGATACAGAACACTTGGCACTAGCCCGTCCATTGACTTTACTAAATGCTTAGGTGAAAAGTGGGGGTCAGGACAAGAATCCAGAGAAAGTTCCCTTCAAATTGCAGGTCGGAGGTAAGGACGAGCAGCTGCTTATGGGTGGTGCAAAGCCCCAACCCACCCTTCTATAGTAATTTTTTAGTTTAAATTCTTACATTTATATCTACAACAAGTGTAAACGAAATGTCATTAAAATGTAATAATGACTTCATTACTGTTTTATTTTTTTTCTATATCAATAGCTACTTCTCTTCAAATCAATAGTTAAAAATCTATCCTTTTCCCCTTAAATTGTTTTGGTAATTGAGTAGAAAACAAATTTGGGTTTCTTATTCTCTGTCACTGATTTATATCTCTGTCTTTGTTCATAAACCACACCATATTATTTAATATGCTTTTATATTGTTATAAAATATGTATAGGTAATATATACACAAACTTTGTTCTTTAAATAAATTTTTGAGTGGTTTGGTCCTTTACATTTCCATGTAAATGGTACAGTCAGTTTCCAAAAGTTATAAAAATAATTTTAATTAGAATCATATTAACTCTATGGGTTATTTTAAGGATAACAAACATCTCTACAATATTGATCATTCCAATAATTGGACATGCTATATGCCTCCATTTATTCAATCATTACTCGTTTTTTTCAGCTGCCCTTAGGCTACGTTAGGTTATCTTATATTTTATTACATAATTTCTATGTTGTTCTTTATTAGTTTTAACTTTTAAAATATTTTGGTAAATTACAAATAATGTACAGTTTACTGTTTAACGATAAATTTAAATACATTTAAATAAGGGATATTAAATATATTCACATTGTTGTGTAACCATTTCCAAAACCCATTTCCAAAATTTTTCATTATCTATGAATACTAACTTTCCATTCCCTCTACTTATTCCATGATAACAACTATTCACTACTTTCTGTCTGTAGGATTTTTAACTATTCTAGTCACTTCATATCCATAGCATCATTCAATCATTCAATGCTTCTATTTTTGGTTTACATCTTATTTCACTTAGCATAAAGTCATTAGAATTGATCAGCAGTGTAGCACTTTGCAGAATTTTGTTCCTTTTTAAGACTGGCAAATTTTTGAATTTGTATACATTTTCTACATCTTGTTTCTCCATCCATCCATAAAATGGGTCTTTGGATTGTTTCTATCTTTTGGCTTTTATGAATGATGATGCTGTACATATACAAATAATCTAATCCATGCTGTCAAATATTGTGAAATGTAGAAACTGAATTGTTGGATGACAAAAAATACATTTTTTCAATTTTGTAGAACCATAATACTGTTTTGCACAGTGGCTGAATGATTTTTATCTTCTTCTTAACAATATATAAGGGAGCAGGAGTGGTGGTACATGCCTGTGGTCCTAGCATTTGGGAGGCAGAGTCAATAGGATTACCGTGATTTCAAAATTAGCTCAAAAATAACAATACATAAGGGCTCTGATTTCTCTATATTAGTATCAGAAATATACATA
>NW_004955406.1:28825807-28863493 GCF_000276665.1 Chinchilla lanigera | reverse complement strand
ATTATTCATGATGTTGAATTTTTATCCCCTGATTATCCATTTGTATATTTTCTTTAGAGAAATCTCTATTCTATGATGGGATCATTGAATTGTAAAAGTCCCTTATCAAATAGAGTCATCCACTACTATACAAGTAGAATTCCATCTCAGGATCCTTCTGGATAACAAAATCCTTCAATATTCAAGTCTCTCACATATAATAGCATAGTATTTTCCTTTAATCTAGATATATTTTCCCATATAGTTTAAATAATTGCTAAATTGATTGTATTGTTAATATAATACAAATATTTCATAGCTGTCATATTGTATTATTTAGGAAATAATTGCAAAGAAAAATTTCATGTGTGTTCAGTACAGATACAATTTTAGCTCCATACTTTCCATTTAAGGTTGTTTGAATCCCAGTTGAATATACAGATTCGAGATCTACAGATAGAAAGGGTTCACTGTATTTAACATACAAATATTATTTTCCATTCTCTGGGTTGCTTTTTCACTTCTTTGATACTGTCCTCATTATTCTAAACATGCATTATAATTGTCAACTTTTGTTATTTTGGAGACAGTTTCTCTCTATATGGTTTAGGCTAGCCCTGAACTCCCTATGTAACCCAGGCTGGTCTTGAACTTGTGGTGATCCTCCTGTCTCAGCTTCCCAAGTGCTAGGATTACAGGTGTGCACCATCGTGCCCAGCCATAACTGTCAGTTTTAACATTTGATTTTCAAAATGTCTGTGATCATATTTTTGTACTGCCTTTTGTCCCTGTCAGAAAACAATTGCTTCATATGATGTTCAGATGTGAGGATAAGAAAACTGATACATTTGTT
The DNA here is from genome assembly GCF_000276665.1 of Chinchilla lanigera. Taxonomy (NCBI): domain Eukaryota; kingdom Metazoa; phylum Chordata; class Mammalia; order Rodentia; family Chinchillidae; genus Chinchilla; species Chinchilla lanigera. The sequence goes on along the minus strand of NW_004955406.1, from coordinate 28,862,661 downwards.
CCTCATGTCCATAGCTAAATGTCCAGAACTATGACATGCTCGTTCAATTAAAATTTTCATCACTCTTTCAACTATCTTACAATAATTGAGTTTAGAGTGTGAGCCCCCCTCCCCAAATCTGTATCTCTCTAAAATCTCACCCTCAACACAGACATGTCTAAGGTAAGGAAATAAGCATGGTTCTGGGTGGTTTCATTAGTTAAGGGTAGCATTTCTACCACTCCTTTCAAATTCAGCCATAGGTTAGTGTCCCGGAGGGATGAGCATATGATCTTGAAGCTATTGAACTTCAAGTTTCAGAGCTCAGCTCTGGATCAGATTTAATGATTACTTGGAATTGCTATCAGTTATACATCATTATGAGAAAAGAAATGAAGACAGACTTCAACTAAGAAACATTGAAACGTTTCTATGTAAGTAATTTTAGTAAACTGCCTAAAGCAATTCACGAGATATGGACCTTGAATTTCAATTCCCCGCAATTATTTATGATTTTTTCTTATATTAAATAAATATTTACTTTTACTTCCAATTTTGTACCTGCAATGTTATATTCTTGTCTTAAAGCATGGTGTTTGTTTGCTTGTGACAGTTTGGTCTTGAATTTGTGGATTCAAGTGATTCTCCATCATAGCCTCCCAAATAGCTTGGATGATTACCTTTTACAGTCATCAGTTTTCCCCCAGATAGTGGTCTGCCTATGTGCAGGACATTTCACATCTTGAACCAATACCTACCTATGAATTTTTAGAAGTAACGATAAGTGAGAAGTATGATTTTCTTCTTTGAATATATAGGAAGATAATTAAAATAAGAAAGGTAAGATAGAAAATATGAGATGATGTCATACCAAAAAGCATTCATTCAGGTTGTGCAGAATTCAGTTATTATTTATGAAACTTCCACAGTGCTTTGAGTAGCATTATTATTTTATTAAAAAAAAAACTATCAGACATGGCCTGTATATGTGCATTGCAGTTTCAGATTTTATTGATTAATATTATTTTCTGTTTACAATTCTTTGCATGAGGTTACTTGCACAGCTTATTTCTTAACATTACCGTGATACACTTGTACACAAGTTCAATACTGCTTTTCATTTAGTCATATAGAGTCCAGTTTAAGTCTATCAGTTATGAATAATTTTTCACTGACATATTTTGCTCTGCTTTTTGGTAAGCAAAAGCATGTCTTTTTTTCCTTTGGTTTTTCTCCGGTACCGGGAACTGAACTCATGACCTTGCGCTTGCAAGGCAGGCGCTTTGCCGCTGAGCTAAATCCCCAGCCCCTATGTCTTTATTTCTTAACATATAGCATAATGCAGATAACAAATCACTAAATATAGAGTGAAGCAAGCCAAGTTATTAAAATCCTTCCATTACTGTGTTACAGTAGAAGGAATAATTGTCCCGATTTTCTGTTTCTTCAACAGAAAGTTACCAGGATTGCTTTGAGGTATCTTCACTCACTATTTATATACTCATCATTATGTACTTAGGAAATCCTCGACTCTACAAAAAAAGGGAAGAAATGCTACTTTTAACTGAGAAAGAAGCTATCTTGCCTCATGTTTAAAAAAGTTAAACATTTTTGGCATAATGTAACAAATGCATACATTTCTCCAATTTCAAACACTTTTTCAGTCCTTTGCACTTGTTTTTCATCTTTCAATGTTTTTAACTAATTCATTTATAGTTGCCCTCCCTTTCATTTTAATTCTACACGTTTTTACATTTTCCCATTCTTCTTTCATATCTGGGGGGTCAGTAGTGAGTGGTTATACTATTTGTATTTAACCCACACTTTAATTTCAAGAACTTCTCAATTACACAGGGTCACTCAGTTCATCCTACCTCATTCTTATATAAAAGCATAAGTGCAGATGCTGACACTAAAAGACATTTGATAAATGCAGGTCTCCTTTTTCCTTTTCTTTCTGGTCCCCACTGGAGATGCAAGTACTCTATTAGGTTTGATGGAGCATCTAGTAATGGGGCCCACATTTCTCCTCAGTCTCTTTTCCTGGCATGAGCAACTTAATGAGTTAATATAAAGCACAAGCCATTTTCTCCAGATTTTAGGTTATTACAGGAAAAGCATGCACATTTGATTTGTACTTCATTTGATTTAGATCCCTTAAAATAAAGCCCTGTGTCAATTCAGATAAACACTTTAAAATATAGTATCTCATTTTTGGACTGGAATCACAACATCCTATAAATTTCCTAGCAAAATTGTTTCTGTGTATGACATAAAAGTATCACATTTCTATAATAGGATGATAACATGTCAACGAGAGTCTAACATATTGAAGTTTAAATTTTTCTGGAAAGCTTCATAAATTTTATGGCTCAAAAGTATGCTTAAAAGCTCACAAAGCTTTCACAATTCTATTCTTTATTATTCCAGTTCTGTTTATTTATTCCTGAATATCAAGAAATGTATTTTTATAAATATAAAATACATCAAGGAGGATTAAGCTTCCATCCCTAAATGTCTGGATGGGTAAGGATTGCTGCATATTTTTCCTTCATTTGTTCAAAACAATGGCACATTCAAAAATATTTATTATCATATTTCAGAAAAAATAAAATGAAGGCCCTCACTCTTTGAACAGTTATTTAAATTCTGTATAATTCTCATTGCTAAAACTATGGTCTTGAAATGTATTTTAAAATAGAATTTCTGCAAGTGGAATGAAAGGTTTATAAAAGAAGTAATACATAAAAAGCCAATGAAAAAAGAATGATTTCTCTACAGTGTTTATCTCTATTGAAGGATAATATATAGGACTATTCCTCCTTGATAGTGGGTTGAGCTTGTATATTACGTTATGCATTTTCAGTTTGATCCAGGTACTGAGAAACAGCTGTAGGTTTTATCTGGTGTTCATGATTTAAATTTCCTGAAGTTGAATAAATTCACTGACCTTGAATATAAAACATTCTTAACAAATCCTAACATTTAAATCTTCAAGAATTATTGCAAGCAATATGTATAAAATCATCACTAAATGCTTTGATATTATTTATTAAAATTAATACTAATAGTAGCCAATGATAGAAAGTTACCTCATTTTTTATAAAATGGACAAATATTGAAAACCAGAAGGGATTTTTGTCTTTTATTTCTAAGTGCCTAAACTTGGTAGTCGGAATTATGCCTATAAAATTAATATTTCACAATTTAAAAACTCATATCAATAAAAATAAGCAACACAACTGCATTTGAAAAAGATTTTCATGTATTCTAAAGTACAACTAAAGCCCCTCCAAGAAGATAAAAAAATGATTGGAAAAGAGATCTCGATAACCTATTACGATTTTCTCAGGACCAACTACCATCAATTCTCCATCACCATCCTATGTGTCTAGATTACATATGAACTTGGAAATTAGAGACATATTTACTTGGCTTCTGCACACTAAAGTATTCATGGTGACAAGTTACACCCTTGGCTAATGTGCAAGAGAAAGTATACTAAGTGAGTATGAAGGACTCTAACATAATCTGTGGAGAGGACAAACTTCTGCAGAAAGGAAGCATTGACAATTTTTCCCCTAATAGTTCCTCCATTCACTGTTCAACCTGCAGGGTTTAGTGTACAATCATCAGTATGGAGCAGCACATGGTAGAGAAATTCTTAGAAAGAGTGTACTCGGAGACCCTAGAGTTTATTGGCAAATTATACTATAGAAAGATTGTTTCTAAGTGCTCATTAAATGATTCTGCATTATCTAATTGGAAGAGACCATTATATGGTGTGCCTGAGCAAATATGCACAAAATTTCAAGCATTCAAATTCTGTAAACATCTCAGAGTACAAAGTAGAGTGACATACCTGATCCTTTGTCCCAACCGAAAATCTTTTAATACATAGAGAACCAGTAGGAGACATGTTGCTCACTTGGAGTGAACTGCATCTCATGATAGATTACTGAGTCAAGAATGGTTATGCTGTGTAGATTTCTGATGGTACCAAAAGGGGGCAAGGTACTGCCTGTAAGAGGAGCCTGTATTATAAAGATACTGAAGAGAAGCTGTGTACCACTCCAAGGAACAGACTTAACAACATTTACATACCGCTATCATAAAAATAAAGGATGACCACCAACAAGCGGGATTAGGGCCAAACTGAGCCTGAAGATGTATCTGTTTCTTTGAGTATTAAAACAGTAATCCATTCCTGTTCCCTGACCTCACAGCAGAAAATCTATTTTTGTGTTGTTGTTTTTGAGACAGGGTCTCACTATGTAATTCAGGCTGGCCTTGAGCTCACTTTGTAACCCAGGCTGGTCTCAAATTTACAACAATCCTCCTGCCTCATCCTCCTGAGTGCTGGGATTACAGGTATGCACCACCATACCTGGTTCTAATTCTTGAAAGAGAAATAAAATAGGAAGTAATCCAGATTGAAATTTCCCATACATCCTAAATATGTATCTAATCCACATTTAGTCAGTGCTAGTGATATGAAATTTAAAGATTTGCAATTAAACTATTAAATTTTGCTGTATTATTCCATTAAAGTTTTGAAATATACTTTCTGAGAAATACTTTACATGTATTCCCATGTACATATACTGCATTTACAAATGAGTTAGCAAGGAAGAATGCATATATCCCTATCATAAATATTACAGTCAAAACATAGCAGGCAAGTGTGGTGGTGCATGTTTGTAATCCCAGAACTTCGGGGGCTGAAGTAGGAGGTTCACTGTGACTCCAAGGCCACTCTGGGCTGCATAGTGGGTTCAAGTCCAGTCTGAACTACAGAGTGAGATCCCATCTCAAAAAATCAAATAAAACAAATCCGAGGAATAAGACATAGGAGATATCGAACATACGACATTCCTGCATGTCCCGTTACTGTGAGCCTCCCCCCACAAGCCATCTAAGGCAATTAATTACATACTTGTAACCACAGATGTGTTTTGATTTTTATACAACTAAATAAAAATAGAATTACACTGTAGGCACACTTTTGCTCAGAATATTTTCATTTAGCATAAATTGTGGCTTTTGCATTTTCTTTCAATTGTCAGGAGCTGTTCCCCTTCACTGAATTTATTTATCATAAACTGTTTAGCCAGTCACTCATTGATGGTTATCTCGTTTTTTTTCTAGATTTGAATTGTTAATAATAATGCTGTTTCAGACACTTGTGTGTAAGCTGTTGTGTGGGCATAAATTTCAATTTCTCTTGAGTAAATGTCTGAGAGTGAAATGAGTGAGTCACATCACAAATGCATAGCAGATTTTTTTCAAAGTGATCTCATCATTTTGCATTCTGAAGAGCTGTGCGTGGCTGTTTTCCTAGCTTCATATCTTCACTTAACCTTGCACTGTGTTTTTAATTCCGACATTTTGGTATGTGTGTCTTAATATCTTCATGTTAATTTCCAATTCCCTAGAGATTAGCAATACAGATAAATAGTCCACATGCTTATTGTGCATTTAGATATCCGCTCTTGTTCACTTAAAACTTTAGTCCCAGTTGCCTGTCCTATTTACTGATTTGTAAGTTCATTAGAGATTGTTTATAAGTTATTTATATGTTATGCATGTTGGGGAAAATCGCTTCCAGTTTTGGAATGCCTTTTCATTTTTAAGAAGTGGCTTCTAAGAAACACAGAATTCTCAGTTTTATAGAATTAATTTCTCACCCTTTGTAGTTTGTACATTTTTAGGTACTAGCACTGCTTTTTTTGTTGTTGTTCATTTGTTTTGTTTCATTTATTTGGTCTACAACAAGGTCACACATATTCTCCTTTGATTCCTTCTAAATTTTTATACTTTTAAGATTATGACATAATGCCATTAATTTTTGGTTAATGTTTTGGAAATACTGAATGTTAACAAGTGAAGATCATTTTTTTCTGTTCCTACATAGAGTTGCTTTACTGCTGTTTAATATAAAGTTTATTCTCTTTTGCTTTACGGTATTTATAATTGAATTACATTGATAAAGTTGCTGAAACCTTTTAAACATGTGTGCATAACATTACTCAGCTCAATGTTATTTTCTACCAGTTTGAACATCTATTATTAAGGTAGCACAGATAGTTTTCATTTATTCTATCTTTAAAGTAAGTATAAAAATCAGGCAGTTTAATTCCTCCAACTTAGTGTTGCTCTCTGTAAATTGATTTGGATGTATTAAATAACTTAAATTCTTTATATATTTTCTGTTTTGGAAAACAAATCACAAAGCCCTATTGCAATTATGATTAAGATTTTATTAAATTTATGCCAATTTTTACAATGTTGAAATTTTAACTATAGAATGTTCCAATTTATGAAATATATCCAATTATTTTTATATCTCCTTTTATTTTTCTTATCAGTATTTGGTAATTTTCAACACATCCTTTATTAAACTTATCCCTAAGCATTTTATACATAATGATGTAAAATAAGTTGCATTATTCATTTATTTAATTTTTCTTTCATTTGCTCCTAGTTTATAAAAATACATCTGAAAATGTGTGCTGACTTTCTTATTTATGTGCTTGATAAATTTACTCACTAATTTTATAATAAATTTATGAATGTCTCTGGATTTTAGAAGTAAGTAATCATCTTATCTATAATAATGTGAGGTTTTACTCTGAAAATTATTACTTCTTTTTGCCTAATTGTAATTCCTGAAACTTGCAAAAGACTACAAGTCTGAGCCAGAATGGAGAGGCTGGCCACCCCTACCTCCATTTCCAGCTTTGTCTGACCTGACTAGCCAACATCTGACAGAACCATTAGTGAAAACAAATCTCCATGAAAAGTTATTTTCTAGAAATTGCCGTTGACTTCTTCAAAATTATGTTTATCACCTTCTCTTTGGATCAGGTTTAAAATTACGATTAGTGATTATCCTTACTTTGAGTCTTCTTTTGAGCCACGCATAGCTAGAATCATTGTCAAATATAGAGATGATAGTTATTTGACATGATACTCATTTCCTTGGTTTGTATATTTTTGCTTGAAATTACAGTTATTAAACAGCACATGAAAAAATGAATTTGGGAGTTTTTCCATGTCTAACCATTCATTTGCATTATACTTTTCTGTACTCCTACTTTTTATTTTACTTTATTTTATTTTATTGAGACAGGATATCCATATGTAGTCTGCGCCAGCCTTTAACTCACTATATAGCCCATGCTGGATGTAAATTTGCAGTCCAACTGCATCAATCTCTTAAGTATGGGGATTTCAGGTGTATACTAACACACCTAGCTATTTCTACTCATTTTTATATATTTCTGTAGAACACTCACCACATCACATGGACTATTTTGTTTATCTATTTATCTCTTATCTAGTTGCAGTTATGCAGGAACCTTGCATTATATTTATTTGACTACTCATTATGTAGGTGTTCATTCTTTACTTACTGTTGCAAATTAAACATTTGTGCCATGAAGGACTTAAAATACAATGAATTTGTGACTGCACAAGTCATGACCTTTCATTACTTTATTCAAGTGTGCATAAAGTTGCAGGAAAAATATTGAACTATGTATAATTTTCAGATGCATATGAAAAAAATCATTTAATTATTTTGTGCTGTTTGCATCTGAATTGAGTGAAAGCTGACAAATACAAAACAAAATAAAACAAATAAAACTCCCAGAAGTATATGTCTGACTTCTCATTGTCACATTATCTGTTTCAGTGACAAGTCCTGTCATTCTTTTTGATAGAATACTTACTGGGTGAATGGATTTCTTTTATTCATTATCAAGTGACTTATCTTTAAGGATGTGGTGTATTGATCTATTGTCTAGCCTTACATATATTGAATTCTAAGAGGTGAAAATATATTGAGTTTCTGACAGAACTGCTAATTAACACTTTATTTATAAGATATATCTTAAATGAATTGAACTAGAAGCAATTTGACATTTATATTACAATTTGACATTACAATGCACCATTGTAAATCTTACTGAATATATATGTATGTTTACATGTAAATTTTAAGAAATATGCATGTATATTTAGACAAATATACATGTATATTTACGTGTAGTTATACATGTAAATATACATGTATATTTAGAGAAATTTAATACATACATGTATTTAGAGAAATTTAAAAGTCCACTCACACACAGATTATTAGAATAATATACATTGAACCTTGTATTTTTCTTGAAGATTATTTTTCCAATTTTTAAGTTTTCTACTTTTTCACAGCTTAATTATAAAATGTAAAGTGTAAAATCTATTAACTGAACATAGTTAAGGTTATATCTTGGTAAGTTACATACAAACACACACACACACACACATGAAACCATCACTACCAGCACAATAATGACTATATTCTTTAGTCTTGAAGTTTGCTTTGGCCTTTGGCAATTCTTAGCATCAGAAAGCTGTCCCTTTAGCACCAATTATTTTGCATTATCATTGTATAACGGCTTTCCTTCCTTCCCATATATTGAGATTTCATCTCATCTCAGTTAAAATGGCTATTATCAAAACAACAAATGCTAGCAAGGATAAGAAGATAAAGGAACTCTTATTCACTGTTGTGTAGTCACTATGAAAAAAGTTTGGATGTTCCTGAAGAAACTAAAAATAGAACTACTATCTCACTATACTACTTCCCCCTTGAAGTCAGTACAGATAAGAGATTTCTGTATGTGCATGTTACTTTGGCAATACTCACAATATCAAACTGTGAAGTTAGTCTCGTTGTCTATCAATAGAGAGATGGATAAAGAATATATGGTATAAGTACACAATCTAATATTATTCATCCATAAAGAAAAGAAAATTATCTACCTGTAAGACAATGGATTAAACTAGTGATCATAATGCTAAGCAAAAAAGCCAGACACAGAAAGACCAGCATCACATATTTTTTTTTATCTTCTTGGTAGAATTCAAATATTTGACCATCTTAATTATATTATTTTACATTTGAACTAAAATCTGGGCATATTTTGGGGGTCAAATGTGCTGCCTCAATGTATCTTCAAATTGTGTAATGTTCAAATCAGTATAAACCAATCTATGTCCCATAATATCCATTTATTCTTTTATGTGAAAACACAATCCTTCTACTTGATCCTAAAATGAAATACTACATTAGTGCTAGTTATAGTCACATTACTGGAAAGTAGAACAATGGAACTTATTTCTTTAATCATGTTATCCATTCATGTTTGCCCTAGCTTTCCTTCCCTAATCTCCTCATCCTATTGTAATCTCCATTCTCCACTTATACATGTCTGACCTTATATAGTCTACATTATGAGTGATTAGTATGTTGATATTGAACTTCATACTCAGTTTTGATGCATTCTATTCATTTTTTATTTATTTCTATTCATTTCTTTCCTGCCACTAGTTTTACATTTGGTTTACTTTTGCATTTCTAGTTCTTTGAAATGCAGCCATCAGTTATTTGATGTCTTTCTTTTTTTATGAAATAGACAATGACTGCTATAAACTTCCTTCATATTATTTTTTGTTTCTCATAAATTTTCATATGGTTGGCCTCCATGTTCATTTCTTCAAAGAAGCTTTTAAATGTTTTCTTGATTTCTTCATTGATCCAATGATTATTCAGGAATATATTTTAAATTTCCCATATATTGTATAATTTTCAAAATTTTCAGAAAATTTTTGTTAATTTTACAATACTGTAGTAGGAAATTATACTCAGTAAATTTTTTAAAAAAATTTAATTTGGGGGATTTGTTCTGTGACATACATTTGGTCTATCCTGAAGAATGCTAACAAGAATATGTATTATGCAACTACAGGGAGCAATAATATGTAACTGTCTTTTAGATCCAATTGGTGATAAACTGCTAATTAATTCTTATTCCTAGCATTGTTTTCCCACAAAGAAGAAGTGTCTCCCTTATGCTTTTGGATTTGAAGAAAAGATGATGCTGCAAATCTACCTTTTGTGCCTCCTTTTATACGTAGTTTCTTGTGTTGTACTATATAACAAGCCACATGGCTTCTCACTTGGCTTCTTTAGTTTTTCCCAATTTATTTTGGTGTGTTAATACCACCTGGATTGGTGTCTCTGTTATGAGAATGTAATATGAATGACATCTAGTCCACTTCTCAGGAGAGTCCTCATTCCCATCTGAAACTTCATTAGTACAGTCTTTATACTGTCTGCATTCCTGTTAGTATTCTTGTCTGAGTTCATACCAATGTCACCCATTAAGTGCCTCTTACAGTACTCTAAAATTTCCTAGTTTCTGAAAACATTTCCAAATTTTTCCATCAACGAATTCCAAAATCCTCTAAATTATATGTCAGATGCAGTCACTAGAACGGCCCCCCTTCTCAGTGCAAATCTCCTGTACTAGAGTTGTGGAGATAAACAGAACCAATAAACATATGTAATTATTAAAGAAGGTTCACTTACTTGGCATACAGTATCAGAGGCTAGATAGTCTCACAATGGCTGTCTGCACACTTGAGGGACAGAGAAGCCGTTAGGGCTCAGTTCAAGAAGCTGGGAGCTTCAGAACAAAAGAAGTCAGTGCTATAGCTTCAGCCTGAGGTTGAATGCATGGAACTCCTTGGTGAATCACTCATGTTACTCCATGAGAAAGGCTAAAGAAGTTGCAGTCTAATATTTATATGCAATCCCGCCAGCAAAGACATACTCAAACAAAATTGAGGTTGTAGATGCTTCACTCTCCTTCTGATTTTGTTATACCTGATTCCTTAACCTATTGGAGAGCTCCAACCACATTTAGAACAAGCGTTCCACCTCACTTATTTGACACACATGGCCCTCGTTTCTGGAAACACCCAGACATATCCAGAAATGTGCTATACTATTTTTCTAGGCATTTCATAATCAATCAGATTGACAGTCAAGACCAAACCTCACAAGTCAGTTCAGGTAATGTTTGTGCAAAAAATACAATGTGACTAAACAGCTAGTGTTACAAGTGCTGTGCGAATAGTCTCTCTCAAATACTATAGAAGTGAGGATGGCAAAAAATGGAAAATTTATACTTATATTACCTGCATGCCTGAGCAGCCTCCATAAAGATAGGAATGTATGCACCCAACTTTGAAAGTTAAGTAGGGATAAATCAACTGAAATAAGAGTGAGAAGGCTGGGATTTTAAAGCAGAAAGAAGAAAAAATTCTATAAATGATATTATGTAATGATATATAAGACTGTCAGAAAATTTTTGCAAGAATAGAAAAAAATACATTTTAAACACAATGTAGTGTTTATAGAGTTCTTGGTCTGAAAGTGAGTAAAAATCCAGGTATGGAGTTTAGATATTAGGTGTTTTATGAGTCAGTGTTTTATTTAAGGGCTTCAGCAGGGGAATCATTAAAAAGGAAAAAATATGCTTATCATTTCAAAAATATTCTTCTTTTGGAACAGTAAATATTTTACATTCATTCAAATTTTAAAGTAATTAATGTTGTTTTTAAAATAATACTTAGGTTATGTGTCTAAAAATAACATAATTGATTTTATCCTAAAAATAATATTAAGGTTTATAAATTCCTATTTAGACAGATTTGTAGAACCTGTGACTACTTATGGATTTGCTAGTGTCTTGTGCGCTGTGTAACAGTAATACTGTATTTTTTTCAGTAATGATTATGTTATTAAGAAATTCACAACTACATTTAAATCAAAAATCAATCAAGTTGATTCACTAAGACTGATTCTGACCCTGAACTTAAGCCAGTTTTTAACAATAATATGTATGTTTCATTAGCTCTAGACCCTTTTTATCTAAAAATTTGAGGAAATACTGTTTTATTATATAAAAATCTAATAAAAGTGGAAACAAAATCTAATCATAATATTATCAATATTAGCTAATTTTATAAAGGCAAACATAGCACATAGCCCCTTCAATGTGTAATACTCTTCTATTTACAATAGATAGCCTCTAAGACTATTTCAGAACAAAAATCCTATTACCTTAGTAAATGTAGATGTATTTTCTAGCAGTAAAATTTCCCATGAAATCCATAGACAGGCTAAAATTTAATGGCAATATCAAAATGAATACTGTAGAATCATATTTTTAAATTTTGAGTAGGCAATCAGAAATAAGTTAAAATAATCACATTTTATTAGAAGCATGCTATCATTTCACTGGTTAAGAAAAGAAAACCTTGATCAACGGCATGAAATGTTCTATGTCCTATTAAGAAAATAGATATTTTTGTTTTCTTTGTTTCATTTTAAGTAAATGCTTCATTTATAAACTCAAGTCCATCTATCCTACGTACTGTATAAAGGCATTGAAATATTTATTGCTCTAATCTCTTTGCTACATTATTCATTACAATTGAACCATTCTTTATGGCTTTGATTGTACAAATATGACTGAATATTACCTCAATCTACAATAGTTACTGCTTTACAATTCCTCAAGTAGATTGTGATAATTGCTTTATTAGGAATCCAGTTTCTACTATGCAAACAAAATGTCATTTTGCTGATAACTACAGCTGAGAAACAAATTATAAGGAAATAAAACCTTGTAGAACGCTGAAGGAATTTCTTTGATTTAATAGTCTGATTATGTTCAGATAATTTGAAGTTACATTTTCTCAATCAATATATTCAGGAAAGTTATTTTTAAAGAGAAATCTTTTATAGTATGAATTTTATGAACTGTATTAAAGCAGAAATTGAAAATCTGAAGGCAGAAATAGCTCAGTGTCATCCCTAATAACATACAGTGTTTGTAGACTTCTCTTACACAAAGTTATTCCTTCATAGCTTTGAACATCTATTTTGCTGAGACTTAAATCACAAGGGATTGCAAGATATTAAAAGCCAGTGTTTCAAAAGGAGCTGGTAAACTAATGTCTCTATATCAGAAAAATTCAACTTATTTCTGACACAAAGGGCTGGAAAGTTCTTAGGCTTCCATAAAAAGTTGTATCACTTGGCAACTTTAAATTACAAGGTTCCATCCTCAAATATTATCCTTCAATATTTGTCAAAACTACATCAAATGATAAACCTGTGTATATGCAGAAGAAATAAACATAAGCTTTTACACATCAATCAATTTAAAAATGTAATGAAATTTGTCTTGAAATGATGCATCTTTCTAATTAAGTATCGTTACTCTCTATTAGGTTTAGGTGAACCTTTGCATAAATTTTTTTTTAAAGTTTAAAAATACCTCGTGGCATCCAAGATATTTATCTCATCATCTAAGAAAGAAAATTAGAGACTTCCCCACCAGCCATCTAAATTAAATGGAGAGGAATATGTCATACTGTCTGGAAGTACTGTTTTCACATATGCTTCTCAACATGATCACTTATATAGTTGTTATAAATTATGCTAATTTCAAAGAGGAAAATCAAATATCCGATCTCAATTACAAGTAATTTGTGAATTACCTGAACTGGATTTTGCAATGGGGTTTAAATGGATAAATATTCTTCAAAACTATTTGATATATGTAAGGGTGTGACATAATATATTGAAAAATTATCAAATGTAAACCAAAATTCCCATCTGAGCCACCCAAAGATCAGTTTTGTAATGTAATATTTCTAAATATCAAAAAAATGTTGTTTGTACCCTAAATCTGGACCAAATGGTAAAAGAACAACAACAACAAAAAAAGAAACAGAAAAAGAAATAGGTATTAAAGCCCTAGAATTCTTTTGTGCCATTAAATTTGTCTTATTTCTTGCCTATGTTTAAAAGAATCTTCTCTTTTTTAACATGAAAGTGCTTAAATACAATGCAGAATGACGTGGTTGCTTATATAGAGGAAAGGATCTTAAAGTACCTGGCTATTTCTATAGATTTTGATACTCTAAATTCCTTACATTGAAAGATACAGTTTTTTTAAGATTATTGACTCATAAATTGTAACCATAAAGTACATTCTAATGTACTCTATTTAAGCCTATACTACTAAAATTTAGCAGAGAAAAGTAAAACATATTTTCTGCAATTGAGTCGTGCTTCCCTTTTAAATTTACACTGATATTATGTAAAGAGCAAAGATTTCAAAATTATTTGTTTATCAAAGCAAACATGCATATGTTAATGTACTATGCAATAATACTGAATGCATTTTGTCTGTTTTTTATTTGAAATTTTAGTACGCCTAAGAAACATTTATATTCTGTCACTTTATTATTGAAAATAATACTGCAATGGTGAGTTAAAGAACACATCATGTTATACATCACATTTTGAATAAAATTTCTGGGGTTTTGGGGAATAACTCTGGAAAATCAGTAATTATGTTTTGAAATAGTCTATGAGTTATTCATAAATAATTAAGAAAGAATTTTCATGGGCTTTATTATTTTTTTCTGAAAATCAAATTTACTTAAATACATAAGGAGGATATTATAGTTGTTTCTTAAAGAAATCCTTGAACAGTTTTAATTATTATTAAAATACTTCTCAAATGTTACGAAGTTGAGGAGTAGCTGCTGAATTCCAGGCTTGTCTGTGATTTTGGCACTTGTTTCTCCTATAAGCTTGTACAAGTCCCTGTACTTTTAAGATAGTTCAAGGTACATGAGTCATAGAAAATATATGCTCAAATGGCAACATCATTCTGTTTTGTAGGCCAAAGATACTGGTCCAAATCTTTATTCCTAAAAACTTATCCAGTACTCAAAAGTTAAAATCATAAAACAAATCATATGAGGCAATTTCGGTATATCTTCAATTGGAGTTTGATTTAAGTTTGAAGTTTTAACATGATAAAAGGAAAAATATAAATGAAGACGGGGAAAATGAGAGTGAAATTCCACTGAAGGTATGAAAAATACACTGGCAAACAACACTTACCCCCTATTTAACTTTAAAACTCTGTAGGAGCTGGGGATTTAACTCAGCGGCTCAGTGCCTGCCTGGCAAGCATGATGTGGGGAGTTCGATTCCCGGTACCGGAAAAAAAAAGAAAAACACCAAACAAACAAACAAACTTTAAACTCTACATTACCTATCAAAAAAATCAACCTAGACTTTTTCAGTGCAAAGTCTTGACTCAGGAAACTGTTATCATTCATACATGTATAACATTTGTTCAATAATACTGTATACTTTGCAAAAGTGAACCACTACCCAACATAAATATAGTAAGCATACAATCATACATATCTATGCAAATGGTTCTCATAGGTAACTAGGTCTAATGTGTGTTTTCATATAAATGTATATATGAACATATAATTATATATTTTATAATCAGTTTTCTACTTTGAAGATGTAATGTAAGTGATATGTGATTATATTTAAATTTTAATATTACACAGATAAATGCTATCCATTAATTTTGCTACTACTTCTTTTATCCATTAAATGTAACATTTCTTTTCTCTCTACTTTTCTGTTTATAGATGTCTAGGCTTGATCAGGTTTTTTTCTAATTTAAAAAGTGCTGACAGCTGTGTTTTTACACTTACCCCCTGATGGACATGTTTATACCAGAGGATAAAGCCTCCTAATAAATATGAGCATATTGAATGTATAAGAACATCCTGAAGTATTCCCCAAGGTACTTTTAACTCTCATGTCTGAAGTTTAGTAGATGCAGCAGATCCACTTTCTCTGTAAAAGTTATTGTGCTTTAAAATTTGTCCATTTTATGAGTACAGCTATTTTACTCTTAATTTGCACTTACCAGATCATTAATAGGATTGATAATAACTTTGTAGATCGTGGATTACATTAATGTAACACAAATACAATTTTATGATTAATACCTTACTTTGCTTTTAGGAAGTATGAAAAAATAAGAAATATGGTGCTTTATGTGACATTAGAAGGTTGATTATTAGCATTATGTTTAATTGAATCTCTTTTGGGCATGAGCTATCTAAAGATATTACCTGAAAATATAGATGACCCTGTTTTGCCTGAAGGACCTAAAAACCTTGGCTTTATTTATTTCATTGTATTTCCATCTTTAGAGATTAAAAAAAAAATTATCATATAAACAATGTATCTATTTTTACTGATGATTTGTCCTGGGCAAAAACATCATGGCTCTTCAAAGAAAAAAACCTTGTAATATAATTTATAAATGTCTCTTGTTCATTAAAAATGATTCCTAACTTAAGTCATCTTATTATTTGACTTTTTCCTTGCCATTGGCTCATTCATTTTATTATCCCTATGTTTTTGACTCATTGGTGTTTGCTGTATTGATAAAAATATTTTTGTGTTCATCATTTTTATTATCCATTCTTCATAAAAGTAATACATTTTATTATGTACCACATCAATTTAAATATTCTCATCTTTACATAATTTTTTATAGAAACAGTAATTGAACTTTTACACCTTTTTAAAACCAAAGCCCTTTTTGCCTATAGAATTTTGGGCAATAGTACACTTGGGGAGTGTGCACTACTGATACCCAGCTTTTTTGTCAGTTTGTTCATTAAAACCTTACTCTCTTTATGCAACTTGCACCAATAGTGCACATAAGAGTCTGACAGATTTCACTGAGAATTCTAGATGAAAGCCAGGGGCTACTCAAGAAAAGGCTCTCAGCCCTAATGCATTTTCACCAGCTTCAAAGCCTGGCTAAATAAGAATAAACGCGGACCTACGTGAGGAAGGACTGACATCATCTTCTTCCACCAGAGATACAACTTGTATGGATCAGTGAGTTTGGGAACAGTGCCTAATGTAAAACTTGGGGGCATCTTCTCAACTAATGTGGTAGATGCAGTCACAGTCTGTAGACACAATTCAGATGAGTCAGTAATGTGTCTTGCAAGTCCAAATCATAAAGAATTTTCCTCATTAAAAAAGGAATCTGAAACGTGAGTCTCATCACATAAATCAGCTTAATCTTTCCACTTGAATTTCCAGATTCCCATTCCTGACTGGGAACATCTACCCACTCAGCTTTCTTTACTCCTGATACCTCCAAAAGTGCAGCAAAATATGTAGGGATGTTAGACTAGACAAAGGATTGTCATTACAGTATTCCTAGGTCAGAGCCAGAGTGATTTGTTCTACATAGCCCCATTAAGAGTCATGGGACAAGCACCTGCCAGGAAAGCCCAAGGTCCTGAGTTCAATTCCTGATACAAAAAAGCAAAAAGAAACAAAGAGTCATGGGAATGGAAACATTAGGCTTCTGGGAGCCTTAGTTTCTGCCATGCTTTTATTTCATCAATAATTCATAGCAATTCTGCACTGGCCTTTTCACATCTCCATATAGGGAGAGGTGATCTCTTATGCTCTATACAATAGCCCAAAACCATACCAACACCAGGTCATTTTCACTTATCTCACATTCTCAATTAAAAATATAATGTATATTTCCTCCAAATCATTCTCTGAACACGATTTTTTGTTCCTTTCTCCCTCCTCTCTTTCTTATGGTGATTATTTCACTTGACAGTTCCAATGTGTTCAGGCATTGCTACATGCTATAGCTTTGCATCAAATAAGTTTTGTTTTATTTTGGGTTTTTGAGACAGCGTAGCACTATGCAGCTGAGTCTGGTCTTGAATTCATTTTGTAGCCCAGGCTGGCTTTGACCTAACAACGATCCTGCTGTCTCAGCTTTCAGAGTGCTGGGATTACAGGAGTGTGTCATCATGCCCGGCCAAACATGTTTGATGTTTAAAGCTTGCACAACCTATGGTGGATTGAAAATTAGGAGAATTAAGTAAGTCAAGATGTATCCAGGAAATAAATATAAAAGCTGCCATATCAGGTAAACATACTGTTCACTGTTGAATCTCATTTGACTTTTATGTGAGGATGACAAATTCACACACAGTATAATCAAACTTTACTCTAAGGCAACACTAAAATATGAAGTAAAGAAATGTGCAGCACTGATGCTCTCACAAATACATACACACTCACATGTATGCACACAAACACAAATTTGAAAGGAAAATTTTTATATTTATTAAAATAAAGTTAATTGTTTTACTCTTCAAAAATGAATTAATGAAAATTCAACTCCCAATGTTTTCAAACAGTGTAACACTATTGAGTTATTATGTGATTTTATGCCAGAACAATTTAGAAGCTCTTAGAGGTACAGCTGTATGGATCTGAGGATTTGTATGAAAAGATATTAATAGTACCTGCTTTTTAATTTTTTCGTATATACCATCAATAAAGCATAGAGTACACTTGTGATATGCAAACCATAAGTGACATTAGTCAAGTATTATTTGTTTAACCTAGGTGACATAAAAGTGTGACTACACACTGTACCAAAAAAAATAGAACATTTAATTTAAAATATATGAATAAAACACATGAAATTAACTTGTTTCCATGATTAATATAGTAAAATATTTCAAAGTCACAATTTTTTTATGTTATAACATTTTCAGTGTGTAAAGAAGCCACTCTATAAATTGCCATCTTTTAAAGAAAGTCATGAATTTCTGTCCCTGAAGCTTTAAACATTCATTTAATAAGAAAGATCTTTGACATTTCTTTAAAAAGCAAAATGATATTGAATGAAATATATTCTACAAACATACACGGCATATAAAATATTTCATGAAAATGTGTATTTTAAGATATTATTTTGTGTTCATGCATATGTTAAAAAACTGATAAATAAAAAGACAGTCATGTAGAATTCAGACAGTACCCTTATTTGTATGAAAAAAGAAAATTTCAAAATTTTTAACAGATTATTCAATCATTCAGTGCTTATTTACTGATGCCACAGGAATTAGGTGTAGATTACAAAATAAATACTCTAAACATTTAGTAAACATAATACAATAAATAGTAAAAATATTATATTTCAAAATATTACAAATCAGATAACATTAATAAATGCTTACATTTGTATTTGACTATAAATATTAAAAACATAAGGTTACAAGATATGTACTTCAAAACTGTCATTTAAGAATATCAAACGAACAGGTTTCTTTCACTAGCTCATGATCCTGCTTTCTTATGTTAATAAATTATTTTTTGTATCTGAGGAGGCTAAAAGTGTTATTTAATAGGATTTCTTATTTATTTGTTTGTTTATTTATTTTTATAAAAGTATTATTTATCCCAAGAAAGGTCTGTAATATATAACCCTAAACCTCCTTTTTATAAAGATCAGTGTATAAGTTTTACTTTCACCATTGTTTTGGTTGGAGTCTTTAAAATCCCCCCACAGTTTTTGTACTTGAGGCTTTGTCAACAGTCTAAGGCAGGGGTCTCTAGCTTTTATTGGCATAAGGAACTTATTTTTTGGCAGACAATTTAATCATAGACGAGAGTGTCTGTATGTATTGGGGGGCATGCTTTCAAGAAAATTCAAGCACATGAAACAGCTGTAAATACAGACAAGGCTTCATTCTCTCGCTTGACACTCAACCAAGGTATCAGGGTATCAGTCCATGGCCTGGGACTCGGGATCCCTGATAAGGCATTACTGAGAGGTTGGTGAGGCCCAGTGAAAGGAAGTTTGCTCATTAATAATGTGTTCTAGAAGAGGGTATTGGAATCCTGACTCTTGCCAGTCTTCTTTACTTCCTGGCATCCAAAAGGTGAAGAATTTTCTCTTGCAAATGCTTTTGCTAAAGTGCACTGCCTCAGCATAGGCTCCAAATCAACAGGACCTACCAACCACAAACTGAAGCATTATGTCAAAGTAAATCTTTTCATCTTTTAAAGGTTTTATCTTTAGGTATTTGTTACAGTTATGGAATGCTAACTAAAATACTTAGGCAATCAGAAAACAATCCTTTCAGTTGATAATATATGTTAGAGGATATATTAGTGTTCTCATTCAAAAGAATCAATAGAAAATATATGTATAATTATGCAAAGAGATTTTGTAGATAGGGTTCAGGATCAGAGATGGTACAGTCTACAGTACCCACCTCTTCCTTAGATTGCTGAAGAATCTACTAGCAGTCAAAGGCTTGCAAGTTCAGTGGACAGTTGATATTTCATGTTGCTTTGGAAGGGTAAAGAAACTGGAGACTGATGTCCAATGGTATTGTGAAGACTTGAGCTATTCCTAAACAGAAGCTTTTCCTTCTTCTTTCCCTTTTTATTCCATTCGGGTTACAGGCCTATTGGTTAATGGCACCAGCATCTCTGGTGTCCTCTTTCTTCAGTTGGCTAGCCTGTTTGTCAATTTATCAACAAACGCCACCAGAATTTTACTAATCCATCCCATGTAACTTGAGAAAAAATCATTACCAGGTTTGGCCTTTAAAATGTAGATTAAACCACAGTTTCTATAAGAAATGGAGTAGAACTGGTACTATATGCTGCAGCCATCTCTTAATAAATGGAGAACATCAAAGGCAGATCATGCAGTCTGGAATGAAATTGAATCTTAAGGGACATAACAGTCACTAAATGTGGAAAGTTAGGTGCTGGTCTTGTGAGCACAGCTTTTTCTCTGACATGTAAGGAGAGGATGACTAGATGAAGAAGTAGCTTCCACCATCTTGCTACTCATGACCCTGAGTAAAGCTTAGGAAATGTGATATTAGGGAAATTTGCCCCTTATATTTCAAGACAGAATGAACAGCCCAACACAGCCTTAGCCTAAAGCAGTTCTGAACAGCACATCTAAGGGGTCCACCTGAGATATGAATATAAGATGTCACTCCAAGAATATTTCCTTTGTGAAACACCTATATCTCTGTGTATATGTGTGTGTGCATACATAATGTGTGTGCCTATATATACACACATATATACAAGAGTAGAGTTAATTGAATATTCAAAAGAAGATAAAAATGTTTCAAAATGAGTGCAATATTTAAAGAGCATTCACGACATGAAGAGCAACTTCATCACTATGTCAACTGATGTCTTGAAGAACAAAGAGTGTAGTGAATCTCTCAAACCACAAAAGCAAAACTTTTTTAGGGAGAATTTTAGGAAAACCAGAAGGGACACAAACATTGACCTGGGGAATCTGATGTGTGGGTTAAAGATAAACCAAAATGAGAAAACAGAGTAATAAAGACCACGTCAGTCTTTTGCATTACTAAAAAAGGTTGTGTTTTCTGATTTTCAGTAGAGGAGAGACAATATTAAAGATATGACTAAACTTTTTAAGCTGAATAAAATCTAAATTTTAATGTTTAATGGCTGCTCATTAAGTTCATGAGAAAATTAACTATGAACCAAAAATACATGCACAAATTCTAACAAGAGGTGTTCATTCTAGGAAAACAAAAATGCTATTTCCAGACAAAAAGAAAGTGTGACCTAAAAAACGAAAAGATTCAGATCTCATCTGCTACAAATTGGTGGTATAATAGCAAGGCTATTAAAAGAACAGACCCATTAAGCCATAATACTTTACCCAGTTGGAGTGAAAGGAAGAGATTTCTAAAGAGGAAAACATCCACAGAATATACCATCCATGAAAATATGCTTTAAAAAAAGCATCAAATTAAAGGCTCTGTGACGTATGAGAAAGAAGACAATAAGTAGTGAGCAACATGAAAATCTTGAGAAATGTCTGTTCATTTATCTGCCAGTCTATATTTTATCTAACAGAAAAATTATAGAAGAAAAATTTGTAATACACTGAAAATAAGTATTCATAAGTTATGAGGCTTTGTATACTATCCAAAAATGAAGATATTTCTCTAGGTGTCCTCTAACATCACCACCTTTAAAATATTCCTAAGATCTTTAGAGGAGTCGCTATAAATGTATCTATTAGGCAACCAGAATTTTATATTTATACTTCCCATATCAGTATCACTATCTGTTCACTTCATCTTTTGCTGTTTCTAGAAAAGTGTGTTCTTGCCCCCCAGAACACACCTTCGCATTTTCTTAATATCTGTCATGGTCAATGCAGATACTAGAGAGTTGTGTGAAGCAAAGTCAACAAAGTGCCTTGGCAAGTATTTCACACACTCTATGGATCTTTAGGCGACACTGTGCCCATCTTCAGAGAATTACGTGCTATTTTTTGTTCTTTTGTGGGATTTTAAAAAATGAAAGTAACTTCAACTATACGGAATGTAGCAAGGTGGCTGTTTTCCATGGTCAGGTAACTATATTTAAAACAATGAACTTATGTTGCAATTTTTTTTCCTTTTTGTATGATGTCTATGAATTTTCATTCTTTGTACATATACTAAAGTGTCTTTTAAATAGAAAACAAGAAAAATGTATCTACCTCTTGCATATCAAAGCTTATGGTAACTTTAAGGATATAAATTAAAAGTAAAAGTTGCACTAAATTGGTTTCATCAAGAATATTCCAAAATAATATAGGTTTATGTTTAAATTATATCCTCTAAATGGAAAAAAGTTGTTGATGTAGGCAATTCCATCACACTGGATACTTTTGGAGTAAAAAGGAGTGACTTCTGGAATTGTTTTATATGCAGTTCTTTTCCCTTTAAAATAAAATGTGAAAAAATTGCATTGCCTGTGATATATTAAAATTAAAAAAAGATTGCTTTCAATGATACCATACTAAACCATAAAGTTTATACATTAGCACTTAAAGAGGTTCATAAGGGGGCTGGGGATTTAGCTCAGCGGCACAAGCGCCTGCCTGGCAAGCGCAAGGTCGTGAGTTCGGTTCCCGGTACCGGAGAAAAACCAAGAAAAAAAAAAAAAAAAAAAGAGGTTCATAAATATGCAACAAAAAAAAAAAAAAAAAAAAGAGGTTCATAAGTATGTAACATAAAAATTCATATTTTCTGGCAGCCTTTTATTCAGTATTTTAAAATATTGGTAATCAAAAGCATTTTTTAAATTAGCATTTTAACACTTTGTTTAAATTTGTTTTGACACCACAATGTTACATCTTTGTTTACTAAAAATTTTAATATAAAACTCTCATTTCCCTATTGCAGGTTGGCAGGCACCCACTGGATTCTTCTTGTATGTCTGATAGCTGTAAACATATGTGGGACTGCGGAGGAAGCAGACATATGTTCAGGTTGGAAATGCAGATTTTTAACTAAATGACACTGAAATAATTTTCATAATGTCATACATATTTTGTTGAAAACATTTAAAATGAGAGATTCACATCAAAATCTGTTTTGCATCTTCTTTCAAAAACACAGATAACATTTATAACCTATTTAAAAATGAATCAGTTAAAGCATGATCCTCATATTTTTCCCCTGCACTGGTCTATGCAATTCACATGTATTGCACTTCCTTTGATGTAACCACTGTCACATGACATGTAGATAATTTCTCCTTTAACCCTTTGTTATTTGTTAGACTAATTTATTTGTTATCTTTTTCCCTTGTAGAATGTAAGAAGTACGAGGTAGTCTTTCCGTTGGTGGTGTTGTTTGTGTATTCTAAGCACCTAGAAGAGTGCCTGGCACATACAAGCACTTAGTGATACATGCAATAAATATAATTAAATGAATGAATAAGCAATGTGTCTGCCTTAGTTTTATTTATTACCTTGACATTTGAGTTTATATTTCGTATTAGTCCTTAACGGCTTTTGTAAACAGACGTTGGGATTATAACGATAAAAAAAGGCGAAGAGTTAATCAAAATATATAATTCTAAAACAAAGAAGAAATCACATACTCACTAAACTCACAGTTATTTAATAGGTAAAATACCAAATAGTTAAGTAAAGAAAGCACTGTTAAGTATCTCATTCAATTATAAAGATATGAATAATCTCTGATATTAATGTTAGTGAGCAGTGAGACAGACAACTGCTATATACAGTAGCCCACTTTATCATGCATTTGTATGAGAAGTCAGTCAGTGATTTTGTTTATATTTATTCAGAATTGTTTGAAAAGTTATTCTTTTGCATTACAGATTTTTAAAAAAGAAAATTTCATACTGAGCTTTTTAAAATATAAGCTCTGAGTTTTACATATCTTCCAAATCTGTCTCCGCAATCACCATAAGGATTTTATTAATTTTTGACAGAGGCACTTAAACCTACTACACATGGTTATTTCTGAGGCCAAATAGTGAGGGACCTGGCCAGGAGTGATTGATTAATAAATGAATAAACTGCTGGACAAAAGTGTGTAGGATCTATGAGGAGTAAAATAGCACACAAATAAACTGTGGGCAAAATAAATGGTTAAACTATGGGGCAAAAGCACAATAGATTTGTGAGAACTGAAGGGTTAAACAAAACATTTAGAACAGTTCAGTGTGTTGTTTCTGGCCATCGTCCTTACCATTTCCCCTGAAAATTGCCAAGCCTTGAGACAGTTTCTGGCCTAAACTTCATTTCTCCCGCCTTATCCTCTTACAGGGATATGCTAAGTAAAAATCAGAGAGCTCTCTCCTTGATGGCTCTTCTCCCAGAATGTCCCTAAAGGCTGAGCACTCTCTGGTGAGAAATGCCCCTTTGGGTCTCTGATTGTCTTGAACTAAACTTGGTCTCTGAATAATCTTTTTCATCCCCTACTGCTCCCATGGTAGCATACTGGAACAACAAATTACATACTGTCTGTGAGACATAGTAAGGCAAACTGTTTTCTAGTGTTTGATCTCTCCATCTTGTGTGACAGAGGAACTTTGGTTTAAAATTCTTTTACCAAAGTCTACAGATGAGGCAGCTCTCTGTAACAGCATTTGAAGTCCAAAAAAGGTTTAATAGACACTTTTATGACTTGTTGATGACTCTTAAGAAGGAAAAATTTAAAAAACTAGAAAACATGAAAGGGTAAACAATGCTTTTTTTCAGAAAACACAACAAACAAGAGTACTTCAAAGTGTTTAATAATAGTTTGCACACCTTTAAGAAAGTGGAATTCTTGTTCAGTCAAGCATCTCACACTTTATCAAAATTTTAATAGTTTGATTATTTGAAAAGTAAGACCTTTTGTTTGACACTTTATTAATTAACTTTGACCATCAAGTTTGTGTAACTCCATAGTATCTATTTTTAATAAGCAATACAATGATGCACTTCATGTACAAGTTCATCATTAGCTGTTGTTAATGAAATCTTTAGCAAAAGATCAGATTATAGAAAATCAAATTATGACTTAATTAATACACATGAACAGAAACAGCAGAAAATAATCAAAGCAAATGTGATTAAGTATAATTCTTGAGACATTATTTACAAAGCAATATTGGTGATAGTTTATGTTAAGGCTTTTTTCTAGAATAGTTTGCCTTATGGTTTTGCAAAGTTAGATGCAAATTCATAAATATTTTATTTAGGGATTACACTTATTAAAAGATGTGGTAAAAAAAATTGGACACATTGACCCAGGTTTCTTCTTAATAAATATCTGCCCTTCTCACTGGCACATTCAACAAATTGCCGGGGACCACACAATATTCTTCAAGAATAGTTGTATATTTGTTCACCTTTTTGTTTATCAAGTTCCAAAAGAGATTCATGTCTACATTTTCTTATTTTTTACAAATTTTTATTAATGCATATTTGCCGTTCATAATGCTTACAGTCAGGGTGGGGAGTTGGTACAAGTGCATACCACATCTTAATACATTTTACTTTGTCTTTCCTTCTTTCTCCCTCCAATGTTATGTTAAAGTATTCCTACAAAATAGCCTTAACTACCTCCATACCATGCTGTGCAGTTCCTGGGCACCATCCTACTCCTTAGTGCTTTATGCTATTTCTTACAGTCTCTTTGTCTGGAGTGCTGCCTCAGTTACGTGGATACATAGGCGCATTGCAGAATACACATATTTTTTTCTGAAGTATGTTATACACTTTCATTTGGATTTCTTTTAAGTCTTTATTTCTTAATAATCTTTGTGTTATTAATTTTTGTGTTATGGTTGTAGTCAGTTTTGTATATGTCCCATATCATTATGATTTGGACACAAGTGCTCAATACCAGGCTATAACTGGCTTTATGCAGATAAGAGTTTGGGAATTGGAAAATAAGCAGCCAAGTAATAAAATTTTACTGGCTTTTGAAAATCTCTTCATAACAAGGCATTAATTCTACACTAAATTTGATTTTAAAGCTACATGCAATTGTTTTATTTTATTATAAGTAAAATAAGGATTCATGAGAAGAACTGATCAGTTTCTCTTTCACACAATAAAGAGGTTTTGTCAGCCTTCTGGTTTGTGAAATCAAAATCTGTCTTTAGGCAACACGAAAAATGTTTTCCTAGAGAAAAATTATAGATTTTGCATAGACATATAGTTTTACGCTGTTTGCTTTATCTTTCATCTTGTTTGTGTCCAGTCTTTGTAAAGCAGCACTGCCATATTGTGATTGCACATCTTATATTCTAAAAATGCTTTTAAGGCATTTTTCTTTATTTGGTAATTTAGATGCACATGCATTTTGTATTTGCCTGTAGTGTGAAATAGGAGTATACATTTATTCTCTTCCAGGTAGATCCTTCTTATTTAATACATTATATTATGCCATGAACAACTACTTATTTTGTGAGGTACTTTGATTTGTTTTATTTAGATAATTTTTATACAATTTAAAAGTATTTTGCTGACGTTGCTTTTTTCTTCGCCTATTCTTCTACCTTAACTGTTCCAACATATGGAGAAATCATTTCTTGATTGTTCTACAGACACTAAGACGAAGAGTTGGCAAAGCAGTTTCAAGCTGTCTACAAGTCACTCCATGCTTATCCAGCAGATTCACCTCATCATTCTTTTCCTCCCGACACTCATAAAAATTGTCAGTCAGGAATGGACCTAACCCAGTAAGCACATTGTTGTGTGATCATCATTTTCACCAGAATAATTTTGATTTTATCATCTGACCAACTTTCCTTTTAATGAAAGATTTAATGAACAACTTGCATTTAGTGTAAAAATGAATAACTTGATCCTTTCCTTTGATCTCACCTGTGTTTACTATTCATTATCCTGCTAAGCTTTAATCAATATTTTTCTGTTTTTATCAAGTTGCTATTTATTCATATGTTCAAGTTATTAATCTGGGAGTTCAACTTTAATTCCAATGTTTTCCTGTTAGTTTCTTCTTTATTTTGTTCATAGCAGACAAACATTTCTCTACCAGTGTGTGAATGTCAAACATTACATTGCTACCGATTTCTGCATTTTACCAAGTCTGCTGCCTCCATCTCAATTAATAGATCTGAAAAATCAAATATCCTTCTTCAGTATAATTTTTAATTTCCCTTTAAAATTTATTGTTATCTTAATTCATGAGACTTTATATAAATTAAAAATTTTCATTAAAATATGACATTTTATAAAAAAACAGAATTTATCACTAAGCTAACTACTATTGCTTGTTCTTCACCTATTTTTATTAAAGTTTACTGACTACTTTATTGTTTACATTTAATTTTATTTTTTTAAAGTGCTTAGGTGAGCAATATATTCTCTCTCCCTTTCACACATATATATTAATCTGACAAATTGATTTTTAACTTGAAGCTAGCATTTGTTTTGCAGAGTAGTATTAAGCACTATAATAATTCATATGAGTATTTGTGAAATCTTAGAAAAAAGTGTTTCCTTATTATATTATTGTTTTATTTGTTTAAAATTATCAAAATTTCCTTTGCAAAAATATTTAAAATTAACTCCTTTATAAACATGTATGTTTATAGTAAAGCTTTTAATCATATTTTGGTATCTTTAGGTATATGTACTTCTATGTAAATTCACATACATATTGCACTGCCATTATTTCTCTATTAAATATATTATATTCTGCATATATGTATAATAAAGTTTATAAGATAAGGTTTAAGAATGGAGACTGCTATTCTGTAATTTCCAAAATTTTAGTAATGAACATTATTTTGAATACGCAGAGTATTGGTTTCCCCAGTATAATGTTGTATAGATTTTTATTCAAAATTATATACCTTGAGATTATAGGTCCACAAAGAATAATAAAATGTAATAAAGCCAGTTAGACAAAAGTATAGTTAATCTTCACATACAAATAATATAGATATCAATCTGTATTGAGTACACTTATTTGTGAACTTGAAAGTAAAAATATTTTTAATTGGTACCATTTAAGTGCAAATTACAGAACAGAAATTTTATTAAAGGAAGTATGAATTAAATCATGTTCTTTAGCTTTTAGTAATAAAAATCATAATAATAAACAGAATGTTCAAATAACATTTTTCTTGTAGGATAAATTAGACATACTTCTACATTTTTGCAAATAATGGGTTACTAGTATGCATAGGAGAAATTTCTGGTTATTTTTTAGAATTTTATACATGCAAGGTAATGGACATAATACTAGTAATACTTAATTTCTCAAGTTCTGAGATTCCATACCCACTCAATTCAAATTATAGTGACTCGGGTTATTTTTGACTACAGATCCAAAGTGAAAAAAACAGTTTGATATATAGGCATTCTTACTTTAAAAGAGAGCCCTAGTACATTAAGTGGAAGAGAAAACATATATAGGCCTCTAACTGGTACAGGAACTGATTCAAACCAGTCTCCTTGATAATTCTTATGATCTCCGTGTAGCAGTGCATGAAATTCCTCTGGTGAATTAGGTAAAATACATGGGATGTATTGAAAGCCCACACAGAAGAATCAGATCTGAGGGTCCAGAAGTTTTGCAGCACTTTCTTTTTTCAGGATTTAACTGGGGTATTTTTGGTTGTTTTTTTTTTTTTTTTTTTTTTTTTTTTTTTTTTTTTTTCCTTTGAAGAATAGTTCTTGTCTTGCTTCCATGCTTTAGAAGAAAGTACAAACCTGAATGTAGAAAACTGACTGACTGAGGCTGGGTACTGTTGTGATTTGGGTGTGGTTTGAATGTACCCTCCACAGGCTCTTGCTTTTGCTGAAGGGAATTTTTTACCTCAATTGGTTTTTCCAACTAGAGTTTATCTTTCTTTGTTACCTCTATAATTACATAAATTAACCTATAAACACCTAAAACATAAGTAAAAATGGTAAATTCTCAAAATCTGTTTTGCCATATTTTCAGTGGATTCAACTGAAACCAGCCCTATCCCTCAGGTATCACTTGGTTTATTTCACCTATTTCTATAACTACTTTACAAACATCTACCCTCCTGTCTTTTACTTTATTCGTTTTCAGCGTCATCTCTCTAAAGGCTTGATGATTTTTAAACCTTGCCAACTTTCAACTTTTTAATTCTGTTTATTTTTTTTATTTAGGGTCTATGTAGCTTAGGCTGACCTCAAACCTGTGATTATCCCCCTGTCTCAGCCTCCCAAGTGCTGCGATAACAGGCATGCACCATCACACCTGGCTACATTATGTTTTTAATTCTTAAAAGATGTCTACAAATGCTATGAAATTGCATTACTTTAACTATGCAATATATGATTAAATCATTGGTGATCAGTAGTACATCTTAATTTATTTAATTTGCTCTATATAGAAATGAATTTTGAGTTATATTCACATAAAATGTCACATAGAGTATTCAATTAATTGAGGTGATAACAAAAAATTCTGAATATATTGTCACAAATTATATTTTTTTGGTTATCGTTAGCCCATAAATACATTCACAGAGAGTAGAAAACATTAGTTAAGATTTCTTAAAATTTCAGAAATTTACAAAATTCATTTAACATTATTCCTATGTGTAACTTTAAGTTCTTATTAGTTACAGTATTTTTTATATTTATTAATACATATTTGCAGTATACAATGATTATATTCACTGTAGGGAATTGCTGTATGCAAATAACATATTTCAATTCCTTCATTTCTCCCTTTGCTTCACCCCTTTTTATTTTTGAGTGTCATATTCATTTATTTATAAGACCTTATAGTCAATTATCATATATATGGATTAAAAACAAGACCAATAACCTAAAGAACATATAAAAGGTGTAAGACAATTGTTCTAACTCAATGTACACTTTAGATACATTGTCTGCATTGGATTACAATATCTTTCTTTTACCCTTTGCTTTTTTCCTGTTATTTGGCCTTTATTTCATATATATACATATATATATATAAAATATGTTATATATATTACTCAAATTATATTGACTCAATTCAAATTGTAGGGACTTGGGTCATTTTGACTATAGACCCAAAGTGAAAAACCAGTTTGATATACCAGCAGTCTTACTTTTAAAAGGTAGCCGTAGTACACTAGGTGGAAGTGAAAACAGAAATTTACAAAATTCATTACCCTCTAATTCATTATCCAACAATGGGAAAGGGTTTATTATAATATTATAAATTATATTGAGTAATATAATATAACATTATTGAAATATATTATAATAGATTAATATATTATAGTATGTAATATAAATTATATAATAAATATATAGAGAGCATTTCATATAAGAGAAACCACATGATATTAAGCTTATGGACCTGAATTTCTCTACTTAACATGATCAAAAGTTTCATCCATTTTCCTAAAAATATTTCAACCTTACCCTTTTTGGGGCAGAATAGTATTCCACTGTGTATAAATACCCCATTTTTTTATCCATTCATATGTTGGTAGATATTTAGGCCTTTTCCATATTTAGCTATTGTAAATTTTACCGCTATAAATGTAAGTATCCATACATCATTGTGCTTTATTGTCTTTAACTCTTTTAGGAATAAACCTAGTAGAACAATAGCTGGGTCAAATGGGAGTTCTACTTTCAATTTTTTTGAGTAATCTCTATATTGATTTCCATAGTGGTTGTATCAGTTTACATTCTCACCAGCAATGAGAAAGGACTCTTTTTTCCTCACAGCCTCATGATCATTTGTTAGTGTTTAATTTTATTATTGTTTGATTTCTTGATGAAAGTCATTCTTTCTGGAGTGAGTTGGAATCTCACACTTTTAA
This sequence comes from Chinchilla lanigera, assembly GCF_000276665.1. Taxonomy (NCBI): domain Eukaryota; kingdom Metazoa; phylum Chordata; class Mammalia; order Rodentia; family Chinchillidae; genus Chinchilla; species Chinchilla lanigera. The sequence continues at coordinate 28,831,958 of NW_004955406.1, read as the reverse complement.
TTTGCATTTAAACAAATGCAATGGCCAGTGATGTTGAACATTTTTTCATGCTATTCTTGACTGCCTCTATTTCATCTCAGAAGAGTCAATTTATTTCTGATGCCCAGTTTTCTATTGGGTTTTTAAATTAAGGTGATCTAATTTTTTTCAGTTCTCCATACATTCTAGACATGAGTCAAAATGTTCTACTTTCAACTGTTGTAAATACCTACAGTCATATAAAGGATCAATTACAGATATGTACCTTTTACCAGAATAAATAAATGTAAATTATTTTATATATGTGCATCTATACATATTTTTAAAGAAATTTTTATCTTAATTGTATGATTAAAACTTGTTTGGAAGTATAGTTTTTGTTTGAAGATGCCTTTATTGTTTTTATTTATTTTTTTGTTTTTGTTTTTTTCTGGTACAGGGAACCGAACTCACGACCTTGAGCTTGCCAGGCAGGCGCTGTGCCACTGAGCTAAATCCCCAGACCCTGAAGATGGCTTTAGTAAAATATTTTGTCTTATTACCAATAATTTAATTTCTTACAGATTTAAATTCTTTGTCAGTTTCACATCATTTCTGTAGAAAAATGACATATTTCCTCTTTCCAATCACCTAGCCTATATGCCATATTAGAGTTAAATTTCATGTTGCACTTTAAGATTACATGGATGCAGTAGAAAAGGATTTGAGTCTTAAGCTAATTTTGTGTGTAAGAAATAAAGGGAAGTTGGTTCATACAATAAAATAATATGATAAATGATAAAATAATCAGAATCATAAACAAAGCACATGTCAAAGGAATGTCCTCATTTTATTCTAGAAATCAGTATTTTATGATTAATTATTTCTTCTTTAGAGGCTGAAGAAGAAAATTTTGATATTTTATGCTTTTAGGTAGCATCTGTTTATCTATCTCTGTAAATAGTTCTGTCTATCCAATTCCTATTGAAAGACTAGTAATCCAAGTTTGGTTGGAATATCTACTACGCCATGGTTTATCCTGTGTTTTGTGAGACAAAAATTAACTAGGACTTTTGTTTATTGAAGGCCTTAAATTTTGACCAATTTTGAATGCTTATATCTGGTAACTGGTAATCTGGTAAACTTGTGAGATCCAATCAAAATATATACACATGTACAAAAATCTTATGAAATTAGTTTGTGTGATAATACTTCCTTCAGTGTTTCCTCAAAAGCTCAAAAATTGTTCTTCTTCTACATTTCTACAAATAAACTTACTAGAACAATGGATGATCTTAGCAGAAGGCAACCAAATGAGTTATCTTCTTATGCATTTATATTTAATATAAATTATATTTTATTAATGTAAGTGTATTACAATACACAATAAAACCTAAAACAGTGAACTGAACATTTAATCTAAAGAAGATGAGGTATCCTGAAATATTTATTAGAGAATATAAACATTGATTGTGTCAATTTTAATTTTGTGCATATTAAAATTTGGGTTTATGATCTGAATTATATATACTTATAAATCATGTAATTCTGTTCACAACAGATATTATTGTCATTCTGATATATTTTAATATTTTGTTATTATTTTCCATTTTCCTAACTTTTTGTGTTCCGTGTGGCACTTTCTCAAATATGATCATAAACTTGAATACTTGCTACTTATTAGCACTTTTTCATTTAAAGGTTTGCCATGTTATTGGACCCTACACAATATTTTTGGCTTGAATTAAATTTATTTATTTTTTATTTGAAAGAAAAAATGAACAATAACAAAATAACAATAATGCAGACAAAACAAAACAATAAAAATAATACAGGATTTCAAGAAAGATGGTAGGAATGAACAATGTTTGGTATCATACATACTGTTATCTTCAGTGAAGCTGCTCAGATTACCAGATCTAAGAATGAAAGACTGATCAATCAAAGGCAATAACAAGTAAAAAAAAAAAAATTAGAAATGATACAGAGCTTCATTAAACAAGATGGTAAGAATTCAGCAGTGGTTGATATACTATATATGTTGTGTTATAATTAGTTGCTCCAATTACCAATATAAGCATGCAAATCCGGTCAAAATTTAAGTATTAACTGTTCCTTTCACTAAACAATACACATCACCAATGAATATATCCCAGCTACACTTGTATATACACACACAAACACACACACACATATATTTTTTTCCTTTTTAAGTAGAAAATTTCAAAATCAAAACAAAAAAACAAAGGCATAATCAAATTAACATTAAACAAAGTAAAATGATGCAGAATTTCAAAACAAGGTGATAGTAAATTAACAATGGTTGTTGATAGATTTCTTGCCTCACTGTAATTCCTGCTAAGTCACTATGGCGTCCAGCCAATATGAGGCTGGAGGTCACATGCTATGGTGCTGAGCCAGTATGGCACCAAGCCAATATGGCACTGGCCACTAGAAGTCATGTGCTAAGCCCCACCCTTCTTCCTCTGAGTCAAATTATGACTTCCAACTTCCCTACTTAAGAACCTGAAAGAGTAAATAAAATTTAAAATGTACATTAGATATTGTGAAAGGACAATTGCTCAAATAGGAAAGAACTAGTGGGATGAGGGAAAAGAGAAAAAAAAATTAAGAAGGAAAGGAAATACTAGATTATGTTTATATACACAAGACAGCTAAGATAAATGTACTATTAATTTCTATTGGTTTATTGAAAAGAACAATTAATGTGTAATTCTTTGATCACTCTTACATGCCTATGTCTGTTTATCTGAGTAACTACTTTGAAGATAACAATATATAATATAACAACTGACAGGTTTTTCCAGCACAGAAAGAAGTAAAGCAGACTAAAATGCCTTTATTGTGGGCCTGGAGAAGACCACAAAGAAAGAGAGAGAGAAACGTAGAACTCCTGAGGACTTGTCATGGGGTCCAAAGTTAAATAGCCCCAGGTTGGAGGCCGGGTTTAGGAGGTAGGCCACCTGACATGGCAGACCAGGATTGGGCAGGAGTATGGGAAAAGGAAACAGTATGGTGAACATTTTTTCATGTATTTATTTGCCATTTGTATTTCTTCATCTGAGAAGTTTGTATTCATCTCAGATGCCCGTTTTTGGATTGGGTCTTTGAATTTGGGGAGCTTGATTTTTTAAAAATTCTTTAAATGTTCTAGACAGGGGTCCTTTGTCTGAGGGACAGTTGGCTAAATTTTTTTCCCAATTTGTGGGTTGTCTTTTTATGTGGTTGGGTATTTCTTTTGATATCCAAAAACTTTCAATAAGGTGAGATCTCAGTGGCTGATTCTTTGAAGTATTTCCCATCCAGTTTGATTTTTGTTGATGAACACTCTGCCTACTCCTATGCTTTCAAGACTTCTGCGTACTTTCTCTTACCATAGATCGAGGGTTTCTGTTATAATATTTAGATCATTAAGCTATTTTGACTTTATTTTGGTGCATGGTGACAGGTATGGATCTAGTTTTAGTCTTTGGCATGTGGAGATCCAGTTTTTCCAGAACCACTTTTTAAAAAGGCTATCTTTCTTCCAGAAAAGTTGTTTGGACCCCTTGTCAAAGACAAGGTGGCTCAGTATGTTTGTCATCATGGCTGTGTCTTCTATTCTGTTCCATTGATCTTCAGGTTTGTTTTATTTGCCAATACCATGCTGATTTTATCACAGTAGCTTTGTGGCATAATTTCAAATCAGGGCTTGTGATATCTCTTGCCTTACCTTTGTTGCCCAAGCTTTCTTTTGCTATTCTGGGTCTCTTCTGGTTCCAGATGAATTTTAGGAATGTTTTCTCTAGATCTGTGAGGTATACCAATGGTATTTTTATTGGAATTGTGTTGAATCTACATGGCAATTTTAGGAGTATGGCCATTTTCACAATTTTGATTCTTCCAATCCATAAGCAAGGAATAAATATCCATTTTTTTGAAATCCTCTTCAATGTCTTTTTTCAGAGTACTGTAATTTTCACTGTATAGATCTTTTACTTCTTTTGTTAGATTGGCTCCTAAGTATTTCAACTTTTTGCATGCTGTTGTGAAAGGTATGGTTTCCCTAATTTCTCTCTGTTTATTGTGTGTGTGAATAGGAATGCTATTGATTTTTGAGTATTTACTGCATCCAACTATGCTACTGAATTGGTTTATTAATTCTAGGAGTCTTTTGGTGGTGTTTCTGGGGTCTTCCCTATAGCATATCATGTCATGTGTGAGTGATGATGATTTCACTTCTTCCTTTCCTATCTTTACTTATTTTTATTTATTTTACTTATCTTTACTTATTTTATTACTTATCTTTACTTATTTTATTTCTGTTTCTTATCTAACATAACTGGCTAGTGTTTCCAGAATTATGTTTAATAGAAGTGGTGACAGTGGACATCCTTGTCTCATTCCCGATTTTAAAGTGAAAGCTTTCAGTTTTTTTCATTTCGTATGATGTTGGCTGTTGGTTTGTCATAGATGGCATTTACCAGACTGAGGTGAAGTGCATCTATTCCAATTTTCTGTAGGGTTTTTATCATGAATATATGTTTAACTTTATCAAAAGGTTTTTTATGCATCCATTGAGATGATGATGTGATTTTCATCTTTGTCTCTCTTGATATGATGTATTACATTTATTGATTTGCCTATATTGAACCATCCCTGCATTTCTTAGATGAATCCCACTTGCTCATAGAGTATTATCTTCAGGATGATTTGCTGCATTTTATTAACTAGTAATTTATTGAGAATTTTTGCATTTATGTTCAGTAGGTTTTTGTCTGGTTTTGGTATCAGGGATATACTTGTCTCCAAGAATGAATTGGGGAGAATTGCTTCCCTTTCAGTTTCAGTAAACAGGTTCAGAATTGGCATTAAATTTTCTCTAAGTTTCTTGTAGAACTCAGCTTTGAATCTATCAGGACCCTGGCTTTTCTTTGTTGGTAAGTTATTTTATTATATTTTCAATTTTGTAGGTGATATTGGGTTATTCAGGAATTTTATGTTCTTGATTCAATTTCAGCAGTTCATATGTATCTAGGAATCTGACCATTTCTTATCAATTTTCTTTCCTAAGAGAGTAAACTTTTTCAAAGTAGGTATTGATGATCTTCTAAATTTCTAAATGATCTGTATTGATTTTATGCTTTTCATTTCTTATTGCATGGATTTGAGGTTTTTTTATCTTTCCTTTTTTAGTAAGGTTGGCTAGGGGTTTTTCAATTTTATTAATTTTTTTCAAGGAACCAACTCTTTGATTCACTAATTCCTTGTATTATTTTCTTAGTCTCAATTGCATTAATTTCTGTTCCATTTTTTATAATTTCCTCTCTTCTTTTGGCTTTCATTTTATTTGTGTTTCTTGTTCTAGAAGTCTGAGGTGTAGCATGAGATTGTTTACTGGTGCTCATTTTGTTTTCCTGATGTGGGAATCTCTTCGTACAAATTTACCTCTGTGAACTGCTTTCAGTGCATCCCACAGGTTGCAGTAGCTTGTATCTGTATTTTCATTTAATTGTGTACACTATTTAATTTCTTTTCTAATATCTTCTGTGACCCATTGGATGTTCAGAAGGATATTATCTGATTTCCATGTGTTCATGTAGCTTTTAGTATTACTTCTGTCATAAATTTCCTGTTTAATTGCACTATGATCTGATAATGTGCAGAGGATAATTTCAATTGTTTTGCATTTACTTAAGAAAGTTCTATGTTCTAATATGTAGTCTCTTTTAGAGAATGTCCAGTGTGCAACTGAGAAGCATGTGTATTCTAATGTTGTTGAGTGGAATACTCTTTAAAGGTGTATTAAGTCCATGTGTTCACATCTTTGGTGCAGTTCTGTTATTTCTTTGCTGACTTTTTGTCTAGTTGGTCTATCTCTTTGGGACAACAGGCTGTTAAAATCCCCTCTTACAATTCTGTTATTATTTATTTGATTTTTCATGTCTGTTAAAATTTGTCTTTGGTGCATATATATTTATGATTGTTATCTCTCCCTCTTGCAGTTCTCCCCTAACAAGTATGTAATGACCATCTTTATCTCTTTGGTCACTCTTCGTTTGAAGTGCACATTGTTTGAAAACAGAATAATTGCTCTTGCTTTTTTCAGAGTTCATATTGCATGAATTATTGTTTTTCACCCTTTGACTTTCAGTCTATAAATTTTCTCTTGAGGAAAATGTGTTTCTTGTAT
>NW_004955406.1:28813171-28824931 GCF_000276665.1 Chinchilla lanigera | reverse complement strand
TTAGCAGCATTGCTGTCTTCAAGGTCTAAAAGTCTATCTTACATTTCATTCAAGCAGTTGTGTTAGCTTTGAATGGAATTTTTCATTTCCTGGATATCTCTTTGAATCTGTTTCATGCATTCTAATTCTTTTCTATACTGATCATTCAAGGTTTCCATGATTTTTCTGTGTTCTTCTATTTTTTTTTAGCTATGTCTTATTTTGATATGTTGAGCAATTCTTTCATTATAGTTCTCATTTCTTTTTTCCCCTGAGCAATTATTTCTGATCTGATTTCTTCTATAGCCTGATGTAGTTGGTTCTTTACTTCAGAAATTTGAGGTGTGTGACTTCCATGTTCTTCCATGTTGATATTTCTTAAACTTATTCTGGGTGGGGTACAGGGCTGAGATTTCATTTTGTTCATTGTTTTTCTCATTTTCAAGTCTCCCTTGGTTTTCCAAGCATTCAGTGTCATTCCTGAGGCTTCCCAGGTTAGAGAGAACTTCCTGCAATGGAAGCAGGTGGCAGAGCCAGAGGTCCAGTGGTCTCATTCAACTAATGAGGCTTTCCAGGTTCCAGAGCTTAAATTTATAAATATGGAAATATATCATCCATCATTCTACAACATTCTTAATTCAGTATTATAATATTGAAATTCAGCTTTGTTCATTAATGTAATTTAATTTCTTTATATTTGTTATGTAAATTGCTCAATTTTTGTAAAAATAACACAACTTTTTTTGATAATCTCAAGTTCCTAATATATTCCCCCCAAATTTTATGTAGTTTAATTACATTTTTTCCTAAATGATTAACAGTATTTCTCTAGGGTTTGTAAAAGTACTACATATGAGTCTTTTTAATTTCTCTAATTACTTCTGGTTTTCTATTGCTTGTTAGTCTACTTTGCTATGCTAGCACCACCATCATATCAATAAGTTAATCTCAATTTGTCAAAGGCTATTATTTTAGGCATGCATTATAGAAGTGGAGGGTTTCTGTGATACATTTTCAGAACTATTTATGACATGTCTCATCCCTCAAAAGCCCTGCACCATTCTCAGTTCCAGCAATGGAAACAAATTCTAATTTAACTCTTAGGTTCCAGATGCCACTGAGTTTAAAGTTTAAACTCAAGTGTTTAGATTTATAATTTGTTTTCATTTTACTTTTGCTTTTTTCTTTTTTTTCAATCTAGAGATCTTAAACCTCATGAGTTTCTCATCCCTACATAAGTGGGTTATTATTTTGGCTTTCATATTACATAGAACACAAGGTTTCAGTATGTACTAATCCATCATATTAAAATTAACACCAATATAGCTTTTATTTCTTTATAAAATTATGAACAAAACATGATTATGTTTTTTTTTTTTTTTTTTTTTTTTTTTTCCCGGTACCGGGAATTGAACTCAAAAGCTTGCACTTGCCAGGCAGGCTCTGTGCCACTGAGCTAAATCCCCAGCCCCAAAACATAATTATGTTAACAGAATAAATTCAAATGTAATTTAATCCTTTTTTAGTGGTAATCATAGAGTATATATATATATATATAATTGCCAAAATAGAGAAATATTTATTTTAACATATTCTAGCTGAAAATCCTTTTACCTGCTTTATAATCATAACTATTTATATGAAAAATAATATCCAGTTTCTTAATTTACTTTATTGGTCTTGCTTTTTCAATTTATTTCATTGATTTTATTGAGCAGGAGGTATAATAATTTTTAGATTCATGTCAAATATCTCAATTTGTCACATAAACTTATTTTCAGCTCCAAAATAATGAAATCTTATATTGAGCCAGTGAAAACATATTAAAATAATTTCAGCAAGGTGACCTTATAAACATAAAAGTATAACATCATACTTCTTGAAATATTGAGGAATAATGTGTATTCAGATATATATTTTCACACTCATTTGTCATTTTATTTTATAATAAAAAATTGCAAAATAATTGCGAAGAGCAGTAGTATATATTATCTCATTTTTGCCAATTTTAGGAAAAGATTTTTTTTTCCTTAAGATTGTTATTTTCTTACAGAGATGGCTTCAATCATTTAAATACAGTTGCATGTACTTTAGATCAAATTTATCTTCAAAGTAAAGTCAATAAATTGGAGGTATTATGATAACTAGAGAGAAATTTTTCAGTGGTAAAGGAAACAAATTCAATCACCTAGGGTAGGAAATATCAAGCATCACTTTCAAGAAATAGATCCTATCTCCTTCAGATCAATTTGACAAAAGCTTGAACTTACATTTATACCAATGTGATTTAAAATAAATCTCCCAATTCTTACAGAAAGAGATATGGGTTCAGTGTATGCACAATGTTGAAGTTAAATGTCATAAATAATAAAAATGTTTGTTTTGAGAAAGTATATGTCATTACGTACAATATATCTTTACTCCTTTTGTTCTAAAATAGGAAATTTATATTAGTTATTCAATTTATATGTATTATTTCAATTTTAAATGCTTACATCATTCCAATTTAATGATAGAAATCACTGTCATTATAACAACTAAAGTTATAAATTATGTTCCTAAGAATAATTAATCATACTACCCTCAAATATATATTTCTTAACACAGTAGGCACTATAATTATAGTCTGTTAAATAAAATTTAGACATTGCTTATACATTCACTCAGGTGGTAAGATATCATTAATATGAATGATAATTGCTTAACAATTTTAAATATATTTAACACAGTCAAAAAGTGTAGAAAAATTTGGGAGAAAAAGATAGATAGCTTTTAGGTGTTAGACATGAAACAGTTAAAATAGGCCTCCCTTGCATTGCTAAGTGAAAATAGATCCTTCATTAGTGTAAAAAAATTTATGTCAAGCAAAAATAGAGATATTTTTGTGGCAAGAAGCAACCACAAAGGGGAAAAAAAGTAGCCCACACAATATCCATTTGTAAGAGTTATGTTTTGTGTACTAAATCAATAAAACTTGTCAAGCTTAAAGGAAAGTAATAGAGGAAAAAAGTTGTTTATGAAAGTTATTTCACATGAAGTCTGTTATATCACATTGATTCTATTGTAATTGGGTTATTATTGCAATTATTATGTTCATTAGAAGTCATAGATTTCTGAATGTTTGCAATCCCTGAATCATGCTAAATAATCATCTTATACACAACTCTCTTATCAATATCACATCACTGTTTAAAGCAGGACATGATTGTGTTTTGTTTTATAAATGAGCAGAAAGAGTCTCTGAAAGATATAATCATTTATTTAAGTCACATGGCTAGTAAATTTCATTTATAGATATCAGCCCAACCTGGTTCTAGAGAATATCTCTTTACAAATCAGAATTACAACAGAAGTAGAAATATAGCAACAACTATGTACTCATACTAGTTATGGAAATGCACTAATAGAAGAAATTTAAAATATATTTATCCAATCTGATATGGACCTACATACAACCCAGGAGTTAACAGCATAGCCTGCAGTTGATCCTTGAAAGCTGTTAGGACCAGATAATAAAATCCTGATATTGCTTTCCCTTCAATCAAACGAACTTTGTTCTTTCCAGCAGCTCCATTGCTATGGCATCATCAGCTACAGGAACTTTCATATGCCATTGTGTCTCTGGTCAGAGGACTTTATGTCTTTCTTTGACTGGTAATTTCAATTACACTTTTTCAAGGTATAGGTACTAATCAGAAAATCTCACAGGACCACAAGAAAATACTAATTAAATCAAATTAATATATATGTTACATATTTTGGATACTGTCAGATATCACAGGTAGAACTTACAACAGATCTAGTTTTGTGTGTTCTCTACTGAATCTGGGCCATCATGAATATGCCTGTTAACTACTGAATGTTCATTAAATGGTTAGTAAAGGTGTCAGTTAAGGGAGTTAGTTGACCTTTATACACATCTATCTGTCTGTCCAGAGTAAAGCCCCTGAAAGAAAGCCCCAAATGGTTTTTGTTCATTTACCACACTGTATCTTAAGTCCTCATTAACCACTTAATGAAATAATGAATTTTATTTCAAATTAAGAATGCAGGACAAGTTCCCATTGCTTTGGTAAATCAAGCTTTAAATTACTTTCTGTTCTCTGAGTGACTGCAGGATATTCTGAGAATGTAGTATCCTGAGACACATAGGGGTTGACTAGAGCATTTCATTTAGTTTTCCGTCCATCCAAAAACAGATTGAAACTTTAGATTTACCATAAAGGTTAAATTTCACTCAGTTATACAACTTGGGGTAGGAATGATTTGTAGTCTTTCAATTGCAATGTCATGTGAGGCACGTGCAGAAAGGGCCTCCTCTAACTTAGGCAGCTTTATTGACTCTGAAAGAAAAAGCTTACTGTGAATTTCAGACTTCTGTTGTCCTTTGTTGCTTATCCATGATTAAAAAAGTTGCTTTGCTTAACTTGTACACATGTTCTGTATCATCATACTCATGCAGGTGTATCATTACTGGTGCATAGCATTGGTGAGGTATTTAAAGTATTACCTGGAATTGATACCAGTATTCAGTAAATCTGCTTTAAAAGGTCACACCTGTTTTGATAAGACTATTAGATATCTAACCAAAATTTTGAGTTTATCCCTTTTATATCTGTACCACACAATGCTAATTCACTTTAAGATTGATTAGCCATCATAGTGTTTTAAAAAAGGCCAATGAGAAGTGTCTTTATTATGGACATATTTTAAACTTGTAATTTACTTTTTGTATTATTTATGAGATGGATAATATTATTGTTTCCATCCACTTCATTTAGAGACATGAATCTAAAACTACAAATTTGTAACAACTTGTTCAGTGTCCAGCTTTATTAAGGCTTTACCAAATTTCATATCTCTCTACCTTTGAAACCACATTTATGCCCTCAACACATGCTAGAATAATTGTTTTTCTAGGCTAATTTCCTCAAGAGAGGAATTTCAATGCACTCACTGGTTTAGTCAGCATTCCTCTTCCTGAGAGAAAATGCCTTACCGACACACTAAAGGAGGAAATGGTTTATTTCACCCAGAGTTGCAGAGACTTCAGTCCACGGTGTGTTGGCTCCATGGCACAAAAGGCATGGCCAAACAAGCTTCTCACTTCATGGCAGCCAGAAAGCAGAGCAGAGAAACAGCTCCAGCAAGAGACACACACCTTCACGAAGTATGCCCAGGGTTTCCTGCTCCAACTGGGCCCAAACAGCTTATAGCATCTTCAGCTAAGAACATCAGTCAGTTGACCCACTGACAGGTACAATGCCTGTGTAACTCAGTCACCTTGTAGGAGTCTTCAAGTCCGGTGAAGCTGACAATTGCATTCACTATAAGAAATGAATAAAACGAAGTGATAAAATTTTAATATGAGAGATATGTTAATTATCCTCTGTGGACTACTACCCAAAGTATATGTGAACCAAAATGTTGCATACTTAAAAAATATGTTCAAATATTTTGTGTTAATAAAATCAATTTAAAAAAAATTAGTGTACTACATCTTCATTAATTTAGATAGAAAATACTCTGCAACACACTTATCCCAGCTATCATTGTATATACATATTTTTTCCTTTTTTTCTTTAATTTTAAAAAGAAAATCTCAAAAACAAAATAACAAAGACACAGGTATTTACCGAACAACATAAAACAAGAAAAATAATACAAAATTTTAAAACAAGGTGAGAGGAAATCTACAATAGTTATTATACTGCATATTGTTCTCTTCAAAGTAGTTGTCCAGGTTACCAGATATAGGCATGCAAGATTGATCAAAAAAAGTTAAACATTAACTGTTTCTTTCAGTAAACTAATAGAAACTAGCATGACAATTATCTTAGCTATCTTGTGCGTATAAATATATCTGTTTTTTCCTTCCGTCTTTCTTTTTATCATCTTTTACCCTCATTCCAATTGTTCTTTCCAATTTGAGCAGTTTCTTTCCCTTTCACAGTATGTATTGTAGTTTTCAGATTTTATTTACTCTTTCAGGTTCTTATACTAGGAAGGAAATATGATGTTTACACATGTGAGTCTGATTTATTTCACTTACGAGTATGGTCTCAAGTTGCATCCATTTACCTGTAAAAACCTCTAAAGTATCTTTCTTTATAGCTTAGTAATATTCCATTGTATAAAAATATCACATCTTTTCTATCTGTTCCTCAGTTAATGGACATGTGAGTTGTTTCCAGGATTTAGCTGGGATAAGGGTATTGCTGATGTTTATTGGTTTATTGAATGGAATAGTTTATGCTTAAATTGTTTTTTCTTTATTTTCTCCTTACCAATTTTGCATGCTTATCTCTGGTAATTAGAAAAACTAGTTCAAAGACAAGAGTATGTAATATAATAACCACTGCTCAATTCCTTCCATCTTGGTTGACATCTCTGTATCATTCCTAATGTTTTTTTTTTTTTTTTACTTGTTATTATCTTTAATTGTTTGATCAATCTTTCATTATTGCATCTGGTAATTTGAGCAACTTCACTGAAGATAACAATATGTATTATAACAACCATTGTTTATTCCTATCATCTTATTTTTAAATCCTGTATTGTTTTTATTCTTTTTGCATTGTTTTGTTTTTAGTCTTCATTTTTGTTATTTTATTAGTTTTCTTTTTCTCATTAAAACTAAAAAAAGAAAATCTTCTTGTTATCATTTTTTAAACTTTGTCTAACATAGTTTTTTAGATGCTAACACCCTCTTTCAGCTCAGTTTCTCATAATCAACATAAAATTTTAAAATTTAAACATTTTAATGTAAAATATAGTATTTTAAAAATTATTTTAAAATAAAGAATTATTTTACTTATTAAAAAGTCAAATATTTAAAACAATCAGTAATAAATTCATTTCTATGAGTGTTAATGAGATGTATATTTTCATAAATATAAAGAAAAATATATAAGAAGAAAAAATAAAATCAAAGTGAAATATTATATTGGGATATTAAAAGAGAAATAGAGTGTTTTAGGTTTGTGAAATACATAAAATTTTTGTTGTTGCAAATTTAAGATGAATGAAAAGAGGTGCTAGCATTCTTGAAGATAAAACAATACAAAGGGAAAAGTAGAAGTTTAGAATAAATTGCATTCTTTTAAATGTAATACTAAAAGAAAGGCTTCATTTGTTCATGATTTTGCTGTTCGTTCATCTCTTTTGCCACCATCCTCTGTTGTTGCCAGATCTACCCTTATGTGGAGTTTCATACCCCTCATCAATTATTCATTATTCCAATAATCCCATAATTTATGTATGAAAAACTAATTAGTAAGATAAAAGATCTGTGTTGGGTATCCATTTGGTACATTATACTGTATTTTAAGTATTTACTGTGCTGTATTTAAAGTTTGAGATCTTTCATATCAAACAAGCATCCAGGAAAAAAATGGAGACTCAGGTGAAATATTATGCATTAAGAAAATCAATCTCAAAATCTACGTTTAAGTACTATTGCTTTCTTGTTTGTCTTGTTTTACTAAGTTCAGTTTACTAATAAATATCAATAGCTTTGATCTTTAATGGAAGCTACAGTGAAGCGCCATGTTACACATGAAAGACATCTCATGGACATTCTTACAGTCAAATGATGTACGTTTATCTGCTTTTATATATCAATGCTCATTCATTTTAGATAATGTGTAAAGAAAACTATGCAATCACATTAACACTACTCAATTGACTGATTGACAGTACTCAATTTCTAAAAATGTTAATTGTTCTCTCTTAACAAAACCTTTTTTCTTGGCAAAATACAAAGTGTAAGAAACTCAAATTTTTTAAGTTAGTTCACTGTGTGACATATACTTCCATCTTGCACACACCAACATATTCTGTATATACACAGCATTAGATAAAGAGACAATGGTTTCAACAGAGTACTGTGCTCACATTGTTGAAGTATTGCACAGTTTACTGTGAAACAATGGACTCATTTTAGAATAAGCTACATTTTAACATGTTAGCTCTATAGAAAATAATACTATTGAGTAAACATGGAATTAATAATGTGCTTTATCGTGCTTTGTGTGTTTTGTGTTATAAAACAATCTACTACACAGAATACTGAGATAAAAAAGACAAAATTCCTCTTTCCAGTAGATAGTTATTCTTCTGCTTTTTTTTTTTTTTTCCTAAGTTATACTTAATAAAACTCTTCTTAAACTTTCAGGCAGCAATTAGTCATTTTCCATTGCATTTAGTCCTTGGTTCTTTGGTTTTCTCTGGCCATTGATAAGTTTTTCAGGAGGAGGTTGTTATGTCCCTCCAAAGCCACATGCAGTCATGGGGTAGGTTTCTGGAGTTATGATTGATTCATGATCCAGTGATGAAATTATGGCTGTGAGTGCTACACTTGCCCTGGAGTGGATAGTTTGCATAGAGTGTAGGGACGTAAAGAGGCTTGCTCTTCCAGCTGCCACTTCTCCCTTTTGCTCTTGCTGTCTTTTGCAGTGGTGAATGGTTGCCCTCTGCTATGTGCCACTTGGAGCCTTGGAGCCAGCCTAGGATGGACTGAAACCTACACACTGTGAGCTAAATAAACCTTTACTTGCTTAATTTTGGGTATCAGATATTTTGTCTCAGCAAGGAGAAAAATGTAGCCAAGATAGGGGTGTAGATTTACTTACAAAACAACTAATTAAAATATCCAATTAAAATAACTAATTGCAAAAGGATCTGATAGAACATTATAGTTAACTATTGGAATTTTTTTCTATCAAAGACAAAATGTTTACAGGAGTGTATACATTCATCAAAATTTATTTACTGGTCCAATTCAAATGTTTTCATTGCATTTTTCTTAATTTATACCACAAAATGTTCATTTTCAAAAGAGTACCAGAAACTAATGGTTTACAGCATTACTGATGAACACACACACACACATATTTTCATACTTTGTATTATTGTTAATAAGTTGTCACGAACAAATTTCAGAACTCAAATTAACTTCTCTATGGAATATTTCTTACTTCAGTTCACAAAACAGAAGAAAGATTATCAGGAGACCTCTGGTACTGCCTAAGGAGTGACATTTGTGTTTTTAATAAATAAGCTCATAAATTAGTAGCATACTGCCATGCAGTAAATAGACAAGAAATCGTCCATGAAAACAGTACCCAGTCAGCATGTAGTAATGAAAAATAATAATGCCATGATAATTTTAATACATAACTCCAGAGACTTATATACATATTTTTTGTTTAATACTATTCATTATCTCTAAGCAATATATTATTAAGACAGTTAGTTTCTGTATGACATTAAATGTTTGTTCTAGATTTATTATAATTATTATACCATTTTCTCTTCATATTTTAACTTTTATTCTCCTAGTTACTTTGAGCTTTCTACCTCCAAAATCTACATATATTTTTGCAAAGATATATACACAGACACCATCTAAAATGTGTAAGTATATTCACTTGATTTAACTAAACAGTAAAAATACTGAGACTAAATGGTGCCAGATTGCTGTTTATAGCATTCTCTGCAAGGGATGAATGACAGACAAAACTGAGGGCTGATGAATCCCTCTATGCCTACCAACATTCAGGACTACTGAACACTATCCATTATTGTATTAATGTAAACTGAAAAATTATGCACCATTGTTTTAAATTTAATTTTAGGTCATATATATATATATGACCTAAAATGGATGTATATAAAACTATATATTTATATATAATTTTGGTACCGGGAATTGAACTCAGTATATTGCCCTTGTAAAGTAGGCACTGCACTATTAAGATAAATCCCCAGCCCTTAAATTCCTATATTTGACTATACCTACCAACAATTAGCATTACCCAACATTAACATTATCTAGTATTCTACTAAGGTAGAATTGAAAAATTACATATCATTGTTTTAAATTTAATATTGGATCCTAAAGTATAAATTCCTATATTTTTTCCTCTTAATTTTATGGTTATCCAAAACTATCCATCCATACTCTATTTGCATAAATAACCCACCAAAATTATCTCATTAACATTCATAGTTCATCCATTAATATTTGATGTTGTATTTATTCTATATTAAAGGGAAAGATATGGATCTCTCTCTATGTTATCTGTTCTAATACACTGCTGTTTATCTTTTTATCAACTACTTTTTGTTTATTTGAAATATTTTCTGATGAGACTGTTCAATTTTCTTGTTTTGAAGCTCAAAAAATAAATCTTTGGAAACTTTTATTGGATATTAATTTAGAGTAATATTATCAAGTTCTTCAGAAAACAGAAGTAGATCAAAATTTCTGTTTGCATTGGACCATTATATTTTTTGGGAAAATTTTAAATTTTGATGTTATTCTTCTGTCTTTCCACTTTCTTAAATTGCTTGATAGAGTTCTGAAATGTCAATAAATTCTTTTTTGTATTTTTTGAGTAGAATCATACGTTGTTTTTTATTGTTATTTACATCTACCTTATTTCTAAATAGCATTTTCAAGTGGATTATTGTTGTTGCACAAAAGTATCATTAAATTTTCTATGTTCATTAAAAGTACCCACTTGGCCATGACGTGGTTTTAGAGACAGAAGAGAATCATTAGCTGAGGAATGCTGTCATGTAAAGCTAGGAATGACAGCCAGAAAGTATCACTGTTATATATTCATAGATCTAAATTTTCCTACCAACCTAAAAAAACTAAATGGATTTATCCCAGAAACTTCCAACTAGAAAACTAGACCTTACTGAGTAAAGTGTACCTAGACATCTTATCTACAAAATTGAAAAAAAAAAATGAACATCACATGTTAATTTTGTGGTAATTTATTAAGTTAGCACCAGGAAAGTAATATAGTCAGGCATTAAGCGTTTTATTCCTCATGGCAGCTTTCTGAGCTAAACACTATATTCTTATTCAACTGAGTCAGGGATATTAGGGAGCTTTTCAAGGCCAGAAAACCAACAAATAATAGGTACACGATCTGAATCTGTTATCTGATTCCACTGAAGATGCTCTTAACCTACATTACACATCCTCAGAATAATTTGTTAGATAAAAAAAAAAGTCCACTTCATTAGATATATAATCAAACATTTTGTTTACCCCTTTTATTCCCGCTGACAACCTTTGTTGCTGCTGAGTGCTTTTCTTCCTCTTGGTAAGTGAATGTTTTCCCTGTCCTAGCAAGTCTTTGTGCTCAAACTTACCTTTGATTTTTTCCTCTGTTCTCAATTTCTCATCTCCCTCACTAATTCCACCTTTCTTTCAAGTTATAACTCGTTAAACTGGCTCCTGTAGAGCATTCACTAGTCATGCCATTTTCATTCGTCCTCTACCTCTACATGGGCTTTTTAGCCATAAAGTACCATTTCTCTCCTGTATCCCACCTTGTGTAATTCACATTTTTCAATATATCATTTTCTGATGTGCAAAAAAGTCCTAAAAACCTGACAAACTTACTTTTTTGCTACTTATACTGACCATCATGTGCTGTGCAAATGACAAGTATGCAATAAGCCATTAGTGGCTTCATTTTTTCCCATTCGCTGATTTCTTGGAAAATGTATGACTTCTTGAAGAATCTGTAAATTATCTACTATATGGGCATATTATGTTACATACTTAATTTTAAATAAAAATCACTATTTTATGATATTTAAAATACTATAAAAATGTAAATTTAATTTAAGTGAACAATGTATTTGTAAAAGCAGTTCATCTGCAGTTATATATATTTATTATTTTTATAAATTCAAGGTTATTCAGCATTAAACTACTTTCTTTTGTAATATTATCTTAAAATTATATTTTATGGA
>NW_004955406.1:28808245-28813071 GCF_000276665.1 Chinchilla lanigera | reverse complement strand
TTATATTTTATGGACCTACACTTTTTAAGGAAATTTAAGTGAACAATGTATTTGTAAAAGCAGTTCATCCGCAGTTATATATATTTATTATTTTTATAAATTCAAGGTTATTCAGCATTAAACTACTTTCTTTTGTAATATTATCTTAAAATTATATTTTATGGACCTACACTTTTTAAGGAAATGTCTCACTCCAACTTGAAGTACCATAAATTATTTGACAGGGAAACTCAATAAACTCTGTTCTGACCCAATGGTCAGGAGTTAATTGGTATTCAAATTTTTCTTACTTGCTCATCTACCAAGAAAAATAATCATCACTTTGCTCCTCCTCTTGAGTAGGAACAAGATGTTTAATGCTTATTTCAATTAATTATTCTCCACATCTTTAGTTTTTGTTCATGCCCAGAAAAAATGTAATTGTTCATTTTCTAAAAGTGCAGTAGGACTAAAATTGTCAATGTAATTTTAAGCCAATTAATTTAAAACCTCCTTAAACTTTAACATTAACCTTTTTATGTCTCTTCAAGCTTAGTAAAATTCACTTCTTTGTTTTGGCGATAGAAATAAAACTAGAAATAATCTTAACAGTATATATTAGAAATAGTTTATTAAGTAAGAATGTATGAAATGAAGTTGTTAAAGAGTAAAGTTAATGTTGCTTTCTGCCCTCAGAGTGAGAAATGCACTAGAGGAAAGACCTCTGAAGCTCATTTTCCTTTTCTGTGCTCATTCTCTGGCTTCAGAAGCTCTTGACTTCCTTTAATAAGTACACATTTTATCTGGCATTTGTGCTTGTTTCTGGCAGAAGTGCTGATCTGCCACTAGTTAGCCCACCCTACTCCTAACAAATATCTACTGGAAGAGTTTAACATTTACTGCTATAGTAATGGAAAAATACTGGAAGTTCATAAAAAGAGAATAAAGTTACTATTTTTAAAAGTCTATCCTTGTAGATACTAGGATACTCTAGGCAAGAAGTGATGATGCTTTGATAATAGAAGTGGGAACAAAAGGAGAAATGAATGCTTTCAGGCTTATAGACAAACAAGTTATGATCAGGAAATAAGCATTAATTTGCACACAGTTCTCTTTTTTTCACTATCTCTTACTGGATATTAACCAAATAACAGAAAACAAATTTATTAGCTTGTTGTTTTTATACCATGTGTTACTGACTAGATACAAGATGTCCCCAAAAACTCTGATACGCTTTGAAGTGGAGCTTTCTGAAGATAAATGGATCACGCGGCTGTGACACATTTCAGTGGTTTATACCACTTACAAAGTCACAACGCAATGTGCTGTTCTGAGGTATAGGATGGTCACAAGAGGCAGTTCAGATGTTTATATAATTTGAGTCATTGATTATGTAGTTCTCCAATATCTAAAATGAATGTAGTTAGAAACCACATTCAAAGTGTAACTTAAATAATTTCTGTATGTGTTTTGTAGCTAGGGCCTTTTAAAATATTGGTTAAATTCCCCTAATATATATTTGATATATTGACTTACTATCATTTTATTACCTGTAGTAATGAGATAGCATGGATAATCTCTCATGATGGTATTGGTAATTTATATTCTTTCTCTCTATATCCATATAGATTTTTCAAGAAACAGTTTTAAATTCTATTGATTTTTTTCCCCATAAGTTCTTGTTTTTTAATTTTATTTGATTTCTTCTCTATTTGCCTTTCTGCCTGCTTTGGTGTAAACTTGCTCTTTTTCAAGTCTTATATATTAAAAGTTTACATATTTAAATATTTTTCTAATATATGCTTTTAATACCACAAATTTTATTTTAACTTCTGTCCCCATCACCCTCAAATTTTTAATTTGTAGTTTTATTTTTTTAATACAAAACATTTTTACTTCACTTGAAAAAATTGTTCTAAATATTAGACTATGGAAAAGATTCTTTTATATTTCTCTAATATTTGGGAATTTCTCAAATATCTTTCCACTATTTGATTTCTAGTTTAATTCCATGCTGGTATAAGAATACGTTGTGTAAGGTTTTCATTTGATCAAATTTTTTAGAGTATGATTTATAGCATAGAATGTGGTCTATTTTAGTGTATATTGTGTGGAAGTTTGAGAAGAATGTGGACTCTTCTGTTGTTGG
The DNA here is from genome assembly GCF_000276665.1 of Chinchilla lanigera. Lineage (NCBI taxonomy): Eukaryota > Metazoa > Chordata > Mammalia > Rodentia > Chinchillidae > Chinchilla > Chinchilla lanigera. The sequence goes on along the minus strand of NW_004955406.1, from coordinate 28,810,943 downwards.
TTGATAAATGTACATGAGATGAAAATGATTTTAGTGTCAAACATACCCTCATTGATTTTTCTTTCTGTTTAACCTGTTACATGAAAAGGCGTAACAAAGTCTTCAATTACAGTAGTGGAGTTATCCTTGCAGTTCTATCAGTATCAGCAAATATTTGCACACTATACTGTTATACATGGAAGTTTTACATTATTATATCCTACAAAAAACAATTTGTTTCTATCATTATGTAATACCTTTCTTTATCTATAATGATATTTCTGTCATTTGAATTCTGTTATCTCTAAAATTAATACATCTAATTCAGTTTATTTCAATTTTTATTTTACTTTATTAGTATGTGTGTGCAATACATAACGTTAATATTCTTTGTTTGAAGTTTGTACATGTACATAGGAGTACATATTCATTCCTTTTTTTCACTCTTTTCCCTCATTCCCTCCATCTTTTGATCCTCTTCCCACTTGATCTCTATTTCCCCACTTTTTACAGTCCAGCTATTATTTAATCTTTATTTATACTTTGGGTTTCTCGATTAAGAGAAGCCATGCAATATTTACGTTTGTCTGTCTGATTTATTTCACTAATATGAAGCTGTCAGGATGTATACATTGTACTACAAATGACATCAGTTTACCTTTATTTTGTGATAAATAGATTTTAGATTTATTAAATAGAACATTGCCATATTAAATGTCTCTCATTCTCTTGAGATAAAATATATAACCTCTTACGATATTCATGAATATTTAATTCAGTGGTTTTATCATCAGTTCTAAGAGTAAGCAGTTGGTCCAGTAATCATTAATAATAATAGTCATTGATAATGGTAGCAAATGAATTTTTTTTCTTTTTCCATTTTGAACACGAACATAATCTCACAGATGCTTAAATTTTAGTGCATTGCATGTAATATCTTTCTCCCTCTGTTCACTTCTAATCCATCCAGTGTTTCATATATTTAACTTCTTGTAGAAACCATAAAATTGAGTACTATTTTATTGATATATTTTGAGAAACTTTTATGAGATTGTTTACAACACATTTCAAATGACTACTGTTACATTTGGATTTCTATTTATTAATTGTCTGCTTTTTAATCACTGCATCACTTGTTCTTTATATTTCTATTTTCTGTTCCTTTATCGTCTTTTGTGAGTATAAAATTTAGATCATTAGTACTAAGGCTGTTAACCTATATGCATATTTTACGTGAATATCTTTCTAAGAACCAAAGCAATATTTTATGTCCTATCTTATGTAAGCAAAACATTGTCTAACTCTCATTATGACTCATGTTTGACCCACAAATTATTTATAACTTCCTTTCCAAACACCAAACCAGTGTAGGATTTTCAAGTTATCATTTTGTCACTAGATATATTAATTGGCTCATCAAAATATACCTACTTAATGATTTCAGAGTTTTACATTGTATTGTCTCTAATATGACCTAGCTTATTGTCATACTAAAGTTTGGTTATATTTTGTGTATTTTTAATCAGTAAGTTATTTTCACTACTATATCATTTAGATCTTTTGAATTATATGAACTTTTTGGTCTACTTTAGTTTTTATTTTTGACATTATAATGATTGACTTTAGCGTTTATCTTTCGACAATTTTTTTTTTTTTTTTTTTGATATTGGGAATCAAACTCATGTCCTTCTGCTTGCCAGGCAAGGGTTGTGCCACAGAGCTATATCCCCGCCCCTGACAGTATTAACATTCTGGGATTTATTATCTGGTGTAAACAAAATTAAATTGTGATGTCTTACATAATGTTTAAACTATTTGATTATGAAATATCTCTTTTTACAACATATTTTTACTTAAAGACTATTTTCTCTAATATTGGAGTAATTCAGTTTTAGTTTGGTTATTATTTTCATGGTCTAATTTTTAAATTTACCTCTAAGAGGACTTCTACTCCAGATGTATATCTTCTTAGAATATTAAATTTTCTTACATCCAACTGCAATGTTTTATGTCTTTAATAGAATATTTAGGGTACATTTTTCAATATTTTTGTCACAATTATCTAATTTATATGAATCATAATATCATTCTGAATATTTCCCATATGTAGTAGTTAATCTGATTCCTTCTCATGCTACCTTCTCATTTAGATACAAGGAATAATTTATATTATTCCTCATTTTTCTATCCATTCATTTGGTGTATCTGAATTCTACAAGGAGAAAATTCCATAAAACATTATTAATTTTATATTTTCTACTATTAAGCAGAAAATAGAAAAGTTTGTCAACATCTACATTTTTGTCCTACACATTGAACTATTATTGCCAGTTTTCTTATATTAGTTTTGAGTACAATATTACTACTCTTTAACCAATCAGATTTCATTTATATTTTACGTGATTGGTGCTGCTTAGTTAAATAATTATATCTCATCTTCTATTGAATTATTATCACAATGCATTATGTTATTTTATTTAAAGGTTTACCAAATTAATTGCATCTATTCAGATATTGAAGTTGATTCAGCTTTACTTTTATGAGATTGCCTTTATTTTATCTTATAAATACTGATTTCGATATAATTCACATATTTTAAAGTTCACCACTAAAATGTGAAATTAATGAAACATGATTCAGTACATCACTTTTTACAGCTGATTAATTTTCTATGATGTAACTATATTACATTTTATCTTTTTTTTTTTTTTTTTTTTTT
>NW_004955406.1:28796025-28808145 GCF_000276665.1 Chinchilla lanigera | reverse complement strand
TCCTCCTGTCCCAGCTTCCTGAGTGCTGAGATTACAGGTGTGCATCACCCTGCCCAGCTACATTTTATCTTTCCTTCAAGAACTGGGAAATTATAGACAGTACTAGTGTTTAACAGTTCAAAATTTATTGGCTTCAAAGTTATAGGCATTCTACTAGATGTGAAGTGGTCTCATTTGTTTTGAATTACACATTTCTAGTGACTAATGATGTTAAGCATCCTTTTCATGTGTGTCTACTCATTTGCATGGTTCATTATGAAAATGTCTATTTGAATACTTTGCCAGATTGGATAATTTGTACTTGTTTCTTTGCTGGTTTGCCTTTGTAAATGGTCTTGCTAGGTTAATATTTCCTACCGTGTTTCAACTTTTATCATTGAAGCATATTGAATGTTGTCAAATGTATTTTATTTTTCTAATGAGTTTAATTCTTATTTATTTCCATGATATATTTCAATTATGGATTACCATATTCTAAATGAATCTTTCATTCCTGGATAAATCTCCATTGGTTGTTAAATATAATCTCTTCAATGTGTGGCTTGTTTTTTTCTACTAGTACTTTCTCAGAATATTTGTGTTTAAATTTATGAGAGACTTTCTTTATGGCTTTGCTTTGCTTAGACTAGGATGTAGATGGAATGAAACAGAGTCATTTACTCTGGGGGCCTGGGATTTAGCTCAGCGGCACAGCGCCTGCCTGGCAAGTGCAAGGTGGTGAGTTTGATCCCTGGTACCGACAAACAAACAAAAAAAGACCAGAATCATTTACTCTGCTGCACATGCCGGGAGGTGATGGGTGTGTGTGTGTGTGTGTGTGTGTGTGTGTGCACCCGCAAGTGCTCAAAAGGCAGACTCTCAGTTTACTTATTGAGATACATTAGATATTCTTGGAAAGGTTTTTCTCCATTTTCTGCAAACCATTAGAAACATGTTTGGAGTTTTTTCTTTCTATAATTTTCAGAGTTTACATGATCGATTCTCCAGGGAGTAGTCCTGATAGGTTACTCATCTTGTTACTTTAAAAGCAATTTCCCATTTTTATTTGTAAGATAAATTAATAGATATGAAAAGATATATCCTGTTGTCATATATCCTAAAGTCCATCATATTTTGTTGCAAAAGCAAGTGTGTATCTTTAGATTTTTTGTTCTTTTGCTTTTTTTTTTTTTTTTCCTGGTACTGGGAGTCGAACTCACGACCTTGGCTTGCCAGGCAAGCGCTCTGCTGCTGAGCTAAATCCCTAGCCCCTCTTTAGTCATTTTTAAGGTATGTATTTCGTTCTGTAGCTATTTAAATGATTTCATTACCACATATCAATTGTGCATAGTAATAGATTTCAACGTGATATTTCCATGTACGCATACTACATACACTGATCAAGTTCAGTCCCTCTGTTTCATTCGATCATCATTTTCCTATACTCTTACCAAGGTCTGGTAATGACTGATATACTATAAAATCAACTCATTCAGCTTTTATTTATAGGAGAGAATGTAGTGCACTTGAATGTCAGTGTCTGGATTATTTTACTTAACATAATGCCCCCAGTTTCATCAGTTTTGCTGCAAATGACAAGATTTCATTATTTATGGCTGAGTAATATGCTATTGTGTTTATTTATATTTTCTTCATCCAATGAACTTTTGATGGGCATCTTGTGAATAGTATCAATAAACATGAGCTTTCCAATATCTTTTTGGCATGCTGATTTCATTTTCATTGGTTATATACCCAGGAATATGAAGGTAGAATTATGTGGTAGTTGCATTTTTAGTTTTCTTGAGGAGCCTCCATAGTCTCTCCACTGTAGCTATACTTATTTTCATTCCCTCCAGCAATGTATAAGAGTTACTTTAGGGGCTGGGGATTTAGCTCAGCGGCAAAAGCGCCTGCCTGGCATGCGCAAGGTCGTGAGTTCGGTTCCCGGTACCGGAGGGGGAAAAAAAAAAAAAAGAGTTACTTTGCCTTCACATCCTTGCTTGCATTTGTTATTTTTTGTGTTACTTCTAACAACTTTTGCAATTGAGTAAGAGTTACCATTTCGGGTTTGATTTGCAATTCTTTGGGGGGCAGTTATATAGAGCAGTTTTCAGGTATTTGTTGTTGATCTATATTTATTCTTTTGAGAACTATACAGATGTCCTGCTAATTTTTAATTAAATGACTTTTTGTCTATAAGAGTTTCTAAAATTTTTAAGAAATTTTCTGGGTATTAACCCTGTGTCAAACAGTTAGAAAATATTTTCTCCCATTTTGAAGCTTGGAATTTACTCTTGATTGTTTACCTCACATTTTAAAAGCTTTTAATTTGATGTAATCTGATTTATCATTTTTTTTAATTACCTGGGCTTTTATGTTTTTGTTTTTCAGAAAATCTCTGTCCATACCAATGTCTTTAAGTGTTTTCCCTCTATTTTTCTATAGTAATTTTAGAGTTTTCAGCTTTAAAATAAAATAATTTATCTATTTTGTATTTATTTATGTTGAGTGACAGAAACAGAGATCAAGGTGTAATCTTCTAGCTATGAATATCTAGTTTTCCCACCATTACTTATAAAAGAGACTGCATTTTCTTCAATGTACGGTTTTGGAACTTTTCTTGAACAGTGACTGCATGTATAGGCTGTTACTGCTCCTTCCTACGGTGCTAGTTAGTGGAAACCCCTGCAGTGGGTTCCAATCTCCTGCCTGAGTTATGGTTCATGGTCAAAAAGGAAAGAAAGAGCAAAAGACAAAGTGGAGGGGTCAATAGCAGGGGTCTGGGACCACCAGTAGTTCTGTAGGAGCAAAAGTCCCGCATCTGCAGCTGGCTACCATTTTATTAGCCAATCTAGGGAGGGGGTCGGGTGCTTTTCCTAGAATAAGGCAGAACCAGTGGTAGAAAGGGCAAGTTTGACATCATAAAGGAAACAAACCAAGATTCATCCCCACACCTGCTTGCTAATGTCAATGACCAAGAAGAGGGTGATTTCCACATTCCAAAACCAGCCCACAAGGCAGGCGGGATAAGGAGATCCAAGGACAGATACTATGTCAATTTACACTTCATAGTCCCCAACTATAGACATTTATTTTGTTCTATTGGTTGAATGCAACATTGTCCATCCTTTTTGACACAAGGGATGCATAGCACAAGATATATAATTTTCTTTCATGGAATAAGGACTGTGGTAAATCCAAGACAATACAGGTTCATTGCATTTATTGTACACTTTATTCCTACTATTATTATTATTATTATTATTATTATTATTATTACTTTGGAATATATGATGAATTAATTATACAACCCACCATGATGCAGAATCACTGGGAGGCTGAGCGGGTTTTCCTGCACTATATGGTCCCACTTGGGTATGATGTGAGACAGTGACACCTGGCAAGCATAGACACCATTACTTTTAATTCAGACATATAGAGATTAATGTGTCTTAAACTTTGATGGCACAATCATTTGTGATCTCAGGCAGTTGAATTCTAGCAGAGGTGTACAAAGATGTGTGAGTTCAGGGCATGTACTTTAAAGTGGTTGACAATTGTAATCACACTCTGCAAAATATGGTTAAATTCAGGGGAGATTTTCAGCCAGCCATTACTTTTCTCTGGATAAAATAGTGTACAAAGATTTACCTTCAGATACAACCTCTTTGATCAAGGTCATGCAAACAGAAATCTGTCCAGTCATGGAAGCCACTCTATGCATACACGTCTCAACACAAAATTGCCAGTCTTCTTGATATGTAGTAATTCAGCGACCTGAATAGTTCCAGCTGTGTTGCCTCGTCAGCATTGGGAGACTCATCACCCTGATCCAATTACCACAGTTGCTCATTATTTCTCTCTCACAAATATGTCTAAATACCTTCTGCTAGTTTATCAATTAATCCAGTTATCATTCTAGTCAAAAAAGGACCACAAACTGCCTTTTGAACTTTAGTCTCTCCTAAAAATCCATGGCAAATGTCCTTAGCAGCAGGAAGGACCAACTCTGCACTGATAATAGTGGCTTCTTAGCTTTAGCAATATACTAAAGTTACTAAAGATGATGCTGTCAGAGAGGACTTGTAGGATTATGAGGTGAACTTCAACATTGCTTCTATCCTTTTGTTCATATTTTTTTTCCTTTGGAAAAACTCCAATACCTTGTCTTGTACTGCAAGGTGCCTAATCTCCATGTACCAAAGTGGTTTCAAAGACACCATGACTCTTTTGGAGAACGGGTTGCACCATATTATATAAAGCTAGCTTAGAGAATGTGAATCATTTGCTGAAATAAACCCATAATTTAAGTAAGATCCTTGGTATTTTCTTTTAAATGCAGATTTCTCCTTGTGGCAGTTTTAGAGCCTTTTGATATTTCATCTTTGTGTGTTTCATTCTTTTCTAAGAAGTTATCTACTGATGTTGTTAGGCTTACCAAACAAAAATTTTTCTGAGCTTACCCACAAATGCATAGTGGAGGAAAGAGATGGATGGAAGTGGTAAATAAAATAATGCCTGGACCATATATGGAATAAAATGTATCAGATTCTGAATTAAAGCCTGCCAATAGAGTCAATTATTCAATGAAAGAATGTCAAATCATTTAGCACTAACAAGCCTGCTACCAGATGCTGCTTAAACATCACTTGTCATCCAATGACAGAGTCAACACTTCAGCTCCACCTGTTAGATTCTCAGAGGGAGCACACAACCTATGTCCCTTTTATGTTCAGTTTATATTAGTCTTTGTGTTCCTATGAAACTCTAATGCTGCAGCTGATCTGATAGGAGATGGACTTCAGGCATGAATGCAAGCATTGGAGATTGCTGTACATGCAGGTAAAGCTTTGTTCATTCAGCTCTCACTCACCTCCTGCTGTGAGGACAGCTCCTTATAGACCATGCACTGGTAGCATTCTGTAACCAAGGAATTGGGAATGCCTGGTTTACTGTATCTGTATCTACCCCAATACCATACTGTTTTAATTATTATGGCTCTGTAGTATGTTTTGATATTAGGAATTGTGATGATTCTAATTTTATACCTTGAACTCAAGATTTCTTTGGCTACCATATAAATTTAAGGTTTACTTTGTCTGATTTCAAAAATTTTGCTCTGATCTTTATTTAGTTTGTTTTTTCTTTTTAGTTGTAGTATAATATGCCCAGGTGTGTGCATATGTGTGTATGTGTATGTGTGTGTATATGATTGTGTGTGAGACAGTGTTCTCAGTAAACCCTCTTCTAACATTATTTCTGCCACATTTCATGTGTCTGTTCTTTTGGATCTCAAATAACATGCATATTATTCTTATTACTTCATTCTCTTTTACATCTGGTAAACTTTTTGATATTTCTTTTTACTCCTAAAAATTTCTCCATATATATGCTTTGTATAATTGCCTTTTAGTTTGAAATTATTGTCTTTTACTGGGCCAGATGTCTTAATGTGAAATATTTTATTAACTGTTCTTTTAAAAAAGTAAATGAAAGTGCAACTATGGAAAATTATTGATTTAAGTAACATCACACCAAAAATATAATCTAACTAGCAGACAATGAGGTTAATACCAGTGTTCTGGAGCCCATGTTGTTACTGACTAAATGCTGGTTTGCTGTTTCAGGTAAAGGGAACAAGATAAACCCAGGACTGTTTGCAAAAAACATGAGTCATATTAGTAGGAAATTAGCTCATGCCTTACTTTGCCTTTTATAACATCAGGAGAATGTTTGGAAAACCTATGTATTTAGAATAGAATCTATTAAGCAACCTTTTATTATTAATAGTGCCTTACAATCCAAGCACAAATGATTCAGAGCAACTCAAACCGTACTGCTTTCTTCACTTCCTAAATTTATAAAAGTGGAATTCATATTATATCAAAATATTTATCCCATATTTTGCAATAAAATCATTTAATATCTGTAGCTATTTTAAGCGTAATCTTTTCATCATTTTAACTTGTTAAGCAACTTGTCTTGTAGGTACTCTGAGATTTCTTGCACCAGAAATGAAAGAATTTTGTGAAGCTTTTGTAGTTTTCTCTTTTACTCTTATAATGCCTTCATTTATACACGTATAGTTATGTATTTTAAAATATTATATTTAAGAGAAAATTATATCATGTGATTTATTCTATTTAAAATGGCAATTAATGCCCACCAATTTTTTGACTTTTATGAGTAGAGGTTTGTAGTACATAATGATTACATTCACTGTAGGGGATTGGTATATATTCACAGCATATTTCAGTTCCCTTTTCTCCGCTCCTTCCAAACCACTTTATTATTCTAACATGAGGTTTACTTATTTAATTTATAAGAACTCACAGGGCCGGGGCTAGAGCTCGGTGGCTCAGCACCCTCCCTAGCAAGCACAAGGTGTGAGTTTGATTCCCAATACTAAAGAAAAAGTTGAAAAAAAGACCTCACAAAGTTAATTTTCATATATGCAGATTGAAAACTAGATTAATAGGCCAAAGGATATATAAAATATGAAAAACAACTGTACTAACTCAAGGTACACTTTTAGATACATAGCCCATGGTGAATTATAGTACCTTTTAAAAATTCTCCTTTTTCCTATTACCTTTTCTTTCATTTCATCATATATATGTAATTTTAAAGATAAGAAAAACCACATGATAGATAACCTTGTGTGTGTATTAGTTAATATTATGTTTTCTTTTATTATTTTAAAGTGAAAAAATATAAGCAAATAATGAAACAGTTTAAAAATAGGTTAGTAGGATAGTGACAATAGTTAATACATTGCATATTATTGTTTTCATAATAGTTATTTAGAGTAAAAGATATAGGAGTGATATCTTGTCTAAACAGTACTGGCACAAAAAATTCTTTTCAAGGAACTAAAAGAAGCTAGCTGTATAACTGTCTTAACTATGTTATGTATGCATACATTTCTTCTTTTGTTTCTTCCTTTCCCCTTTACCCCATCATGGTTTGTCTTCTCTTTTGAGCACTTTCTTTCCAGCTTACAACATCTATTGTATATTAACATTATGTTTTTAAGGTGCATCCATTTTCCTATGAAAGCCACAAGTTTATCCTTTTTTATGGCACAGTAGGACTCGATTGTGTATGAATACTGCAATGCTTTTATCCATTCATCTGTGGATGAACATGTAGGTTGTTTGCAAGATTTAGCTATTATGAATTGTGCTGCTAAAAACATGGATATGCAGACATCACTGTGGTATCATGTCTTTAACTCTTTTGGGAAGATTCCTCAAAGGGGAATAGTGAGTCCAATAGAAGTTCCACATTTAGTTTATTAAGGAATCTGCATGATGTTTTCCATAATTAGTTGTATCAGTTTACACTCCCCTGAATAACGGAGAAGAGTTCATTTCCATCCACACCCTGTTCAGCAATTATTATTTCCTAATAACAGCCATTCTTTGTAGAGTCAGGTGGAATCTCAGTGTTTTGATAAAAACACTGAAGAAAATAGGAATAGAAGAACTTTATTTCAACCTGATAAAATCTATCTATGCTGATAAACCCATGGCTAACAGCATACTAAATGTAGAGAAGCTGAAACTTTCTCACTAAAATCAGGAACAAGGCAATGTCTAGGGATAAGCATCCCACAAATGGTCTTTAAAAACTCAAAGTACCACAACACACCAAACTAATCTATGAATCAGAGAGAAAGATATTGCTGCTGTGTCTTTTTGTCTTTTCAAATAAACAATATTTGTTGGCTCTGCCCTTCAATGTGAAAGCAAGACACTTAAAAAAAAAACTTTAAAAATTTCAAATCATTTGATATCCAAAATTTTGGGCTTATACATCATAACTATGAAAGTAAACAGATTGGTGGGGAAGTTTGGGTAGGTAGTGTTATTCATTTGTCTAAGTATTTGAGTTAAACTGCTTTTTTGTGAATGAGTCCACTGATTGTCAGCAGGTTTGTTTTTCCTGCTGTTTTTACTGGAGGCATTAACATGTAGAGTGAGTTGGTGAGATTAATTTTTTTAATATCCCAGCTAGGGATAATAGCATTTAACTGACCTAAAGAAGTTTATTGTAATTTACTTTTTTTTTCCTGTCTGTTTTCTTCAGCAAGCCTAACAATACCATAGTTAGTCTAATTTTAAAAATGGAGTTGATGTCCTTCCAGGTTAACACCCCTAAATAAACCTGAAGCAGGTTTTTTTTTGTTTGTTTGTTTTTTCCCTTGGACATATTTTAAAATACCTAAAGGAATGCTTAGATGGATTTGTAGCACAATAAATGAATTTAATGTCAACTAATACAGGCTGTTAAAAATGTTGCCAGTGAGTGATTATATAGGGAAGAATATCTAGACAGTAATTTTGGAGGATAACATAATTATGATGATTCTCCTTATCTGTTGGAGAATATTCTGGAGTTGCTTATAGTTTGTGCCTACAATATTGAGTTTAAAGCTTTGGAATAAGAGGGATTGTCAAACAAATTGCTTCTATTCTCGGTAAGGTACAAGCATAAAGTGTTAATAGTACAGGTATCACTTGACCTCCTCTACTGATAGGAATGATTTCATGCTAGATCACTATCTGGCAAGTAGGAAGCGGTTCTGACCAGTTGGTAGCTATTTTCCTGCCATTGTCCAATCTCAATATTTGCAGATTTTTAGATTGTCAGGGCTGGTGGCTCAAGAAATGTTCTTGGTAGACTCAAAAGCAGTGCACAAAACTTGAATTTTCTGTCATTTGACTTTTTTTTTTTTGTACTAGGAATTAAACTCAGGATCTCATTTTGCTGGGTAGGCACTGTGCCACTGAGCTAAATCCCCAGACTTGACATCTGACTTTAAAAGGAAGTTTGATTTGTAATACTTATCCTCATATGTAAAAGTCTCATCTCCAAATAAGTTACATAACAAAATTACTTTATAGAATGTTTGTGCACATTTGTAACCTTAAGTTTTCATTTGGAAATGTGAAAGCACAAAGTAAAATGGTCTTCACCAGTCTTCAGTGCCAAGAAGTAATGTTTAAAGGAATATGGTTAATGAATGTAGGAGTCTAATCTCACTGAAACGTAGAAAGACCATGTTTCTTGATCATTGGTATCAGTTTTTTTTTGTTGCTTTCTTTTTTATTTTAAAAATTAAAAAAATATTGACAAAACAACAATAAAGACAAAATCAAAACAACACAAAAACAACAAAAATGATACATGACCTCCAGACAAAATGATAGAAATTTACAATGTTTGCTAATTACATAATGTTATCTTCAATGAAGTTGCTCAGTTCATTCAACATAAGAACGTAATTGATTAAACAATCAAAGACAGTAACATGTAAAAAAAAATAATAAGAAAAACATTGGAAATGATGCACAGCTTCACCATACAAAATGGTAGGAGTTCAACAATGGTTTTTATACTGCATATTGTTTTCGGATCAGTCATTCTAATTACCAAATTCAAGTGTGATCTGAATCCAGTCTTAGAAGAAATGTTTAACATTAAGCACCTTCATTTATCTTCATGGGTAAGTTTTCATTTGCTCTTGCCAAGAAAAGAGTGCTTGAGTTACAGAAAGCATAATTAGCATGAAGAGTTCAGCCTTTTTGTAAACTTCCAGATATCAAAATAGATTTTGATATATAAATGAATTTCCAGTAAGACAAGAGAAAAAAAAATAAAAGGGAAATGGATATGAGGAAGTGATGGAGACCACTATGAAGCAGCTCGGAGTAGAATTTTATATTAACCAATTGGCTTTCCACATTCACTTGTGAGTTGCCCAAAGCTTAGGCCCTTGTCCCAAGATGGGCAGTGGACTCATGTTAGTAAGTGAATCTGTATGAGTCACTGGTCCCTGCTAAGGCCTATATTGACCTATGAAGTTAGGATGCCTCAAAGGGCAAGATAAGCCCACAACTGAGGACATTTGGCTCCAACCCCAATGAACTAAAAGGATACTGTAGCTACAGGCACTTCTGTCCTGCAGTGAAGGCCTTCCTGGAGTTAACATTGTTCTCCTAAGTTAACATAAAGTGTTACTTGGTGAGGTCAGTAAAGGGATTCTCTAGTCCTGCCCAGATTCCTGCATTTTCTTCAGTATCACCCTCCTTTATTTGAAAACCTTACAAATACAGGATGCCTAGAGAAGTTTTTGTATAATACCTCAGAATCTCTATTTCTGTGATGGGGTTGGACCCTCCCGGAGCCCTAAAATCATTTCAATTATCTCATTTATTTAAGCCTTCGCCATCCACTCTTCTGGGAGATTGTGGGCCTGATCAGCCCATAATAGCTAAGAATTATTAACATAATAAAGAAGGAAGTTAAGTTGTCATTATTTACAGATGACATGATCCTCTACAGAAAAGAACCCAAAAACTCTCTCAAGAGACACCTAGTACTAATATTTAAATTGTATTGTGTAGCAGGACACAAAGTTAACACTCAAAAAATCATTACCATTCTTGCACATCAAAAACAATCTCACTAAGAGGTAAGTTAGGGAAACAATACTTCAAAGTAGCATCAAGAAAAATTAAATACTTAGAAATTAAGCTAATGCAGTAAAGTACCTCTACAATGAAAACTATAGTACTTTGGAGAAGGAAGTTGAAGAGAATATCAGAAAATGGGAGGATATCTCCTGTTCCTAGATCGGCAGAACTAAAACAGTAAAAATGGCTAAACATCCAACACTGTTAGACATATTTAATGCAATCCCAATTAAAACATCAATAACGTACCTTACAGAACTAGAGAGAGCAATCCTAAAAGTGTATGAAACCAGAAGAGACCTAGAATAGAAAAAAGCTCTTCTGAGCATCTAGGGCAAGGCAGGGAGTGTCAGAATACTAGACTTCCAGTTATACAACAAAGCTACAATGATAAAAACAGCATGTTATTGGCAAAAAACTAGATTTGTGGATCATTGGAATAGAATAGAAGATACAGAAACAACTCTAAGCTCACTTAGCTATGCTGTTTTTTGATGAATAGGCCAAAATCCTTCACTGAAGGAAGACAACCTCTTCGCAAATGGTGCTATGAAAATTGGCTTTCCGCTATTAGTGGTTGAACCTAGACAAATATCTTTCACTATGCTGTAAACTAAAATAAAAATAGAAATCTTTTAATTTGTTGTTCAATTCTTTCAATGTAATGTTTCCAAACTTATCCACGTTTTCATATATTAATGGATCGCGCCACTTTATGGCCAAGCACTGTTGCAGAAGTTATACTTTCTCAGAAGAGGTTGCGGATAGACACACCAGCAAAAACTGCATGGGGAGACAGTTTCTACCCCTTGTTCAGATATGACCTCTCTACAGTTTATTACAGCACAGATCACTTCTCTATCAGGAGGCTCTTTGAACTGGTTTCTTTTTTTTTGGGGGGGGGTGTTTGGCGGGGGAGGTTTCCGGTACAGGGAACCAAACTCACAACCTTGCGCTTGCCAGTCAGGCTCTGTACTGCTGAGCTAAATCCCCAGCCCCCTTTGAACTGGTTTCTACAGTGCGTGGTTTTTCCAGAGCAGATGGCCCCCTATTCTCCAGCTTGTACAGAACAGCTTCTTCCATAGCCAGTGCCCACCCACGTCACACCATCATCCTACCTGAAACCCCGCAATTTCCTGGGCAATCTCCTAGGCGGTTGGACAGCATCTCTAAAAGCACAGCTTCAGCTGCATCAGAAGGGCATTATTTTAGCAAGATTTATGGGCAAGACACCCCATCAACATCTCTTCCATTCAGTGAGACATAGCCTTTCTAGGAGGACTGAAAAATAGCCTAGGCTTGGGTAAGGGTAGTTCTTCCTTGACTGATACATTGCAGGTGTTTGTATTGTGCCTTCTCTTTCTAATTTCCTTATTATTTGAAATTCTCTTCACTCCCTAGAAGTAAATTCCTAGTTATTACACACATTAGTAACAACTTATGTCAAATTTTGCATATTCAAATTACTATATGATGTATCTCTCCTCTCTGTGATATGTAAAAATACAATGTGATCCTATTCCTTTTGTTCAGTTTTGTGATTGAGTGGGAAGATACGGAATGCACTTTTAATTTTGATCACCTCATTCCTGAGTCTTCTTGTATGGTGACCTAGGACTTAGCTTTGCTCTTTTTTTTTTTTTTTTTTTTTTTTTTT
>NW_004955406.1:28757054-28795925 GCF_000276665.1 Chinchilla lanigera | reverse complement strand
GGGAACCGAACTCACAACCTTGCGCTTGCCAGGCAGGCGCTTTTGCCGCTGAGCTAAATCCCCAGCCCCAGCTTTGCTCTTTTGGTTAAATTATTTTCTTCTAATTAGAGATGATGAAATAATTCTGAAAGTTTCCCATTTTGGGGGAATTGCAATGTGATGTACTGAAAAAAATAATGTTTACCTCAGATAGTTCACCCAGTTTCATATTTCTTCACAGTATCATTGTGAGCAGCATAGTTTGTGACTAATTCTGAGTTCCCTCCAAAATAAGTGTATTCATGTAAACATTTGGTCCAAGCTCCACCAAAGATATCTATGCTTCAGATGGTTTTAGAGACAAGCAAGCTTTCATAGCATCCAAAGCAGCTATAATAATTGCATTAATTATTTGGCATTCAGAAAGTGATGTTTTAATCATTTACTCTTGCATATCCATTTTTTCTAAGTATATTTTAAAATTTTTGGAACTTTTGAATGTAGTATAATTGTATGGTTTCTAATAGTAATCAATTAATATTAATTAGTATCAATTTAAATTTTTAAAATGTTTCTCAGAGTTTACACTTACCTTGTTATTTTAAGCTGTCTTTTTATATGTCTCCTCACTGTGCTTTTTTATTTTATTTTATTTTCTGGCACCAGGAATCGAACTCAGGATCTTGCGTTTGCCAGGTAGGCACTTGTGCCACTGAGCTATATCCCTGGGACACCACCAGTGTGCTTTTGTCTTCTAAGATTCTTAACACACTGATCTATTTGTACTATATAGACACTTATGAACGCCAGAAAAAACTCATCAATTTCTTTTCAAAACCTACCTGTCATAATCCAGATTAACAATGGAAACCCATACACATAATGGGTCAAGATATAAAACTGTCTTTGATAATAATTCCATACCTAATCAGTGTCACACATATTACATGATCCCTGCACTTTCTACTCTTTTATGCCTTTCCTACCAGCACTGATGTAGGTAGAATTCTCTCTGTAACTCTGATTGTACTGTTAGTGCCTCACCATCCTTCCAAAGTTGCAGTATAATATTTATAATGCAAAAATGACCTTGTGATGTTTTTCCTTCCCAATGAATTGCTGTGATAAAATTCACAGCTTAAAAAAAAATCATATGTAGAAATTCTCAGATGATGTTTCAATTGCTCAAGGTTTTTGTTATTCTATACGCATTTACTCTGGTATAACAGCCTTCTGAAACTTTTTGCTGTTTTTATACTCTGCTCCTCTGAACAGTACTTAATGCTGCACAGACCCCAAATTCTTTTCCTATTCTTCCTTTCTGAGAATTTATATCTGTCTTAAAGAGGTCATATAACCTAGTGCTAGGTTATTAAAGTACTTATCAGAAATTATTTAGTACATTTTTTCACTTAAATGTCTCTCAACCTTCCTTTTTGATCATCTCTAAAGAGAACCAATTTTGATACACTTTGAAATGACGGTATTTGACAGAATATATTCTATACAGAGTGTCATGTTTTAAAAAAATACTCTTTTGATGAATAATCCTAAAAGGTTTGCAGACATAATAGCATAATACAACACATGAAATGTATGGTAATATTTTCATCTTTGTACACCAAAATAACTAGATCTGTTCAATGTGTTCTAATTCATGCCTTCTACTATATTTTAGTCACTATTAAACAGTTAGATTTTAAAATAATCCTCCATAGAAAAGATAAATAGGACCGTGGAAGACTCCTGTAGGGCACCAAGGTACCATAAAATAGATTAAATGAGAGACAAACTTTCAAAGAACATAGTAAGTGAAGGACAGTAACAAGTCTTAAAAAAAAAAAAAAAGAAAACCTGTTTGTTTATTCCTAAAAATGTGTTCCCTAGGGACAACAAAAATCTCAGGCTAGATCTGTATATTATAAAGAAAGAAATAGAAACTGCATGCTCAGGGGAAAATAGTTATAAACAAATAAATTGCTGATGTCTATTTTAAAACACATTTTCTATCTTTTTGGTAGAGTTGATTTCTACTATGATATTAAAAGTGGTACTTTAAAGTTTTCAATGGGTGACCTCAAATTCCATGGCCCTTCAAAGTGAGAATAGATAGAAAGAAAGAAGTCTTGCTCCCTATATCCGCACGCTAGGTATAAAGAAATATACAAATCAGAAGAGCACATATGTTTTCTCTGTATTATGTCTTAACTCACAGAACTTTCTTACATGACCTTTAAACTGAGTAATGTGAAAATAACTAATTTTAAGCCAAAAATTACAAACTCCGTGGCAACAGATGTGATCTTTAAAATGATTCTCATATTTATTAGACCTATAGTTAACTGTAAAGACAAATAAACAGAACAAAAATTGTCTGAGATGCAGCATAGTAGTTCCTTTCATTCTCATCTATACAAATCAAAAAATAATCACCAGGTAATTTGGGTACCTGGAAGTTTAGGATTTTTTAAAGATTTGTTACACTAATATATGTGTGAATATATGTATATATATATATATATACATATATATATGTAATTTTTTTCAAAGAAAAAGTACAGATTATAGTAGTTTCACTCTAAGACCTCCCCTCCAGCCTCATGCACTCTCAGGTAGGTTTTGTGGAAGGAGATTGGGGTACGGGGATGCTACATCTGGTTTGTTATTAAGGTGGGGCCTGGTTAAAAGCAGGTAACTGAAGACGCAAGCTATAGAAGTATATCGTCCTTCCAGTTCCTCCCTTCTCTCTCTCTTTCCCGGCCTCCATGACGGGAGCACTTTCCTTCCTGCCTGCCTTGGAGCCAGTGAATAATAGACTGAGAATGAGAACCCAAGTAAACCTCCCCTCCTTTCAGTTGTGGGTGTCCAGTGTTATGTCTCAGACAAGAAAGTGGCTAAGACAGGGATGGAAGAAATGAGTGTGCTTTTGTTCTCTTTAGAGAGCCATGCTTTTCCTTTGATTTTATACTTTCTGTCTCTTGTTTTCTACAAAATGGTTATGCAGGCATAAGGAGAGATATATGAGGAGAGGGAAATTTTGTGGCTGCTGTGAATGTTATTGTGTGGTTTTACAGAAGTTTTCATGAAGTGGTCTGGATTATGTCCTGAATTGGTACTTTTGTTCCTTTAGAGAACCATGCTTTTCCTTTGATTTAATACTTTCTGTCTCTTGTTTTCAAAACAAGAGACAAAACGGTTATGTGGGCATAGGGAGAGATATATGAGGAGAGGGAAATTTTGTGGCTGCTATGAATATTATTGTGTGGTTTCACGGAAGTTTTCATGAAGTGGTCTGGATTATGTCCTAAATTGGTAATTGGCAAGATGTCAGGCTTATTCCTGGTTACTCTGTTAACATATTATGGTGAAATTCACTCTAGTTTAATATAGGATCAGTTCCTAGTGATGTAGTCAGAACATGAGTTTCTGTCAGTCATATTCCTGCTTCTCACAACTTGGTCAGGTTAGAGCAACAACAACTTTCCCTCTTTTCTTCTTCAACTTGAATCATGTTATGAAAAATAAGTCAGTAATCTCTACCAGTTTCCAAAGCCCTTTTCTCTTATTAACTATTCCAAAGCACCAAAATTATATTCGTATATTAAGTGGATCATTTTTTGTTTAATTTTATGATCTTTCCAAAAATGTTATTGCTGTTTAAATAGTACAATAAATACTACATATATTTATTGAGATTATTAAGAAAGCATAGATTAGTAATGATCTCTAGTGGTTCAAGTGCTTTCTACACTGGTTCAAAGTTTTATAAATGCAGAACTACTAAAGAAATAGTTGCCTTCCAGGATTTGAAAAAAATATGTTTTAGATGAATAAAAATATCATGTCTATTCTAACACTCTGTGTTCCTCACTGAGAAATAATGGAGGAGTAATCTGAACCAAGTGTAGTTGCATTTTAACACATAGTAAAGTCTGATAATTAATGAATGTGCATCTATATTTTGAAATATTTAATTTAAAAAGTCTAATGCCTTCCACTTATGACTTATGAAATTCTGGGTATGGCACCAACCTCTTTGACCCTTACTTGTTAAATATAATATAATAAATATATGGGTTCAAAATTTACTTTAAAAATATATATATATTAATGAGCTTGGAAACTGATTAATAATAGTTAATAATACAAAGTCTTTTTATGATGAAAATACTAATTCTTAAGTAATTTTTAGAATTATTGTTGCCTGTATGTCTTATTTTCCATTCATTCCAAATTTTAATGGCTTCCTAGTTCTAAATTACTTTTCTGTTGTTAAATTTATCATTTTCCTGCTTCTGTTTTTCAACACTTTAATGTTTATTAAATTACCTACCTGTCTTAATTTTGCTCAGATGACATATGTATTTAAATTTTTATTTTTGGATAGAATTTTCTAGTAAAGCTAGGGTTTAATTAGTCTGTAATCAAATGCAGAAAATCTGTTTTCCTTTTCTTCTAACATGTCTCCTCACATATTTTGCAAAGACTGATTTTTCCCGGTACTTATAATTTCTGCATTAATTTTTTCAAATGAAACTTTTACAGTGGGCAAAATTACTTCTCACTACTTGTTTGTATGGATTCATTTTTATTTGCTACTATTCATCCTCTCAAACTTATTGAAGGGAAGGTCTACAAATGTTAAAATTCCCGATTTCTCATTTATCCAAAAATATATATCACATTCCTCATACTGATTTAATAGTAGATCCCATGCTTAGTAATCTGTAGTGTATAAATTTAATCTCAAAAACCTTTATTTTATTCCTGATAAAAATTTATTTAAGCATTGTCTTCTTTCACATAGTTGATGAGAAATATAAATAAGAATTATCTCTGAGTTAAAAAACTAAATTATAAATTCCATATTATGGAACATAGAGCCGTTATATGTTTCCTATTCCTCCCGTATATAGCAACTAAAATTCCTACACATAACAGAAAAAAGAATCCGAAAAAGAATCTGAAAGATAGAATGTAGTCAGGAGTTTGGTAGATACCTTGTCATCTAAAGAACAGCAGTGTGATGAATTGGTGACAATACAGAAATGTCAACAAGAACAGACTAAAAATAGCCACAGCAGAAATTTTCTTCCTTTAAACAAAGTTAGAAAAGAAAAACTAGTAAGATAGAATTTTATTTTCTGAAACATCTTCAAACACCACAGAAAAACACTCTAATCCCAAACCCATCCATAAAACTGTACACATTTTGGGAAATATATATGGTCACTGCAATCAGGGTGGAATGAGGCAAAATATTTTCTCCCTACCTCATGAAACTTATGTGATTCTAGAAAACAAATAGTTTTATCTCCACTCAGTAACAAAGACACCACTGTTCATACATATGTCACTGAATACCACATGGAAGGCTAGCAGCTGCACACCTGTCTACTAAAGACATGACCCTCTTCCCAACCTCAAGCACCAATATGGAGGCTGAATGAGGAACTTAGACTCTTCTGTAAACAACATCCTTTCCTTCTCTCCCTTTCCTCCTGAGCAGCAGCGTCAGAAGATCCAGCTGCACTGAAGTGCTTAAGTAGGATCTATGACTCAATATAATGACTCATATCTCCATATTTCAATAGAAATGAATTTTCACATCAAGATGCAGGAAGTTTTCAATGATTGAAATAAAAAGTGCCTTTAGATGACAATAATAAATGTTAGAATTACCTATAATACTTTAGAATGATCTGATGACTATTTTAATATCAAGAAGACATTACAGACTTGAAAAAAATGAGCTAAAAATATCAGTAAATAATTAGTCATAGCAAAGAAAAAGAAACATAAACAATAGCAAATGGAAATTTTAAGGCTAAATATATAACAATTAAAATTAAAAGAAATTTAAAAAAATCTCAGTGGACAGATTTTACAGTACAATGAGGCAGGCAGAGATTTGAATCAGTAAATTGGAAGCTCAAGAAATAGAAAATTATCTAATCTGAGAAAATAGAACAAATAGTCTTTACAAAAATTTTGAGAACCTCTGGGTTTGTGAGACTGCAGAAAACACCACCAATAACAATACTTTTGTTTCACTGGAGTTACAGAGACAGAAAAAGAAAAATAACCAGGAGCTTTGGTATATGTCTGCAATCCCAGAACTCTGAGAAGCTGAGGCAAGAGTCTTGCAACTCTGAGTCCAGCCTGGCAACTTAGCAAGGTGCTGTCTCAAAATTATATCGATGGGGCATAATTCAGCGCAACGGACCTGGCATAAATCCTGAGTTCAACCGAAAAAACAAACAAACAAACAATATATAGTGGTGTTGAAAAAAATTTTTAAACGATTATTAATATTAAAAATCTCTAAAATTGGACAAAAGGTAGGAAAAAAACAACCTATAAAAATCTATGTAAATCCAAAGTGTAATAAATCTTAAGACATAAAAATTAAGGATAACTTTTGTTTTGTTTTGTTTTTTCCGGTACGAGGAATCAAACTCACGACCCTGCGCTTTTCAGGCGAGTGCTGTGCCACTGAGCTAAATCCCCAACCCCGATTAAGGATAATTGTAGCCAAGCTTCTGCTAACTTAAGGTAGAATGTCATCATCACCACCATGCCATATTCAATAGGAAATAAATAACATATAGTCCTAATTTTAAAAGATTATATATATATATATATATATATATATATAATTTCTAGAAAATACCAGAAGGGATGCTTGATAATTCATTTTGTACTAACACTTCTGATCATGAAATCATAAAATTGTTCTCTATTGTGAGTGAATTAGTATCAGTATATTGATTATTTTACAAAATAGGTTCATAAACTAGTACCTTTGGAAGAAACCAACACATACATAGGATAATTTTTTATTACTGCAAATAAATCTACAATTATTTTAAAGTAGAATACTTAATAAAAACAAAAAAAGAAATCAAGAATATGTGTGAAAGTTAAGAAAAAATAATTCTAATCAATCACATCAGATGCTGCAAATAGAACACATAAGAGAATTGACCATTTTATTTACAATCATATAGGTCATTAATAACATTGATATCTGCTTTCATAACATGGCAACCAAACTTCTAATTATACTGCGATTTAGATAACTAAGTGGTGAACATTTGAAACAAAAGACAGGAAAAAGTCATAGGTAACAGGTGAAGTAAGGTCAGAATAAATATTTTAAAGATTAGAAAAATATTGCCGCATTTTCTGATAGTTTTATTTAAAAGAGACTAAAAGATTGAACATGCAGAAGAGACAGTGGAAAACTGATTTTGACATGTCCCAGAGTAATTCAGAGAAAATGAGATCTGGGAACAAACATCCTCAGATTGATTGATGCCCTCTCCACAAAAGTTTGTGAAGATCGTTTATCAGTAGTTTCAAAAAATTCAGGAAAGGATGCGGGTGCAAATGCTGGTCATTGAATATAATGAATATGAGAATCTATAATGGGTATGAGAATCTATTTCAGCATTTTTATTAATAAAGGAATTAACAACATCAATATACCATGAGCATTGTGTAGTAGAATACTGGGGAAGGCAAAAAAAAGTGTGTGAAATATCACTGAGGAGAATAGGACAGAAAATTGACTATGGAAGTGTGGCAGGTCTATATTATAGAATATTAATATAGTATCTGGAGGTTTTGTTCTGATTAAGTTAATAGCTTTCACAGAACAAATTCATCACCTGGTTGATGTGATCTCTGTTGTTTGGTGTCTATTTTTCTCAAATATTTGATGATTCTTTTATCAGGCATTCATTTATGCATTTAAAATTAGGTAGAAGACTGCCTGTATTATTGTG
This sequence comes from Chinchilla lanigera, assembly GCF_000276665.1. Classification (NCBI taxonomy): domain Eukaryota; kingdom Metazoa; phylum Chordata; class Mammalia; order Rodentia; family Chinchillidae; genus Chinchilla; species Chinchilla lanigera. Next base: position 28,788,156 of record NW_004955406.1, on the reverse strand, counting down.
ACAAATGCTTTTTATGCAGTGCAACAGCAGTAGAAGATGTCCTCTGGAGATCAGCCTTGGATCTTTCTAAACTACTAAAAAAGATGTTAAATCTTGCTCAGGGCAAAACTCTTTGAAATATAATGTCACTGTCACAATTGTTAAAATGGTACATACTTATGAGGATGAAAAGACATTTTATGTTATTATCAAACTAGTAATACACATTCTGCTAATGTCATCTCAATAAATTAAATAAATACCATTTTAATTATTCAGGTAAAGCATTACAACTGCCATCAGTGTTCTGACAGTTGTGTTTTGAAGTAGCAGGCTTAGTTTTGCCTTCAGAAACATATAGGTGAATTTAAAAAAGAAAAGCAGTAGAATCTAGTTAAACATATTTTTATCGCAAACATGTTCATTTAACAGCAATATGACTGTTAAAGTAAAAGCATAATTCTTGGTACCTCTTCCCAAATATTGGGAAATATTCAATTTATATTGTTTTTCATTACATTATGACTAAATGTCAAAGGTGATTTTTATCATCTTTCATAACAGAACAATGTGTTGTAGTAATTGTTTATGTCACCAGAGACCTGATATTTTTTAGCTGGAAGAGTTTCAGAGATGATTCATCTTAACCCCTTAAATTTAAAGAGAGACTTAAATATAGATCTCAGTTCTTTCAGCAGAAAGAGTGTCACACTGATTTTGACCAGAAGGCTAGAGAAATCTCGTAGCTTTTTCAAATGTACTACTGCAGTAAAACAAACCAAAAGCTTTTCCTTGAGGAATGGCCTCTCCTAAAAGTGAAAAGGACAGCAACACAAAACAAAACACAACAAAAGCTGCTTCTGCTTCCACAAAATAAGATATAAAGATTTACTTAAAGTTGTTGATAGGACTAAAGTTAGGATAAGAATGTTTTGAATGACTCAGGTGTTTCAACAAATGCATAGACAACTCCCAGATCTGGTTGGGATTATCTCAGTCCAGGCAATCTCCAGTTAAACTAAATGACTGCAGACCCATGAGAAGAATTTGCTATTATGTGATGCCTATGTAGATAAGGATGCAATCAGGATTAAATACTTTTTCTTTTACTAGATTAAATTTCATGTAGATTATGCAACAATACAAAATTAATACTTTTTTTACATATTACCAAATGTGATTATCAATATTTTAGGCCACACTGAGTTAATTTGCACTGGATTTATGTAGAATGAAAATGAAAGCATTACAGGAAAAGATTGGCATTAAAAATTTATCTGAGGCAGTGTGAGACAGTAAAATGCACCATTTCAAAATTCTATAATTTAATAACACCATAGTTACTTAGAATTTAGAAGAAAATAATATAATTGTCAGGTAAATTTGAATTGAGGAAGTGATAGCCCTGATAAATATTAAATAAAGTTCTTAGGTCGCTAAACTTTATACAAAGATAGAATATTCAAAATGGAACAAGTAAAAGAAAATTAATCAACATTTTTTTATTTCAATTGCTTTCAAATAGAACAGATTCTCTAAAGTAAAACCAGTAGAAATATATTAAGTGTTTACTGAATATGTAAAAGTAAAATCTGTGTACCAGTAGGGATAAAGTTGAGAAATTTGACAATATAGTGTTATACCATATATACACTTCTAGTAAACTGGTGCAATATTATTTGAAAGTAGAACCTAATGTATTGTTATTCTCATACATTGCAAACCCTGTCATAACTGCTAAACACATTTTTAAAAGACATAAAGTACAAGTTCATTGAAGATAAAGTTTTTGCTGTTTTAATATTTCATTACAACAAATGTGTTGGTTTGATATGACACCATTTGTCTGTTTTCCATTTTGCCTTCTCATAAGTTATGCAGAAAGTATAAAAGTTTCTAGAGGGAGGAGGAATTCCTTTTTTCAGATAAGGCAAGCTTTTGCCTGGGCAAAGTCTCTGTCTCTGGAATATAGGAAACTATTCTCGGTACATTTCAGATGTGATTATTCCCTACTCCTCTGCAACAGCCACACATGAGCTTTTTTCATTCATCGATAAGCCTGGCCCTTCCTGTCCATGATCAAGGGATAGCTTTCTGTTTTCTGATATCCTCTTTGATTTCCTTTTTCAGAGTAGTGTAATTTTCATTTTATAAATATTTTACTTCCTTTGTCAGATTGATTCCTAAGGTTTTTTTTTTTTTTTTTTTTTTTTTGGATGCTATTGTGAAGGGTGTCTTTTCCCTAATTTCTCTCTCAATAAGCCTGTTGCTTGTGTGTAAGAATGCTATTGATTTCTGAGTACTGACTTTGTATCCAGCCACACATTTGAATTTGGCTATTAACTCTAGGAGATTTTTGGGGAAGAGATATCCTTTGCTCATAGGTAGGAAGAACCAACATAGTAAAAAAGGCCATACCTCCAAAATTGATACAAAGGTTTGATGCAATCCTAATCAAAATACCATTAGCATACCTCACATAACTAGAGAAAGAATTCCTAAAATTCATCTGGAACCTAGAATAGGAAAGGCAATCCTATGCAACAAAGGCAAGTCAGGAGGCATCACAATCCCTGACTCAAAATTATGCTACAAATCTCCTGTGATAAAATCAGCATAGTACTGACAAAAAAAAGACCTGAGAACCAGGGATACAGATTAGAAGGTGTGGACACAACTACAAATGCACTCATCTACCTTCTTTGACAAAGAGTCGAAACATGTTCACTGGAAGAAAGATAGCCTCTTCAATAAATGGTGCTGGAAAAACTTGGTCTCCACATGCAAAAGACTAAAACTAGACCCATGTCTATCACCATACACTAAACTAAAGTCAAAATAGATCAAAGATCTAAATATTAAAACAGAAATGTTAAATCTACTGGAAGGGAAAGCAGGTAGAAACCTTGAAGACGTAGGGGTAGCAGAGACTTCATAAACAAAGCCCAAACTTCATGGGAAAGACTTCAAAGAATCAACAAATGGAATCTCAACCTATTAAAAAGCTTTGAATTTCAAAAGAAACCACCAATAGAGTAAAAAGACAAACCATAGAGTGGGAAAATATTTTAGCAAACTATCCCTAAGACAATAGACTCCTCTCTAGAACATATAAAGAGCTGAAAAAAAAAAAAAAAAGAGACTCCCTACAATCAGAGACCTAGTTGAAAAATGGGCATCCAAGATGAATACACATTGCTCAGGTGAAAAAATAGATGCAAATAGCAAATAAATACATGAAAATCTGTTCAACATCATTGGACATTCACAAGATGCAAATTAAATCAACACTGAGATTCCATCTCACCACAGAAAGAATGGCTATCACACTTGATCTCAGCCAAAAGGCTGAGAAGCGATAAGAATGGCTATCATCAAGAAATCCAACATTAACAGATGCTGGAGGGGCTGTGGGAGGAAAGGAACCCTACTCTACTGTTGGTGGCAATGTTTACTGAGGCAACCACTTTGAAAATCAGTCTAGAGGTTCTTTAATAAACTAGAACTAGGGGTTCCACTTAACCCAGCTATTCCCCTTCTGGGTAGTTTCCCAGAAGAATTAAAAACATCATACCTCAATGATGTATGTGCACACATGTTTATAGCAGCACAATTTGTAACATTAAAACCTTGGACACAACACAAATGCCCATCAACCGAGGAATGGACAAAAGACCTGGTATTATTATAAAATGCAGTACTACTCAGCTATAAAGAAGGATAAACTTGAGACATTTATGGAGAAATGGATGTGACTTGAGTTTATACTTATAAGTGAAATGACCCAGTCTCACATGTTGTCTCCTAGTGTAAAACATCATATTGTCTCCCGAGTGTAAAAAGCTAAAAGAGTAAATAAGATCCAAAATGTATAATAGATATTATGAAATGGGAACAAAATGCTCAAAATGAAAGAAAAACTGGAATTGGGGAAAGAAGAAAGGAAGAAAAGGAAAATTAAAAAGGAAAAATATACAAATAACACTCAAGATAGTTAAGATAGTTATGCTACTAATTGCTATTAGCTCACTGAAATTAAAGATAGATGCCAGTATTATTTGATCAATATTTCATGCCTATATATCATAATAACTACTTGAAGATAACAATCTACATTGTACTACCATTGTTACCCTCCTACAATCTTGCTTTGAAATTTTATACCACTATCTAATTATTATTTTTTCTTTAAAAAATGAAATAAATTAATATAATCCTATTTGAAACAAGCCTGGTGAGAAAGTGTGCAGGCTCCTCTGAGACTGGGGTCTTCAGCAACTTCTCACTTTCATACTCCTCCATAGTCCAGCTCAGGCGACTCACCACAACGACCACTTCAGTGTCCTTGTCTCTTTTGCTCTTTGTTCCTATTCCTCCTATTACTCTGTGTCATCTTGCTGCAGTTTGACTCTCTATATATTTGACTCTTTCTCCAGATATAGGGGTGGTAGCTTCCCCTGAAACTTCAGATGGGCCCAAGAAACTTCACTGGTTTTCCATTTTTTAAATTTATAAAAGAAGGAAAACATTAACAAACAGACATCCATTTAAAAAATAGCATAGTATCAATGCAAGCAACACTGAATTACAGACAAAGTGGTAGGAAATTAACAATGGTTGTTGTATTATGTATCGATATCTTCAAACTGGTTTCTCAGGAAAACAGAGACATGCAAGATTGAAAAAATAATTACTCGTTAACCCTTCCTTTCAGTAAAGCAATAGAAGTCAGTAGTACAACTATGTTACTATCCTGTATATATATACACACATAATTTCCCCTTCTTCCTTTTCTCTGTTCCCTCACCCCAGTTATTGTTTACTTTTGAGCATTTTCCTTTTGTTTTACGAAGTCTGTCATACCTCCTAATTTTTATTCACTCTTTCAGGTTCTTATACTAGTGAGACAATATGATGCTTATATATGGAGGTCTGGTGTATTTCACTTATATGTATGGTCTCTAGTAGTGACCATTTACCTGTAAAAACCTCAAGTTTACCTTTCTTCATTGGTTTTGTTTGTATAATTTTATTTTGTAGGAGGAGTGAAGACTTGTGAGCTCTTTAGCCATTACACCTTAAAGCAGTGTAAAAATTGGCTTTTCGATAGTTTGCAGAACAAAGCAATCAACCTTGTTCAATTTTTCTTTGGTACACTTTCCCCCATCTCTTCTAATGAATGATTTAGCCTCATTTTTTGGCGTCAGTATTAAATTCCACTATGTTATGGATCTTTCCTTGTTATTCTATCCAAAATAGCTTCCCCTTTCCTCTCAATCTGTAACAGCATTTTTTAAAGAGCTTATCAATATCTCAGTTGATTTTTTAAAAATTGTGGCTTCTCTTATGGAATTAAAATTGTTGACAAGGAAAGATATGGCTAGATTTTTGTCATCCTACAGTTTTTAATATCTAATAATATTTTCTTACTCAATGTTTTATAAACATAATATCTTATCAATGAAAGCATATTTTTCATAGAATAAATAAGGCAATAGATATTGAAATATTTAAGATTTTTGTAATTATTTACATGACTTCAGATGTTTTTCCCCTGAAATTATACCACAATTGATCATAGTATTCAGGAAAAACAGTAAAATACTTAAAATTAACTCTAAACTTACAAATATATGTCTATATATGAGTTAGGAGTTAATTTTAATTATTTTACATATATATATTATTGTCTGTGTATCAAATAACTGGAAAAATGTTTTCACATTCTATAGATTATCTTTTCATCCTATGGTTTGTTTCTTTTGCTCTGTGACTTTTAATATGTGATTCCATTTGTTGACTGTGATACTAATTCCTGTGCAACTGGAGTTCTGTTCAGAAAGACCCAACCTACATTTCTGACTTCAAGACTTTTCTTACATTGTCTTCCAACAAGTTAGTGCTTCTATTTTAATATTTTGTTTTAATCTATTTTAGTTCATTATTTGGTGAAATATATGGGTCAAAATTCAATCTTCTATATGTGAATAGCCAGATTTTCCAGCACAATATATACTAGGTTCCATCTTGCCTTCAGTGTATGGCTTTTGTGAGTGATTAAACAGTTGGATACTTGGGCTCATTCCTGTATCATCTCCTGTGTTCTGTGGATTCTCATGGCTGGTCTGTGGTTGTACCATTCTGTGTTTATTACAGGAATTTCATAGTATAACTTTAAGTCCAGGATTATGATAGCTCCCAGCTCCCGTTTTACTGTTTTTACTCAAAACTGAAGCAAAAGTCTTCAGACTTTTTAGAAAACTACAGCTCTCTACAAAAGGAAATCTAAGAGAACATCAGAAAATAGAAATATAATCCCTGTTCTTGAAGAGATAGAACCAATATAGTCAAAAGGACCACATTTCCAGAATAGACATGTAAATTTAATGCAGTCCCAATCAAGATTCTAACAATATTCCTTACAGAATTAGAGAAAACTTAAATTCATGTGGAAACAGAAGACCCCAGAATAGTAAAATCAATTCTGAGTAAAAATAGCAAAACGGGAGCCATCATAGTCCTGGAGTTGAGGTTGTATTATGTAATTCATTTCTGACAGCACTGGAGTCTGTAAAATTCAGTCGTGTCGTAATTGGTCAGAGCGAATCACGTGGGGTGAAAGGTGAGAGAGCGAGGAGGGAATAGTAATTGCAACACAGGCATGAGTGCTCACACTGACAATGAATCCAACCTCCAGATATTGAGCCATTCAATGATAATTTCACTAATCTATCCATGAGTGTAGGACCCTCAGGATTCAAATACCTCCTAAACACCTCAATCTGTGTTTTGAAAGAAGACATTTAAACTTTAGCAAGAGTTTTAGAGATACCCTCATTATCTCTAAGGCTTTTAAAACAAAATGTAAATCTTTATATCTAACCTATAGTTCATAAAATCTTCTATGATTACTTTTTTTTTATCTTTTTGAGACAGAGTCTCACTGTGCAGTTCAGGTTGTCCTTGAGCTCACTTGGTAACCCCGGCTGATCTCGAACTTGCAACAATCCTCCTGCTTCAGCCTCTGGATTGCTGGGATTACAGGCGTGCACCACCAGGCCTGGCATATTTTTATTTTCTATGTACACACATTTACACTCACACACAGGTAAATACACATTTTGTTTGAAGACCCAACTGCTGAAAAATTTCATTGGCCTACATATAAACTCAAAGTTATTTTAGATGTCTTCACATTGAAACATAAAAAAGAATAATTTTTAAATAAGGAACCCTCTGTTATGAAGAAAGAAGTACCATGACAGTGCAGGACACATCAGCATCTTCTAGGGCCATCCATTGAATGATAAATGAGATTGGGGCTGTGATTTTGAGTTACTGAAAATTTAGGATTATTTGGTCTTTTTGAATATTGTAGATTTGATAGATTAATATAACTGAATTCCAGATGAAAAATCATAATTTACCCAATTCTTCATGTTTGCAAAATATTGCTGGAGAGATTTTTTTTTTCTATTTATAAGCATTTCTTGATTGGTTGTTTTAATAGAAACTATAAAATGACCCTCAAATCATTTTATATGTTTGAGTAATGCAGACATGAAGAACAGATCATCTTACTCATGAGAAGCCTTGAGATTTAGGACTGGCATTAAGTGATATTCAGGGATTTATAGCAGTTTCTCAGGGAATCATAAAATGTGAAGAACATACCTACCTGAATAATATTGACTATACTACTTCTTGTATATTTTCTTTCTCACTAATTACACATGTTTACTTTTGTACCTGCTTAAATGGGATTCACCAGAAAATATTGAGTCACAAAGTAACTATTCCCTTTGAAGAATACAATACTTAGAATTATTTTTGAGTCAATTATGATGACAATTTTCATTGTAAATGGATGGTGATTGTCTTTCTTAACAAAATGAATGGATAGATCATAGCACATAAAATTCTCCAAACATATAGATTTGCAGATGTATGCATGTAAGTGTGCATGTGCACCCCCAAACAAACACGCGCACATTTGCTTCCAAACAAGTGTGACATAAGTTGATGTAAAAGCTCTCTCAGGAAAAAAACAAACAAACAAACAAACAAAAAACCACTTTGGTATATTTTCACCATGCCTACATTTTCCCCCCCCCTCCGGTATCAGGAACCGAACTCACGACCTTGCGCTTGCCAGGCAGACACTTTTGCCGCTGAGCTAAATCCCCAGCCCCTCCATGCCTACATTTTCAAATGCAGATGCACAATTTAAATGACTTAGGATCTTTCCTTTGCTTAATATTAACTCTGAAAAAATGTCTTTAAATGTCTTTGAGTAAATTATATTTTCCATGCAATGGCGCAGTAATAAATGAAATACTTTTTACCCATGTACTTAAGATTCATGAAAGCATCTTGCTAAATATGTATGCTATTTCCCATATCTTGTTACCTTCACTGAGTCACTGCAGCATTTTCTTTGTATCTTCTTCCTCTCTCCCTTCCTCTCTCCCCCCTTCTTTCTTCCCTCCCTGTCTTCCTTCTTTCTTTCCTCCCTTTATCTATTATGAATCTTGGGGTCTTTTTTTGTTTGATTACCTCCTTACAAACTGTGTGGAATTAAAATAGTTCTTTGTATCTATCATCTGTCTATCTATCTATTTATCTATCTGTCATCTATCATCTGTCATCTATCATCAACCGGGCGTGGTGGCACACGCCTGTAATCCTAGCACTTGGGAGGCTGAGGCAGGAGGATCATTGTGAGTTCCAGACCAGCCTGGGCTACAAAAGTGAGCTCAAGGCCAGCCTGAACTGCACAGCAAGACCATGTCCCCAAAAGAAAATATAAATAAATAAATATCATCTATCTATCTGTCTGTCTATCATTTATATATATTTTCCTCTCCTTTATAAAAAACAAAAACAACAACAACAAAAATAATTCTAGTGGCAGGATGTGCTACTGTCTCGTTGAGGACACGAGCATGAAGTATATACCGTCCCTGTAAAAATGAATTTGCAGTGGCATAGAAATAGAAATGTGGTTTGTGATATTTCAGTAATTATGGAGGACATTAATAATTTGAGGTGCAAGCATGTGACTTCATCTTTCAAAACACAAATGAATTTTATCCAGCACATTAGATCTGTCTGTTGTTAAATGAGCCTGGAGAACAGATGTGTATTAAGTGTGCCTAGAGTAAAACTCCAATTATGCAGCTATTTATTCAGCTAAGTCTCATCTTAGCATTCTTAGTCACTCCAGCAACAAACCTAACTGCTTTTAGGGAAGCATCAAAAGATTTTTTATTTCTTAATATGTTTTTTAAGTTTGTTTATATAATTGTATTTTTACATTTTTAAAATGTTATGTAATTAAATTATTGACATTTCCCTGAATGACTTAATATCTAGACTGCATGTCTCTTTCTCTGTGTGAGTGTGGTGCGGGTCCATAATTCTAGTCTTCATTATTTTGAAAATTAATACAACAAACAGACCAGTGAAAAGTGAGTCTGATGGTACTTACAAAGTAGTGTCTCAGTAATGGCTTGTATGTATTAAATAATCAAACACTGTAGTCATGATTAATTGCTGCCCAACTAACAAAGAGGGCCCAAGGCACATTGAAATATGAATTAACTTGTGTCACACACAAATTGAAAACATTCATTTTTTTAGCAAATCTGTTAGAAAATATACTATGCCTTTCTAAAAGCATTAAGTACCTTCAAGTATACAAAAACAAATTTTATTGCCATTAACAGAACATTTGTGCTTTCAAAATCTTTATTTTGAGCTTTGTTATTTATCTGCTGCAGTAAGAAAAGTAGTGTTATAAGGGAAATTGATTGAAATATAGGAAAAATTTCAAGTAAATTAGAATTATAAGGAAAAGATAAGTAAAGTGTTCCAGACCAGTCTGGGCTACAAGGTGAATTCACAGCCAGCATGAACTGCATAGTGAAGCCATGTTTCAAAAAGATCAAAAAAAGAAAAAGAAAGAAGAAAGAAAGAACAAAAGAAAGAAAAAAGATAAAGAAAGAAGAAAGATATTTTTGCGGTAACATTAAAGAAGTACCTTGCACTAATTCTAGGAAATTTGCATATGAACAGGAAATATGCTGGAATATGCTGCTTCAAGAGTCACAATTTGGTCATTCCACTTCTCTTCAAGTTTTGCATTCCTTCAAGTAAATAAGAACACTGTCTAAATTATACTATTATGTTTCTTTCCCATCAATATACAGCACATCAAAATAAGGAAGATATTCTCCTCCAGAGGGTTTAATAATCTCACTGGCAATATTTGAACATTGCTTCATCTCTTCTTAAGTATAAAATAAGGATTTTTTGGAAAACACTTTTGACTGACATCTACCTCTTTAAATGAAAACCTTTCATATACAATCTTGTAAAAACAAAACAAGTAACTTGTGGTTTGAAAGTAGAAAGGAGGCTATAATATACTTATAATTCTCAAGATTAACTCTTTTAAAACAGACCAAAGAGGTGGTCATGCAGTATAAAATTGTTAATTGGAACAGATTACTCAATATCAGGTTTGGTCAATTTAGGATGTTTGGTTTTGTTTACAATTTAGTAATATGATGTGTTAAATATTGTATATAATATTGTATATAATATTCTTTGGGACATTATAAAATTGGGATGATCTGTTTAAATATAGTAATTTTTTATGAAAAATGCTTCTAAATGAAGGCTCTTGCAATTCAAGTCTTTCATTCATGGTCTTTAAAAGACATCAACTAATCTGCTACTTGTATATACCAGGGAATGATGTGTGTGCATATGTGTGTGTATGTGTGTGTGTGTGTGTGTATGTGCACACATCTGTCCATGATATATTAATTCATTTGTTATAGGCATTGGATCACATGATTATAAAAGCCTAGAAGTTTTCGGATCTGTCAATTGTATGGTTTAGAACCAAAGAATCAGGAGGGTGATTTAGCCTGGAACAGATATTTGTCTATGATATGTCATATTTAAAAAATAGTCTCCAAATAGAAAATTCCTTCTTTCTTGTGTGTAAGTCTGGATCCCGAATTTTTCTCTGTACATGTGCTCAATACAAATTCCAACCTTTTGCAGTTTATAAGTCAACTGAGTGACTTCATATGCTGAGTTCAGAGTGCTTAAATGTTTTCTCAGCCTCTGTGAAGTTTTAGGGAACTAAAAGAATCAAATCACCAGAGAAGAATTTCTAAAAACTACTTCACAGAAAAAGATTGAGACCTCTGAAATGATTCATTTTCCCTATCTTTGTGAAGTAGAAAGTCCAGATAAGCAAACATCCACTTATACATTCTACACACATTTTAGTTTCAGTATGCTTTTCAAGGAGTTGGCAAAACAAATTCCTACGTGCTGATTTTATAAGTTATCACAAAGTATAAGAAATCTAAATTGTACATTATCTCAAACGGGTGCATAAGGATGAAAACGTTCACCGCAGCATTTGTAAATATTTGATACTCTTCCCTAAAGATATCACTATTCTTATCAGTGAGACTATTAAGAGTTTGCATCAAATAAGCCATAATAGAACAGAGTGGGCTCAAAGACAGGAAAAGCATTCAAGAAAAATTCAGGCAAGTTTGTGGAAGTCTGCAAAACTTGAACAAATACAATTTTTTCCCCAAACACATACTATGAGTTTACCATCTTTTTCAATGATCTCTGCCAAAAATATCCTAGGAGTTTCTTCATTCAAGCTTTTTCTTTGTCCCTTAGTCTGTTTATCAAATTAGGATAATTCCCAGAGACTACACTGTAAATTTACATACCAAATTTACCTACTATCTTTTGGCCCCATAATTTAAGCAACACCAACCAGTTTTAATCACCTTTCATTTTAAACACACTGACTTAACTATAAAAACATCAGTTGGATTTAGGTGTCAGTTCTGAGAAAATAATAGTATTTTACAAATAAACCAAACAATTGTTCCTTTTGAACCTTAATATTTTTCAAAATACAGATTTTAACTCACATAATTGAGATTGAGAAGCTATAAACTTAGGCTGCAAGGCTGAATTCATTTTTAGTGCTCTTAAAGACTAAGTGGCAATTATTACCTATGCTACTTAAGTAACTTTAATAACGTTGTTTGCTTCTGTGAGTTAAGGTAAAATATTTGCTAAATCCTGAGGTGAAATCTAGAAAATGATACATAGGCTTATAGGTCTCGTTTACTAATTATTAACACCCTATGTTATTTTCAAAGATGAAATAAAAGCTTTCACTATGTTTAATTGCATATTGATTTATACTTAGAGCTAAGATGCAGGCCACAACCTCGGCTGTGAGGCAACTTTAATCCTAACACAGTCGGCAAAGAAACACTGTCATTCTGCCTGGTAGAATTTCCTTTGTGGGTACTGGGTTTTAGTTTGAAATGTTTGCTCAACACTTACACCTCCTTTTATTGATTCTTCAAGGAGTAACATTCTGATGAGGTACAACTACAATCACAAAAACAATACTGTTGTACGTGAACTTTCTTATCCCCCTTCAACAGGAGGGCACTGCACTTAGGGTTTATCTTTGCTTTTGAGATGATTTTTATTAACTTTTTAGAACAAGTAAACAAACTGATAAGGATGAATTAAATATATATCAATATCAATCTTTATTTTCAGCCTGAAAAAATAACTAAATGTAACACATTTGAGGATTTATCAAATTTACCATTTGCAAATACCAAGGATTTTATTTTGAAACAGTTTAACTGTGATATAAACTTGTATTTATTTCAAAATTATTTTTAAAATGTTTCTTAATTAAACAAATATGTAGTAAAATACCTGCGATTTACTAGAAAGGATGTGGTATGACAATACCCCAAAATTCTAAATGCAGTATAGATAGAAAGATAGATAGATAGATAGATAGATGATAAATAGACAGACAGATAGATGATAGATAGTATATTTTATATTGACTGAATTAGAGAAAAATGATAAATTCATACAAATCTTAAGTTATAGAAGAAATAAATAAGAAGCTGGGATAGGGAATCATGCAGAATGTAGCTACTAACATAATACTTAAAGACCTCACACTAAATTTACCAATTTTGCTGATATTAAAGGAAAAAAAGAAGATATACAGAAAATAAGGGAATTGGCTAGAAAGTAGGAACTGTATTTACCAAATCTGGTGTCAGAAATGTAGCTCCGTAGCAGAGCACTTGCCTAGCATCCATAGGGCCTTAGGTTGAATTCTCAATATTACAACAAATATAACAAAAATTTGTTCTGCTAATAAACAGAAATAGCTTTACTATTGCAGAAAAGAAGAAATTAACATAAAGCTACCAATTTATACAAAAATGATCATGTGCATCCACGTGTGTGTGTATTTCTAATCATCTAACTCATTTTGATGTGCAGCTTTAGTGAAAAACCTTGGAATGTTAAGAAAGGCATTCAATTTCATATGGCTTAGCTAATTACTGGAATACAAAGTCATTACAAGAAATGCTGATTAGAGGAGTGTTATAATATTTTGTAATTCTTATATTGGGTGAAATGTTACTAGAAAGAAGCATGAAAGCAATGAAAAAACATCTTCAGGAAGCTGTTAAGTAATGTGTATGAAAAGCAATGGAGCTTGTATTAATGTGAGCTGGAAAGAAATATAAGGCATACATAAAAATATGTACTATATGACAAGCACTGTGATTGACAAAAGGAAAGCAAATAGATAAAAAATGTAATTGCTATCCATGACATGCTATCCATTGTTTTAAACTAAGATGTATAGATCACTTTACCATAATACTTTTTTTTAAAAAATGCAGATGAATATTCTTTATCCTAAATCCACTAATTTGATTCCTGAGAATAGACCCAGTTGTAAAAATGTACAAATGTGTATATTTCAACTCATTTAACTCATTCTGATGTGTAGCTCTGTATAAAAGGCTCGTAATACTTAAAAACACATGGAGTTAAATGGATAATTACAATGAATGGCAGCAAATGTGATGACATAAAGAAAGGCAGAACTGATGAAATTCATAAACAAATTAGCTAATTTAATAAATCATAATTTCCTAAGTGGTTTCTCTAATTTTTTCAGCTATATGCAATATCCCAAAAATATATTTTTACTGAAAGTAGAAATATTTGTACTGAAAGTAGTAATGCAGTATATCAACTGTTGTTAATTTTATATCATCTTGTTTTGAAATTATGTATTGTTTTTATTGTTTTTGTGTTGTTTTGTTTAGTCTTTGTTGTTGTTACTTTGTTATTTTTTCCCTTTAAAATAAAAATGAAAGATATTTTTCAAGATATTTGTGTAATATTACTACCACTTTTTCATACCCATTACAGTGTGCCTGACAGCTGGTGAAAATAAACACTAGTAATTAGTCATTTTGTTTTAATATTTCTACCGTTTAAAATCATTTAAGTTAGATAATGGACAAGGTCAAAATACTTTATTTGGAGAGAGCTTTGGTACAAAAATTGAACAATATGTTTTATTTTTTTATACATGACCTAAAATTTTCAAAGAACTTTGTCCTTTGTGTTTCTGAGAACTGGTATGTCTCAGGATACAGAAATTAATATTGTAATAATTTAGAAATTATTCTTCTCTTTGTGTTTTCTTAAAAGTGTGTAGGTGACCTTTCCATTTTCCTTTCAGGGTTAACAAAGACATTGCAATCAAAATAAATATAGTTGTAATGTATATCTTATAATTGTTACACTATCAATCTTATTCACCTAACTAGTTTTCCAAAAAATGTGTTAGTTTCTGCTGTAGCATTACTTGCTTGTAGTGATATCCTAATGTACCTTACCCTCACTCAGAACAGAAGACTGTTTATCCCTCATCCCGACTCCTGTTAGAGCAGATCACATAGTTGTTGGGGGTCAGGTCTGTGTTAGCTTACCATGTTTCTGGACATCTTGGTTTTTTTGTTTTGTTTTGTTGCTGTTGTTGTTTTTCTTGTTTTTTTTTTTTTCCTGTACCGGGGATTGAACTCATGACCTTGGGCTTGCCGGGCAGGCACTGTGCTGCTGAGCTAAATCCCCAGCCCCTCTGTACATCTTGTGAAGAAAGATATTTTTTCTTTATAGCTGAGTAATACTCCATTGATAAACTTGAGGCTTGTATAGTAAATGTATGCAACTAGAGACCATACTCATAAATGAAGTAAATCAGACCAACATGTGTAAGTATCATATTGTCTTCTTTGTGTAAGAACCTGAACTAGTAAATAAAATCCAAAAGGCACAATAGATATTGTAAAAAGGAAAGAAACTACTCAAAGAGAAGGAACAACTGGGAGGAGGGAAAGGAGAAAAGAAAGAAAGAAGGGAAGAGATATATATGTTTATACAAAGATAGCTGAGATAATTGTACTGATGTTGTCTATTAATTTATTAAAAGGAACAGTTGATGCTTCAATATTTTGACTGACTTTCCATGCTTATATCTGGTAATCTGAACAACTAATTTGAAAACAACAATATGCAACAAAGATTGTTGAATTCCTACCGTTTTGTTTAGTGAAGCTCTGCATCATTTCTAATTTTTTTTATTATTTTTATTCTCTTTAACTGTTTGATCAATGTTGCATTCTTATATCTGGTAATCTGAGCAACTTCACTGAAGATAGCAACATGTAATATAACAACTGTTGTTAACTTCCTATCATCTTGTTTTATGAGTTATGCATTTTTATTGTTCTGGGGTTTTTTATCTTTGTTGTTTTATTACTGTGTTTTTCTCTTTAAAATAAAAAATAAAGATATTTTTCAAAATATTTGCATAATATCACTACCACTATCTCAACATATTTGAATAATAAATAGATTTGTACAATGATGTCTCCCCTTTGAGCAAAAGAGAGAGCTGCATATTATTAGTACAATGGAGACAATTAAGCCTTCTGAAATATTACAGTGTGCCCATTTCCTACCGTGAGCAATTCTTGACACAAAATACAGGGCTCTCTTCTGCAGCACAAGTGAAGATACTATTTCAATCTCTTTGCTTCACCCTGTGGAATTGAAATTTGAGGAAAGAGACAAATTCTAACATTCTGGCAACTATTGTTGCTATTAGTTATAACCTGTCCTTTTTCACTGACTTACACATCTCATATCTTCTACCAGAATCCATGAAACTATATAGTGCTAATGTGTTTGCTTGCAAGTAGGATAAGATATTCTCACTTCAGTCCTTGAAATATAGTAGATTCACATAATTTAAGGTGGAAGTATTCACCCTATGGAAATCATCAAACACACCCAAATAGTGCAGTATCATTTTTGTTACTGAAGTATTGCTTGTTAAAGTTTTGTCAACAAATCACTGTTTGCTTATTGAACTGTGTATGACCAATAATACTGTAGGCCATGCTTTCTGAATAGCAGACTTTGGAATCATCATATTGGAAATGCTATGAGCACCAGACACATTCTAGCATTACTTAATTATTTTTAATACAGATGACAGCTTGTAAATTTAGATAGGTTTGAGGATCAATCTTTTTTGTGCACTTTAGGAGCTACATGGGCATGACATTTTATTAAGTAGTTTTGGTTCAATTTGTAATTGCCAGAAGATTGTCTTGGCTTCACAAATTTGTTTTGGAGCTTTATCTCAACTGTTTACAATATGAAAAATATCTCACCCCTTAAAAGCTCTATCTCAGGGTTGTTTTACAGTACAAAAAGATGCTCTTTAATTAGAAAAAAATTGCTCCAATTTTTGTGTTATTTCTTTTCACTGTGATTACTCACACGGAGTGTCACAGAAGGCTGGAGTGCTCTGGCCTCAAGGGCCTCATGCTAGGTGCACATTTGCTAGCTTATTTACCCTTTTACCAATAAATTTTTTATAATGAGAGTTACTCATGAAAATGCAGTCTCTCAGGAATGGTCAGAGCTTTGGGAAACAAAATCAAGAACATGAAAAATAAGCCATTAGGTTCTGGAATTCAACAAATATTCATTTAGCTTTGTACTAAGACATCAGAAAAGAGAAGAGCCAAATATTTACCTTAAAATAATTTTTGACACCCTCAAATTTGTGCTTAGTGCAAAATATAACTACAGAAGTATTAAAGAAAACAAAAATTGTGCCACAGTATAGATGAACCCTAAGACCAATGGTTATAACCAAGTTGTCAAAAATTAAGTGAATTTAAGTTTTCTGTAATGTTAGTTTTGATTATAAGTGAAACATAAAATGTAAACTTTATTTCTTTGGCAGTCTTATTCAACAATATTAAAATGATCAGCTATAGATAGAACAATTTATTTATCTATTTATTTATTTTTATTTTAAAAATAAAAGGGGGAAAATATTAACAGACAGGCAAACTTTTACAAATTAGCAAAAGAACAGTACAGACAATACAGAGTTACAAACAGAGTGGTAGGAAATTAACAATGCTTGTTGTATTACATATTGATATCTTCAAAGTGGTTTCTCATGAATACAGGTAGAGACATGCAATATTGAACAATCAAGGACTCATTGACAGTTTCTTTCAGCAAAGAAATAGAAGACAGTATGACAACTATGTTAACTATCCTGTGTATACATACATACAAAAAGGAATAGTAATGTATAATGGCCAATCATTAAAAAGATCAAAATATTTTCTTCTCTGTGATTTACATACTGTGCCTTTACTCCTTTCAGTGATGTTTCTTCTATTTTTAGTTTCATATCTCCTGATTAGTGCTGTTATTCATGTAGAACAAATTTTTAAAATATTCTCATGTTATCTGTTTTTATATTTGACAGGCATCAGCATGGAAGTGTCTGATGCAGCAGCAAGGAGCCAGTGGTTGAACTCCAGAGAACCCTACCAGCAAAAGCACAGTCTCAAGTCCCACATCCAGAGGGCAAGATCAGCTCCATACCCAACACATTTCTGAGATTAAATATGGACACTTTCACAGAACTGCAAGCATTGGAGGTATTTTACTACTTTCACTCTTCCTTGTTTGTCTGATTGGATATCCCTCTTCTGTCTGATTGGACGTCATCTTGTTTTCTTCTGTATTGGGTATTTATTTTCATATTTGGGGTTTTTATTTTTTCTTTTTCTATTTTCTCTCCTCTCTTTTGCTCATCCCTTTTTCTTTTTTTTTCCTCTTTAGTTCATTTTTACTCTCTCTTTTTAGTTTCTTTTTTCTTTTTTTTTTTTTTTTTTTTTTTTTTTTTTTTTTTTTTTTG
The DNA here is from genome assembly GCF_000276665.1 of Chinchilla lanigera. NCBI lineage: Eukaryota > Metazoa > Chordata > Mammalia > Rodentia > Chinchillidae > Chinchilla > Chinchilla lanigera. The sequence continues at coordinate 28,769,978 of NW_004955406.1, read as the reverse complement.
GTTTTTCTCCGGTACCGGGAACCGAACTCACGACCTTGCGCTTGCCAGGCAGGCGCTTTTGCCGCTGAGCTAAATCCCCAGCCCTAGTTTCTTTTTTCAATGCTTAAGTTTCTTACTTTTTTTCATTCTCTTCTTTAGACTTACATTCTCTCTTTCCTCAGTACTTCTTGAATTTAAACTTTCAAGTGAGTAAGCATTGTCTCCGCCATTTCTGATTTCTTATTTGTGTTCTATTTTATTCTTTCTCTCCTGTCCTCTAGTTTCCCAAAACCTGTGTGATCATGCTTTAGTTTCCCACCCTGACTGTATGTTTGACCTCACACATCACTGTAGCCTATTTCCCAACCATCTTAAGCCCCCTGCTTCTGACAGAAGCATAAAATCACCCAACTAAGCAGAATATCACCGCATACAAGTGCACAGTATGTGTTTGATTTTGACACATTATTTTAGATGTTGCTCCCATGGTCAGAGGCAACAGGTTAATGGTTAACATAATCAGTAGTTAAACTGCACTTGAAACTATTGTTATTACTAACTGTACTAATTTAGTCAGGATGTCATACATAGTGTAAACAGTTTTTCTCTCCTACATGATAGTACTGTGACTGTACGAGGTCATACTCATCACCATAGCCCACTCCTAAAGTATTGGGAGTGGAGAATAATTACTATTCTCCTTTACAATAATTACTGCATCCTTTACAAATTGGGGAACTATGGCCTTGGGATAGCTATAAGAAACCACCTACACCTAGAAGACATCCCTGAAGAACAAACAGCCTCTAGAGAAACATAAATACTAGCAATAAAGCTATATATCATCAAAAAACTGGCAAATATCAACAGAGACAACAAAACAAAAAAGACAAAATAGAAAATGACAAGACACAGAACTGAAATGCAATCCCAGACCCCCAGTCCACCCAGGACAGGCCTGGAACACGATGAGATAGATGAAATTGGAAGTAAAACACTGGAACTTTCTGAAATGATGGATACAGAAGTGCAAAAATCAAGTGGAAAAGGCTATAGAGAAAATAATTTCTCAGGTACTAAAAGAAAGGCTGCTTAAAATCAAAGATATTAGAAAAGACACAGACCAAAAAAATAGGTGAACTTAGAAAGATGAAGGAAACAAAAAATACCCCAACATAGAAAAGAAATGGAATCTGTGAAACAGGTCCAAATAGAAATTCAATAGGTTAAAATATCCATTGAAAGGATATTCAACAGATTGAAAAATAGAGAAGAAAGAATATCCTGGTCTTGAAGACAGAAGAGCAGCTAATGATTATGAAAAGAAAAATATCTTAAAATTAGCAAGAGACCATCAAAAATCAATCCAAGAGCTACAAGATGAAGCAAAGAAGAATAACATAAGATTGACTGGGATCAATGGGAAAGCTGGAAACAGCACAAATGACATGAAAATAGTATTCACAGAAATAATGACAGAAGATTTCCCAAATGTCAATAAAGAATTTAATGTACAAATAAATGAAGCATATAAACTTCAAATATTTCTGACCAAAACAAAACTACTGCAAGCCATATAGTAATCAATATTCCAGAAATTTAGCATAAGAACAAAATATTAAAAGCTGTTAGACAAAAGAAACTGATCACCTATAAAGGAAAGGCCATCAGAATCATGGCACAATTCTCAATACAGAACCACAAGACAAGAAGAGCTTGGCATGAAGTATTTCACGTCTTGAATGAAAACAACTTTCAGCCCAGATTGATGTACTCCGCAAAGCTATCTTTCAAAATTAATGGAGAAATAAGATGCCTTCATGACAAAGAACAACTGAAGAGATTGGTGAATACTGAGCCAATGCTACAAAGAGTAACAAAAGATATTCTAGACATAGATAAAAATGACCACAATTCAAGGAACAACGACAGAAAGAAACCACCAGGTACAGCAAGCAATTAAACAAAGTGGAAAAGCAAGGAACCATCAGCAGGAAAATATCATGACCAAGGTAAGTCAACACCTATCAGTTACAACCATCAATGTAAACGGCCTCAATTCACCAATCAAATGAAGCAGACTGATACAGTGGATCAGGAAATAAGATCCAACAATATGTTTTATACAAGAAACACATTTAACTCAAAAAGAAATTTATAAACTGAAAATCAAAGAATGGAAAATAATCTTTCATACAACAGGAATCCAGAAAAAATCAGGAGTAGCTATTCTTTTTGCAGACAATGTCAACTTTAAGGCAAAAATGATAAAAAGGGGTAAAGAAGGTCACTACATACTTATTGGGGGAAACGTCAAGAGAAAGAGATAATAATCATAAATATATATGCACAAAATACAGAAGCACACAACTACTTAACACAATTATTATTGGACATGAAAAATCAAATAAGCAATAAAACTATTCTAACAGGAGAGCTCAATGGCCCATTGTCACAAAAAGATAGATCAACTAGACAAAGATAAGCAAAAAAATAACAGAACTGAGCCAAACCTGTGAACAAATGGACTTAGTAGATGTTTTTAGACTGTTCCACCCAACAACATCAAAATACACATTATTCTTAGCCGAACATGGAAGGTTCTCTAAATAGACCATGTATAAGCCCACAAAACATGGTTAAGTAAATACAAAGGAACTGAAGTTTTCCCGTGCAAAATATTGGACCACAGTGTAATGACATTAGAAATTAATTACAAAAGAAATCACAAAAACTCCATAAACTTATGGAAATTAATTAACACCCTCTTAAGCAACCAATGATGAAATAAAGTAAGAAATTAAACAATATCTACAACTAAATGAGAATGCACACACAACATACCAGAACCTATGGGACACAATGAAAGCAGTCTTAAGAGAGAAATTTATAGCAGTGAAGTCTCACATCAGGAAACAGAATAAGCACTAATATACAGTCTAATGTTACACATCAAGTTTTTAAAAAACGAAGAGCAAGACAAACCCAAAGGCCATAGAAGGGAGGAAATTATAAAGATCACAGCAGAAATTAACACAATGGAAACCAAAAAATTTACAAAGAATTAATGAGTTAAAAGTTCATTGCTTCAGAAAAATAAAATTGATAAACCCTTAGCCAACCTTATCAAAAAAGACTCAAATTCATGCATTGAGGAAAGATAAGGGTGAAGTCACTACAGATCCTGGGGAAATTCAGAAGATCATCAACACTTACTTTGAAAACCTTTATTCAGAAGAATTAAAAACATCATACTACAGTGATACTCATGCACCCATGTTCATAGCAGCACAATTTGTCATAGCAAAGTTTTAGAAAAACCCTAAATATCCATCAACTGAGGAGTGAATTAGAAAAATGTGGTATTTTTATACAAAGGAATATTACTGAGCTATAAAGTAAGACAAAATTGAAGCTTTCATAGGTAAATGGATGCAAGGAGAGATCATGCTTATAAGTGAAATAAATCAGGCCTGCATGCATTGTCTCCCTAGTGTAAGAACCTGAAAAGGTAAATAAAAGAGAAAGGAAGAATAGATATTGTGAAGGGGAAAGAAACAGCTTAATGGGTAAGAAAAACTGGAATGAGGGAAAAAAAGAAAAGAAAGAAAGAAAGAAGGAATTGCACACTTATATCTGGTAATATGAGCAACTACATTGAAGATAAGAATAAGTAATACAACAACCATTGTTGATTTCCTATCATCTTGTTTTGAAATTCTGTATTGTTTTCATACTTTTTGTGTTGTTTTTATCTTTGTTTTTCTTATTTTCTCTTTAAAATAAAAATAAAATATATGAATTAAATACAGATGGGTTAGCTGTAGCAGTGATTTAATAAAATATATGAATTAAACACAGATGTGTAAGCTGTAGCAATAATCACAAAAATTGGTTATTTTAGCTATCAAATAATTAAGAATTTTTTGAAATTTTAATTAATTGTGAACCACTGCTCTTCAGAATACAATATTAAGAGAATGAACAGAAAAACTAGAGACTATGAGGATGTCCTTGTCAGGTACTTCTTAAAGATTTCTAAACATATACCAAGATTACTTTAAAGTCAATAAAATGTAAATAACCCACTTAAAATGTGCAAAATATCTAGGCAGGCAGCCCACCAAAGAAGGTAAACAAATGATGAATGAGCATACGAAATATTATTCAAAACCATATATCATCACAAGATAAAAAGTGAAATAATCATGAAACACCATGGCAAACATCAGGACAGTGAAAGATCCCAAGCTTTGACATCAAATGCTGATGAAACAAATTCATTCATATCTGATGGGAATGTGAACTGCTGTAGTCAGTCTCAGGAAAACGGTTGGGCAACCTCCTATAAAACCGGACTTACACTTAACTATATTTTCCATCAATTGCAAAACTATGTATGCAGAAAATCCTGTAGATGGATGTTTATAGTATGTTTATTTACTCATATATAATTACACAAACATTAAAACAAGAAAGATGTCTTTCAAGAAACACTGGTGTATCTACATAATAGAATATTAGTCAACAACAACAAGCCCTGATATACACAGTTTCAGAAGTGAAGGAAACATAAGTGAATATTTCTAAGTGAAAGAAATCAGTCTTTGAAAGCTACACACTACTTGTTTCAAACTATGTACACTGGAAAAGACAAAACTATAGTAATAATACAAAGATCAGTATTTGCCAGGAGCTTAAAGATAGGAGTTCAGGAGCTGAAAAGACTTTTAGATTACGGATTTTTAGGGCAGTTCACTAATCCTATATAATTCTTCAATAGAGTACACTTGCCGTAACCCATAGTATGTAAAGACAAATAGTTATTCCTTAACATAAACCCATGCTCAAAACCTATAAAATGTAAACACAAAAAGGGATTCACTAACCTAATCTAATTTTAACTGATAATAATGTATCAATATTGGCTCATTTGTGCTTTTAGGCGAAGACTACCAGATATTCTTTAAATGTCTTAATCAGTTGTAGAACAAATAAAGTCCATGAATTCACAAAGATCACATCCTTTTTCTGGATATACAGGACAATTTTGAACAATAAAATTACTTGAAAATGCAGGAGGTAGATAGTACAAGCATATTCATATTCAAATTTGTGTATTTTGCATACAAAGCTATGGGTTTACATAGTGTTGGGAAGAATTCTGATTTTGATCTGGATAGTTTTTCACATAATTACATCAAGCTTTATGAAATTAAGTAAATGACTAAAATATCACATCTATTTTATTATTTTGAGCTTGTTATTTTTTCACCATACACATGATGTAACTATGTCAATTGGAATAACTGACAATTTTATATTCTCCTGCAACAAGAATCTATCCTTACTAATTTACATCTTTTCAATAAAAGCAATTAATTCACATTAATGATTCATAAATATAGTTAAGAGACAAAATAAGACAGACATCAAATAAGTATTTAATTTTTAATTGGTTATTTGCAGAAAAATCTAGACTGTCATATCTATAGTTTTACACAGCAGAAACTTAAATAATGAAATTAATAGGAAACCTCAGAGAAAATGATGCTTTTATTTTCTCTATTATCATGAGAGAATGACTTTCAATATAAGTGAATATGTATTTTTAAGTTAGTATTGACCAAAATATTTATGTAGTATCTGATGTTTTATATTGACAAATACAAATTGACACGTCATTTTTTTATTTGATGACTAATACCCTCAATTTGAAATGTAGACTGTAACTCTTATCTCTCTGTGTTATCCCTGATAAAATTCTCCTGCCTGAGAACTTTTTAGAGATTTGTGTATATCACTCTCATTTTTTTCTGACATGTGTCTCACTATATTAATCATTTTCCAAATTTTCTATATTTGGATGTAATTGTACACAATTTTAAACTTCTGTGACTTGTTTTCATTCAACATAAAGTATGCATGTAGCTCATTCATATTAATGCATTTAACATTTTCCACCCCTGGATTACTGGATTTGCTACCTTTATAGTATCATACTGTAGATGTATTTGGCTGAAAATTAATACTCGGATCCTATAAATATTCTTGAATATATTTAGTAGAAAACACATGTTACTCTTTTCCTAGAATAGATACAAGTCTGTTGTTCTAGTTTCTGATTTGTATTTCTAGTCCTAGAAATACAATTCAATTCTCCTTAGTTTGAATCCTCATACAATCTGGATGTGGTCCAACTTTTTCCTCCATTTATTTCTGGAACAGTGAACACAGTTGTTGCTTGAATTTGTTCTTCCTAATTGTAAATGAAGTTAAAATTCTTTTCATTAATTCATTGTCTGCTGTTATTATTCCTTAAAATGTGTACTTGATTTTGATTCATTATAGCATATTGAGTATGACTTAGTAAAACTCTCTAGAAATTTGAATTTCCAATTCTTGATTATTTTATCTGTATATGTTTTTCTATATTGTCTAGCAAATTACCACACAGTAGCTTAAGTCCATGAAGTGCATCTAATGGCATCTATGAGTCATGAGTCCAGGTGCTTTTAACTAGGACTTCTGCATTAGATTCATAAGGCCAAAAGCAAGGAATCAGGAGGCTGGTCAGACAAGATTTTCTTCCATACTCTTTCAATTTGTCAAAAGAATTCATTTTTTTACAGGAGAATAACTAAAGTTCTTGTTTTCTTATTAACTGCTTTCATGGAACATCATCAGCTTTAAGAGGCCACTTTTCAGTCATTCTCAAGTTGTTCATTTCATAACCCTCTCCCCCACGGGACAGTCAATGTTTCAAGTTTGAAAAGAAATAGTACTTAGGCAGCTTTACAATTCTTTGACTTTTTCAGTCTTTGAATTCCATCTGGACCCCTTCTTAAAAGGCCTATTAGATAAGGCGTATTCAAGGAATAAAAATTTTACAGGAAAACAGAAGTATTAGGGCCCATTTGAACATCCTGCGTACCCAGTTATTTAAGTTCCACATTTTTTTCTAGTTTGTGCCGCATACTTTAATTTAATAATCGAAGCTTTTTGACATAAAAATGATGTTAATTAAAATTTTTCCTGAGCTGTGGTTTGTAACTTATCTTTAGAAGTAAATCCCTCTACCAATGAAGATCTTAAAGATTTTTTTTTGCGATTAATTCTTCTTCTAATATGAATCTGTTTTAAATTTATAGTAAAAGTTTTACATGTACGATGTCATACAGGTTTTGAAGTTATGTGTTTATTCAGTCTGATTAATAATTCCTCCACTGTTGTTTGCAGATTACTTAAAACCTATTCTACATCGTGTCATAATAAAATATTTTTTTCAAAATAACAATTTCTGTATTGTTTTATTTGTCACTTTGAACCATTGATATTCATTGATATTAATTCCAACAATGCAATAAACTATATCTTTAATATGTCCCATTAGTTTTTTAGTCTTTCCATGTTCAAATGACTTTTTCAGCATTATAATAAGTTGTTTTCATTTTACATTTTGAAAAATAAGCTTCTATAAATAATCATTTATATTCTACTATTTAATATGAAAGAAATAATGTATGGTAAATCTCAGATTTTGGAAAATATCTGAATTTATTTTTCCATTCCAAAAATGATTTATTTTATTCATTTATTTTTTGTCTCTTTGAGACAGGGTTTCACCAGGCAGTTTAGGCTGACCTGGAAGTCACTTTGTAGCCCAGGCTGGTCTCAGACTCACAGTGATCCTCCTGCCTCAAGCTCCCCAGTGCTGGAATTACAGGAGTGTGCCACCATGCCTGGAACAAATGAAAAATTTTAAATGTATAATTAACTGAATGAAAGTTAAAATTATTGTATCTCCCTCATGGATGAGGTCATTATACTCAAAAACATTTTGTTTAAATTAATTCCTGTGAATTTCATACGTTTATGTTCTCTCATTATGTTAACCCTGTTTTTAATGTTTTTAATGTTTGTAACTATTTAATTGAGGACAATACATAACTAGTTTTATTTGTGTCATATATTTACTCAGAGTGAGATGTTTTATTTTGACAAGCTAATAATTTACATATAAATTTATATAAAATGAAATAAAATAGAATTTGTGACTGCAACATTTTCTGTTTCATATTGTTCATTTTCTTTGAGTTTCTAAAGAAATATTTTTTCTTATTTGATGATTTCTTCAAGTAATTTTGAGTCCAAAAATCTTTGGAATTTTGAGACATCACCATGAACATTTCTGTGAGTGTTTCCTTTAACTACATTAAAAACTGGTCGATGCAGTCTTTTACCTAGCAATATAGGACTGAAGAATTCTTTATTACTACTATACCTTATTACTACTACTTTTGTAAAGTATGAGGGAACTTTTCCATTTTTATGTGCTCAGTTATGCTATTTTAATGCCTCCAATTAGAACGTGTATCACTGTTATTTTGTAAACACAATATGTACTTAAATTTGTCTTTGTATGTTTAAAATTTTATTAGATTTTATCTTTAGTTAGAGAGTAATCATATTTTACATTTCTCTATTATTTTGACTTACTCTTTAAAGAGCCTTTGGTGACACTATTAACTATTAATCCACTAACCTATGTAAATTGAAATTAAAGTGTTCATATTTCCCTTCTTTTATACATATATTGTTCAAATCACCATATGCCTCATATTTAGAAATTTAGTTCTTTCTCAAATCTTTCAAGTCAATGGCACCGTTTTGTATTCTCTCCATCATTTTGATAGTCTGTCTACCTTAAATCTATCGTACGTGAACTCATTATGTATTTGGTCTTGACAGTACCTATAATTATTTTTAACTTTCTTTTTTAAGCAAGTTCATTGGTACAGCTTACATATATATATAATGATCACATTCATCAGAAGAAACTTACACCTGTGCATAACAGATTTTGATTTCCTTTTTTTCAAATTACACTCCCGTCCCTTCAACCTTTGTTGCCCTCCTTACTTATAAAGCCTTATTCCCATTCTATCCTTCTTTTCTGATTTTTTACTTTTTCCTTTCTTCTCCAAACCCCTAGTTTCCACTTCCTTTTTAACAATTTCCTCCTATTTCACAGTGCCTATTATACATTTTCTTTCTTATTTACACTTTCATTTTCTCACACCATGGAGACAGTATGATATTTTCAAATGCGTGTCTGATTTATTTCACTTAAGACTATGGCCCCAAGCTCCATCCATTTACCTAGAAATGTCTCAAGTTTATCCTGTATGCCTGAGTAGTACTCCATTGTATAAAAAATCTCCACATCTTCTTCATCCATGCATCAGTTAATCAGCATTTGGGTTGTTTCCAAGATATAGCTATTATAAACTGTGTTACTATAAACATGGGTGCACTTATATTGCTCTAGCACAATGCTTTTAATTCTTTTGGGAAGATACCTAGAAGAGGAATAGCTGAGTCAAATAGAATCTTTACTCCTAGTTTTTTGAAGAACCCCCGCACTGATTTCCATCGTGGTTGCACTAGTCTGCACACCCACCAACAGTAGAGACTTGTTCCTTTTCCCCTACAGACCCTCCAGCATGTGTTACTGGTTAATTTCTTGATTATAGCCATTTTTTGGCAGCTAGCTGGAAGCTCAGCATTGTTCTAATTTGCATCTCTCATTCAACGGGTGATGTTGGACATTTTTTCATATATTTATTTGTTGTCGGTATTTCTTCCATTGAGAAGTGGGTATTCATCTCAGATGCCCTATTTGGACTGGATTTTTGAGTTTGGTGGTCTGATTTTTTTCAAATGTTTATATGTTCTGGATATACATCCTTTGTTTGAGGACAGTTAGCTAAAGCTTTGTCCCACTCTGTGGGTTGTCTTTTAACTCTGTTGGTGATTTCCTTGGGTGTGCAAAAGCTTTTCAATAAGATGAGATCCCAGGTGTTCATTCTTTGTGGTATTTCCCACGAATCTGAGTTTTATTTATGAATGAAGTCTTTGCTTACACCTATGTCTTGAAGAGTTCTGTCTACTTTCTCTTCCATCAGAGTTATTGTTTTGATTTTAATATCTAGATCTTTGATCTATTCTGGTTTTATTTTAGTACATGGTGATAGACATGGATCAAGCTGGGAAACAAGTATTACTCTGATATCAAAACCTGAGAAAGACCCAACCAAAACAGAAAATCTCCTTAATGCACACAGACTTAAAAGTCATCAGTAAGATACTGTCGAACAAAATGAAGAATATCATCAAGAAGAATATACACCATGACCAAGTAGAATTCATTCAAGAAATGCAGGGATTATTCAACATACACAAGTCAATAAATGTAATATACCACATTACGGAGCCAAAGATCACATGACCATCAGATGATCACCTCAGTAGACAAAAAAAAAGCATTCAGCAATGTCCATTCATGATAAAATCCCTACATAGAATCATAATAAGTGGTCTTTTTCTCTATCTGATAAAAGTCATTTATGACAAACTAATAGCCAAGATCATATTAAATGGTCAAAAACTGAAAATTTGTATGCTAAAATCAGGAACAAACCAAGGATCTACTCTATCACCACTCTTATTCAATATAGTTCTGGAAACATTAGCCAGAGCTATTAGACAAGACAAAGAGAAATAAAAGGAATAAAGATAAGAAAATAATTTACATTATCAATATTCACAGAGGACATGATACTATACATGAAAGACCCTAGAAACTCCACACAAAGACTTTTAGATTTAATGTGCAAATTTAGTAGCACAGTTGGATACAAAATGAACACTCAAAATTTGGTTGCATTTATGTACACAAATAAGAAATTGACTCAGAAAGAATTGAGGGAAACCACACGTTTAACAATTGCACAGAAATAAAGTGAAATATGTAAGAATCAGTCTAACAAAGGATGAAATCTCTACATTAAAAAACCACGGTACTCTAATAAAGCTCAGAGAAGGTATCATCAGAAAGTGGAAAGATATCCTTTTATCTTGGGTAGGAAGAAACAACATGGTAAAAACAGCCATACTTCCAAAATTGTTATACAGACTTAATGCAATCTCTATCAAAATTTCATTAGTATACATCACAGAATTAGAAAAAACATTCTTAAAATTCATTTGAACCAGAAGATACCAAGAATAGCAAAAAAAATTCTAGGCAACAAAGTCAAAGCAGGGGCATCATCATTCCTGACTTGAAATTATATACAGAAGTACTGTTATAAAAACAGCATGGTACAGGCAAAGCACGCACACACATACACACACACACACACACACACACACACACACACACACCCCAGACCTGAAAAGATTGGAAGTTGCCGAAACAACTCCAAACACACTCATCTATCTTATCACCTTATCTTCAAAGAAGGCCGAACATGTTCACTGGAAGAAAAGTAACTTCTTTAATAAATATACAGGGAGAACTGGCTTTCCACGTGTTGAGACATCTGGTTGGGCAGAGTTTGAAACGTTACTCCATAGTTCTGTTCCTCAATTTCCTTACTTGACAAAGGAAAAGGATATTGTAAACAACAGTCTTTAAATGCCTCTTTTTCTTTAAGCAAAACATATTTAAAATAATATACTTTTAGTTCTAATACTTGACATTGAGCAGTGAAACTGATTTGGTAAAAGTAGGCTGCAAGTCCCATGTCTGAACCCCTCTCTGCAGCTGCATAATCCCAAAGAGCAAGTGAGACCTGTTTGTGTAATCCCATGGTCATGAAAGTAGTTTTGAGTGTCACTTTCCCTAGAGATAATTTATTATGTCACATAAGATACACTGTTGTTCAGCTCTGGAGCCCAACTGACATTTTCATGAGTAAAACAGTTCAGTACCTATCACAACCGACCTCTGAGAGATTATAAGAAACCTGTGAACCACTCACCACTATTTTATAGTCCACATAGAAAGTTCCTAAGGACAGCTCTGCTGGGTCAACTCTTCTTATTCCGAAACATTCTTTCAGATAAACTTTATGGAAGGGATTTATTCCCATACACTGTTCCCAGAAAGTCACAGGCTAAATACAGAGTTCCCCAAAGAAATAAAATACAATTTAGTGAGAAAGTTTGTTCATAACTCTGTATTGTCTGTACTGTTCTTTTGCTATTTTGTAAAAGGTTGTCTGTCTGTTGTTTTCCTCTTATTTTTAAGATAAAAAAATTTTTTTTTTCTGTTTCCAAAGGATAAACACCTTAGAAGATTTTCAGGGTTGTTTGTTGTTTGTTTTGAGGGGACAAAAATGTGTCTGGCTATAACATGTGGTTATCAGTTTTGCTGTTACAGTAAATCCTAATCTCACTTTACTGAATGACACAGAAAACCTTGACAAATTTCTTTTCTAATTCTCGGGCTTGTTGCTTTTCTATATCTCAAGTAAACAAGTTCCCTTCTTTGTGCAACTAGGAAGCTTGAGAAATAATGTGCAAAATTCTGTGATTAGAATTTGATTGCAAGTTTTCAAAATACTACAGTATTGCTATAGTAATTTAAACCTATGTAATTAACTAAAATGTTAATTCAAAAATTAAACAAGTATCTATGTGAATATGGAACATACAAACTTCAAAGGAAAATAAAGCCTTTCATGTAATAACTACTAAGTTGAAGGTGGAAAATCAGTCTTGATTCTGTAAGGTACTTTTAGTATGTATATATTATCCAGCTTTTACTTGAGAAAGAATTAGAAGTTTGATTTATGGCTAAATTTGAACTTTTCCTGTAAAGCACAAGTTAGCTATTTGTTTATTTTGTTTATTTATTTATTTGCTATTGGTTTTGGTCATTAACAGCAAAGGAATGATGAGCAGTATTAAAAGATACTTTGATTTCACAGATTTTTTTTAGAGAAAGTTCAGGTTAAATAGAAGATAAAATTGTTAGAAAGAAGTAAATACATTTACACTTCAGAGTTTGACCTTTCTGATAATATCTGATTAAGCAATATTATATTTCATTTTTTCATGTCTTCTGAAGGATATATATATATATATATATATATA
>NW_004955406.1:28753118-28756812 GCF_000276665.1 Chinchilla lanigera | reverse complement strand
AATGTATAAATTCACTTTCAGTATAAATAGAGTATTAACTGTCAGAGACAGTCATTTATTTTATGGAATGATTTTCCTCTGAGAAGTTACATTTTGAATTTCCCACTCAATTTTCAATTTTACTTTTATATTGCTGAATATCACTTTATAAAAATCCAGACTTGATTGGGTTGTGAAAGCTACAAATGAAGTTGTCCAAGTAAAAAGCAGTGTTTGCTCTTAGTTGTTGATTAAATCAAGCAATTCTTATTAAACATTCTGCCAAATACTTTTAGTGTGACATAAATCATGGATATGTGCTTTAACTGAAGAAATAAATGTTTATTTTTGCTTTTGAATTATGTTTTATAGTTAAAGAATATCTATTTATGTTATATTTCACTTGGTTATAACCAAAATGTTACATAAGTGAACACAAATATTTTAGAATTTCACTGCCAACAATGCCTTCCCCATTGTTTCCTGAATGGAGAAAACATGATATGATAGGTTACATACCACTTGAGTTTGAGCTGCACATACTAAGGATATGTGTTTGTAAAATATTCTGAAGCTGACTATATGTCATATTCAGCAACATAATAAATCCGGAATTATTATTTTCATAATTATTAAACACAGAAGCAGGACTGCAAGCTCAAGAACCTGAACAACTTATTGATTCAAAAAAAAGAAGTAATTTTAAAAGGGCTTGGCATGTAGCTCAGTGCAAAGGCCCTGGATTCAATCCCAGTATTATAAATCAATAAATAATAGCAAATTAGTTTTAAAAAGCCAGACAAAAATTGTATTTGAACTACAGTGATCCCTCACCTATCACAGGGGCTGTTTCAGAGACCCCCACAATAGGTAAAAATCTGTGAAGTAGTGGCATTATACTTATTTTATTATTTATATATATTTTAAGGCTTTGTAAACCCTTTCCACATTCCAATAAATCTTTCCCACCCTCTTATTAACCTTTCCAACACTCTTCTAAACTTGTCATATGCTCTTAAACACTTTCTACATTCTCAAACCTGTGTATGGGCGCAGTGTGGGTGAGCAAACAGAATGATGCTATGATCACTGAGCAAATCAGAGTCTAAGATAGAGAACACAGTGCTGTGATTGGTTGCCTTCCACTGCATCAGCCAATAGTGTTCTGTGCACAATCTCACACTGGCAAATTTGCACAAGTGGTAGTAGTGTATTGCATTTACGTTGTGTAGAGTATAGTATTATACTGCATTTTCTTTTCATTGAATATTCTTTTAATATGTTTGAAAATGTTTTTTACATTTTTAAAAATTTTAGGCAAAAATAAATAAAAATTATAAATATTATACAAATACCTATATACTGCAAAATTCTGCAATATAGCAAAAGCTCTGTGATGCAGAGATAGATATATTTTTTAAAAAGCCCATGGTACAGTGTAGCCCTAATAAGTGAACCACGATATAGCCAGGAACAAGTGTAATTTGAACCTTACATTTCCACTTTAGGACAAAACAAGAAGCAGTAGCATGAAAAACAATCACTAATTTTGCGTGTGTTTGCAGAACATAAAGAAATCTGTGCAAGTGACCTTCAAGCTCTTTGCTGCCTGCCCTGATAAGGCGAGTAGAGGTCTGAGAATAATGTGATTTAATTGCAATATGACCATGGAAACAGGAAAAATTTAAAGGTTTTCCTTCTCTAAGCAACAGCAGTCAAGGATTTGTGGATGCAAGTAACACTCCTCTCTGCTCAGTCATTGTGGGTGTGCAGGATATTTTCCTTAGTGGATGGATGTGGTAGGAGTAAGAGTTTATATTTATAAAATAGAACATGTGCACAGTGCAGAGAGATATGCATGCAAGGGAACTGCCAATCATTTAAATTTGTGACAATTCTTCCAGTTTAAGAAACTTTTACCCACGCAAGGTGACACACGCCTGCAATTTCTTCACTCTCTGAAGGAAGGTTGCAAGTTTCTGACCAGCCTGGGCAATTTAGTGATAGCAAAACCATATCTTAAAAAGGAGGGTGGGGGAATGGAAACTTAGCCCAGTATAAATGGCCTAAGCTCAATGTCCAGTATCAAAAGGGAAAAAAAATCTTCTATCTTAGCAAATTTCTCACAAAAATATTTAAAAAGAGAGATTTCAAGATTTAATCCCAACAGAAAATAAATTGAAAAAAATGAAAACATAAAAAGAGGACCTGAAATTTTATGCCTGGGGGCCAGGGCTTAGCTTAAGGGCACAGCATGTGTATAGCATAAGCAAGCCTTGAGTTCTATAAATAAAAAAAATAAATAAATTCCATAACCATTCCTTAAAGAATTAAACTAATTCTGCTATTTTAATTTTTAAAAGTTACTATATTGAAATTTATTCAGTGATATTAATGTCTTCCCGTAAATTACTGAATTACTTACATGATCTCAAATTTTGATTAAGGATAACCCCAGGAATTATTGTTGGGATGTAGATGGAATTACTGACAATCTTATGGGAAGGATGAATATTAGGAAAAATGCAATTTTTCCTAATTTAAAGACATACAGTGAATCACCAAAAGTATTCACTAGAAGGTGCACTATTTTGTTTTTTTAGCTTGGGTATGCCAACTATATTTGATGTTTGAATTCACATGAAATTTATTCAAATTATTTCTTCCACTTGAGGAACTTATGTTAACTTGATAATTTCTCTATAGAGAAAATTATTGAGTAATATGTCTCTGTATAAGATACATTGTAATAACTATCACTAAATAATTTTCCAGCATTCACATGGAAATGCAAGACCAAGACATTGATTTTAGACTACCAGATTGTGATTGCTACAGTATCACAGCAATATACATCTTACTCAAGAAACTGACAGTAATCAAGAAGTCACAAAAGGTAAGTTATTTTAAGAATAGACAATCAAATACATATCACCAAAGCATGAGTTTTTCTAATTAGATATTAAAATTTTAACTGATTGCTTACTGTCTTTGTCTCTTATTGAATACCTAAAACTTAAGTTTCCACTAATGAAATTAAAGTACACTTATTTTATGCTTTACTCTTATACCCCAAGAATAGAATCATAATGTTTTAAAAGTTAAAGAAATAATCCCGAAGAACATAAAATTAATTTAATTAAATGCAATCGCCCAAATGCATAAACATCCATGTATTTCACCTTCATAAATAACATCCTAGAATTTTCTAATTCTTCTAATGGCAATGAAATATCTAACTTTTCTTATACAATTAAAAACATAAATAGAACCCATCATTTATAGCAGAGTTGACATATTATACAATCTTTAAACTCTCCCTACATTCAATATTTATCAGTAATTTATAGATCATTAAATCTAAAGGCAAGTTAAAGACATACAGTGAATATCAAAAAATATGTTTAATTCAATATTTTCTCATTAGAAAGCCATATAGATGACTAGGTACACTTGGCTGCCCTGTATACTCCATTAAATAATATATAATGGAGTAGTGGATGTTTAAAAGAAAGCTTCATAAAATGTAAACTGTAAAATGAAGGCAAAGAAAAATTAAAAACATCTCATTGGATTAATAGTTTTTCATTATAAATATTTATTAGTTTTTCCTTAAAGACAAAATCTATTGTAAAAGAATCAAGGGAAAGGGTCGGGAACGGAGAAGAGAGGAGAGGAGAGGAGAGGAGAGGAGAGGAGAGGAGAGGAGAGGAGA
>NW_004955406.1:28741076-28753018 GCF_000276665.1 Chinchilla lanigera | reverse complement strand
GGGAGGAGAGGAGAGGAGAGGAGAGGAGAGGAGAGGGGAGGAGAGGAGAGCACAGCAGATCTGTTGAGAGTTTAATTTGATACAGAGTGTCAAAATATTTAATAATTTAGATAATTTTGGGTATAGGACAAAATATTGCTGGCAATGAACTATTATTTCTCAAGAGAAAATTGATATTTATATTTATATTACAGAATGAAGCAATCTATGACATTTCTTTTAATGTCCATTTTGCATCCTAAAATTATCCTTTGTATTTGACTTGTTTTAGGTTTCAATGGCCTTGTTTATTAATAAACATTTTTAATTTAAAAAATACTCTAAAATACAGTGCTCTAATATAACTCAATGTAGCAAAAAAAAAAAAAAAAACATAATAGCTTAACCTTGTTGTTTTTTTTTTTTTGAGGGGGTGGGATTTTTTTTTTTTTTTTTTCTGGTACAGGGAATCAAACTCATGACCTCATGATTGCCAGGCAGGCTCTGTGCCGATGAGCTAAATCCCCAGGCCCTTAATAGGTTTACCTTGGTAGTAGCATATGTATCCGTCAACATGTGAATGGATAAATAGAATATGCTATTTACACACTGTTGAATACTACTTTGCCATAAAGAAAGATAAAACTTGAGTTATTGTGGGGAAAATGAAAGCACTTTGAGACCACAGTGTTAAGTAAAATAAATCAGATATGCCAACTTAAATATTGCAAGGTTTACCTCTATGAGACATCCAATTTATAAGTAAAGAATGAAGTAAAAGTTAGTTAATGGATTGTAGGATGATTGATCTTTCTCAAATGGGAAGGGGATCAAGAAATGGAGAGAAGTAGATTAAGGGGACGGAGAAGAGATGAAAAAGAAATTAAAATGTGTTATGTGCATGTACAGCCCCACAGAAAGAATGCAAACATGATGTGTTGCAAACCTATACTAATAAAAAAATTTTAAACATATGTAACATAATTTATCATAGCTCAATTATCTTACTGAAGCAGAAGTTCACATTATTCCTTTAACTTTTTATATATTTTATTTATTTTGTTTTATTTTTTGTCTTTTTGAGACACGGTCTAGCTATGCAGTTCAGGTTGGCCGTGAGGTCACTTTGTAGCCCAGGCTGATCTCGAACTCACAACAATCCTCCTGCGTCAGCCTCCCGAGTGCTGGGATTACAGGCATGCACCACTAACTTTCAAAACCAATTTATTTCTTTTTGTAAAATGTCATTTTTTAAAGAATATGGGTTACCAATTTTACAGAGCAGTACTTCTAAAATATGTGATGCGGGTCCTGAGAGAGGGTGAAATTGATGGCACACTGACATCAAATACAAGCCTTGATTTCCCATCCTGGGTGCCCTGGATGCATTATGTGAAGCTTTATGTGATCCCAGGCACTGAGCTGGGAAACACTCACAGGTATCAGCACAAGCCCTGCTCAGCCATGCTGGGCTTCTCATCACCATGGCTCCCTTGTCCAAGTAAGTTCAACAAGAAAACTTTGGAAAGGAAAAAAAGTGATTAAAAAGGGAACAAAAACATCATTCAGAGGAAACTATTACTATATTTTTGCACATCTCTTTTTAACCAATATGTATGTAAACATACAAATTGTAAATACAAGCATATATTCATATGTATATGTAGGATAATTTTTATTCTAACTTACTAACTGTTCTTACAATTAGCTCATATAGTACAGTAACAATTAGAAATCAGTTAAACCACATGTAACTAGCTTTATCAGATACCTACTAAGGTGAATCTTGGTAAGTTGAGGATGAGGACAAAAGGTCACGCCTACCTGTGACAAAGGGTGGAATCACCACTATCAGGGCAAGAAAAGTTTTAAGAAGGAAAACAGCCACCCTATTTCATAAACTTTTACAGTTTGACATTTGTTTACTAAGAGACATATAGATCATTATTATTAGAAAACTACTGTGCATGTGGAAAAGTCAGTTAAAGACAATAAACTCCCATCTTTGCAAACACTACATAACACCTTTCATGTGTTGATGGAACCCAATATATAAACTGAACATGAAAATGAATAGGTGTATTCCCTTCTTGACAAAAGAGGCTAATGGAACTTACCCAGCTAAAACTTTTCACATTAAGTTGAAATTATACCTCTAAATCTCTGAAGTAGTGAAAGCTAGGCATACCTCTTCTATGTTAAGACACTGCGAAAATATTGGCCAAATAAAGATTTATAAGATGTCATTGAAAGCGTTCACTCTAACAGTAAAGAAGAGAGCAGGATGGTGAAATGATGGTTGGGATTTAAAATAAATCACATGGCACCACAATAATTCCACAGCGGTTAGATTTCCTTTACCATCCTGCTCCTGGCATCACGTCATCTTCTCTTTTTGGAAAATAATTGTTCTTCACAGTAAAGCAGCTCAGAACTTAAAGTTATAAGAAAATATTAAGAAAGAATTGACTAAAAATAGGAAAGATTAAATCAGGTAAATGGATTTTTAAATTTAAAGAAAATTGATATTTTGTCAGCATATTATTGAAAAGTTTAAAAAATCATACTAAAGAGTGATTTTTCATACTATGAAAATTGTAAAAGAGGTCTCAGTAGTAAATAGATATTGATTACTGCTGGAAAAGTATTTAGATATAATTACCATAGCATCTTTTCAGTTATTATTATTTTTAAAATTTTCACAAGGAAAAATGAAGCTGACCCCAATGATGAAAATTCCTTTCTCTGAACATGAAGTGTCTCTGTTCAGCACACCACCTTATTCTAACCCAGTGGTCTTTATTGCCCAATACTTTCATGTAGTCTCAAAAGTATACAGAAAAATAAATTAAATAAATATAGTTTTAAAAAATTAAGTCTTTCTTGTAGTTAAGGAAATTGGTATTTAGATTTTGACCAGTTATAAGTGCATCAAGGTACTGGATTAATTGTCCCACAGTGGAAACCAAGTTCTCAACCACCTTGAAATTTACAGTGTGGCTTTATTTGAAACAAGTATCATTGCAACTTAATCAGGTAAAGATCTTAAGATAGAATCATAGTGGATTTAAGGTGTCCTTTAAACCCAGTGACCAATATCCTTTCAAGAAGAAAAGGTGCAGTAACAGAGAAAAGGCCAAGAGAAGACAGGTGCGCTGTGGTGTGATGTATTTATGAGTCAAAGGGTGTCCATGAATTGCCAACAACCACCAGAAACTGTAAGACGGAGACAGAACCGGTTCTGCCTCAGAACCTTAACAATTAATCAACCCTGCAAACCCACCAATTTTGAAATTTTGGCCTCCAGAACTAAGACAAGAAGTTTAACTTGTTTTATGCCATCCTATTCATAGTACTTTGATGCAGCAGATCTAGGAATATAATACAATCATTACAATAAAGAATTAGAAATTTATTCATACCTATACCTGGTACAATGTAAATGAGTATCTAACAACCTCTATGCAATGAGTTTTGTGCCTCGTACAAACTTTCTTTATTTTCTCTCATTTTAACCCCTGCCTCCTAGTATTGGGAACAAAGTTTAAAAACCATGAGATTACTGTATTGATATCCTATGGATTGTGGGTTTCTAATCTGTGTTCCTTGTCAAAGGGAACAGACTGAGTGACCAAACAGGGCATAATTAAGTGTCCAGTATGTGCGTATGAATGCTTTTCTCTTGGTTCTGTCTCACAACTATATTTCATGTTAATCTTATAGAACACTGTCAGTTTGTTACTTAACAATTAAACAAAAATAACTAAATTTGAAATTAATTCAGTTACATGCTGGATGATGTTTTGATAAGGAAGCCATTTAGTAATTATTTGGGTAAAAGGTAAATAGAACCTAAAGTAGAGGGGTACTTGAAGTTCAGGACCAAGAATGAATTTATGCGGGTTTATCCAGCTAATTCTTTTCATTGATTCTAAAACACATTCTAGGGGAGGAGAGGTTCTTTAACAAATGGTGCTGGGAAAGCTGGATATAACAGATTGAAAGTAAACACCTATACTCATCCTATACAAAAAGTAACTAAAAAGTAACTAAAAAGTAATGAAAACATTAAAAGCAAAAAGAATTATTATTTGCTCATTGAACAATTGTTTGGCTTGAGGCTGTAGCTCACTCAATAGTAAAATAAAAATAGTATATAGGTCTGTCAGTATTCAGGGAAAATGGGCATGACTGCATAGTCTATCTAAAACCTATCTACATGTAAACAATTAGAATAAATACTTAACAAGATCTCAACTTCTGAGGTCAATTTAAAAACCAATTCTAATTTATAAACATTTTTTTTTCTAATTTTCTCTTACTGTATTATGAGATTTTTCCCTTGCCTTACATCAAGCTCCTCACTTCTCCTGGACTGAAAGTGACCGGGGATTTAGTGGGTGTTACACTTCATTAATGGCTTTCCTCTTGGAGGGTGGGCTCAGGCATTTCACAGTATGAGGAATACAGAATAAGAAATCAGAACTGAGCTCTAATGATCACATAATTGAACTAACCAAAAAAGAACAAATCTATCACAGGTGAACTGCAGTGTCTCAAAACTCTGAGTGGATTTGTATTTACAGTATGAATTATTTTCAAAGTCAGCTAATAGTGAGACAAGTATCTAAATAAATCTATCCAATCTCTTAGACTCATTTCAGATTTTGTGGAGAGATGAATACCAAAATCTGCCTGCTTACATTTTTTTCTCACAAAAGTAGAGTTTATTGACATTGTGTATCTAAATATATACAAATATCTAGTCATATTTGCCTCTCACAAAATTTATTTTGCCTTGTGCAAATCTAAAGCAAAGCATAAAAATCTGCTAGATTAAATTTTAATTTTAATTTACTTTATTTTTAGCTGGTATATAAAAGTAAGATTTATACATATTTATGGAGTAATAGAATATTTTGCTACATGTGTTTAATATGTAATGTTTAAATGAAGTTAACATATCTAATGTCTCCAAACATTTACAATTTTCAATGATAAAAATGTTCAAAATCCTTTTTTCTCTCTGACAATTACAGAGAAAAAAAAGAAATACACTGAACGTATTGTTACCTAGAGTCATTGTACTGAGCAGGAAGACTCCAGAACAATCTCTCTAGCATCTGAGTGTAACTTAGTACCCACTGACCAGCCTTCCCCTGCACTCCCTTTGCCCACACTCCCTGGCCTCTGGTAACAAAATTTCTACTCTCAAATCCTATGTTGTCAGCTTTCTGTATTCCAATTATGACTGCGATCACATCTTTCTGTGTCTAACAGGTACCAGATTTTTTGTTATTAATATCATCATATTTTCTACTGTACTGGGGATTGAAGACGGTGTTTTACATATTCTAGGCAACCATTCTCTCACTGAGATACACCCCCAACCCATCCTTGCTTAATTTTTAAGAAGAATTAAAAGCATTGCTAAAGATAACGAGTAATTTGAAAATATTATTTGTAAAAATTAAAAATAGATATTAATAACACTGAGAAAACCTCATAGGCTTTAAAGCATATTTTATATGTGAGAATAAATTTCCTGTTGTAAAAGAGAAGCAGTGTCTATCAGCTCTTGTTTGGTCATAAAAATTCAGTTACTGATAATTCATTTAGGAATGAAGCTTTGGTTGAATGGAGCCATCCATTCCTAATAGCCTGTGGTGCCATAAGACTCACTGTGAACAGGTGATGATTACAGTACTTAGCACTTCTGGAGAATAAAACTATAGTGACTATAATCATTCTAAAAATTACTTCATAAGTGTCACACTGTTAATTACAGTTCAAAGAATTAGCATCTGGTTGAAGTTATAGGGGTAGCTTTGAGGAATTGGTATTACAGGAAATGCATTTAAAGAACCTTTAATCACAACATAAAATGTTCTCTGCTTGGCTCTGGGTGCTCTTGTACTGTACATCACACCTGCTGTTTACTAAAAGTGCCAGAGTATAAAAAGCAATTGGTAGTACATTTCTGCAATGGAATATAGAAAACAGTATGATTTAACCTTACAGTCATTACAGCTCCTGAAAGAAACTGAAATTGTGGGACATTTAATGAATTTTTAAGTTTCAGTAAGATTGAAGGTGTAACTAATTCACTTGTAATCATTTGGTCTCATTTATAATTAGCATGTAAATGTGATATGAAATTACCAAGAAAAGTTAAATGACATAAACTTTTTTGCATATACATAGACTGTGCAAGGATAAAGTATTCACAAAGGATCTTTGTGAAAATCATTTCATATCTGCTGACCCACTAATGAGATATTCTGAAAATACTGGCTTGGCTTTTCAATTTAGAAATTAGTCTTTGAAAAAAACAATGAAGAGAAAATCTATAAATATATACATTTTGTTTAACATACAAGTAGGATTGAAATCAATAAAGATTTTTTTTCCTTGAAATACTGTTAGGAAAACATGTTATCATTTAGCAAAAAGAAAAGGCATAAAAACATAAAAAGACTAATGATAAAACAAATATAAAATAAGTAATTAAGTGAAAAGATGAAAATTTTTAACTAGAATACTAATTCCATATGAAAATTTCTATTGTGTAATTTTACAGTACAAACATTAATAAAAATGCTAATAGGGTAAAACCATTTTACCAAACTTAGAAACAATGTAACACACCTACAATACAAACTGTGAGTCAGGTCTGACCCCTGACTGGGGTTCCTCTGGGGAAAGTTTGTTAGTGGCCTGGGCCTGCTCTGCCATGCCCAGCCCAGGGGGCCTCCCTGGGACTTGCCCCACCTGTTCTGACTGGAGACTGCTGGTTAGGTAAGTGTAACTCCCCAGAACCAGCTGTTCCATTAGAAATTTAAACTTTTAGTAGTTTATGGTAGAAATATAAAGATGATAAACAAGTAAAATGCTGTGATTTGTTCACTAATAATCCCAGGAGATTTAGCGAGCTCCACCATTAGAGCACATGGCTCTAAGACTGCTACAGAGATGTTTGGTAAAAATGTTTGTCAAAAGTATGCTTGGAACAGGCTGTAAATGGCCCAAATAGCTCAGTGACAACTTATTTTGATATTCATTGCATTGTTCTCTATTCTTAGTGAGTCCCCAGGATGATTGAGGCCAAAGAAAAGGAGTAGGAAACAAAACAAAAGAAAAAATCCAGAAAATATTGCAAAAGGTAAAGGACAGTAAAGGGATGGAATAAAGGGTGTGGCCCAGTGGGGACGATGTTTACCCAGCTTGTAGGAGGTCTTGTTCAATCACCAACTTCCCAACCCCTAAAAAACAAGTAAAAGAAAAAGAAAAAGAGAGAAAGAAACTCTATAACCAATGAATAATTGAGAAGAAAATTGTATTTGAAAATTATTTAAAAACCATTTACATTTCTTCCGTGGATTTCATAAGAGAGCTATTTAGTACATGAAATGTGACCATGTGAAAGAATCATGTTAATGCTCCCTCAGCATCATGGTAACTCTTAGACTTAAGTATAGAAGTCTGTACATGCTTGTGAATGGTTATTGTAAGCTAGTATTTATTATGTTTCTAACTGACTTAATCTTTTGCTATTTTGCAATGTATGTACTAAAGGGAAAATATCCCATGGAAAAAAAGTGACTACAGATTATGAATTCTGTTCAAATAATGTATTAAAATTAGATCCTATTCTGGACAAAGGAAATAAAGAATGTAAAATTCAGAAATGTCCACTCTGAATTACAAAGTATGCTTCAACTTAAAAGAGACACCATGTATTAATCACATCTATTATTATTATTATTATTTCTTGGATATACTCATTTCTGGCTTTCTCAAAGAATATAATATCAATCAATGAGCACTTCAATTTTCCATGATTTTCCCATTTTAACATTAGGAATAAACTGGTAACTACCAAGATGGTCAGCATTTTAAGCTAATTATATAAAGAGTTCTCATTAACTTATCTATGAAGAATTCAACTATGTATATTCTATTGGATATAACAATTTTTGGAGTCATGAATACTACCATATTCATAGTGATGAGTAGGTTAGAAGAATGCCATGGATTTAGATATCCTGCATTGGAGGACCTGGGACAAGTTTATGCTCACTTATGCGAAGCAGAATTGTAAAATTATTACAATGTCACATCAGTTATGTAATTTGCTAATTAGATACCACTTCTGTGTTTATTCCACAGTTTGCCCTACCTAATGTCCTATATTTTCTGATCAAACAGGTTAAAGTATGAATTAAGTTTCAAATTTATTTTTAAGGTGATTATAGAGAGTAACAAATCATACTTCACAAATTGTAAAGAAAGCCTTAACATTTAGTAAAACTGTGCATTGGCATAGTGGTAAGTGTGTGGAAAGGTAAACTATGTCAGAATGTGTCTATGCTTTCACTAGAAGTAAAGAGTTAAGGGGTTTTATTTCAGTTAAATTGTTTAATTCGAATTTGGTATATTAAGCATGGATTTATAAATGTAAGATTCAGTGCTTATATTCATTAGCATTACTTAATTTATTCATATTTTCTTGATCTCTGATAAAGAATTTTATGATACAGTAACACTTCGGTTTTCAAATGCTTTTGTTGGAAACAATTTATTTTGCAAACAAAAGCATTCAGCAATACTTTGCTTCCCTTTGCAAACTCTGCATTGGGTGACAAACACAACCACAGATATGTTTCCCAAAATTGTAAAACAAATTAATTTGTAAACTGAGACATCGTTGTATGAACTTTAAGTATTGTGGATCTTTTTTCTGTTTCTTTGTTTTGAATTGGCCATCGAACTCAGTACCTTGCATTTGCCAGGCAGGCACCATTCCACTGAGCTATTTTCTCAGCCCTCACCATTTTGTTTAAAAATAAAACTAGGGATGAAAACAACTTAAGAGTTTTTTACCAAAAAGAAGAAAAGCAGTGTTTATTTCTATGAAAAACTCTGTTTCCCAACAATATTGAAGAAAGACATGTGGTAATATCATCAAAGAAGAAGTGTAAGCACTGACTAAACACATAATGTGACCTAAACCAAAAGTATATTGCAGCTATATCAAACCACAACAAAACATGCATTATTAGAAGTCATGTTGAAAATTTTAAAATGACTGGAAATTGAGAAGGGTGTAATGAATGGAACCACTAGTGGGAAACAAGTTCTTACAATGGTTATGAATATTAACCTGAATACTTCTCTTGTATTGACATGCCGCTTTGAGAAACACACACTAAAAAAATAGTTACCCCAGTAAAAATGTATGTATAATAATTTATAATTAATATTGACAAATATGAAAATATTCAGGGTATTTTTAGATTAAATTTATGATCATACATTTATATTTAAAATATTTAAATATTTTAAAATTCCATGTATGATAATAACTGTGGAAAATATTGATATATATAGAAAGGGGGAAAATTGCTTGTATACAAAGATGGATACAAAAAATATTAACAAAAAAATTAACAATTTATTGACAGTTAATATGGCTACATGTGATTTTTATTTTATAATTTACCACTGCTATATTTTTCAAATTTATTCAAATGAATTTATAATTTGTATATTTTTCATTCAAATTTTACTTTTCATAGAGTAATGTGATTTGAATTAAATAAAAAGGTTTAAAATTGGCCAGAAACACTAAATCTATTGGAAGAGAAAGTAGGTAAAAACCTCGAAGACATAGGGGTAGGCAGAGAGTTCATGAATAAAAACCAAATTGCACGTGAAACACTTGAAAGAATCAACAACTGGGATCTCATCCTACTGAAAAGTTTCTGCACATCTAAAGAAATCACCAGCAGAGTCAAAAGAAAACCCACAAACTTGGAAAAAATTTTAGCTGATTGTCCCTCAGACAAAGGGCTTCTATCTAGAACATATAAAGAATTAAAAAATTTCAGCCTCTCCCAATTCAATGACGCAATCCAAAAATGGGCAGCTGAGATGAATACACATTTCTCAGACAAGGAGATACAAACGGCAAATGAATATATGAGAAAATGTTCAACATCATTAGTCATTCGAGAAATGCAAATTAAAACAACACTAAGATTCCACCTTACCCCAGTAAGAATGGCTAGCATTAAGAAATCAACCAATAACAAATGCTGGCGAGGCTGTGGAGAAAAAGGAACCCTTCTCCACTGCTGGTGGGAATGCAGACTGGTGAAACCACTGTGGAAATCAGTTTGGAGATTCCTCCGAAAACTAGGTTTAGAGGTCCCATTCAATCCAGCTATCCCCCTGCTGGGTATTTTCCCAGAAGATCTAAAAACATCATATCACAGTGATATATGTGCACCTATGTTCATAGCAGCACAATTTGTAATTGCTAAAATGTGGAAGCAACCCAAATGTCCATCCACCGAGAATTGGATAAGAAAATTGTGGTACTTTTATATAATGGAATATTACTCAGCTATAAAGAAAGATAAACTCGAGGCCTTTATATTTAAATGGTCACAACTAGAGACCATACTCATAAGTGAAATAAATCAAACATATATGTGCAAGCACCGCATTGTTTCACTAGTGTAAAACTTGAAAGAGTTAATTTAAACTCGGAGGTATGATAGACACTGTGAAATGATAGGAAACCAATGAAGAGTAAAGGGCTTCTGGGATGTGGGAAAAGAGCCAGGAAAGAAGGAGAAATTTTGTATGTATGTATATACAGGATAGTTAACATGGTTGTTCTTCTGTCTTCTATTTCTATGCTGAAAGAAACCGTCAATGAGTCTTTGGTTGACCAGTATTGCATGTTTATATCTGTTTTCACGAGAAGCCACTTTGAAGATATCAATATGTAATACAACCACCATTGTTAATTCCCTACCACTTTGTTTGTAACTCTGTGTTGTCTGTATTGTGCTTGTGATATGTTGTAAAATTTTGTATGTCTGTTAATGTTTCCCTCCTTTTATCTTTAAAATAAAAAAATAAAGGTTTAAAATTGGGCAATTAAGTGTAATATATAATTTAAATCATAATTATAATTTGTGGAGTGTCATTTACTCAGTAGCTTATTCCTGAGAAAGTATATTTCCTAAAGAAAAAGTTGAAGTGAAAAATAATGTTAAAAAATTCTTCCTTTTGTATTGCCCTCAGTTGTAGTGAACTGAAAATACAAACAAAAATTTAAAAAAAAATTAAATTTGTGACATTTCAATTAGAATTAAGAACTACAGAACAGTAATATGACTGTGAGAAATTAGTTTGTAGCACTGGTTCTGTGTGAGTGTGTGTGTATGTGTGCATCTGTGCCAATGTCTACACTTCATAATCACTCAATTTTAGAGTCATGGTTTAGGCGAGACTTCAGCAAGAAAGGATTTTTGAGTTTGAGCTGAAAGAGTAAGTACGCTCAACTTATATGGCCATCTCAATGAAGAGTGACATAATTATACCATGATTTGCAAATCTTTCCAAGGTTGAAGCATACTTCCTTTCACTGTAGGAATAATTTCATGATTGTCAATAGAAAATAAACCTAGGAAAAAGGGATAATTGATGAAGTCAGAAGCAGTGAGCGACCCATTAAAGAGTTCCTCACAGGCAGCTGAAAGGAGTGTGTTGAATAAAGGGATGATGTGACCTGAAGATGTAAGTTACACATTTCTGTGTCTGCTTTCTCAAGAATTGGAAGTAATAAGAATTAAAATGCACTATGTACATGTGCCAAATCTCCATGATGAATTCATTTATTATGTACTACATACACGTACGTCTTAGTAAAAATTTAAAAAAGAAATTTAAGACGAAGAATGAGTAGTGTAGATCTTAGCATGGTAGCCCACATCAGTTTCCAAGTCCTCCAGAGTGTAAGGAAGATTGACTAATGGTGTCTACAGGTTTGAAAATGTGCTTGGCAACAAAGTGACAGCCAATCACCCAGAGATAGGAAGACAAGAGAAAGGAAGAAAGGAAGGGAAGAAGGAAGGAAGGAAGGAAGGAAGGAAGGAAGGAAGGAAGGA
>NW_004955406.1:28713484-28740976 GCF_000276665.1 Chinchilla lanigera | reverse complement strand
GAAAGAAACAAAGAAGAAAGAAGGAAGGGAAGAAAGAAAAAGAAAGAAAGAAAGAAAGAAAGAAAGAAAGAAAGAAAGAAAGAAAGAAAGAAAGAAAGAAAGAAAGAAAGAAAGAAAAAGAAGGGAAGGGAAGCAATGAGGTAGGGAAGGAAGATAAATTTGCTCTACAGAGAGACAATCTATCATGGCATAGAAGGAAGAGTGTCTTTCACAGTATATAATTTTTGTCAGCATATTATACTGAGCCAAAAGTGAACAGGTTTTATGTGAAAAAAAAAATTGTGTCTGGGACAGAGACTGGAATTCTGCGATTGGATTTACTTAACTGATGGTACAATGTCTTGAGAAAAAAAGTATACTAGAGCTTTATAATATTTAATGGAATGAAAAGATATTTAAGAGACCCATTAATTAATAGTTAAAGTGGAAGGTGAGAGTATAGGGTGTATATCAGGTGTCATGTTAATAAATATTTAAAAACCAGTTTTATGATGGAGAATAGTCTAAATTTGTAGCAGGAGCCAATTTCTATGATATAAATACTGTCACTATAACAAGCACTAAGCTACCAGGATGACATCAAGCAACACAAAAATGAGAAACAGGCACAAACAATGGATTCTGGGAAGAAAGTTTAAGTGAAGTCCAGCAAAACACCTCATAAGACAATTAGTGCTATATATTTTTCTTGTATAATATATATATAATTATTAACATATAATAATCCCACATATATAAATTTATATTTGATATATAGTATAATGCTATAACTTTATATATATATATATAAAAATATATATTTTTGTGGACAGAGCAAGTGGGGGGGAGAGAGAGAGAAATTATAAAGAGAGAGATTATAAAAATTGAGTCTGGAGGAACATAGACCTCAACTTTAAAAGAGTAGTAATGCTGAGTGCATAGGTTAAGAGAGTATATTATTATCTCTGCCGCTCTTCAAAATGTTTTTATTAGCAGGGTGTTGTGAAGCACGCCTGTAATCCCAGAAATTGGGAGGCTGAAGCAGGAGGATCCCGGCAAGTTCGAGACCAGCCTGGGTAAAAAGTGAACTCAAGGCCAGCCTGAACTGCATAGCGAGACAGTGTCAAAAAGACAAAAACTTTTTATTACATACTATGATACTAAGTCACCATTTATGTAGGTTAAATCAGTTTCCAGTACAAATGATCTACCTATACAGATTATGTGCATTAATACTGCATTTAGCGTTGTCTGTGCTTGTAAGGAGCATATCGTAGGGAAAAATAATAAGAAAAAAGCTCTCAATAAACAGTAGCCACTAAACACTTACCATTTTTAGTAAATTGTATGAATTTTAGACAAATTTTATTAAAATTTATTTGCTACCAAAACCTTTCAAAAGTCTATAGAAAAAGTAATTGGTGCTTCAAATTCCTTCTAGCAACCTGCAATAATTTTAGTAAAAGACATGATCAACAGTTGTTGAAAATACGCTAAGGAAGGGTACATACACATTACTATATAAACTAACACACAAAATCGGAACAGGGTGGCACTGTTTTAGTACTATAAAACCCCAACATCTCTCTTTTTCTATTCTGGACAAAGGATAACTGTGGCCTCCACGAACACTAAGAGTCACTTTTCTCTGTGAGTACTGTACCATAACAGCAAGCTGTAAATACTGGAAGTCAGTAGATTAAATCACTGTTACTTCACATGCCGTAACTATTAACTTGAAACTTCTGGATGAAGCATAAAATAATTCAAAGTAATAAAATCATTTTACTCATGTAA
The DNA here is from genome assembly GCF_000276665.1 of Chinchilla lanigera. Taxonomy (NCBI): domain Eukaryota; kingdom Metazoa; phylum Chordata; class Mammalia; order Rodentia; family Chinchillidae; genus Chinchilla; species Chinchilla lanigera. The sequence continues at coordinate 28,739,200 of NW_004955406.1, read as the reverse complement.
AATATAACACACAAATAATATATGCTCATACACACAAATCATTCTTTAACCGTGTGTGGAAACTACAATTATTTAAACAATACAAGTAGTAACTAAACACATCTCTGACCCAGACATTCTTAATCACACTAAAAGTAAACAAATAAAAATTTGTAATGTTAAGTATACATAAACTTTTAATGTTACCAAGGTGTTAATTTTGTAATTGTTTTAAAAAATAATAAAATACTTGACAGTGATGATGATGACGATGATGATAAAAATGTACTAATATTTAATGTGTTCCCTAAGAACCTGTGGTTAAAGCTGATACATTGTCTTAGAACACCATTCCTGTTGAGGTTTAAGGCTAAATTAAGTAAGGGCGTATGACAATCTACATAGAATACTTTCCTGGCATTACGTGAACCTAGAATGAAAGCAGAAACAATGTGTCTAACTTCAGGTTAATTTCATAAAAGATATAACTTCCTGCCTGGGATGGAAAATAGCAACAGCTACAGAGATAGAAGACACGGGCTGTAGATAGCTGATCCGCCTGCTCCTGGAGTAGGGTCATTCTCCCGGCCTGTTCTACAGCAGCCAATTATTTTAGAAGTATTTTGCAGCAACCACATACTTGACTTTCAATTTTATTACATTTAGGAATTCGTTAGTTGCTTCATGTATGAAAATAACCAGAACAGTGGAGACATAGACCATAAAATGTCCTGAAATATAACCTCCGCTCATGCTGCCTACCGTGACTCTCTTATTAATGTTTTTCTCTTCATCATCTCATGAAAGGTAGGATTGCAGATTCTTCATTTGCAAAGTAGAATAATTGTCCACAACTTGCTATATCATGATTAGACATTTTATGTTTATCATTCCAACCTACTACCACTCAAAATATAATAAAACACCTAAATACTTAACTATCTTTCTTGTTCAGTATTTTGGTTGGTTTAGTGATTCCAGCCACCTGGAAGTACTCACAGCACAAATAACACAAGTGGAATTCTCACTCATCTTCAAGTAACTCTGGGATAATCATCAACTTCAACAAATGCTGATTACCAGTAGGCAAAAAGAAAAAGTGCAGATTCATGCCAAAATGATGGCTTCAGTGGAAGAAATGTTAACTTATGTGATATTCCAATGACAGTTACAGACTGACAGTTTTATTTTGTACCAGAGAGTTCCACAAGTGCAGGAAGCTGTGCAGATGCTGTATCAGTGTCCTAGAGTGAATTAGTAAGAGAAAAGCTAAAAATATTCAGAATGCTTTCTTCTTTTAGGAAACCCATACAGCTACTGATTCATACAGCAGTAAAAATTATTGGCTGTGTAGAAACTTACTTATTTATTCTTCAGTAACAATATAAAATAGTAAATACAATGAGCAGTCTTCCTTTCTCTTGTACTTGATTTGGGAAGCTCTACATTGGTTCCATTTTTTTTTTTTTTTTTACAGTTCCTTTAGAAAAGCTTTGTCGAAGCTGGGGTTTTAGCTCAGCGGCACAGCGCCTGCCTGGCGAGCTCAAGGTCGTGAGTTCGATTCCCGGTACTGGAAACAAAAAACAAACAAAAAAAGAAAAGCTTTGTCCTCTTACAACTCTTAATTTTTTGTATACATGAGATAATATATAAATAGTTCTTATTAAAAAGAATAGAAGCTATGCATCTCATTTTTGGGGCCTTTTTTAGACAGGGTTTCACTACACAGTTCATGTTGGCCTTGCACTCACTGTGTAGCACAGGTTGGCCTTGAACTTGCAGCGATACTTTTGCCTCAGCCTCTCAAGTGCTGGGATGAAAGGGGTGTACCACTCCACCCAACACATCTCATTTTTAATAAAATAACGTTCTCAGTATATCTAATGACTCTTAGATGCATAGATATCACTTTGCAAATCATGTTCCATATGAAAAGCAAATGTTTAAATTAATAAAAAAAAATAACAGGAGCCAGCCATTGTGGTGTTCACCTTTAATCCTAGCATTCAGGAGGCTGAGGCAGGAGGACCACTGAGCATTCAAGGAAAGCCTATGCCAAAAAGTGAGTAAAGTGAGTTCAAGGCCAACCTTAACTGCATAATGAAACTCTGTCTCAAAAAGACAAAGAAAGGACAAATTTCCTTTGCTGCAGTAAAACTGACCATTTGTATGTAGAATTAATTGCTTAGAATTGAGAAAATTTTTGGATACAGTTAGTTGTTATTTCATGTACTAATTCTCACCATTTTGTTCTGTGATTTATCTCATTTACTAGATGTACATAAAATGTAACAATATGTTCTCTAATAAATATTAAGTGTTTTATGTAATGAATGTTCAGATATCTACATTTTGCTAGCTTTTCACAGTAAACTCCTTTCTTTCTGAACAGAATACTGCCAAATGTAAAACCTTTCAATGTTAATTTTTAAGCTAATAAATTCATTAATTAAAATGGATTTGAAATACAATTTCACTCATATGATGTCTAATGTTGATGACATTAAAACTGAAAAATTATGTTTCTCTTTAAGAAAGAAAACTCTTCCATTTATCACAAAGTTTTAAATATATTTAATTCTAATTTTTGATCAGATTTTTAAAAATCAATTCCACTGTACCATCCTATTCTTTTATTATTTGAATTTCTTGAATATAAAATGTATGTGAATGTGTCAATAATAATGAAAGGGTTTTTACCCTGGTAAAATAAAAAAGGCAAAGTTTCAAGTTCTCAAAAATCTACTGCTTGTGTTTGCTTAAATATTGTTGCCTTAGCATTCTACTGTGAATTTAGAAATATCAACAAGATGATGAAATTATGTGTACCTTAGAGCAGTATATTTTCTTACAATTTTTCTCTGCTGCTACATTAAAGTAGATGCATAACATCTTTGAACATAAGGTTGCTTCTTAGATGTTCTAGTCTGGACCTTATACATTTTCCTAGTTAGGCTCTTTATCAGCTCTCCATCACAGAAAAGATAGAAGATGTCTCTGTATTCAATTGTTTCATTTTCTGTTTCTGTAGGTTTCTTCCTGATGTCCCACATGATTTCTACTTTCCTTTTGTTAAGGTTATACAACTGCCTATGTTTGACAACTGTCTACAACTATATATATACATAGTTCATGCATGTATAATATTTGAGTTAATTAACAAGTTTTGTTGTTTCTATTATTAAATAGTTTCATCATTTTATGATATTTACTTTACAGTTTTCCAGGCAGCCATTCTTTAGATCTTTTCCCTATCTCTCCAGTAAATTCTCTAAATTTTTTCTTTATGGGTCCTCTTCCTTAGATTAAAATTTGGAATTGTCTTAGAATTCAATTTCTGACAATTTTCTTTCTTCATGTATTATTTCTAGATTACCTCAGCTAAAGATCACCTATGTACTGAAAATTCTCAAACTCTTATCATGTTTATAGGTCTTTTGAGTTTCATACTCAAATGATCAGAATTTTTATTCAATATAAATATAATTTAATTAATCTTTAAAATAAATAATGAAAAATCCATCAACTTTATTCCATCCAAAACAGAATGTTTTTCTTCACAAAAATTTTTGTGTTGTTATACACAATTCCAAATTGAAAGCATTAATAATAAAGAACTGGAAATAAAAATAATTAAATAAAAAATATAATAAAACAATAATACAATAACAAAATTCTAGGAATAAATTAAATGTTTTTCCTTATAGGCCTTTTTCCTAGCATAAACTAATCTTGGCAACTCAAGTTTCAACCCATTTTACATCCAGTCTGGAATCTTGTCATCTCTGCTGCTACCTCTGTGGACTATTACAAAATCAAAAAGCCATCTTGCTAAATAAGTAGATCTTAGCTACTCTTCTTACAGACAAAATGAAACAATGCAAAACCAAAGACGGGTATGTTAATTCATTATATTAAGGTTTTTACTATTTGTATGAATTCTGTAACATCACACTGTATATATTAAATTCAAAGAACAAAACATTTAAATCTCCTTGCTTTCATCTTTATTCTCAAATCTTCAATCCAAATTTTCATACAAGAGAAAATCATATATTCATATATATATATATATATATACATACATACGTATACTACTTGTCATTACTATTCTGATGATTGGCATTTTATCACAATCAGTATAGATTACAGATGCTTTATATATTACAGATGTTTTTTCCTATTCCCGTTAAGCCCCTGTTTTGACTTTAGACCATTAATCCAACCTCTTTTCCTTTCAGCCTCTGTATGAAATATGGCACTGTTAGTACATTTATTTGCATTCTTGTTAGTAGTTATAAACATGAACAAAAATTTCAAAATATATTTTACTTTAAAATCCACTCAATATATCATTGTTTTTGTGATCTTTTCAATATGCAAATATCTTATTGCTATCTTTCAAAGTTTCAAGTTTAATTGTATCTTATTTGATATAAACTTCAATGTGTTTTTCAACATATTCAACACTTTGGAACACTTGTGAATCTCAATATCCATTCTATCTTCACTAAAGATGTCAGCCAGAGTAATGTAAGTGTTCATATAAATGGACCTGAACTCCTGGGATATCCCATCTATTCCTAGAGATGTACAGACATATAATAGTATTTCCAGAGATCAAAAACCATACAAATGTAACTAAACTGTGCATATTTATCAGAATTTATAAAATTATTTTAGGAGTAAGAAAATTGTGATGTAGTTTTTTTATTAATTTAAAAACCTCAGAGTCCTAATGTAGATAGTTTGTTTAAAGCGTATATTCTTTATTTCACCACATTCCCCACCTCTGTGTATTAGGATCAATAGGCTATCCTGGTGTTAAATTTTGACTTTCTAATGAGGAAAAACCCACTGCATTTCCTAAAAGTCCAGTTTGTTTCTTTTTTAAAACAATTTGCGCTTTTCTGAAGGTAGTTACATTTAAGATTGCTTACCTTACCTAATTTTTCAGACATAGTGTGTAAAAACAAAAAAAAATAGAAGTTGTTTATATCATAATCATTCTAGTTAGTATTTCATGGTTGACATAGTTCTAAAATTTCCTACCTTTACAGGTAGAACATGGAACTATCTTCACTACAGACAGATAGTATGATAATTTAACTGTAACTAATTAGGACACGCCGTATTAGAATATCAAAACTTGATAATTTTAACACCTACTACTTATAAGTACTTCATTGCTGATTGAAGATCTGGTCAATATTTTTGAAAACATGGCCTTTTTCATTGTCTTTCTTTTTAAAATGTAGTTTTGGGGGCTGGGGATTTAGCTCAGCGGCAAAAGCGCCTTCCTGGCAAGCGCAAGGTCGTGAGTTCGGTTCCCGGTACCGGAGAAAAACCAAAAAAAAAAAAAAAATAAAATAAAATAAAATGTAGTTTTATTTTTGGATGTCTATCTGGTTCTTGCTGCTTTTGCAGGAAGTTGTAGTCACAAGTCTGTGTACACACCAGGAGCCAGAATTTTTTTATTTTAAAGATAAAAGAATAAAAACATATTAACAAACACACATTCATTTACCAAATAACACATAAACAATACAAGTCAAATAGAATTTCAGCCAAGGTGATAGAAAATTAACAATGGTTGTTGCATTGCATGTTGATATCCTCAAAGTGGTTACTCAGATAAACAAATATAGGCATGTACGATTGACCAAGCAATTAAACATTAATTGTTCCTTTCAATAAAGCAATAGAAATCAGTGACACAACTAACTTAGCTATCCTGTGTGTGTGTATGCATATTTTTTCCTTCTTTCTTTCTTTTCTCTTTTCCCTCATCACAGTTGTTCTTTCCTTTTGAGCATTTTTTTCCTTTCACAATATCTAAAGAACCTTTTAGATTTTACTTGCTCTTTCAGATTCTTACACTAGTGAGACAATGTGGTGTTTACACATGTGGGTCTGATTTATTTCACTTATTGAGTATGGTCTCTAGTTGTGTCCATTTGCCTATAAATGCCTTGAGTTTGTCGTTTTTATAGCTGGGTAATACTCCATTATATAAAAGCACCAGAATATTTTTTATCCGTTCCTCAACTAACAGGCATTTGGGTTGCTTCCATGATTTAGCTTTCACAAATTATGCTGCCATAAACATTGGTGCACATATATCACTGTGGCATGATATTTTTAGTTCTTCTGGAAAAATACCCAAGAGGAACATAGCTGCATTGAATGGGACCTCTAATCCTAGTTTACTGAGGAATCTCCAAATTTATTTGCACAGTAGTTTCACCAGTCAACACTCCTACCAACAGTGGAGAAGGGTTCCTTTTTCTCCACCGCCTCTCCAGTATTTGTTGATTTCTTAATGACAGCCATTTTTCTGAGGTGAGATTGAATCTCAGTGTTGTGCTAATTTGCATTTCTCAAATGACCCATGATATTGAGCATTTTTTCACGTATTTATATGCCATTTGTATTTCTTCATGTGAAGTGTGTATTCACCTCAGGTGTCCATTTTTGGATTAGGTCTTTAGATTTTGGGGTGAGCTGATACTTCTTAATTCTTTATATGTTCTAGATAGAAGTCCTTTGTCCGAAAGACAGTTGCTTAAATTTTTTTCCCAGTTTTTGGGTTTTCGTTTTACTCTGCTGGTGATTTCTTTAGATGTGCAAAAATTTTCAGTGTGATGAGATCCCACTTGCTGATTATTTGAAGCATTTCCTGTGCAGTTTGTTTTTTGTCCATGATCTCTCTGCCTGTCCCTAGTTCTTCGAGGTTTTTACCTACTTTCTCTTCCAGTAGATTTAGTGTTTCTGTTTTAATATTTAGATCTGTGAGCCATTTTTACCTGAGTTTAGTGCATGGTGATAAACATGCATCCAGTTTCAGTCTTTGGGATGTGGTGAGCCAGTTTTTCCAGCACCATTTATTAAAGAGACTATCTTTCTTCCAGTGAACTTGTCTGGCCACTTTGTCAAAGATAAGTTGTTTGAGTGTGTTTGTGGTTGTGGTTGCATCTTCCAGTCTGTTCCATTGATTTTCAGATCTCCTTTTTAGCCAGTACCATGTTGATATTATCACTTTAGCTTTGTAGTATAATTTCACGTCAGGGATTGTGATGCCACCTGACTTGTCTTTATTGTTCAGGATTGATTTTTCTATTCTGGGTCTCTTCTGGTTCCAGATGAATTTGAGGAATGTTTTCTCTAGATCTGTGAGGTATGGGATTGTATTCCCATACACAAACATAGAACATAATGAGAGAGAAATTAAGGAAACCATACCTTTCACAATAACGTACAAAAATTGAGATATGTAGGAATCAATCTCACAAAAGAAGTAAAAGATCTATACAGTGAGACCTGTAGTACTCTGAAAAAAAAGATTGAAGGAAATTTCAGAAAATGGAAAGACATTCTTTGCTCATGGATAGGAAGAGCCAGCATTGAGAAAATGGCCATACTCCCAAAAGTGCTGCACAGCCAGAATATTTTGGAGTGCATTATTTAAGGTGGAAATCAGTCATTTGTTGCTCCCAGGACATAGTTTTGGGTATGTTCGCATCTTTGGTTTCTATGCCTCAACTCATCTGCCTTTTCTCATGCCTGTCATCACCATCATAATCATCATCATCATCATCATCATCATCATCACCTTCTGATGAGATTTTATTAGGTTGCAGTGTACTCTAAAGTGAGTAATCATCTAATTTTAAAGGATTACTCAAAGCAATATTTAATGAAATTCTTAGTATATACCATACATATCTAAAAACCCTTTAAAACCATTTACTGATACGTTCCTCAGCATTCATAACTTTGTTTAAGACAAAAATTTCTTTTTTATTTTAAAAATAAAAGGAGGAAAACATTAACAGACACACAGCCTCTTACGAAATAGCAAAAGAACAGTGTAGACAATACAGAGTTACAAACAAAGTGGTAGGAAATTAACAATACTTGTTGTATTACATATTGATATCTTCAAAGTGAGAAAAATTTCTTGAGAACACATTTTTTTCATTTGATTCTTTTTAACCATACTCCCCACAATATCTTGAGATTAATAAATACAAATTTAAAATTTGACATAAATGTATCAATAGATTTAAACTCATATTGATTTATTTTTCTAAAATAAGGAATGTATTGGATAACACAATTTCCAGAGAAAGAATATATAATGGAAAAAATGTATACATTATGATCAATCATAACTATTTATTTAGAGCAGTGGCTAGATGATCTCTAAAAAATCTTGTCCATGAAATAGTACTTAATCCATGTTAAATAAAATGATAGTTGTCATTTTTAATTATGACAGAATTAGACAAGAATCACAGGCATTTAATTGCACTTTATTTCTTTTTTTAAAATCTAATTTTGCCATGTGCTTGTGTGCACTTAATTACATTTTTCTCTACATCAGTGTACTTACAATGACCTTTTTTATTTTATTTTTTATATAAGTATCTAAGCAACTTATAATATTTTTGCCTTGGGAATTAATTACTATAACTTTAAAATTTAACAAGGTGTGTGTATATTTGTTTACTTCAGATACATAAGTAATGTGAAATTTTTCATATTGAAGATCTAATAAATGCAAAATAAACCTTAATAATGTAATATTAATTTGTGTAAAAACATTAAAAAGTAGTTCAAAGAATTTGGTAAAACATTATTTAATAAGTGCATTTATAATTTAAGTAAATAATTTAGAAGCTGAGCTTGGTTCATGACTCTAATCACAAAACTCTGGGAGCTTGAGACAGGATCACAAGTTCAATCTTAGCTCAGCGGCACAGAGCCTGCCTGGCAAGCGCGAGGTCATGAGTTTAATTCCCGGTACTGGAAAACAAACAAACAAACAAAAAACACAAGTTCAGTCCCAGCCTGAGCAACTCAATTACTTAGCTGCCTCAAAAGAAAACATAAAGTAAAAAGAGTTAAGATGTAGCGCATTGTGAGGGCCATTTATTTATTCTCCAGTACCAACAGAAACAGCCAAAAGAATTTAGATGAAGAGTAAAGACACAATTATATCACGTTATTTATAAAAGCTTTTATAAAGTCAATAATATTCTTTTTTTTTTTTTTTTTTTTTTTTTTTTTTTTTTTGGGTTTTTCTCCGGTACAGGGAACCGAACTCACGTCCTTGCGCTTGCCAGGCAGGCGCTTTGCTGCTGAGCTAAATCCCCAACCCCTAATAATATTCTTTTAAATTAGTACTTTAATTAAAGCCTAAGATATCTACAACAATATTTAGCTGTTTATCTAGGTAATGTGTCTATACCACCACTACATATGCCCTATATAGCTATGTAGGTTTTGCAACTGTTAAAACAGATGCTGTTCTTAACATTTTAGTGAGAGTTTAATGTTATGTTTTCATTGTTAGAAGTACATTGAAAACACATAATAGTGAATAAATACTTCCTTACATTTAAAATTATTTTATTTTAAATATATTATCATTTAAAACTTTGAAGAAATGTGACTAAATATAAACAAGAGAAAATACAGCTCTATTAAGTATGCATTTATGTCAACACATTCAGATGTATCTATTGTTCTTTATTCACTTAAACTAATTGGTCCCTGATACATCTGTAGTATAGGTCCACACTGCATTTCGAGAAAACTTCACAGAGACTCTGAGGAGACATTGATGACTTCCCAGAAGCCCATGGAGCTGTTTCTAGTATGCTTTCTGTGGTAACATAACATGCATGGAAACTCCCAGGATTTGTTATTCTTCAAAGGATTTATTAAGAGAACTGGTATTTATCAAGTAAATTAAACCAAGTTTATTATATAGATAAGTGAATAAGGAGATATTGGGGGCACCCTGTGAGACCATTTATTGTTTTGTTGTTTGCTTTGTTTTCCTAGAAGCATACAAGATAAATTGTCCTTCATTCTGTACATAAGCAATATTTTTATAATATTTGCAAGTTATTACATGGGGAATAATTAGTTGAAACTGTTATCTTCCTAATTAATTATTGCAAAAAGTGCTACAATATGCTGTAAAGGCACTTATAAATCCTTGAATACATTTAAATTTTATAAATGCTCTCTAAAGTACAAATTTTATATGATTTATATCCCTCCAAAATGTGTAAAGTATTTTACAGTAGTTTAATGACATTAAAATGCTAATTAATGATACTTAGAAATCAAGGGCTTTCATAAAATGGGCTCAATGTGCTAGGAAAATAACTAATTTCTTAGAGCATTAGAGCTCTGCAATTTAAAATTGTACCCTTCTGCTTTAATAGATTAATTTTAAACATAACATGGCAAGAGTTAAGTTAATGAATAAAAATTTTTTAGACTTTTTTGCTAAGAATGAATTGTATAGGAAAACAGGATGAAGTATTGTCATCCCTTCATTCAAATACAGATATTACCCTGGTGTTTTTAATGTTTAATTTCCATTTTGTTTTGATAAAGTGTGATATATTTAAAAGTGAATTGTTCTTTATATATAACAGAAGCATGGGCTGGGTATTTAGCTCAGCAGCACAGTGCCTGCCTGGCAAGCGCAAGGTCGTGAGTTCAATTCTGGGTACCATAAACCCCCCCACCAAAAAAAAAGAAAAATCAGAAGCATAGCAATTATAAGTACCACTCTTCTCATCTGCGATTTTTTTTGTTTGTTAGTTTTAAACTTATTTGAATGACAATGGGGTTAGCACTCTTCTCAAAATAATGGTGTTCATTAATTTGCGTAACTATTAAAATTTTCATTAAAAGTATTAAAATGAAATTGAACATGAATTTTAACATTTACAATCATATATGTATGTCAATATAAGAGATTGATAATTAGACAGAAAACGCTATTATTTTGTTTTGTTTTGTTTTTGTGTTTCTTCCAGTACAGGGAATCAAACTCACGACCTTGCACTTGCCAGGCAGGCACTGCGCTGCTGAGCCAAACCCTCAGCCCCAGAAAATGCTATTATTATTGAGGAGGAAAATATATTGTATTAAAGACCATTGGAATAAAAAGCAATAACTACATGACATTGAATATGAATCTCAGTGTGTCAGGGACTCGGGCTTATCACATACAGCACGTTTCTTACCGTAATTCGGAGGGACGCCACATTTAAGACTGAACTCATTGGCTGATTTCCATTACTTATATTTGAAATTATTTGTAACTGAGTACAGTTTCAATATATATCCTGATGTCTAGATTATTATTGCAAAGAGTGGAAAGTCAGTATGTTTTAAAGAAAATCGAACCTAAATGAAATTGTCATACCATTTAACATATATGAGAATTGTCTCAAATAATTCAACTATAAGTTGCTTTTTCGTATACACTTGCATACTATATTTCATATTCTTTATCTCTTGGGGATACTTGCAAGTCAAAATGTTCACTAGTTATGATATTTATCAGGGAGCAGAATTTAGATTAAATACTCACTTTTCATAAATTACCTGTTCCTTTTGAGAAAGGAAATAATCTACATCAATTTATTTGACAGTAAGATAAGATAAGACTCATTTCACTACTAATCAAAATCTTGCAATTTGATCTCAGTAAGACTTTTCTTCTGTATTCACATTATTTTTGCAAATGCTATGCCAACTTCTAATGTAAGTTACATAAGATTAACTTACACAATGTTATTATTATTTACCTTCACTAAAATAAATTTACAAAATATAATTAAAGTATGCAGAACAGTCCCTTAGTTGTTTCTAAACATTTGCAAATATATAAAAGAAATTATTATGTACTGAATATATTAGTAATGGACATTTTTTCTAAACTATTAAAATTTAAATTATCATATAAATTTTTCTCTAAAATTAAAAATATTTTATATACACGTGTAGATTTTTGCCATGAGCTCCAGCATCAACAACACTTAGAAAGAATTTTGTTTACCAGGCACTTTTTACCTATTTTCTTCTTGGAAAGTCAAAAAATCTCTTACTTGAATTCCATTACCCTTCCCTCTTTGTCTTTCTTTTCATTACTAACCTTTCCTTGTATTTCACTGAAAAAGTATACGTTTCCTGGTACTGGTAACTTCCTTCAACTAGATCTGGAGAAAGCTCCCTCCAAAGAAAATGTCACCATGTTATGGCGTTGATTCAAGTGGTTGAACTGAATTTCATTGTGTTTTTATGGAAGGCATTTCTTCTTGTGCTGTACAGGGGATCCTTCATTATCTCCTCTAGTGTTTTCCTTCTTTCTTGTCTCTTTTTAAAAGGCAACATTAGGGGTTGGGGATTTAGCTCAGCGGCAAAAGCGCCTGCCTGGCATTCGCAAGGTCGTGAGTTTGGTTGCCGGTACCGGAGAAAAACCAAAAAAATAAATAAATAAATAAATAAATAAATAAATAAATAAATAAAAGGCAGCATCTTCTTTTTCTGTTTCTTTGTTTTTGTTTTTCTCCAGTACCGGGAATTGAACTCACGAAGTCGCGCTTGCCAGGCAGGCGTTGTGCCACTGAGCTAAATCCCCAGCCCCAAGACAGCATCTTTAAATTCTTAACATGGAGTTCTCTTTTACACTATATAGCAATGTAACACTGTTATGGAGCATCAAATGTAGGGAAATCCTAGGAAGAATAAGACTCCTTTGCTTCCAATATAAAATCCAGATGTTTAGGAAAAGGAAGATGTTTTCAGTCCCACAACTTCCAAGTCACGAAGGGCTAAGCACAATATTTATATTATTAATAAACATTAAACCCAGGATTTAAAATGGTCTCTCGTGCTATTGTATGTGCATGTATATCTGTCTACTGTTACAAAAGTCATAAAAAGTATATATTTAGTTCAGCATTATTCATTGAAAAAGTCTGTATTTTAAAAGAAATTTCGTGACTGCCATAAATTCACATAGCTCATAGGTAACAAACTTGAACATATATTCGGAATGTAATCATCCCCAAATTACTATGATTAAATAAGACTTAGCTTCACTGTGCATTACAGATCCCTTTAAGGGTGGCCCCTCCAGCCTCTTGAGTGTCCTCCACACTCCTGTCTTTCTCCTTTTCACCTTCTATCTGAAAACAATGCTGTATATCACTGTATCACTTTAAGACAGCCTAGTACTCCCTTTTCTTTGAAATTTTACAATAATCCATGTTCTTCATGTCTTCCTTTCTCTCATATAACTGCTCTGCTGCAGCTCGTTGTCGTACCACTCATTTTGCCTCGTTGTCCTGGCTCTGTCCTTTCATCTACTGAAATACTTCTGTTTATCATAGTACTTATTGTGAAAATACTATTTTATGTCAGAGCTAGAAGTCTGCTTCTGACACCTGAATGTAAGCTCCTGGTCACATGTGTGTCTTTGTATAATGAAGATCTGACCCATCTGAGCAAAAGCTGAAATGCTGACTGACAGAAAAGATAATTTTACTGTTGGAAATATGACATTTCATTACCAGTTGTGGTGGAACAAATATTATTTCATATTTCTTAAATATAAATGAAATGCATTGAACATTCACTTATGTACAATGGGACATATTGATGAAATTACTTAGTTGGAATAATATTAGAAATAGTTTATAAATCATCACTGTTATAACATAGAAGAGAAAATATGTATTGACCCACTGATATTCAAAGGAAGCCTGTGAGACTTTAAGGATCAAAATACTCTGTATATCATATTTATAAATTTTATACATAGTGTCTAGGTATACAGTGTTTACATATACTATATATAAACCACATATTTTATAGATTTAATATATCATATAAATAATATATACTACATATTCTACAGATACTCTACATATTATGAAAATATTGTATTTATATACAATATTAGTCTCTCTATGCATATTTATTAAATACATAAAATATTCCATAAATATACATGCTACTGTAATGACTATATATGAGTACATATATGTACAACATTTGTGAGATTTGATACATACAAGTTAATTGAGTATTTAATATTAGCTTAAGGTATCTTGAAAATAAAAATAAATTTTCCTCTTGTGATATCTCATAGATAGAGCAAGAAACACAGCCTAATAAAGTGTATTTATAATTGCTTTGCAAAGCCAAACTTTAAAATTAAAAAAAAATAATTTCTTGTACTTTTCCATTTAAATATTAAGTAACACAAAAATTGGATTTATATTCCTCAGACATACAAAATTAAATAGGATTTTATGATCCAAATTGATATTTTTAGAGAAATGTGTAAAAGTAATAGTATTAAGGTGTTTTTATTTTCAGAAATTGATCCATATATAATATGGAAAACTAAAAAGTAAGTGGGTCATATGATAACATTTTCTGGAAAAGAGTCAGAGTGTTTTGATAGATGTTAAAATTTTGTTGATATTATAATTAGGCTTGCCAGTAGTTAAAAATGTTTTATATTCTTTCAAAGTTTAATAATTTTACAATTACTTTGCATATATGTCACCTACAAAATGTTAATGTTTCTACATGAAAAAAGAAAGGATAGAATTCATGAAATTCAATAATAGCAAAGGGGGCTGGGGATTTAGCTCGGCGGCAAAAGCGCCTGCCTGGCAAGCGGAAGGTCATGAGTTCGGTTCCCGGTACCGGAGAAAAACCAAAAAAAAAATAATAATAATAATAATAGCAAAGGATTTAGTAGCATCATCTGCTTCATAAAAACAATGCACAGCTGACAAAGTATAAGGGGAATGCTAAACATATTTCTGAGTATTCTCAATATTTTAGTATATTCCCAGGGAAATTTTAGAATTCATTATTTTTCTATGTACCAGTGCAAGATTTAAGGTTTGTTGAAACACACATTGATAACTGATAACAAAAGTAAAATGTATTGTTGGAGTAAGAACTTCTGTTATACTGTTTCTGAATATAATATATAATATATATGGAAATTCAATTTATAAAAATATCACTGTAAATGTAGCTTCATTAAAATCAACATGGTAAAAAATATTTTGCTTGATATTTTAATGAATAGGGCATTTGGTTATTATTTGAATAACAAACAACATTAAAATATGGTGAAAAGTATTTTTAAGTGTAATTTAAATAAATTTCCAGATCTGCCTCTTATTTCTTAAGTAATTATAGACACATTCTTAGAACTGAGCTAAATGTTATTTTTAATTTGGTAACTATCTGTAGAATAGACCATGAACTTCAGTTGAAATACTATATAAAAAAGTCTACCACAGTAGTTTGATCATCATAAACAACACATGTAAATATCATGATTCTAATCACACTAAAATGACCCAAGACCTTTTGCAGTGGTTCATTTGATAGTCTCTATTATCAAATATGTTATAATGAAAAAAAGTCATCTTCCAATGTCAAATTACTGTTAGTGACAGAAAGAATCTTATTTTAATTTTGGAGTAAGTTGCTGATAAATAAAAGTTTTGGATAAAGGATGAAGATGTGGAAATCCCACTTTTCACTTAACTCTGACCAAAATATTATTTACTGTTCAAATATTCCTTTTTCTACTCTACCTGTATTCTATGCCAAAATATTATATTGGGAAGAATTTAAGCAAATAATGGAAAAAATTTTATCCATCTTCTCAAGCAAAATCCATTTACAGATTTTCCTCAGGGGATGATACTGAGGGGGAGGAAGAGGGACTTCTACAAACTCATTTCATTCACTAGATTCAAAATAGCAAGTTATGTCAGCAAAATTCACCTCTTGAAATCAGGTACACCTCTTAGGTGATTTTAATGAAAT
Organism: Chinchilla lanigera; assembly: GCF_000276665.1. NCBI lineage: Eukaryota > Metazoa > Chordata > Mammalia > Rodentia > Chinchillidae > Chinchilla > Chinchilla lanigera. Next base: position 28,723,540 of record NW_004955406.1, on the reverse strand, counting down.
TATGATAAAACTTTGGCTCTAAAGTTATCATTCTTGATAACTCTATAAATGTTGAAAGTAGTGGGTTTGTGAGGACCTATGGGAGTATTTGGGAATATAAAATATAATTTTGGTAGACAGAATATACAAGGTTTGCGCTGAGGTATTAGCGATTGTGCGATAGACAAATGCAGGTGACTGAAAGCAAAAGCATCAGTTCACAACATGTCTTCTGCCTCTCTCTTTTTCTTTATCGCTCTTTTCTCCCTTCCTGCTTTGGTTTATACGTGGTTTGCCCCCAAATCGCCATGAGTTGTGATGTAGCTCTCCTGTGTCACAATATTAAATTTGTGAGAACTTTAAGGGCAGGGCTTGGTGGCAAGTTCTCCTCATTGGGAACAGTGCCCTTGGAAAGTAGTAAGACCTCTGAGAGTTCTCATGGTAGCAAGTTGTTACAAAAGATCTTGCCCTTACTCTGGCTGCCTGTTTCATGATATGATCTCCTGCCATTATGATGTTGTCTACAACGAAGTCCTCAGCAGAGCCATCTATAATATTGAACCTTTGATATTGAGCTTGAACATAATTTTAAAGTACCCAGCAGCAGATATTTTGCTGCAATAAAAAAATTGTTACATTCCCCACACCTTAAAAATTGTTCTGAAAAAGTCAGCAGGCATATTTACTTTTCTATTGCCTTAGCTAATTCTTTACTCATGCTCCTCTTTTATATGGGTAAAACAATAAGGAATTGGTTATCAGCACAAATTTCAAGAATCTTTTGTCAGGTCGTTAAACAGTAAAACACAATTCTAATGAGTTACAAACATCAAAACAGCAATCATATTTTTCTCAAATTCTACTTGAGTTTTATAATTACAGCCTTACTTTAATCCTTTTCTATAAAGGTGATAAAACATCACTGTTGAGCTTTGTAAAAATAGCACTACACACTATTATAGTGGAAGCCAATTATATTCTCGAATACTTAGTAGTTCTCAATAATATTGAGCTACATTCCCATGTTTCATTTTAATGCCTGTGTGGACCAATGTCTTAGCTGATCAGAGGAGAGAAGGGGCTCAGGAAAGAATGCCAGTGATGGGGAGCAGCTGTAGACACAGATAAATCTTTGTACAATTGCCCACCGCTCCCCTCCTGCTGTGGGGTCCACTTGCTAAAAGGTCAGGGACCAATAGCAGAAAGTGACTTAGGTTGAGGTTGGGAGCACCTGCTTCACTCACATGTGTTCAACATATATTACATTTGACTGATATTATATACTCAAAGCAGAAGGGAAAGTGCGAGTTAGGGCAATGCAATGTTCCCCATTCATGGATGTATTATTGTATTACTCTATATCTTTTTTAAAAGAACATGTAATATTGATATAGAATTGTGCAGTAAGGGATGGCCCTTCTGAAAATTTTCCTTTTATTGATGGAGCCAAAAGAAGTCTTCAATTCTTTCAAATTCTCCTACTTTAAAATTTCCAGTACAGGGTGATTGTCATTTTTCTCCACTAGCTTTACCCTCTTCTTTTGCTTCATCCCTTCAAGAATAACACCTAAAATATACTGATGAATCAGTGGGTCTTCACTTCTATTATGAACTCATACATTTTCTTAAATATCCTTTCCATTTTCTTCAAAGATTTTGCTTCATACAAAGTTTCAATCATAGCTAACATACCTATCCTCTTTGTAGTAAATGGCCTCTCTTTCTTGTTTGTTTAGGACACATATTCCCATACACACAACATGAAGTTGTTATTAGGGAACTCATGCCTACTTCTAAAATCAGGTCTTTTGGGGGCTGGGGATTTAGCTCAGCGACAAAGTGCCTGCCTGGCAAGCGCAAGGTCCTGAGTTCGATTCCTGATACCGGAGAAAACCCAAAAAAAAACCAAAACAAAACAAATAAAATCAGGTATTTCTTTAATCACCCTTGCTTAATTGCTCCCAAAACTGTTCTTTGAAATAAATGAGAATTTAGATTCTTCTGAATTTCCTCATAAGGCATCAACTCCAAAATTGCTTCATGGCTCCATCATGCTAATATCCCATATTTTAGCACTTAATTCAGTCTCTGGCTAAATTTCTTCCAGTTAGTCTATTCAATATGATTGAGGAGAAAGTCTGAAGACAAACTCAGATTCAGGAATACTTGGACCATTGTAAATAAATAGCATTGGTAGAATCCTTAAAGGTAATCATTATAATTCATGAACATAGTAGAAATATTTTCCCAGATCATTTTTGTTATTGAAAATCTATGAAAATATTTGGCTCATATTTTGAAGTAGTCTTTCTTGCATTGTAGGGATTTTTTGCCACACAATAATGGATAATTTCATTTGAATATTTACAAACATCTCAAATTCAAAATATCTAAATTTTATATGCTATAATAACTTTCACACTTCACTTTCAATCCTATGAAGGTCATGACATAGCAATACCCTCCACCCATTTGTTTAAACCACAAATCCGTGTGACTCTTGTTTCTGTCTACTACCCTTAAACCCATCAGTCATAAGAACTTTCTCTTCCTTCAAACCCTTCTCACCCCAGCCCAGATACTGAATTTTAACACATTCTTAACTGGGAATACAACAGATTAATTTCTATTTATAAACTATTTTTCAACTCACATGTTGAGTTATATTTTTAAAAATGAAAATTCAATGATGCCAATGTCCTTTATCGAGTTATACAAAGTATTTCCATTCTTTGTGGCTGCAGTGTTTTTTTCACAGTTCTTAATATTGCTTACAATAACTTGCATGATCTGTTCTCTGCTCACTATTCCATTTATATCTCCTGTCAGAAATATAATACACTGCACATATTTATGATCAGTTTTGTAATAAATGCATGTTCCCAGCTAGTGAGAGATCAGATATGTTATTTGAAGAAATTTCGCTGATTCCTGGAATGAATACTTTTAATATTTTACCCACTGGAAAGAAGTTCAGCACAGACAGCTAAGGAATGACTTCATTTTTAAAACATCACCTCAGTATGACATTTCCCAAAGATGAAGTACAATAATTTAGCCCACTTATGACAAATGATTTTTCTACATATTCATCACTATAAAGGACATACTAAATGTGTCCTTGTTTTCAAGGAAGTTCTATACTTAGATTCAAAATTCTTACCTCAACCACGTTGAAAAGAAACTCAAAGTCTCATTTCAAGCAAATTTAATCACATCCGAAGAAAATAATTAGAACTGTTTTATTGACTATTGAATATTTGAATTTTTTTTATATAGAATGTTGATTCTAATATTCAGTGTCAACTTAGAAATAATGATAGGGCTGGAGACAGATCAGTGACACAAAATCTCCCTAACAAGTTCAAGGTCCTGAATTCAATTACCAGTCCCTCCAAAAAAATAGTATATTTCCCTTTTAGAGTGCATTTTTCTCACCCAAATTCCATTTTTAATGTGAACTTAATTAATTTAAATCCAATACATATACAACAAATAACTTTTGATTTTGTCATTTACTAATGTTCTTTTGTTGGAAATAAAGTTTATTGTATTACTTGAAATATTTAAGTAAAATAAAACAAAAAGAACATTATAAATGGAGATATGATATAATTACTCAAAGGAAATGGAAAATATCTTTATCTCTAGAGGTGGTGAATCCTTTCATGAGACCATTCCTTAAACAGATGCTGTAGGAAAAGTTTCTTTTAAGACAGTATTTGAAATAGAGGAGAAAAAAAATAAACATGTAATTGATTTTTATCATGCATGAAAATAGGCTTATCCAAATGGAGACCTTCTGTACTTCTACATCAAAAGGAGGTCAATAAAACACAGAAGTTTTGCTTTGGGTATCATAGGAAACTTCTTATTAGGAGCCAAGCATTGCCCTGTCTCTGTTTTCATATTCTATATAGCCATGCCATAGACAAGCCAAACAGTTTCAGGTTTATGACATAATGAAATTACTTTGAGATTGAAAGAAATTTTGTAAAAAACAGTATGAAATTAGACTAGCAACTGGTCTTGGGCTGCCTTCCACTAGACTATAATTGTTTGGTTTTGTTAAAAAAGAAAAAGCCACCCTCTTTTGTGTCGCTGTTTTTCCTTCCTGTAACTGGCATGGCAAAACAAGTAATACTTCAGATTATCTCAGAAATGTTTGATTTCTTTAGTATATGTGTACAAATATTCTCTTTTGGAGTTTTAAATTAATGAAATACATTTAATATCAGGAAAGCAATAAGATGTTTTTGAATAAGGAAGATACTTTAATTTTCTACTTTTCTGTAAGAATTTATTCAAACTAATTTTGAAAACATGTTTTCTATTTTTTAAACAGCTACTGTGTATTTCTTTTCCAATGCCTTTGTTCATTCTAAGATTTGTGCTTTAGGGGCAAAAGCAAAAAATGCTTTAATTCAAATTATAGCTTCATTTGTAGAAGTTGCATCTGTTTTCCTTTCACTATGATTTTATACACACACACACATGCTTTTTAATACTTACTTTTGAATAATAGTTCTTTTGAATTCCAAAATATTAGTTTTGATTTTGTTCTTATGTCAATTTAAATTAATGGTATGCAAGATTTATAATGACATAAATACCTAGTACATTGTAGACTGTTCAAGTATTTTCTGCATAATAAATCGTATAATTTTAATGATAGTCCTTTGAGTTAGAAAGTTATTATACCAAACTACCATATTGGCCTGAGTAAGCAGAGGAACAGAGATTAAGTGACTTTACAAATAAAAAGAAAAACTGAGGTACAAAATTGGACAAGTAGACCAAAGAAATTACTCTTTAATAATCAATCATTTTCTAGTCACTTTTTATTTCTCACTCTCCTTTTCAGATCACTCTTTAGAGACACTTCTACAAGACTTACAACATAGAGATACTTAGAACCCACAGTAAACTGTTCATGTAATATGCCAACCTTCTTGGAGAACTCCTGAAGAAAGTAAAGGGATAATTCATAACAACATGAGATCTACTCATTTATAACTACTAATATAAGCCAAATGAGTAGTTAATGAATGAGAGTGAATTACCAAGCATTTTCCCTCAGAGGGGTGTGCATGTGTGTGAATAATTTACAAAACTATAATCATTTCTCTAATGCATAAAAATGAAGATTTTAAACTCAGTGTCTCTGGAAATGATTTTACTTCACTGTCATTAACTTTTATTTTGTATGATACTGGGTGACAAGAGATAACCTTAGGAAAGGTAGAACAGCAGTTGCAGTATTTTAGAGGACTTGCCAATGAAAGAAATATTGTATATTAACAATTTTAACTAAGATTAAATTCAGGACAATTTCAGTGGTCATATGTGTGTTTACATTTTACAGAATGAATTTATTATTCAGTTGTGAAGGAAAAAATGCCTGCCTTAAATTTTGTCTGAAACGTACTTTCTTATATGTACTTCTCAAATGTATTTCTTATATTAAAACTATATGCTTAGATTCCAAATTGTACCAACATGTGTATCCAATATACTCTACTTCCATATGTTAATTTTGATTATAATTGTCATTTTACCAGAAGATCAAGAATAAGATATTTAATTTAAAATGAGACAATGGAATAAAATAATTGTCACTTGACTTCCTCTTCTCCCATACCATATGGTAATAAGAAAAAAATTAAAGTCATGTAAGCATAAAGGTATAGAGATTACAATAATCATTTTAAAAAGTCATATGGAAAGTGGCTAGTTGAGAAATTTCATAATGCCAAAGATTTTCAAAATTTCACAAAGCACACCAAAATGACAACAAATATCACATAGGCAGAAACACAACCAACTTTTCTCTATTGGTCATAGTACAGAGAGTTTCGATACTTAGTAAGAGAAAACAAACAATGTGGAACAAATATATAAATTGTGCATTTGAATTGAAGAGACAGGAAATGTGCTAACCAAAAATATGAAAACCAAACAAAAATGAATATGTAAATAAGGTTGGTAGAGGAAATTAAGAAATGGGTGAATGAAATTCAATGTATATAGAAAACGTCATTGTATTAAGAATATGGATCCATATTCAGAGACAAATTTCCTGGGTTCTCTTGTGATTTACTGTGAACAAATGATTAAATAGTTCCTCTGGAAATTCACTTTTCATAAAAAATGATTGTCTACATCCTGTCTTAGTCATTTTGTTGCTGGAACTAAATATCTGACACACACATCTTAAAGCAAGCAAGATTTGTTTTGGCTCCTGATTTAGACTCCTGTCAGCTCCAAGGCAGGATGGAATGGCCAAAAGACATAGCAGAGTAAATTTCCTCCCATTATGTTGGCTGGCAAACAGAGAGAGAAGGATGAAATGTGGGAGGGAGATATTTCCTTGTAGGTCATGTTCCCAATGATCCACTTCTTTTAACCAGGCCTACCACTTAATAGCACACTGATCCATGAACTTATCAATTGCTTAATTCAGTGAGAGTCCACATGATCCAATCAGCTGTAAAAGGCCCACTTCTAAATACATAATGTTTTGGGGGGACATTATTTATCTAAACCAGAACATCCCAACACTGTCCCAAAGAAACCTCATGTCTATTTATGCAAAATGTGTTTGGGTCATTTTAAAAAGTCAATAAAATTTTAACAGTTCCAACATTGCTGAAAAGTCACATTGAAATATTCTCAGAGACTCAAGGGAAACATTCAGCTATTAATCCCTTTACAATTCAAAAAGAAAGATAAGTACATCCAAACTATAATTGCAGAGGATAAACATTTCCATTCCAAAATGGAGAAATGAGGGTATAGAAAGAAATGAGACCCAAGTGTGACTAATGCACATTAATTATTGTCATTTCATGCTGTGTTGAGATTTGAGCTTCAACAGGATTGGGCAGCTCCACCCCTATGGTGTTGCTACTTGAAGTTCTTTTGCCCTTTTCCTTGGGCTGGCTTTGCTCACTGCCTGCAGTTTTCCTCAACAGACAACTCACATTTCTGGCTTTTCCCAGCTGATAGGTCTCCACTGCACCTTTAAATTCATTCTCACAGCTTTTGGACTGTATTCTCAGGAATACACTGCCTCCTGTGCCTTCTTTTGAAATTTGAGTTGGAACTTCTACAATAATATAAGTCATGCACGCTTTATGATTATAAAACCAGCATTAAATGGATGATGCCCAATTTCACCATCAGCTCAAACCGTAGCCAGTCTCCCTTGCATCATGGTTGCAGAGATCCCTGAGGGACTGGATGGCTAGGCACTATGAAAACAAATTCTGGGCAAGAATTTCCTAGGTAACCCATCCCGAGGAGAGTACACTGGGGCTTTCTTCTCAAAGCAAAGTTTTTCAGTGTTATTTCTCTTTACACTTTCACAACTCTATACCAATGAAAAGTAGGGTCTTGCTGATTTCTGAGGTGCCCTCAAGGCATTTTTCCTACTGTTCTAATGCAGAGTACTTTATTTTGTTTTCAATGCCAATCTTTTCAGCAACCATTAATTCTTTTGCCCCACTATTATAGGCAGTTTCTTTTTATTGAAACTGGAAACATTTACATCTTTTGGATTTATTATTTGCTAGATTCTCAATACAAATCTGGCCAAAAGCTTCCAGCAATATCCATGCTACAGCCTGAATACTGGAAGGCCTTGAAATTTCCTCCACCAAATTAGTTTGCTGCTCTGAATTTCAATCAGGAAAGTGGGAATGTGTAGACTAAATTTTGGCCAGACTCCAACTGCCATGGAGTCTTTATTTTCACCTGAAAGCTACTCATCGTAATCTATTTATATTACTTTTTTTTTTTAATTTTTTTTTTTTTTCCAGTACTGGGAATCAAACTCATGACCTTGTGCTTTCCAGGCAGGTGCTGTGCCTTTGAGCTAAATTCCTAGCCCTTCTATTTGTATGTCTATGTGTATTAGGTTTGTTGTTTCTATGTATATTAATTTTATTATTTCTATGTGTATGTTTAGCATTTGTATTTCTATGTATATTAGTTTTCTGTGCTTTGACTAAAATATCTCACCAAAATTACCGGAAAACATCCCAAGCCTTCACTAGTGGCACTACCAAGCCTTTCCAATCTCCTTCTACAAATCACTTATAAAACTTTTGAAGTATATGCCCAAGTATATTCACAGCAATGACTGCACTTCTCCGGCACCAAAATCTGTTTTCATCACTTACTTTTCACTAAGGCAAAACGTCTAACACTCACAATTTAAAGGAAGAGAGATATATTTTGATTCAGAGTTTCAGTCCACAGGTGACCGGCTCCAAGACAGAATGGCACAGTAGTAAGTCATAACTGAAATAAGCTGCTAACATCATGATGGCCAGGAAAGGAAGCTGAGAAAAAAGTGAGGTGCAGGGTTGGGACATCCACCCTTTGGGTCATGCTCCAGTGTGAGTCCTTTTCCAGCTAGGTCCCACCCTTCCCTTAGCCCATTCACCTGTGGACTTATCAATGGGTTAATTCTCTGATGAATATGACCCCATGTGCCAATCAACTTCTAAAATGAACTTTTCAACATATGAGGCTTTTGTGGGATAATTTTATCTAAATCATAATACACCACCTTCCTGTAGGGTGGAATATGAGTTAAAAAGTCACCATTCTTTGACAGATGATGAAAGAGCAATATAAAGACTGCATGATAAAGACATGAAACTTTAAAGAGAAGAAAGAATACTTGGGACATGGAAGTCAAAAGGTAAAGTTATAAACTCAGAAAAAAAATCAGGCTGATTTCAACTATTTTACAATATTCAGTTGTAAAATCCACAAAATTCTGAAGAAGAAATGTGTAACAATTGTATTATGCTTAGGGAAAGCTTTTCTTTAAAACTTTTCCTTTAGAAATAAAGAAAAAAGGATGACTTGCACTGTATAGTTTTAATTTGAAAGACATTCAATATGAAAAGCATTCAAAATGTTCCAAGAGAATATAAAGGTGGAAATTCTTTCCAAGTACACATATTTTTGGGGATCAATGAACTTCATATTTTACTTCATATGGTTTTTCAAGGATATATTACATGGCATGTATAAAAGAATCCATTTCTATATTTCCATTTTGTATTTAAATGTAAGATTTTAGAAAACTAAACAAAAATTTCAAAAATCTGCTTATTCCTAATACAGAAATAATGACTGAGGAAGACCTTCAATTAATTACCAGCAAGATCATGGTGAAAGTCTGTAGTGATGATGGAGAAATTGAGTATGTACTTAAAATCTTAAACTAATAATCTAGTGATCAATATATTGCAGATGAATTTTATATATGTCAAGTGACTAAAATAGAATGTGCTACTCTCAGTTGTGATAGTTAATCTTGACTGTTAACTCAACTGAATTGAAAAAGTCTATGAAATGCATAAATCATACTCCGTATGTCTGTGAAGGTATTTTCAATTGGCTTGTGTGACAGCAAGCTGAGGGGAAAGATCTGCCCTGAATGTAGGTGGTACCATATAATGATATGTTGGGAGTCCAGGGGAACAAAATTGGAAGTGGCAGCCGGCCACTGCAGGCTTTCTCGCTGTCTGCTCCCTGAGTACCAGGAGCCAAGCAGCTGCTTTCCTTTGCTACGTTCTTCTCCCATGATGTGTGCCTCAGTATAAGTCAGAGTAATGGACCAACAGACTATCGAATGAATCTCTTCAGTGACCCAAAATAAACTTTTCCTCCTTTAAGTTTTAATTCTCAGGCTGGGGATATAGCTCAGGGGCGTAAGCACCTGCCTGGCAAGTGCAAAATCTTGAGTTTGATGCCCAGTAACCCCCCCCCAAAAAAAGTTTTAATTCTCCAGGACTTAACAACAGTGATGGAAAGATGACATAATAATTATCCACTGTAGGGGCTGGGGATTTAGCTCAGCGGCAAAAGCGCCTGCCTGGCAAGCGCAAGGTCGTGAGTTCAGTTCCTGGTACCCGAGAAAAACCAAAAAACAAACAAACAAAAAAAAAAAAATTATCCACTGTAGGGGCTATATCCCTGGAACCTTACATGTCAATTTCCTCAAAGATTTTTTTGTTTGTTTTTTTTTTTTTTTTTTTTTTTTTTTTTTTTTTTTTT
>NW_004955406.1:28600226-28713384 GCF_000276665.1 Chinchilla lanigera | reverse complement strand
TTTTTTTTTTTTTTTTTTTTGGTTTTTCTCCGGTACCGGGAACCGAACTCACGACCTTGCGCTTGCCAGGCAGGTGCCTTTTGCCGCTGAGCTAAATCCCCAGCACCTGTTTTTATTTTTTTTCCAGTACCAGGAATCAAACTCACTACCTTGCGCTTGGCAGGCAAGAGCTGTGCCTCTGAGCTAAATCCCCAGCCTGTGAAGGATTGATTATTGCAAATTGGAGGAGACGTGAAAATGTGATATTCGGGATTGTATTCCTACTCAGAAACAGACGTTAATGGATAAACTGGTAAAAGAATAATAAAAATCCGTGGTTTATTTATTAATATTATGTCAATATCAATTTTACACTTTTGACAAATACTTCACAACTATTTGCAAACATCTTACAATTTATGCAAGATGTTTTATAGAGGAAACTTAGTAAAAGATATATATATGTATATCATATATACGTGTCATACTTATAACTGTTCTGTGAGTTCAAAATTATTTCAAGATATAAATGTTTAAATACAAAATAAATAAAATTCCTTAATAAATAAACTTTATTATGCTTAGTTCATGAAAAACATTAATAAATATTATTTGACATTTAAATTTAAATTATCATAAGTTAAATTTAGTGTTAAAAATTGAAGTTTTTTTCTGAAATGACTAAAGTGAACACTTCTCTGAAATGATTTCTATTTTAAAGACAAATGACATGAAATATTTAGAAATATCTTCTAGTAATTCTATAGGTATTAATTAAAAAGTACAAATTGGTTGAAATGTTCTGCTAATAAAGGTAAAGGAAGAGAAAATTTATAACTTGTCTCATTCAGTATATGCTGAATAAAAAGATATTTTTTCTATTTACTTTGGTAGTATTTCTTTAATGAAAGATTTTATTTTATAATTTTACATACCAAAAGTAATTGTGTTCTCCTAAAAGATATCCTTGAAATTATCTTTAAAATAAAATTTAATAAGTAATTACTTATAAGACTTTGAGTATCTTCACAGTGAATGTTAACATGCACTCAATATTTTACAATATAATTCCATATATTATCCTATGAAAATATCATTAAATTTACATTTGCCAAGCATATTTCTATGTAATGAGAAATTTGAAGAAATAAAGTAATTTTCCTTTCTTAAATATTTAGAAAAACTAGTATAATAAAAACTTGCTATGGGTAGAATACACATAGAATATACTACATCAAAATGATGAATTGTAAAAGTATCTGTTTAATAGATTTGATAATTTGAGGTATTCATTCCATATAACACAGTCCAAAGTTTTAAGTGATATGATGCTTTTTCTTTTTCTTCAACCAATGAACTAAAAAAATGTTGACAGTTATTCAGAGCTTACAAGTTTTAAGACAAATTAAAAAGATTATTTCTGTGGAGCAAATAGTCTATTCTTGAATCTCACTATCCACTCTCTAGGTTAAAATTACACAATTTTCTCTTAAACAGACTATTATTTACTCCATTTTCAGAGATCAGAGCAACTTTACATAGTCTGCATGTTGCAGATTACAAGAAATCACAATCTTTACCATATTTTACCATTGTTGGACAATCTGAACAAGTGTATGCTCTGAAATATGTGATATAAGGACTCTAGTGGGATTTAAATTGCAATTTTGAGAGTAAGTTTTCCAGTTATACTTATTACAGGAATATTTACAATATATTTGTGTGTAAATTGACTTTCTCTCTTTCTTTCTTTCTTTTTTTGTTTCTTTCTTTCTTTCTTTCTTTCACTCTATTTCTTCCTTCCTTTCTTCTTTCCTTCCTTCTTTTCTTTTGTGGTTTTTTTTTTGTCTTTTTGAGACAGGGTCTCATTATGGAGTTCAGGCTGAACTTGAGCTCACTTTGTAGCCCAGACTGGTCTTGAATTCACAATGATCTTCCTGCCTCAGCATCTCGAGTGCTGGGATTACAGGTGTGCACCACCATGGAAATTGATTTTCTAAGATACTGAAGAATATCTGTAAATAGGAAACTGTAGAAAATATTCAAAAATTAACATAGAGGTCAAGCATTTCATTTTACTAAATATCGCAGGCTATCATGAATATAAGCAGCCACATGCACATAATAAATACTTTAATCTCAGAGATTATTTGTAATTTTTAATCACAATATTCTTTCAATTACATATCTTTTAATACATTCTTTCAAATGAAAATCAACATTATAATGCATTTTTCAAAATAAACAACTGTCTTTACCTATCTCTCCAGGTACAATATTTATCACCCTTCTATTTTCAAAGATATATGACAGCATTTTTAATTTTTGATGCAAGAAATTTAGAAGTTCAATATGAATTATATTAGCAAAGAATTTTACCATTTGAATGTCACTAACAACTCTATTTATGATCTTATAAAATGTTAAAAGAAAGTGATATTCTAAGCAGCCTTAAAACCACAGCTGAATATGAGCAGTAAGAAAAGAAAAAAATATGAATTATATGAATTAGCGCTGGACCAAATAATAGTGGCAAATAAAGTGGGTGGCCATTTTTCATCTCTTGACTAGTCTGTTTCCTAGGAAACAATGACTGAATGATTGCAAAAATGACCCTATGCCTGTGGATTTAAATTGATGAAATTATATATGACTATAATTTATGCAGAACAAGAAAGGTAATCGTTAGGATGAGTATTTATTAGGTAAAATGGAAAAGTTTAAAATACCTAGTTTACTTTCTAAGAGTTTTGAAAAATGAATTATTATTAAAATATCCAACATGATGAAATTTCCTGTCTTATCAAATCATAATGTCAAAATACAGCCAGTAAACATATTTGCTAATTAAACACTATTGTTAAAACAAACAAACAAACAAAAAAATACATTTCTGTACAGGAAGCTATTGTTTCAACTCTGGGTCCTACTAGTAGAACTACACTTGGTTTCAACAGATAGATGGTATCAGTAAGATATCATTTCAAGTAGCACAAAGAGTTTATTAAATGGCCTCTTTCTGCTGGACTCCCAGTAAAACTAATCCTGCATAAGCAACCACAGAGTTCCTTTGGAGAGTTTGACAAAGACATCTCTGTTGTAAATTGTCCAACATAGGAACCTAGCGACACATTACCTATGATCAGTGTAATAACCCTCTGTGACAATATCAAGTACTCACCTGAAAGATAAAGTATTTGCTTCCTCTTGAGAAAATAACTGTGGCCTCCTCATAGAAAGTCTTGAACTGGTTTAGAGAGCATGTCTTTTCATACTGATGTTTCCATTTACACATTTGTTGCTGCAAAGATAGCTGTCTAGTTTATAAATTTCACTTTGAATTACATATACTTTATCATAATATAACAGAATCAAGAACTGTGAGGCAAGGCAGGGATAAAAATGAAATTAAAAGATAATTGCCTATATGTATAAATTGAATTTTTAGAAATAGTTCTATGTATACTTAATCATGAGCATTTACAAGGAAGATTGTTTTATGTTTTTGGAAGAAGATATATGTATGCAAATCTAAACAAATATATGTTTTACCACAAATAATTTAAAAATAAATATTATAAACTTCATAACATCTAAATAGATTAGTTGTGCCTCTTATGCTATATAGAGACTTCATATGACTGTTCTTAGATATAGTTTATGATTCTCTCAGAAGCTAAAAGTAGCCAGTATGGCTGGTAATTGTATCTGTCTATCTCTCTATCTGATCTATAATTGATTGTGTTGGGCTGGGAATGTGGCTCAGTGGTAGAGTTCTTGCCTTGCATGCACAAGGCCCTGGGTTCGATCCCAACACCAAAAAACAAACAAACATATAATTGATTATGTTGAAGTGTTTTGTCAGACTGCAAAGTTAAAAATAGTTTTTAGAACAATTTTGGAATTGTAGAAAAATTAAAAAGACAGTACAAAATTCCCACATACCTTACTTCTATTTCCTTATTTTAAACCTTACATTATCATAATAAATTTGTGGTATTTAATCAACCAATATTTTACATTATTATGGATATCCCTACTTTATTTATTTTATCTTAGTTTTCAAGTAATTTACTTTTTTTCTTCCAGGTGCTATGCAGTATTTACATTATATTACATTATAGTTCACATACATCTTTTAGAAGGCTCTAGATTTTGATAATTTCTGAATTTGTTAATTTTCTCTTCATGTATTTATATATTTTACAATTTTGACAGTTTGAGGCTTGCTGCTCAAGTTCTTTTTCTTTTCTTTTCTTTTTTTGTTGTTGTTTTTCTTTTACAATGTTACCCCACTGGAATTTGTTTTACCTTCACTCACACCATTGCAATGGGATTTTGAAGTTTTGGTAGATGACCAGGGAGACAGAAGAGGCAAAATGCCATTCCCATTAAATTATACTAAAAATAGTGTTACCCTTGATAGTCTTGTTAATGTAATGTTTGATATTTTCACCATTACAGACTTATTTTCTCTTTTTATACAAATAATTTCAGAGATAGCCACTTTGTGTTACTTATATTGGATGAGTGGATAGTGTTGTTCCATGCCTTTAAGAGTAAAGTACATTTTTTAATTATTTGAATTTCTTCTGCCTGAGATACTTGTAACACCTGTTTATATATGTATTGTCTCATGAATATTTAGTACATAATTGACTTATAATCCAATACTACATTGTTTATTTTGTTGATCAAATGTTTCCAGTTTTCACCATTGAGTATTCTTTCTATTGGAAACTTTGTGGTGATGTAGCTCTCACATTTATCTTTATTCTTTCCTTGCTTTCCTGGTGGTACCACATACTCTTATACCATCTTGTGCATTTTTTTAGGTGCAACATCACATGACTGTTAAGATAAATTTCAAATTTAAACCATTCACTCCTGATATATGAGAAAGCAATGATCTCTTGATTAATATTGTTTCTCATAACTTTCCTTCATTTACTATTATTTTAAGGAAGGTTTGATGTCATTTTTTGGCATTTCTATGTGAATAATCATGTCATCCGAGAATAAAAATATCTTATTTCTTCTGTCTCAGTCTGAGGGAGCATTAACTAGAATTTCTAATAAAAGCTTGGTTAGAAATGGGGAGACAGGATATTATTACTTTATGTCTTAGTCAATTTGATTGCCATAAAATATACTATAGCCTGGTTATTGCAAATAATTATTTATTTTCATCCTTCTAGAGGTGGAAGAGCAAAAGAATCCAGAAGTTTGCACCTTATTATTACTTTAAAACGCTGAGAGAAAGAGTGGGGATATTCTCTTTTTTATTCTTATAGGACACCTAAATCCACCGTAGGAATGCTCATGATTTCATCTTAATCTAATTACTACTCCAAGGCCTCATCTCTAAATATATCACATTGAAGATTCGAGCTTCATGTATGAATTTTAAGAAAACATAAAGATTTAGTCCATAAGTTTGTGTTCCTGATCCTCAGTGAAAAGCATCTGCTTTCTTAGGGCTAAGTGTTTTGTTAGCTGAAGTACTCAAAATGCCATTATATGGCTTAGAAACTCACCAAGAATCTCTGCTTTGCAGGAACTGTCAAGTGTGATCAAGGAGAAATGAAGGGTAAAACTATATTGATTATTGTGAAGGTAATAATGAAGACATCAAGTTTACTTACCAGAATCTGGGACACAGCCTAGACCTTTCTTTGGTCAAAGCTAAATTCCTTGCTACAAAAGATAGTAGTCTCTTTAATTGTATGATTGACATACAAATATGAAGGGGGCTATAAAACTGATTTAAATATACATTTAGTGTTCTAAACTACAAAGCAATCAGTACAACTTAGAAAGAAAACACATATGTTCAGGTGTGTATTAAAACACTGACATGGGAAAATAGTGAAAATGGAGGGGAGTCTATCTTTTACAGGATATGGGAGAAGGCGGTTGTTTTGGGTTGCACAGATGGCTAAAACCTGAGCCTGTTTCTACAGAGAAGATATCAGCAGAAAAATGTTCCCAAATTCTGCTTAAACATTTCTCTTGGGTTCTTTTACTGCAAGTAAACCACATGTGATCAAAGTTTTAGGAAACTAATTTCAAAATATTTAGTTATGAAACTGGAGAGACAGGAAAAGATTTCAGTGCCTTCAAACTGATGCAGAGCTCTGCTACCGTGTCCTTAGTCTCCAGTCCATTTCATACTATACAGTGTACATGTTTTCCTGTGTTTACTTTACTCATACACACTCTGCAGAGCATGATTCTTTCCCTACCTTTAACACATGTAAAACTTTACCACCGTTTTTGCTTGCCTTGATCATTTCCTTGTTGGGGACAGAAAGAATCTAGAAAGCACCTCTAGAAGGAGAGTCTAACACCCTAAACCTAGTGAAACATTTGGCAAATTGAGCCAGGATAAACCAACACAAACAATGGAAAAGACCCTGAGGAGAACCCCACAGATCCCACTAACCTTCCCACCAGACCACATACTTGATCAGTGGGAATGGCCTGAGCTTGCTAATTTGAAAAAGGACTTAATTATGCATTATTGCAATGTGGTTTGAATATGTTATGCGTAAGGAATAGCAAGAGATGGGTACAGGATGACAGTTTAAATTATGATGCTATGTCGGTGTAAAGCATTTCTGCATAAAGCATACAAGGTGGTGTGAAATAGCTTAAGTTCATATCTCTGGAAAAACCCAGGAACTAAGACATTTAGAGTGGGCCTGAGGAAGAAAGGTATATCTTTGATGATCCTGTCCTAACATCTCCACCTGTCTCTCAGAGGCATATGGGTCTCTCCATCGGTTCAATGCAGAAAATCACACTGGGAGGCCTTGAGCCCCTCTTTAGCGTCTGTCTCTCCCGTCACGACGCAGGACTCCACCGCGCACTAACATCCCAGCGGAATTCGGTATTCATCAGGCTCCTCATCGTGCCCCTCAGACAGCTTTCAGCCCTGTAGCACACACTCAGAGTGGTGCTCCTTTCCCCAACTCACAACGTACCTGCCCGTGAAAGAGGTCTCAGGAGCAGTGGGGACTGTAAGTGTGCAGGTTCCTTTTACAGCTCTAGATATTAAAACATATAAAGTTATCTTGCTCAACCAATGTCTCTCAGGTTCTTAACCACTCATCTAATATCTTTCTTTGCCAGACTTATCTACAGAAAGCATGGAAACCTGATCTTATATTTGGGGCTCTACAACCCCAACTTAAGAGTAAAGTTCATTAAGCTTTCTCCTATCAAACAGGCAGCTGAGCACTAACTAACTCTTTTCGTATCATCTCCTGACAGATTTATTTTTTCTTCAACCCAACCTGAGAGCCCCAACACCCCCAGGTATTTCAAGAGCATATATTCCTCAGTAGGTACGGCTGACAGGACATTTCAGCAGGAAGTAGCTATGTGAAGATGGAGACCTTCCCTCCCTCAGTACATCATAAAACATGTGTCTCTCAGGGATGAGTGAGGTGAAAGATTATGGGGTGGCAGCACACCTGGACAAGTGGGTGTGATGTGTGAATTGCTACATTCCAGATCACACGTGCAGGACATCTCCCAAAGCCGTGCACATGAACTTCTCATAAGGACTCAAACAATTTAGAATAGGACCTCCTGGACCTGAAGTGAGCCTGAGAAGTGGGGGGTACAGAAAGAACAATCTCCATTGAACTCTTCATTATTTTGTTCTTTTCTGAGTTCACGCTCATGCTGGAAAGTATACTCCCCCCTCTCCTTTTACTTGGTCCATACTCACATTTAAATATGTTTTTTCTTTTCTTACCTTTAACAAATGTAAAACATTGATACCTTACAAAAAACAAAAGCAAAGCAAAACAAAAGTCACACAGAAATACAGTTAAACATTAAACTCAGCTGGAGTAAAGAAATGTGGATGAGAAACATGTGTCTTCAACTGAAATGCTGCAATTGCCATGTCTCAGACAGAAGTATTTTCTTAATCCCTGCTCTACAGAGAAATGAAACAAATCAACACAAACAGTTTTGAGAGCCAAAATGCCAAAGAACTGCAGTTGGCAAGTAAAAAACTCAGGAGAACTGATGATATAATTTCTAAATCCCGGGACCTGAAAACCAGGAGGACCCATTTTGTAAGTTTCAGGCTGCTTCTGAATCTAAATGCAGCAGGCTCATATCCTAATTTGAGGACTATAACAAAAGAGAACAATTTTTTTTTTGCGTATCCAGCCTTTCATGGATTGGATGGGATCCACCAACATTAGGGAAAACAAAGTACTTTAATAATTCTATGGATTTGAAAGTTACTCTCTGCAGAAACATTCTTGCAGACACACTTAGAAACATTTCACCAAGCACAGGGGCACACAGCATAAAATTTCCCACCACAAGTACTACGTCTGAAAAGCTAAGGCCATGTCTAATTAGTAGAACAAAGCTGTAACAGATCTACATTAATGAACAGTCCACCCATGACCTTGTTAGGTCAAAGTGTAATTTAGCTACCTAACTTCAAAAACGTTAAAATACAACCTAAGACTAATTATAATGAAAATCTATAAAGGTCAATACACAGCAAAAATATAATATTAAAAATAAGTAAAGGAGTTATCCATAAAAATATTTGCAGATATGATTGAAATACACTTTTTACTAGCTAAGACTTAATTATATAATAATATCTTAAATATAATACAGAAAAATATATGAGAAACTTGAAAAGTAGAATTTTAGCATGCAATTTGGACTTACATAATATAAAGGGCTTTTTTATATAAAGATGCATCAACAATTAATGTAATTAGATGGGTGTGATAATGTGTGGAAAACAACAGTAGATGAGATTTAGAGACATCAAAGGCAGAAGATAAGTCAGAAAAAACAGACTAAAAGAACAGGCAAACTAAAAAGAATAGATTCTAAGAGGTAGATGTACTTATTCAAAATATCTTATTTATGAGTAATTTGAATCCTGCGGAAGGACAGTGAAAAAAAGACCAGAAGAAATATCTGAAGGAATGATGGTTGAGCATTTCCAAATTAAAAATACTCAGCAATCTGACAAATGCCTTTAGGATACAACCAAAGAAACACTACAAGTTCAGCTCATTCAATCCACATAATTGAAAGAAACAATTAAACATGGTTTTCAGCTACAAGTTCTGGTGTGACTTACTATTCTGCAATAGCCAGCGATGGTAGAGTTTGTGAATAGAATGCGGCTCTAGAAAAGGAAAATATATGTTGGTAAGGTTAATTACATGAATCAGAAAAGAGGGTGAAGATACTGTTCACTCAGGAAGCAAAAGGAATAAAGAAATTGCTTTATTCAAAGAGACAATGAATATCATGTGGTGGCAGCACAAAATTTCCTGATGAATTAAAAGATAGAGGTCTTCCTAACACAGTTGTGAATTTGGTTAAAATGATTTCTTCATTCACAAACTTTTTATTTTTGTTGTACATGATAGGACACAGAAAGATACCAACACATGAACAACCTGGCAAAATACAAGCAGAACTTAGTGAATATATGAAAAGACAAGCACATATTTTGTTGTCAAATAAAGCCGTTTTATGACCCAACCAAATTCTCAAGCTAGTAAGAGTAAAGTATCAGATAACATTAGGGTAAATATAGAACTAAGGGTATGACATTTTAGTCCTTCAAGAAATAAATTAGACTAAATCTGATGCCAGGGTCCTACTTGGAAAGACAGAATGGATTCCTATAATTTATTTTATTTTATTTTGTGTGCTTATAATGCATAAAATAGGTATACTGAAGTTACATATATGACCTATCATGGTCATTTTTAATTGCTTCTTCCTCTCTTCCCCTTCTCCAGATTCCAACCAACCTCATTTGAAAGTCTACCTTTCTAAAAGTCTACCTCTCTATCTCTTACTATCGCAACTTTTTTTATTCTTTAATGAATTTATATGTTGTGGTTTTTTATATAAGAGAAATCACATGATATTTAATTTTCTATGTATGACTTATATCACTTAACACTTTCTCAAGATTCACCCATTTTTCTACAAATGTCTTAAATAAATCCTTCTTTATGCTTAAATAATATTATATTGTGTATATCATATTTCTTTACCTATTTGTTAGTGGACATTAGAGTGGCTTTCGCAGTTTAAATACTGTGAACTGTGGTGCTATTTATAGAGTATGTGTGTATCACAGTACTATGCCATCTTTAAATCTTTCAGAGTAAAACAAAAGTGAGGAGTACCACAGTCAAATGGAATTTTTAGTTTTAGTTTTTTTACTTTCAGTTTTTTTAAAATGTCGACAATGATTTCCCACCAACACTGTAGAAAGATTTAAAACACATTCCCACCAACAGGGGTTCCTTTCTCCCTACATCCTCAGCGGTATTTATTCTTTTTGCTGATAGACATTTTGACAGAGATAAAAAGACACCTCAGAGGTGTTTTATTACTTTTTCCTAATGGCTAAAGATTTTGAACACTTTTTAAAATTAATTATTGGCTATTTATATTTCTTCTTTTGAGAAGTGCCTTTTTATTTCATGCATCCATTTTTAAAATTAGGACATTTGTTTCTTGTGATTTATATTTTTAAGCTTTTTATATATTTTTTATAGTAGTGCTCTGTCTGAACTGGGAAAACTTTTTCTCATTCTGTCATTTTCTCTTCACTTTATTAATTATTTCCTTTGCTCTGAAGAAAGTTTTTAATTTACTACAATCCTATTTGTCAATTTTTCATACAACTTCTTATGCTATTAGATTTCTATTCCAAAGTCATTAACTGTACACTTGATTTCAAGCATTTACTCTTGTTTATCTTGCAGCAGACTGGCTGTTTCTGCTTTTATATCTAGGCCCTTTGATCCATTTTGATTTTGTTTTTGTTTTTCATTTTTTAAAATATTATTTTAAAGAAAAGAAAAATAAACATTAAGAATAATGGTGTAAATTTTCTAAACAAGATTGTAGGAGAGTAACGATGGTCAGTATATTGTCTGTTATCTTCAAAGTAATTGCTCATATTACAAAATATAAGCATAAAAATGATTTCTGAGTGTGAGATGAAAGATATGGGTCTAGCTTCACTCTTCTAAAGTCGGATACTTGGTTTTCCAACTGCCTTTTTTTTTTTTTAGCAGCTTATTCTATTGGCCCTTTCCTCGAGCTTGTGCTTTTATGCATTTGTTTAAGACCAGATGGCTAAAGTTGCATAGTGTAGTTTCTTCATGTTTTTTTTTTCTACTCCATTAGTCTATGTGTCTATTTTGTGCCAGCACCATATTATTATATAGTTATAGCTTCGCGTATAACTTGAATTCTGGTATTGTAGTATCTCCTGCTTTGCTTTTCTTGCTCTTTATTTCTTGGGCTATTCTGGGTCTATTCAGTTTTCCTTCAAGTTTTAGGATTACTTTTTCTAGTTCTGTGAAGAAAGCTATTGGTCTTTTGATAGGATTGTCTTAAATCTGTATATTGACTTTGGCAATATGATCATTTCAACAATATCAATTTTGTCTGTACAGGAATAGGGGATGTCTCTCAATTTTCTAATGTCCCTTTTAATCTCTTCCTTAAAAGTACCATGCTTAATATTATTGATGTTTTCCAGTTCCTTGCTTAGCTTCACTGATAAGTATTTAACTTTTTGAAGATATTTTGGATGGGATCATTTTTTTGCTTGGTTAATTATTGGTGCACAGAAAGGATATTGATTTTTTTCTTGCTAATTTTGTGCCCTGCCACTTTAATTAATTTGCTTAAATAGTTGTACAAATCTTCTGGTGAAGGTTTTTGGACCCTACATACAAAAACTCAAATTATTGACAAATAAAGCTAGCCTAACTTCTTATACTATTTATTTCTCTTTCTACTTTTTGGTGTCATAATTTTTATGGCTGAAGTTTCAAATATTATAATGAAGAGGACAGTGAACACCTTTGTCTTATTCCTGATTTTAGAGGAAATATTTTCAGATTTTCCACATTTAGCATGAAGATTGTGGGGAGTTTGTCACAAGCAGATATGGTGAGTTTCTTCTGTATGTATTTTATCAGACTTTTTTCATCATAAAATGGTACTGGAATTTGTCTGGAGCTTTTTCTGCATTTAATGAGATAATCAAGTAGTTTTGTCCTTAATTCTGTTTATATGGTGTATTACCATTATTTGTATCCCTGGGATGAAGCTGACATTTTCATGATGTATCTTATTTAATGATTTGTTGCATTGTATTTGCAAGCATATGATTTAGATATTGACCAGTAATATTCTTTTCTCTTTTACTTTGAAAATAATATTTGTCCAATTTTAGTATCAGAGTAATATTGGCTGCAAGGAATAGGTCTGGAAGTCTTTCTCCTTCAATTTCATGAAAAGTTTAAGAAGTGTGGATATTGGGTCTTCTCCGAGGTTCTGGTAAAATTGGATGCTGGTGTTGTCTTAGTTGATATTGTTCTAACGTCATCAGTTTCCTTATTTATTACTTATGTGTTCAAGATTCTTGTGTCTTCCTGGTTATAAGAATAATGGTTATATAATCGTGTCCTCCTGATTATGTGAAGAAATGAATAAAAAAATTTAATTCTCCTGTGTACTGGTATAGAAATATTCAACATAGTTTCTTAAAATTTTTTGGGTTTCAGAGGCATCTGTTGTGATTTTGCTTTTCCAGTGCTGATTTCAATGATGTGGGCCTTCCTTTCTCTTATTTTGGTGAGTTTATCTAAAGTTTTATTTATACTATTTCTTTTTCAAACAGTTTTTCAGTTCATTGATCACTTATATTGTCCTTTATGTTTCAATTTAATATTTACACTCTGAATTTTGTACCTTTCCTTGAACAAGTTTTGGGATTCTTTCTCTTGTTTCTCTAGGACTTTGACATAAATCACTGGGATGCATATTTGGGAATTTCTCCAGTTTTCCAATATGGAAGCAATTATAAATCCCTCTTAAAGCTGCTTTCATTGTCTCCCACTATTCTGATATGGCATATTGCCATTTTCTTTTGATTCTAGAAATTTGTGAATTTCTTCCGCGATTTCTTCTCACTCATTCATTTTTCAAAAATTCATTATTACACCTTGTTTATGTACCTTCTTTTTTGCTGTTAATTTCTGGTTTTATTTTTTATGGTAGGATAGGATTGAAAAGAATATTTCAATGAAATCACCAGCTGACTGCAGGTATTTGCTTGAGCCCAGAGTAAAGCCACACAAAATCTGGCAAGTCAATCCACAGATTTATAATACCAAGGAGTTGTCATCCTCATCCCTTGCCATTGCTCTGAATATTAGAACTTTATTTCCTCAGAGTAGCTTTACGTGGAAAACCCAAAATAAAATAAATCTATAAGTGCAAACCTTTTTCCCTCTCTGCACAATTTTGACATTGCATCTGAACTACATTAAATTTTCAAATGTCTTTAAAAATATGTAAATCTTACCTACCATTATCCTCATCCAAAGCTGTATGTATGCTGCTCTTTTTGTTGTAAGAGAGTCTTTTCTTATCCCCTCGTCATTAATCACATATCCATAGACACTACGATACTAATAATCATTTATCTTTATTTTTTCCAAATGTTGTCAAAGTTTCACATTTATTAAAGTTAGAATCAACAGACTCTGTAGAGCAAGTTTGGGCCAAGTAAAAGTAGTAAAAAAGAAAAAAAAAAACTAAAAAAAATACACCCTACAGGGTAGAGTGCGATATCAGAAAAAGACATGATAATCATTTTATCTTAATGTTGCTTGCTCTGATGACTATCTGATCATGTCAATTGGAGTAAGAAATGTCCAACTAAATTGCATCAGCACAATTCTGAGAGTGGCTGAGAGATGACCTGTACTCAGGTGGCTTGTCACCTGAATAGTATAAAGGGGAAACTAAGAAAGAAGGCTCATTTCTGTTTTTTGGAAGAATTTTGCCTTCACCTTGGAGTCATCTCCCAGTTTCCAGCACAAACTCTTTAACTTTCCATTGCAGACAATTTGGTCTCATGATAAAAACTTACCTGAGGTACCACAGTAAGCTCCAGGCCTTCAAGTAGGTCCTTCAGATCTCCAGCACACAGACAGACCTTCACCTTTTACATTTTTCCACACCTGACTCTGTGGGCTTCCATTGTAAGCCAGTATTTTACATTGTTATATATTTGTATAACTTTCATTAGTGTTTCTCTAGTGAATACTGACGGTTACACTTGCTCATAAAATTTTTTTCTGATATACTAATCTAGTTGTTACTCTGGTAATAAAACTGAGTAGCAGAATATATTTTCTTTGATAGTTCATTTCATAGTCTGTATTAAAATATTTTTTCTATAAACTACAAGTTTTTTGAGGATATGCAGTATGCTACCTTTTAACATTTCAAAATATGGTGTTCTCTGTGTCTATACAACGTTAATTCTCTTCGCTTATATGTATAAGCGATTGAGTGAAATATAATTTAATAGTGTTATCCCTTTGTGGTCACCAATCAGCAAAAGTGAGACAAATATTCATCCATCTGTTTTGGAGATTTGTTACCAATCACTTGAGGGTTCTGTGCATGTGTAACAGAAATCATAAAATGGCAGTGCATCTTTGCTAGTGAGTCTGGCCTTGAATGCCAGTGATTTTCAGTTTTGCTCTTAGTGTGGAAGAGTTTAAGTCACTCCTACCAGCTCTTCAGCAGTCAAGGCTATCTACAGAATAATTATAATATGTAATGAATTATACTGGCAATATATATTCAAAGAACGCCATACATATTTACTTCATTGATATTCTGTTAGTAACTATTTAGTTTTTTATATGAAACATAAAATTTTCTTATTCTATGAAGAAAAATTATTTTACCATATTCTTAATATCTGTAAATAGAAACTAAATGATATCTTTTAGTTTCTATTTACAGGGTGATATATGTGTACACTAATTACGCTGGTATCCTAGCAGAGTATTTAAATGAAAAATTTCTTTGTATTCTCTGAAACAAAGTAACTTTAATCTAATGTTCCCTAAAGAAAGAAATCACCATCTCTAAAATTTACTGATAGCAGTTGTATGTGTATGTGATTTTTGGGAGGAATTACAAATAATAATAACAAAAATAGAAGTCAGAAGCAACAGTGTTGAGTTATGATAAATTTAATGTTAAAACCACAAAAAATAGTATACAAATTTCTACTCTCATAAACCATTTATATTTTGCTGGAATATGTGCGGTGTGTAGCAAGAAAACCCAGGCAGTGTGTCCTAAGTGCATAGCCTTTTACCTATGTTTTCTTTCCAACTGGGCTGATACTGTCTTGTGCTCTCCTCACTTGTCAAGTATCTCAAATGCTCTACAATACTGATGTTTACTGTCTTAAAGATGATCAAACTATCACAGTAGTTTTCTATATGATTTGATAAGAAAAATATTCCCATAATTTTTAGTAGCTAATGTGCATGCAATGTTAGTCCCATTTAAATATATTTTCTTACTTTCGAGTATCTTCTTATTTGCACACGTTTGGAGTACATAACTTTTCCATTCCTTGTGTGGACTTAGCACACATACATAGTACATCTTCATTCTTATTTTCATGCCTTTCACTTGTCTAACTTCTAGCTCCCTGTTTCTGTTTTCAGAAAGATGTCTTCCTACCTCTATTATCCATCTTTCTTCCTGCTCTTTATTTATAATTTGAGTTTTCATACAAGAAAAGTCCTCTGGTTTTTAAGCTTGTGTGTCTCATTCATTTCACTTAATATTATGGTCTCAAAATGCATCCATTTTCCTACAGATGACTGAAGTTTATCTTCCTTTATGGAAGTGTAGTGCTGCATTTTGTGCAAATATCACATTTTCTTTGTTCACTCATCTCTTGACAGTCATATAGGCTGCTTAGAAGACTTAACTGTTATAAATTGTGCTGCTGTAAACAAGGGTGTGCATTTCTCACTGTAATGTGATGTTTTTAACTCTTTCAAGAAGATACTTGCAAGGGGAATAGCTAAATAAAATGAAATTCCTCAGTTTAGTCTTGAGGAATCTCCATAATGAGTTTTTCTATAAATACTTTAAGAAAATTTACTTTATATGACAGAAATATCACTAAACGCTTTAACACTCAATTATATTATCTCATTGAACCACACAATAATGCATGAGGTATATGTTATTACTACATCTTCCATTTTAAAGATTGTAGAATTGAACTGAAGAATTTTACACACCCTGCTCAGAAACTGGAAGCTAGAAATGAGTAAGACGATGCTCAAATCTAGGCTGAAACCGTGACTCTATATTTTATTTTAGAAATAAACATAATAACTATGAAATACTGCTCCTCTTGAAAAAAGCAAAGTTGCTATAGAGCCAAAGATGGCTAGAAGAATTACAAAATTGCTTAGAAATAGTGCAAGACAATAAGCAGAAGATTCAAATGTTAGACTATCTCTGTCAAGGTAGGTCTTCCTGCACTTTAGGTAGAATGAGTAAATACTCATTGTGGACAATAATATCTTCATAGTTGGAATAAGTATAGAACACTGGCAGAAATATTCTCTTGGCAAGATAGCATAAAAGAATCTAAGCAACAAGCTTTGCAATTTGTACACTGTGATAAAAGGAAGTTGTCTCTTGTTTAATAAGAAGAAAACACAGTATTTTATCACATGATGATACTTCACCCTTTAATAAAAGATTTCTATGATCTTATGAATAAAGGATGTGTTCGATTACATATGTAGTGACACAAAAGAATAAAACTAAATTGGTTGTCACTTTTATTATTAAAACCAATTGATTTTTTTGTTAGTATATTTTAAACACTGCTTTTTATCTAGTTTTACTAAAACAATACCATAGAAAAAATAAAAAGGCAGGAAAGAAATTATTTCACACAAAATTACCCAAAATAATATTTTTTCAGGGAGCAACTGACATCTGAAATAATGTTCTTTCTTAACTTTGAGAAAATGTTCCATTTATTCAGGGTAGTGTTCAAATTAAAACTATATTCAAAATTTTCTGTAAGGCTGATTAAAATTGTTCTGTGTAAACAAATGAACAAAAAAAATTTGCTACATCTCATACAGCTTTTATTAATCCTGAGGGGAAAATAGTGAGAGGATACAGAAATACAGATAAGAGATGAAAGCTGAGGTCAGGTGAAGTCCTCTCTCTCTCCTGATGGGAGGAAAAGAACTGAACAACCACCAAAGAGGCATTTATTTATACATTTGACAAAGTTAGTATCATTGGCAACAAATGACTAGAATTGTCTCACTCTCAGGCAAGATGTTTTCTCAGGACTGACAGAGTTTAATTGCTTTAGGCACTCCAGCCTTGCCTTGCCTCTGTATATGTGACCCATTTCCATCCTCAGTCACTCCCTCTAAAGATTAAGGCTTATTTCACTTTGTGTGAAACTAAATAATGTGCTGCAATATATTTCTTGAAAATAACTCAAAATCTTCTGTAAGAGATCTCAATGTTATTAGCACAAGGTTTTTTTCTGTACAGAATCTGCCATACTGCTTGGCACAATGTGTATTCAAATAAATGCATGTCAAATATATGTGGGTAGATTCAGAATACTCTTCTTGTATAAGGTTTGTTCTGTCATTCTTTTGTCACCATTTCTTATGTGCTCTTGTATCTCACAATATCATAGGCTTTGTTTAATCTGTGGATAATTAATTTGTAATTTTAAGCAACAAATGCTCAAAGTTCTCTGTATCAATAGTCTTTATAAAGGCTTACATATGCTTATGATTTGTATATAAAGATGTTGTAGATACATGTCTTATTTTAACTCAAGAATTCTTTCTTTCTATTTATTAAAACCTAATGAACTTAGTCTACTGAATATTTGGTCTTGGAGTGAATAAGCAGTGTTTTCTCAAGTATAGTACCACCCACAAGCTCCTGACATGCTATGAACATGAGATTTTAATTGACATTAATTCAAGTTTATTTCATGTTGATTGTGCTGAAATCATGTTCATAATTTTAAATTTTAGTTTTCTTAATTTTATCGTGAAATATATAGTCATTTTGGAAATGTTAATGTTTATTCATTCCATAACCATTTTTTTGTAGGCTGAAACAAAAATTTACGTTTAGTGTTTATGGAAATTAAATTCAGAAAAATTCAGTTTTACTTTTTCTTTTGGATATTACCTTTTCTTACATTTTTGTTACTGCTTATATCTTTGCTTCTGTATACTTCATTTGTATGTAAACATAAATCATATATTTATTGCTACAGCCCCGGAACACATTAGTAAATGTACTACAGCAAAGATCGTAATCCAAAACTATGAAGCTGCCACTAGCTTTCTCTTCTCCATTTTAACCACTATGTGCAACAGTGGGAAACCTGTTATACACATCTGCTCAATTCTTAAATACACAAAAAGAAGCTTCAGAATTAGTATTCCCTCATATCTACATGAGAAAGATATTTAATAATTAGAATATTTCTTTAGTAATTTTTGAGGCACCCTTTCATTTTATGATGTAGAAATAGTTTTCCAAATTTATGTTTTCTTTTTGATTTTGTGATACAGTCATATTACCTACACACAGTACAGCTTAGTTAATTCATTAGTACCATGTATCTTTTGTCTTTCTCACCACATTGTGGTGTATTTTAAATAGTTATTGATCTTTTTAAGATGTGAAATATTGTTTTCTCTTGATTTGTAAGCTATAAAAAGATATATAGACAGAAATACCATATGAACAACATTTTTCATATTCTATGTCCATTTTTACATTTTGTCACCATAGTCTTTCTGTCTTGTCTGTGTAGGTTTTAGAGTTGCTGATTTCTATTCATTTTATATTATTTTGTACACATGATCAAAAATATTCATATTTGTTTTTTTCTTTGCTTTCTTATATTAAAGTCTACATACTATAGAAGTTTTGCATTGATACACTAAATGATATTTTTTGAAATGTATTCAAAATTTGTCCATAGAGTCCTTATATTTTTAAAATTTAATAGGGAAAGGAGACCAATGAGACAAAATACCTAGATGCCATGTGTGATCCTAATCCAGAAGAATTTTTGGCTATATTCATTGTATTGATGAATAATACTGTATCATCTTTAATTTCCTAGCTATTTTAGTTATACTATGGTTATCTCAGGTGAGAGTTGTTATAGGGGCAAGTGTTTAACCTTCATTTATTTCCCTCTTCTTAACCTAAGGCTTATTCTTGGTTAATCTCAATGCATTTAATTTTATATATATATATATACATACATATACACACATATATAT
This sequence comes from Chinchilla lanigera, assembly GCF_000276665.1. Classification (NCBI taxonomy): domain Eukaryota; kingdom Metazoa; phylum Chordata; class Mammalia; order Rodentia; family Chinchillidae; genus Chinchilla; species Chinchilla lanigera. The sequence continues at coordinate 28,694,167 of NW_004955406.1, read as the reverse complement.
ACACACACGTATATATATACACTGTATATAAACACTATATACATTATATACATATACACAGTATATACACTATATACATACATACTCTGTATATACATTTAATGCATATATACACTGTAGCTAAGAGTTTATCCATGCTTATACATATATATCTATATATGTATAAAATATACATGTGTAGATATAATGTTCATATAAAATTTTATATATAGTTTCCCAAAGTTTGTAATTGTCACACTGCACTCATCATTCATTGAGTATTTAACTAAATAAATAGCTCTAACTGGATGTACAGTAATACACAGTTTTTCTTCATAACTGTTAAAATTCAAAGTTATTCCATCTACTCTTATTTTCTCCTAAATAAATAATAATACTTCATGTACAATGGTGCCAGTTAATGGCAGCAACAATCGTGGTTCCTCCTTGTCTTATTCCCTCTGTACCTTTTAAATATGTGTCTAACTTTTCTCTATTTTACTGTATCTATACAATATTATGTCTCATCTTATTGGTACAATAACTTCCTTTCCTTACTTTTACTATCCACCTGAAATTATGCCTGTACAAGACAAAATCACTTCTTTCAATTATATCATAGCCTTTCTGGCTTTCAGACTTTCAGAGTGTTACTTACACATGACTGTGATGTTTACCTTGGTCTAACTTTTGATTGTTTCATCATTGTCATTGGATATTATTCTCCCTACATGGTGCATCAATTATCATATTCTTTTTTTAAAACATCCCAAACCTTTACGAGCTTCTCCATTTCATCTATGACAGTATCTCACCATTTTTTCTTAAATATTGTCAATCAAAATTTTTATTACCTTTATGGGTTGGGCCAATAGGAAATCGTCTATTAACATTTTTGCCACTTGTTTATACCTTGTAGATGGTTCTTCTCTAGGTAATCAGAGTAAGTTACATAAGGGTAACAAAAAGATTATATTTTCACTTCCATAAAACTAAATACAAAAATTATCTTATTAAATTACAAAGTTGGATGGATATATTAACCTGTACCATCCTGAAATGTATTCAATATTTCTCTTTTACTATTTTTATAAGTCCGTCTGGTAATTCGGTTTGAGTGACAGATACATTGTTACCCTTCCTTGTGAAAGGTATGTATATTGTGTGGTAAAATAAGGAAGGAAATGGAAATTAGCTTGATGTTTCTGTGAATGATTCTAATTGCTTGACATAAACTACAGCACAACCAGGGACACACTGCCAACAAAAAGAGTTGCAGTCTTGCAGCCAGAGATATAGCTCAGTGGTATAGCATCTGTCTGGCAAGGGCAAGGTCCTGAGTTTGAAGTGCAGTACCCACCAAAAAAGAACCACTCTCCTATAGAAAAGTTGTAGTCCTAAGATTTCATGACAGATAATTATCATTCATAGCTCATGATAACTTATTTGTACTGATATTGTGGGTAGTTTCTCGGTGGTTGATATTGGTGCGCTGTAGACAAGTTCAATTTTGTTGAAACTGAATATCAAATTTTTAGGCATCCAGTTACAATTCAAGTAAAGCATTTTTTAATGTCAAATTTTTAGGCATCTAGTTACAATTCAAGCAAAGCATTTTTTAACTTAAATGAAAATAAGAGGAAATATCTTTTAAAAATTTATTATTTCCAGCATTAATAAAAAAATAGCTGCATACAGATACTTAATTTATTCCTACTATAAGACATTACCATACCTTTTAGGAACACTTCTTCAATGCCAAAGAAAGTGTCTTCTCTAAAATAAAAGAGAATGTAGTAAAAATTTCACCTCTTTCTGTAAAGGCAACAGACACAAAACTGTAGCAACACAAAATTATTTTTGATTTAGTATTTTGTAAATAAGGTCTTTCTTTAAAAAACTTTATTTGTAGCATGTTTTATACAATTACAGCACTGAGCATCCTTTGGATTTCATTTTCTAGGCAATACAATATTAGTTCCAAAAAAAGAGCATTTACGATTATCTTGGTATTGAATATCTTAAATAGCTCTTCTCTCTTAATTTTTCAATAATTTTAGGATGCATTAGTACTATAGATATTGTTTACAGTGTTAATCACTATCATACTTTAGTGTTGATTTTCTATTTCTTCCATTTCTTTTTAATTCTCCCTCTTATTTTTTTGGCAGCTTTATGCAAAAGCAGAAGGATTCACATATGTTTTCTTGTTGTGGGAAAATGCTCTTAGTGCTTTATAGCTAAGCATTTTAGTTACCTTCTTCATCTCTGGAAGAAAATACCTGACACAAACAAATTAGAGAAAGAAATGTTTATTTGGTTCACAGTTTGTAGAAATGTCAGCCTATAGTCAGTTGCCTCCACGACCAGGTAAATAGATGAGGGGCACGGCAGAAGACAGTTACTCACAGGGTGGTGGACAGAAAGCAGAGAGACAGTAAAGAAAGCAATGGGAAGAAAGATACACCCCAGAACCCACTTAGTACTAACAAGTAAGTTCTAAGACATTCAGCATCTAATCACCTTTTAAAAATGCTGCCTGTGTGCACCTGAGAGTTTGAGGAGATATCTAGGCATAAACTGTAATGTTCTGTTCTAACTCCCAAAAGACTCACATGCATCTCTGTGCAAATGCATTTAATCCTTCTCTGAGAGTCATCAACATTTCAACAGCTTCAACGTTGCTGAAAAGGACAAAGCCCAAGTCTCGTCTGAGACTTAAAGCAAATATTAGATGTGAGCACTTATAAAAATCTTTTAAAATATTTAAACACAAAGAGATACAATGACACATACATGACAAACATTCCTGTTCCAAAAGAGAGGAATAGGTAGATAGGAACTGGACCAAAGCAAGAATTAAACCCAGCATTACAACCATTAAATCCTGTGGTTACTTGTCTAGTGTTCAGAGCAAGATGTGATAAGATTTGAACTATAAAGGGCTTGAGTATCCATGCCCCTATGGCACTGACAGTAGTTGAAGCTTCTTTTGCTTATCTCTTGGGCTAAATTTCCCCAGTCCATTTTGTTTACTGCAGGTATTACATGTTTCTGGCTTCCCTACATTTCTGATTCCTCCATTTCACTTTTGGCTTCAGTTCACATTTGGCATTTTCATAGTTACGATGCCTGGCCTCACGCATTTTCTTCTGAAATCTTGGTAGAAGCCTTCCTGATCCTACAACTCTTGCATTCTGCCTACGTATAAAATCAACACCACATGGATGACACTAAGCTGTGCTGCTAGGTTGAGCAATAGCTTGGAACTTTTGAGCTATGGCTCTAGAGACCTCTAAATGTTTGGTTTGCTGAGCACTATGATCCACCTTTCGGGGAACCAATACTGTAGCCAGTCATTCTAGAGCGTGCTGCCTGAAAACTCTCTTCTCAAAGCAATGGATTTCGCTTTTTCACAATTGAGCCTTCAGAAAGTACAACCTTGATGATTTCTGATGTATATATATATATATATGAGAGAGAGAGAGAGAGAGAGAGAGAGGCAGACAGACAGAAAGAGAGGAAGGGAGTGAGGGAGATATTTGGCCTTTCAGGTAAGACTCCCAGTTTCCCACTTCTTCCAGCTAAACCCAAACTCCTAACAGCAAGTCAGATATAACACCCACATAAGCCAAAGTCTCACAAGCCCATCCTATGAGCCCATGAGTTTTTGAGGGGACAACTAGATATACATCATGACATGAAGCTTCATTCTTTCCTTCATTCTGTCATTGATTCTTTAAGTCAGTCATTGTGGCATTCCTCACATATTTATTGATTTTTCTGTACTGTTTTTTTTTTTCCCTCCAGATGCTGAAAATAAAATTGGGACAAAAATTATTTTTCCTTCACAAAGAATATAGTTTAATATGGAGACAGGTATTGACTAGTTATTCACCAAAATTAAACTGTATATAAATGCTTCAAAGTAAGTAACATTGTCTAGGAATTTATGTTTTTTCCCAGTGATTAAAGAATGTTTTTTAATCATTCAAGTTCATAAGGAAATAAAGATGCTTGAAGTGATTCACTTTTAATCACCTTTGTTTCATTGTATTTATCATTCTTTCATTCATTAATATGACTATAAACAGATTTCTGAGCTCTGAATATACCACAGTGGAGAAAATGTTTGTACCATCTGACCACAGATTTTACAGGGTATCTAAAGATATATGTATGTCTTTTAAAAATACAATTATTATTTCCTATCAATATTTCACTCATTCTTTACTTAAAGGACAAAAATAGCAAGTATTTGTATAAGAATTTAGAGCCAAAATTATCTCTATAATACTTCCTCATTAGGAAATCATAACATAAAACAAAATACCATCTTTGTAATAGTTACAATATATGTACATTTACATGATTTGATACTTTCCACTTTCCTATGGAGTTACTTATAAGATATTATCATGTTCAGTAAGAGATTGCTTTTCAATTTTTCTTTTTGATACCTGTGGTCATATTGTACTTACATCCCTGCTGCTTTCCTGAAAACTCACATTTTTCAAGATAGTTAGTAGATCATCCACCACATAGAAATTATTTTATTTGTACCAACAGGTACATTGACACATACCTATTCAGCTCTCAGTTACATGAAACTTTTCATTTTCTTCCACATGCACTTTGTATCAAGTCAGGTCTGGCTATCTCTTGTAGGCATTACCATTGAGTAAGCACAGTGGTAGAACTTGCTGTAAAAATGACAGCAGTATTCTGACCTATGCTCAAATTGTTTAGTCCATGAATTCAATCAGTGAACTGGAACAGTTTGAAAGTTCGAAGTCTTGTTTCTTTTGACAAGCTTTTCAGCTTGATGTCTCAAATACACAGTACTTACCAGTTTACCGTTTTAGAGATAACTGCCTTAGAAGAGCAAAAGTAATGACTCAACTCTTCAGATAAAAGTTTGAAAACTTTAAATAAGATAAATTATGGATCTCTTGGTGATATTAGTCATCTAAAGGGAACAAGGCAAATACACTCAATCATGAACAGCTATGCCACTTTATAATTGAAGAGCTTGAAGCAACAAAAACTGTGCCACATTTTAAAAAATTTAGCAGTATTGGGTGAACCCTTAAGGGAATATTCATCAAGTAAGTTTCACATCTGGAGACCAAACTTCTTTTGCTTAGTTATTTAATTGTACTGTGTATATATATATATATATATATATATATATATGTGTGTGTGTGTGTGTGTGTGTGCACGTGCGCATATATCATATATAATCATATATACACATATATGCATTTATATATAATATATATAAATCTATATATTTATAAATTAATATGGATTATTAAGTAGTAGCTAGCTGTCTGTGCCATATAACTCAAAATCTCATAGAAAACTTAAGTTTTTGCAATGTAGTTTCTATGAGTTCCCTTTTAAATTGACAAATCAGGGCCAGGGACATAGGTCAGTGGCACAAGTGCCTGCCTGGCAAGCGCGAAGTCGTGAGTTTGATTGCTGGTACCAAAAAAAGTAAATAAATAAATAAATTGAAAAATCAGTGATTTGGTTTTCAGGTCATCCCACTACACACTCTGAAAAGAGTTTTCTTTAACACAATATTATAATTGAATTACAATATTTTATATATTTTTAAAATCTGAGTCGTAGCATATAAACTGAAATGAAAAAAATTTATTTCCTTACCTCTCTCTAAATCTCCTGCATGTTAAAGTCTCTATTACTCCAGCTTCCATACAAAGCCTTTGTCAACTGCATAAACAAATAAACAGACAATGTTGTATATCATCCTTATTTGCTGTCTGTTGAATGCATATCATGCAATTTTACTGATTTCTTTACTTTCCACAGTTTTTGGTGATGAAGGATTTGGGGTTTGTATACATAAACTGATGTGATCTCCAAGTAGGAATAATTTGACTGAGTTTCATGGTTACGCACCCTTCTTTGTCTTGCTTAATTATTCTGGCTAGAATTTCTGACAGCAGATGGAATAAAGGTGATAAAAGTAAATATTAAGTTATTGTTCCAGATTTCATGGGAAAAGTTTTAACTTATGCCCATTAGTATGATGTTATGGGCTTGTCCTATATAGACTTTATTATATTTAAACGTCCCTTCTCAACTTTATTAATTTATTGAGAATGTTCACATGAAAGGGAGGTTGAGTCTTAAGAAATGCCTTTTGTGTCAATTAAACTGTCATGCTTTTGTTCTTTACCCTGCTAATGTGATATATCATATTGATTAGCATATGTTGGCTGTACCTGTACCTTTAGGATAAGTTTTCTTGATCTTGGTGAAGGGTCTTGATTATGGGTGGTTCAATTCAGTTTGCTAGGATTTGCTAGGATTTGATTGATTCTAGTAAGATTACCTGCCAATATCTTTGACATTTTCTCAATTCTTCATTAATTCACCATAACTCACCAATGCTGCATCATTCTCCCTCTTGTTTTGATTTTTTAAAATAAAAGGAGGAAAACACTAACAGACAGACAATCTTTTGCTATTACAAAATAGCAAAAGAACAATACAAACAATATAGAGCTACAAACAAAGTGGTAGGAAATTAATAAATCTTGTTGTGTTACATATTGATATCTTCAAAGTGGTTTCTCATGAAAACAAATACAGACATGCAATACTTACCAGTCAAGCACTCATTAACAGTTTCTTTCAGCAAAGAAATAGAAGACAGTAGATCAATTGTATAAACTATCCTGCACATACATACATACAAAATTTCTCCTTCTTTCCCTTCTCTTTTCCCACACCACAGTTGCCCTTTATCCTTGAGCATTTTCCTATCATTTCACAATGTCTATCATACTGGGTATTTTCCCAGAAGATCTAAAAAGATCATATCACAGCGATATATGTGCACCTATGTTCATAGCAGCACAATTTGTAATTGCTAAATTGTGGAAGCAATCCAAATGTCCATCCACAGAGGATTGGATAAGAAAATTGTGGTACTTTTATATAATGGAATATTACTCAGCTATAAAGAAAGATAAACTTGAGGCTTTTATAGGTAAATAGTCACAACTACAGACCATACTCATAAGTGAAATAAATCAGACCTGCATGTGCAAGCACCACATTCTCCCTCTTTTGTAAAGTATGTTAGCTCAGGGATCATTTCGTTCCTGTTCTGATTGATTTCACATTCTGATATTTCAATATACACATAGAAAACCTCATTATCGTGTCCTTCCCTTGTTAACCCTCATTATCGTGTTAATCCTACCTTGTTAACCCTGTCCAGCACTGCTGGACAACTTGTTTTTCGTGCTTTTCTCTTCATACTAGACATTTGCCACTGTTAGCACAGATGTTCTCTCCATTCTCCTCAGTCACACCTTCCCTCTTTGTATCTACTAATTCTAAGTTCTGTATGTTCACACTAATATGACACTTCAGAAATTTCCTTTCTTCTTGCATTAGGTTGTTTTTAATCTTGATGGATTACTATCATCAGTACAGACATGTTCCTATCTTAAAAGAAACTAATAATCAAATGAAGACAAAATATTTATCTATGGCTTGCCTTCAATTATCCTTTTCTACATTTTTGATTTCTTTCTAACCAATATTTTTTACCTAACTCTATATAACATGTTTTCATATAAAATTCAATACTCCCACTTAGTTAATTCCAATGGTTAGTAATCAAAATTTATTTTAGTTTCTTTATAGCACTTGTTTTGGTATTTTCTTCCTCATTTTTTCCAAGACATTACAATGCTGCAACCTGAAGTTCACGAATTCAGGAGTTCTTTGTGATCTATTATGAATCAGTTTGCTCTCACCATCCAACCAGAAGAAAATATCTGGCTTCTGTCCTTCTTTCTCTTGGTTCTCTCTCTCCTCTCAATTTTGGTGATCAAATCCAGTCTATGATATTAAACACAGTCTAGGTGCAAACAATCTGCAGCTTTGACACAGATCTTTCTCAAACTCTAGAGCCAAATAAACAATCTATATTCATATCTCAGAATCAGTATTTCAAAGTTAAATTTCAATTTAATCCACAAATTTTATTCTACCCTCTTTGCCCCTACACATACACTCAGTTCCTCAATCTGATGGCAGGTCCACATTTTTTAATTGCTTACACCATTGCTGAGTTTATCATTGATCCTATTTATTTTACATTACATATCTAATAGGTCAGGAAATCTTTCTGTATCAAGATTTTGACTTTGGAATCATTTTTTTCTCAATTCCTGCTCCTCTGTTTTTTGTGTTGTTTTTTGATCGGGAAACTGAACTCACAGCCTTGCACTTGCCAGGTAGGCACTATACCACTGAGCTGTATCCCTGACTTCTCTCTATTTTTTAATGCTTTGCCTGTATACCTTTCGTGCCTGGCCTTAAGAATTATATATTAAAAGAATCATTGTGTAACATAGGGGATTATTTTCATTATTTTGTTATAATATCTTCAACCAGGGTTTTAACTCCTCTCTAGGGATAGTTAAAATCTCCTTATTGAGCAACTGATTAAATTAAAACTCAAACCACTTATATAACTGAGATCTTAATCTTTGGGCCACTGTGAAACTGCTAGAATTACTTTAGGGTCAGGTACTTTGCAGCAAAGGAGAGTCCCTAGTTCCAGACATTGTAGGGGAATTTTTAAAGTAATCTCCCAACAAGAAACAAATGAAAATGATGTGTGACAATATATAGCGATAAATTTTGTTTGGGTCTTTACTTGACAACAAAATATTTAATGATCTCATTTAAGAAGTATGTGACACGTAATATGAAGGCAAAAGTTACACATTTTGAGGAGATGAGACAATAAAGAGAATGAGATTCTGATATGGCCACACAATAGAAAATTTAAATTTCAATTTACATAAATGAAATATAATAAAATCTTTATATAAAATGGAAAACATGAATGGACATTAAAATCAGATGATTAATTTCAAGAAAATGATGCCAGCTTATGATAATTTCAAATAGAAATTGTGGTAAAGAGTTTGATACAAAGATGAAGATATTATTGGTTAGGCATATTAAATAACAGCATAGATAATGTAAAGAAAAAATAATTGACACAAATTGCCACAACTAAACCAAGAAGTTATAAAAATTCTAAATAAGCTAATATCAACCAATTAAACTGAAAATGTAAGTCAAAATTTACTAACAAAGAAAAGCCCAATCCCTGATGGAATCACTGTTGAATTGTTCAGAATATTTAGGAAAGAAGTAGTGCCATTAATGCTGAAATTCTTCTTAAAGAGTGAAAGGGAAGCAGTACTTCCAAAATCATCGCTAGAAGCAAGTATTACCCTGATTCCAAAACCTGAGAAGAAAGCAACCAAAAAAAAAAAAAAATCAAAAAACTACAGGCCAATCTATCTAATGAACATAGATGAAAAAATACTTAATAAGATATTAGCAAACAGAATGCAGCAAATCATCAAGAAGATTATACACCATGATCAAGTAAGTTTCATCCCAAGGATGCAGGGATGCTTCAACATACCCAAGTCAATAAATGTAATGCACTATGATGACAGAATGCAAGACAAATCTATCATCTTGATAGATGCAAAAAAAGCATTTGACAAAGTTCAATACCTGTTCATGATAAAAACACTACTGACAATTGGAATAGATAGTCTTAACCTCAATCTTATAAATGCCATCCATGACAAACCAACAGCTAGTGTCATATTAAATGGTCAAAAGCTGAAAGCTTTAACTCTAAAATCAGGAACAAGATAAGGATGTGCATTATCACCACTCCTATTCAATATAGTTCCAGAAACATTAGCCAGAGTTATTACACAAGAGAGAGAAATAAAAGGAATAGAGATAGCAAAAAAAAAGAAGTTAAATTATCCTTATTTTCAGGTGACGTGATACTCTACATGGAAGACACCAAAAACTCCAACTAAAAAACTGATAGTTTTAATATCCAAATTCAGCAGTGCAGTGGGATGTAAAGTTGACACCCAAAAATCAATAGTATTTCTGTATAAAAGCACTAAACTCAGAGAGAGAAAAATTAGGGAAAGCACACCCTTCATGATAGCATTTAAGAAAATGAAATATTTAGGAATCAATCTAACAAAGGATATAAAAGATCTGTACATTGCAAATTACAATACTTTGAAAAGGAGATTGAAAAGAATATCAGAAAATAGAAAGATATCCCTTGCCCTTGGATAGTAAGAACTAACATAGTGAAAACTGCCATATTTCAAAACTGCCATACAGATTTAATATATATTTTTTGTGTTATTGGGAATCAAACTCAGGACCTCAAGCTTACCAGACAGGTGCTGTGCTACTGAGCTCTATCCCCAGGCACAGACTTAATGTAATCCCAAGCAAAATACCATTAATATACCTTATAGATCAGAGAAGGCATTCCTAAAATTCATTTGGAGCCAGAAGAGATGTAGAAGAATAAAAGCAGTTCTGGGCAACACAGCAAGTTATAGGGCATTGCAATCCCAGGCCTGAAATTACATAAAAAGCTATAATAATAATAATCAATAATAACAATAATAATCCCAAAAAACAGGGCTGATAATCAGTGGTACAGAATAGAAGATGCAGACACAATGCCAAACACACTCAGCCACCTTCTCTTTGACCAAGGAGCCAAACAAGCTCACCAGAAGAAAGATAGTCTCCTTAACATATGGTGATGGAAAACCAGGCTTTCCACATGCTGAAGATTAAAACTAGACCTATGCCTATCACGATGCACTAAGCCAGCATCAAAATTGATCAAAGATCAAACTATTAAAATAGAACCACAAATTTTACTGGGAGAGAAAATAGGTAGAAACCTTGAAGACATAGATGTAGGCAGAGAATTCATGAACAAAGCCCAGACTTTAAAGGAAATATTACAAAGAATCAACAAATAGGGTATGACCTTATGAAAAAGATTTGCATAACAAAACAAATCACCAACAGAGTAAAAAGACAACCTACAGACTGGAGAAAAAATATGCCAGTTGTCCCTTAGACAAAAGCCTTACATCTAGAACCTATAAAAACCTGATAAAGTTCAGACCCCCCCCAAATTTAAAGACCCAACCAAAATCAGGCATCTGAAATGAACACTTCTCAGAATAAAAAATACAAATGGCAAATAAATACATGAAAAAATGTTCAACAGCCTCAGTCATTTGAGAGATACAAATTAAAAGAACACTGAGATCCACTTCACGGCAGAAAGAATGGCTGCCATCAAGATATCAACCACTAACACATGCTGGCAGGGCTGTGGAGGAAAAGGAACTCTTCTCCACTGTTGGTGGAGTACAAACTTGTGCAACCACTGTGGAAATCAATGTGGAGATTCCTTAAAATATTAGGATTAGAGGTCCAACACTACCCAGCTCTTTCCCCTCTGGGTGTCTTTCTAGAAGAATTGAAAACATCATACCATCGTGATATATGAGCACCCATGTTTATAGCAGCACAATTTGTCATAGCTAAATCTTGGAAACAAGCTGGATGCACATCAAATGAGGGACAGATAAAAAAAAAAATGTGTTTTTTAAGATATAATGGAGTACTACTTAGCCATAAAGAAAAACTGGAGACTTTTATAGGTAAATGGATGAAACTCGAAACCATACTCTTTAGTGAAACAAGCCAGAAGCACATGTGTAAACATCATATTGTCTCATTGCTGTGAGTAACTGAACAAGTAGATAAGATCCAGAATGCACTATAGATATTATGAAATGGTAAGAATCTGTTCAAAAGAAAAGATGAATTGTAATGTATAGGGAAAAGGAAGAAAGGGAAAAAGAATAAAAAATATTTATACACAGGTAGTTAAGACAGTTATACAGTTAGTTTTTCTTAGTTAATTGAAAAGTTTGCACTGCTTGAAGATATCATGCCTGTGTCTTTTACACTGAATAACTACCGCAAAGACAATAATACATAATGTATTAATTATTGCAACTCTCTTAACTTGTTTTGAAACTTTTTTTACTTTTATTTTTTTCTCTTTAAGAAAAGACACTTGCAATTTATCTGCTGTGAATCATGAAAATTTCACTGACCTTAAGTGGACTCCAGAAATAAGTGTTATGGTTTGGGGTTTATTTGTGCAAGGGGAGCAATATAATGCAGGAAATATAATTTATATGATTATTTATAATAATTACTCAGAGAACGATATACAAAAGAGTACAGGAAATCTGTCCACACACTAAGACCAAGGAATCCATCTGAGGGCATGGATCCCATAGAAATGTCCTGCATGAGTCCGGCTGAAGACCTACAACTAGTAACAATGACTCCCATGAATCCAGCTGGAGGCTCAGAGCCCACGACTTCACCTAATGCAGAGGTGTTTCAGGGATCTGTGCTGGGAAGGCCCAAAGGTCAGTGGTGGAATCTAGGAAGTCTGTGCCAGCGGAATGAAGGATCTGTGCTAGCAGGCTGAGGGATCTGCACTGGAGCCAGAAAGCAACGCTCAGAAGAACCAGAGCTCCCGCTAAAGGTACCACAACCATCCTGAGGCCCCAGCTCCTCTGATCAAGATTGTGAAGTTCCCACCAGGGAAGCCAATGCAGCAAGCTTCTTCAGGAGACTGAGCTGTGCACCATCTTCCCCTCCAGAGCCAGGAAGCGATGCTCAGAGTGAGGACCAGAGCTCCCCCAAAGTGAACTGAAGCTATTCTCAGTGCCAATGAAGTCCGGAGCTCCTCAGGGGATGAAAACAGCCAAGTTCATCAGGAAAGCCAGCGTAATGAGCCCTCCAAAATGACCAATAGCTCCTTACAGCTTCCACCAGCTCCCTACAACCTCTCTCAGTCCCCAATAGTCTCTCAGTTCCCAAAAGCCTTTTTCTTCTTCTCCAGGTCTGCCTCTTCTGCTGCAGGCAACAGTCCCAGGTGGGCCTCCCACACCCAGCACCATGGTTACTAAGTGTACTGTACAAGGTTACTAACGCTCAGCTGGGGGTTGTAAGTTGACCACCAGTTGTCAATCCACTAAAATAAGTATCTAAAAAATACTGAAAAAGTATTATAAGAGGCTTCCTATCAAAAGCTAGGAAGGGGAGAGAGAGAGGGGGGGGCATTGATAGTCATCAAGCATTGAGAGGAAAGCAACAACTGCAAGCACAACAAAACTACAAAATGGTGAAGCCAAATTTCTACTACTAAATAGTACATTTAAAAAATTGTTTTCAAACAACTAAAAAGTGTTTCACCCAAACTTACAAAAGAACTCTACATTTGTTCTTTTCTTTTTTATTTATTTTAAAAAATAAAAGAAGGAAAACATATTAACAAACAGACATCCATTTATAAACTAGCATAAGGACAATACAAACAAATCAGAATGACAAACAAAGTTGTAGGAAATGAACAATGGTTGTTGTATTACTTATTGATATCCTCAAAGTGATTTCTCAGGAAAACAAATAGAGACCTGCAAGATTGATCAAATAACTAACCATTAACAGTTCCTTTCTGTAGAGCAATAGAAGACAGTAGTACAACTATGTTAGCTATCCTGTGTATACACACTTACATAACTTCCCCTTCTTTCCCTTCTCTTTTCCCACACCCCAGATGCCCTTTACTTTTAAGTATTTGCCTTTCATTCATAATGTCTATCATACCTCCTAGTTTTTGTTCACTCTTGTAAGTCTAACACTAGTGAGACAATACGATGCTTACACATGCAGGTCTTATTTATTTCACTTATGAGTGTGGTCTCCAGTTGTGACCATTTACCTATAAAAGCCTTGAGTTTATCTTTATTTATAGCTGAGTAATATTTCATTATATAAAAGTACCACAATTTTTTTTTAGCTGATTGTCCCTCAGACAAAGGTTTTCTATCTAGAACATATAAAGAATTATAAAACATTAGCCACTTCCCCCCCAAATTCAAAGACCCAATCCAAAAATGGGCAGCTGAGATGAATATACACTTCTCAGATAAAGAAATACAAATGGCAAATAAATACATGAGAAAATGTTCAACATTATTAGTCATTTGAGAAATGCAAATTTGGGGCTGAGGATTTAGCTCAGCAGCACAGTGCCTGCCTGGTAAGCACAAGGTCATGAGTTCGATTCCCAGTACCAGAAAAAAAAAAAAAAGAAAAAAGAAAAAAAAAGAAAAAGAAAAAGAGATTGAGAAATGCAAATTAAAGCAACACTGAGATTTCATCTCACCCCAGTAAGAATGGCTATTATCAAGAAATCAACCAATAACAATGCTGGCTAGGCTATGGAGAAATAGAAACTCTTCTCCTCTGCTGGTGGAAATGCAGTGGTGAAATCACTGTGGAAATCAGTTTGGAGACTCCTCAGCAAATTAGGTCTAGAGGTCCCATTCAACCCAGCTATTCCCCTTCTGGGTATTTTCCCAAAAGATCTGAAAACGTCATATCACAGCGATATATGTGCACCCATGTTCATAGAAGCACAATTTGTAATTGCTAACTCGTGGAACCAACCCAAATGTCCATCCACCGAGGACTGGAAAAGCTCTACATTTGGAAAGAAGGTGATAAGTGAGAAGACTTTCGATAAATCCAAAGAAATGAAAACACCAGAATGACATGAAAAGATAAACAGAAAATTTCTATGTAAACAGATTTCTATTATTGTAAACTTACCTTCTAAACAGTAGTATGTGTAAAAGTGAAATATACAACAGAAATATAAAAGACAGTGAGGCAAAACTTTGAGAATATATTGTTTTAGGAACTTTATATCAGAAGTATAACGTTTTATTACTTGTAGTAATGTTATAGTTAATTCAAGATGCATGTTTTTAGTCCTCCAATAACCACTAGGTAAAATGTCAAAATGCAGTATAACAAAAAACTATTAATGGAAGTAAAACATGTTTTGATAAATTGCAATAATTCTGAGATGGAAAGAAGAATTAAAAGTGAAAAAAACATGAAAATGAAAATGTGAAAATTTAAATCAACTACATTAATAACAATAACAAATTTAAAAGTCTAAACATAATTAAAAGAAAAAATTATCAAGTGGATTAAAGAAAATAAGGCGCTATTATCTACTGTCTAAAAAAGACCATATTACCTTAAATAAAACAAGGTGCCAAAGGCAGATGACAATGATGATGTTGAATAGATAAAAATTATATACATAAATACACAAATATATACATAGATGTTACAAACAACACAAAGGAAAACTCAAACTGTGCAAAGTACAATTGAAAGAAAAATAGCCTAGTGACATTGATATCAAAGTTTACTTTAGAATAGAGATATTAATAGAAATTTGAAAAGAGATTAAATAATCTTTTTCTTTTTCAATAAAGTGGTCATTTCACCAAAATACATAATATTCTTAAATTTGTATGTACTAGGAGAGCATTAATAAATTCAGAAAGAAAAATTTACAGGGACAGAAAAAAATCACAAGTTGAAAAATATAGTTGTAGAAGTAAAAGTACCCTCATGATAATAAATAAAACAAATGCAAGAAACCCTGAAGAAGTGAAACTGCATAAGTAATATCACTGGGCAACTTAACACACACGAAATCTGTAGAACACTCAGTGCCCCAGAGGCAAGTACTTTCCAAGTGGCCGCGGAAAACTCATTCACCAGCACATTTTCAGCTCCTGAAGAAGCCCTCAAAATTAAAAGAATATAAATTTTCTCTTTATAGACCACAATGTGCTAAAGTAAAAGTTAATAATAAAAATATATGAAGTTTATTCCCAAATACTTGGAAATCATTAATTTATTAATATATTATTTCTACTTAAAATCTTTTCTTTAATGATGCATTTTCTTCTAGAAATATAAACATGCGGAAATGTTTTTCTTAAAGGACATTTAAAATCGATACGGAAATATAGATATCTGAGCAAAAGAAAAGTAGAGCTATACTTTTAAAATATTGCTCTTTCCTGATATTTTGCTACTGAGATGTTTACTTCCTTATGTATTCTGGGTATTAACTTCGGTTATATATAAAATATATATATATATTTTTTGGGGGGAGGTGTGGGTACCAGGAATCAAACTCATGACCTTGCACTTGCCAGGCAGGTGCTGTGCCGCTGAGATACATACCCTGCCTTTAACTTTTATTATGTATGTATATATATATATATATATATATATATATATATATATATATACAGCTTAGAAGCATTTGCTCCATTCTCTGTTTATCTCTTTGATCCATTAATCATATCCTTTATTGTGCAGCAAAGTTTTAGCTTTACATATTTCCAGTTTTCTTTCTTTCTTTCTTTCTTTTTTTTTTTTTTTGGTACCGGGAATTGAACTCAGGACCTTGCGCTTGCCAGGCAGACGCTTGTGCCACTGAGCTACATCCCTGGCCCCATATGTCCATTTTTCTATTTTTGATTTTTGTTGTCTGAGTTTCTCGGTCTTATAAATGTAAACTCTTTGCCCATTCTAATATCATAAAGTTAGCTCACTATATTTTCTTCTAATAGTTTCACATTTTCAGGTTTTATGTTTAGGTCTTTAGTGCATTTTGAGTTGATTTCTGCATATGTTTAAAGATAGGGATCTAGCTTCATTCCTCTGCATATGGATATGGAGTTTTGCCAGCACTATTTATTGAAGATGACATTTTCCCTGATGTGCATTATTGCTGCCTTTGTTAAAAATCAGTATACGATTGATGCAGTATATGAATTAATTCCTGGACTCTACTTTGTTCCATCTATCAAACGATTCAACTAAAATGGAGAAAATTCCTAAACCGACATTTTTCAGAAGAAGACATGCAAATGGATAACAGGTATATAAAATCCTTATCACCACTAAACATGAGGGAAATACAAATCAAAATCACAGTAAAATATCACTTCACCTCAGGTTGAATGACTACCAAAGATAAGTAAGGAATACTGGAGACAAGGTGAAAAAGGAACAGTTAAACACTACTGGTGAGAAAGTAAGAAAAAAGCAAGGCGTTTGCTTAAATAATTAGTGATATAACTACCATCAGATCCAGCAATACGATGACATATCTTGAAAAAATGAACTCAGCATGTTGAAGGGCCATATACATCACCCTGTTTACTAAAGGACAATTCACAATAGCCAAGATATGGAACCAGTCTTGTGTCCATCACTGGATAAAAAGGGCTGTAATTACACAATGGAAAACTATTCATCTATATAATAAAATTCTACCATTTTTAATGATATGGACAGACATGAAAGGCATTATGTTAAGTGACATAAACCGGAAGCAGAAACACAAGTGCATATTCCATATGCATCACTCACATATCGAATATAAAAATGTTAAGGACATACAGAGGAGAAACAGGAAACTTTTCAGAGACTGGGGAGGGAAGCGGGATGGGGGAATTAAGAGAAGTCAGTCAGGGGCTGGGGATTTAGCTCAGCAGCAAAAGCGCCTGCCTGGCAAGCGCAAGGTCATGAGTTCGGTTCCTGGTACTGGAGAAAAAAACCAAAAAAAAAAAAAAAAAAAAAAAAGAGAAGTCAGTCATGGGTACAAAGCTGTAGTTAATTAGAAGGAGGAAGTTCTGTTTTGTTGCATAGTGGTTTGTCCAACTATAGTTAATGACTATATATTACATATTTCAAAATAAAGGAAGAGTGAGTTTTGAGTGTTTCACCAAAAAGAAATAAATGTTTTATATGTTATATATGCTAATTACATTTTGATCATTATATAATATGTATGCATGTATTTATATATAGAGAGAGATATATTACTTTGTACACAATGAATTTGTACAACCATTATGTGTCAATTGAAATAAAATAAGACAAACAACCATCACTCTTATTTTACTGCTTTTACTTAATTTTTCCTCTCCAGCCACACCTCAGCTGAATGTAATGTGGCATAATTCAGCAGCTACAGGTAATGAAAATGCTACATGGCAGCATCCTTCAGGTTGTCAAAATAAGCAGATGAATTTCAGTCCGTAGATTCTGTGCCTTTTCCTTTCTGTGGGACTTTGCTTTGTGAAAATTTTTGACAATTTTGTTTGAAAACATCTATGTATTGAACTTTATGGATTATACTTTTTCTTGGCTTCCTCTTTATCTTATTAGCTATTCACATTCATTTCAGTGCAAGAGATTTTCCTAACCTGGCTGCCTCTTATCTATTCTATGTTAAAACAGAAATCTTCACTCTTTTCTCAGATCGTATCTTTTGTGATGTTTTTCCTGCATTCAAAAAATTTCTAGTGGCAGTGTGACGATTAATGTAAAACCTGTCTGTTGCTCATTCTTGATTTGTTTATTAGCACTTTTTTACTACGACATATTCTATGTTTGTTCTGTATGAAGCTGTGTTAGTCAGAGGGGATATCAATAAATTATAATACAGCCCCTGTCTCCCAAAATCTTATGACATATCAACTGGAATAAGTTATTTTAATACAGTGAAATCATATACTTGTGATATGAAGCTATACAATGTATGATGAAAACCCAAATGTAGATTAGAATAATTCTTCCAAAAGGAAGGGCAGTCAAGAATGATTTGTAAAAGCTACTGAAGATGGTCTTGATTTCTGAGTAAGGAGTGACTCTTGTTTCCAGGGGCTCCACTTCAGTATGGTGAACCTCTAACTGTTCTCCGGCACATACTGCTAACACTCTTCAGATAATTATAATACAGCAATCAGATTGTTATTTCATGAATGCAATTGTGAACAGATTACCCACCAAGTTACAGTACAGCAATGATATTCATTGCTTGTAAGATATTACAGACAAAGCAATAACCCCATGATGTTTCTTCCATCTCCCATTACTTCAAAATCACTCTACTACATGCTACATGTAATAATATAACATATTCCTCTTGAGTGTGATTGAAATGCTAGCATCTGACTTCTTCAGCTAAATGAAACATATCCTTAATGTTACACAACTTTAATATTGGTTTTGGAAGCTTTTGCCACTGCCCCATTTATACCATCCCAGTTTATAGTCTCATAGCCTAGGCCTTATCTATTGAGAGTAGTTACTTTCATTGTAATTCAATAATTTTGGTGATGATTTTATTTAGGTCATTTTTCCTTCACTCTTTTAGTTTCCACAGACAGAATTAATATGGTGGCTAAACTTAGTTTAAGATATTAAATTAATTATAATTAAAACATGAGAGACAAATATCACCAACACTTTTAAGTTTGCTATTACCTAAGCCCTAAATATACGTTTTAGATAAAATATTAATGAACGCAAACAATTGATAAAAAGTATCGCCCCCCAAATGATGCAAACTTTAATTATATGTAGCACCACACATAAACAAGTACACATTTAGTAGTATTCTGAGTGATACACAAATAAACAAGAAACTTTTAAACTGGAGAAGATGATCATATTTAATTTCATCTTGGTTTGCTAAAAGGAAAACACCTCAAGGGTAACACGAATTAAAAAAGTGAAAGATTTTGTCAATTTCTTTGCATATTAAGCATAAGGAAAGTTGAAGTAATTGATTTTTTATTGTGCTAGGATGCATAAAACCATAAGTACTAAATTTCTTTATTGATATGAAAATCTTTGAAATAATTACCATGATTTTTATATTACTTATACTGTTACAGTTTACCAATGGATCATAAAATATTGAAAAAAATGAGAGAGTGAGTTATCATAAATGCAGCCAACCAAATATATGTTAATCGTGTCTTTATTAATCAAGGAAAGTATTTCTAGAAAGGTTGAAAAATTAATGTGAACTCATTTATAATGTGTTTAGTTTATTTGATATATATAATAAAACAGCAGTGCATACTGTGAAGACAGGAAGAAATATTCTTATTTGGATCTGGATTTGTGATCATACTTTCTGTGTTAAATCACTAGCACCATCACGTTATAGTAATGTACTTTTGGGTTATGTTACCTTAACTTCTCCTACCCAGGTTCTGTATCTATAAAATGTACATAATAAAATAACTTCCTTTATATGATTCATTACCTGTCCTAATGAGCTAAATCATGGGAAGAAATTAACACAACTTTAAACAAATGATGAGTACTTTAATGTTGGTCATTACTCTAGCTTGTCTATTGGTTATCTGTGATGAAAAATATATGACCCTCAATCAAGTTTCTTGTAATTGAATTGTTTTAATTTTGTAATATTTTAAATAAGAAATAAGAAAAAAAAGGATTATTTAGAAATAAATTCATGTAAGTTTGAATCACAGAATGAAAACATACAGATGTTAATTTCCTAATGTTTGTTTAACCACTGAACTTGTTTACTTGAAATCATTGCTTTAAAAGTGTTCAAATAGAAACTCACACCTCATTAAGACAGGAAATATGCTGTCAGTCTTTTTCTGCCTTTTATGTCCAATTTCTAGAAACAGAGAGCTTCTTGTAGTTCAGTTTTTACTAGTTTGAGAAATTTAAAAAAATGTTCATAGGATGGAATATTGCACAAGTTCAAAATTAAGTATCTGAGGATCATTTTTTCAAGATCTTATGAGAGAAACAATTGCAGCAACAATCAAATCAATAAAAACAAAAGTAAAAGTTACTTTATAATTAAAAAGCAAAAAACAACACACAAGATACCTAAATTAGGTTTCTCTGACTTAGAAGAAACACAGAACGGACATTGAGTACAATGCTACATACATAGTCTGCTCTATTTTTTATAATTCCTTCCTTAAGCTAATAGATATGTAATTTTACTAATAAACCTACAGTTTGGTTAAAATTATGGTGAATGACTGAAATAAGATAATCAACTTTCACCACATTGATGCACAGGAGACAAAATTCATTTTTTGTCATCAATTTTCTGAGGTACGTAGTGGGCACATTATAATAGAATGTTAACACTCATGGAGTGAAAGCAAGAGGACTGGTTTAGGAAGACAAGAATGATAATCCTCACGTTCTCGGCAGGTATTAAGCACCTTTACCACTGGTATATGGAATATTACATCAAAAATCTTTCCTGGTGAACATTCACTAAATATATCTTGCATTTTTTTCTGTTAGAATTTCCATAAAATATTGAACTTGGTTAAATTTTAGTAAATGGTCTACATCACAGATTGTGGTAGGCAAAATAATGTATACCATCTCTAAAAAACACAATGTTTACAAATGTTAACTTTACAAACTATAAAAGATTCCACCAGCCATCAAATTTTTGAAGATGGAAGAAACAAGTAGCAGGAAAAAGTAAAGGCATGGATTTTTCTTTTTTATTTTTACTTTTATTTTTTTTTGGCGGGGGGGGGGGGGGGTTCACCGGTACTGGGAACCGAACTCACGACCTTGCGCTTGCCAGGCAGGCGCTTTGCCGCTGAGCTAAATCCCCAGCCCCAAGGCATGGAATTTTCCTAGGCACTCCAGAAAAATATATGCCTTTTCACTTTATGATTATTATTGTTATTATTTCAGTTTATTTATTTTTTTGGGGGGGGTTTCCGGTACCAGGAATCGAACTCACGACCTTGCTCTTGCCAGGCAGGCGATGTGCTGCTGAGCTAAATCCCCATCCCCTATTTTGATTTATTGAGACAGGGCCTTGCTACATAGTTCAGTTTGCCCTTGAACTCACTAGCTATTCCAGGGTAGCCTCAAACTTGTGGCAGTCCTTCCTACTCCGCAAGATTAAAGTTGTGTACCACCAAGCCTAGTTTCCACTTTGTTTTCATACAGTGAGAACTGCAACAGACTCCTAACATACAGACCATTCAGACAGCAAATTTATGTTATTTCAGTCCATTATATCTGTGGTATTTTTCATGTTTCTTATAATAATAACAACACATTGTTTACTGAGAAATATACATTAAGCAGTAAGTACCTTACATGCTTCCTTTTGTATACATTCAGCAGTAGGTGACTTGTGTGGTTCCTTCTTTTGACTTTCCTGATAACCCCGTAAACCCTACTATTGTATGGTTTTAATCTCTGTGAGGTTGAGGAAACTCATGTCCGGGGAGCTTAAACAAATTTCCCCAGATCATAGCAGCAGTTGACAAAGCCAAGTTTGGAAATTCCACATTGGACTCCAGGTCTCATAAACACATTTTAATTGATTGAATTTTAATCTTCATTTAAAAATCTAATGTAGCTTTTTAGAACTTTCTACTCATCACCTATAGAAATAAAATATCCAAGAACTGGAGCAGATGTAAATTCACTCACTTTTGTTTACATTCTCAAACAGCAAGCACCTCAAGCACTCCTCAAAGTCTACCTGTTAGTGTTAAGTGGTTTCTTTGAAAGGTAGGAAACTGTGTTAATATAACCATGATACTTCCAGTAATATATATAGCCTAAAGCAATGAATAGAATGCATAAATTAATCATAACATTCTATCCTTAAACCATTATATTTACTAATTAAAATGTTTTCTAAATATTATTTATGCATTATTAGAAGTAGAAAATATTTATAAAATTGGGCTGGGGATTTAGCTCAGTGGCAAAGGGCCTGCCTGGCAAGTGCAAGGTCATGAGTTTAGTTCCCGGTACTGGAGAAAAACCAAAAAAAAAAAAAAAATTTAAAAAAAAAGAAAATAGGGGCTGGGGATTTAGCTCAGCGGCAAAGCGCCTGCCTGGCAAGCACAAGGTCGTGAGTTCGGTTCCCGGTACCGGAGAAAAACCAAAAAACCAAAAAACCAAAAAAAAAAAAGAAAAAAAAAAGAAAATATTTATAAAATTTTAAGTGGAAGGAAAGAAAAAATGTTTTAAATTTTAGCTGACAAAATTGTAGCTAGTGTTTTAACACTGTATATGACAATAATTTTTGATAGCAAATATCAAACTCAATTAATATAGTTTTATATATTAGAAATCCATAGCAATTATAATTACAAATTTAAGAAATTAGAAATAATTATAGAAAAATTATGTCAATGCCTTATGGATTTCAATTATGTCTAAAGTTTTCCACAACAGAAATAACTTTAGTGGCTTAATTTTAGTCAAAGAAAGCCATAAACTTCTAAAGGATCATAAAGCAAAGAAAATACACTTTTGCAATTCAGAAGCTTCAAAATTTAAATGCTAAGGTACAATCAAATGGCTAGACTTCAAATGATCTTTATACATAAAACAAAATATTATCTAAAGTTACAAGTATGTATTATTGAATAAATTAATATTTGTTTACAGCAGAAACATCAAAGAATGTGTGACCAATTATTTTTAAATTTCTTATAGATAGTCCATTCATTTTATCAAATATCTCAGCTAGTATAAAAACACCAGATAAAATTTCAAGAGAACACAAGCATGTCATTTTATCAGAAGAAAAAGGCTGGGGAAGTCTGCGTTAAAATGGTTAATGCTAGTGGTTAAAATAGTCAAAGAAATAAGCTCTCCTCAGAGAGCCTGAAGAGTTATGTAGTTACATTTAATACTGAAATCATGTTGGCGAGAAAGGGAATGTTATCCCCTGACATAAATCAGAAGACTTTAAAGACTTTCAGCTATTTATGGATCTAATATCTATTGACCCTCACATCAATGACTGCTATCAAAACACACATTGACTAGTCCCTGATGATAAGGTGGGCCACAAATGTCATAGGAAGAGAGGTATTTGACTTACATGAAAGTTGCAAACAGTCACAACAAATAAGTGAATATTAAATGGTTGAACACTGTTAAACTTTTTCAAGAACATTGTATTTCCCTATATAGTCACATTAAACAGCCATTGGTGTGCTCTTGGGAGAATCTCAGTGTTTCATTAATAAACCATCAATTGTTTGTGCTGACATGATATATGAAAGAATGAAATGTACAACTTAAACTATTCTATGAATAATTTATTTCATTGTCCAGAATATACTTCAAGAACATCTTATTAATATGAAATTATAGAAAAGGGAAAAAGAGCTTGTTTAAAATGTGAAATAGGAAAGTACTGCCTTAACTTCTTTTTATGATGCTCTACTAAATATTTTTCCCAAAATCACAAGAGATCAATGTTTTTTAAAGGCTCTTTTATAGCCGGGCGTGGTAGTTCATGCCTGTAATTCCAGCACTCTGTAGGCTGAGACAGGAGGATTGTTGCAATTTCAAGACCAGCCCAGGCTACAAAGTGAGCTCAAGGCCAGCCTGAACTGCATAGTGAGACCCTGTCTCAAAAAGACAAAAAAAATCTCTATCATATGCAAAATATCAAGTTATTTTAGAGATCTTCAAGATAATAATGAGCTTTCAAGATAATAAAGGAGGCATAGCAACATTTAATTAAAAGATTATGTATTCCCTTATGATAACAGATGGCACTTATCCCTTACCTCCTCTGTAGGATAGCTTGAATGGACTTATTTCTTGACCTTTAAGGAACAGAGACTTAAACAAATTCCCATCATATCTAATGCTATCTGGTTAACCAATGCTTTAGGCATTATTAAACATTACGCAATATTCTTAAAAGCTTTATGATGAGTTGTAAAATGAGTTTTATAGAATCTATTTAAATTCATTCTCACTTAGGCACAAAAGATCATATCGCTCACAATGGAGAGTATGTGTAATGAAACCTCAATATTAAGATGCATATTCTAAGTCTCTTTCACATTTTCCTTGAGAAACAAAACACCAAAACAGTATGTGTAATCTCACAAATGATATTTAATTCATTAATTATTCATGAAGATTATTGTTATTGTAAATTCCGTACCAAAGTTACACATTTTATTGACTCTCCTTGATCACAGAAGGGTCAGACAAAATATATCCAATTTTTGTCTTTTCTTATGCTTGTAAATCTTATATTTTTGTAAAATATAGGCTTCATTGTAACTTTTCAGAGGTTCATGGGCCCTTGAGCTACTTGGAATTTTTATTTTATCAAAAGGTGTTTATTTTGTGATTAGCATCTACAGAAAATGCTAGCCACATTGTTATATAATAAAAGTTGTGAGGAACGTCATATTAGATATCTTGAGATCAAAGTGCTTATAACTGATTTTGTATCTTAAATGTAAATATTAAAAAGTTTACATCATATGTGTTTTTCATAATGTTTTCATTTCTGGACAACGAAACAGGCCCCAGATCATTCAACCTCTGTGAAAACTAAGCCTGAGAAAAAATAAAATTCTAACATAGTAATGTTGGTTCTGCGACCCTAATAATAGAATCAGTGCTAAATTAGTAGCTTCTTATTCAGATTGCAGATATATTTCAAAAAGGAATACTTAGAGTAGTGAATAAGAACCACAGTGAAGCCAATTTAAAATTGGTACACTATTCATGTTACTTAACATTTAATTATATGATGATAGTAAATTCTGAGATGATAAACTTATAAAAGGAAAAGTTTTATTTCTCCTTCCAGTTCTACCGGCTTCATTCCATGATCAATTGACTGACCCTATTGTGCATCTGTGGCAAGGAAGCACATTATGTCAGAACTGAATATAAAGCAAAACTGCTCACATTATTGACAGGAAGTAAACGGGTTTTCTGAAGTGATCACAGCTCCACAATGCCCTTCAAGGCCATGCACCCAATGAACGAAAGAGTACACTTGGGGCCCCTCCTCTTTAAATTTCCAGGATCTATCAAGAGCCTCCGCCTGCCTCCTTAGCCTATAACAGGGACATGGAAGCTCCAAAGTATACGAACTATTAAGAAAAACAAAAACAAACAAATATAAATATTTTGTATTTGTCAGAATATTTATGGGCATCCTGTGTCTCATATATATATATATTTTTTCTGACAAAGACCACAATTCTCACTCAGATCATAAAAGAATATTTAATAATTTCTTATACAAGCTAATAATATGTGAGCTCTTTTGAAATCAGATTATTTTTAAATAAAATTTGTTTACATGATACTTAATTTAGCAAATGAAACATTTGCATATAAAGAGATTATTTTCATAGTGACAAGCATAAAGACAAATGTAAAGAGAAATGGGGACTCTAGCAAATAATTGTTTTCATTTTCTTTTCAAATAAAAACCTACTTATCCTAAACATCATAGTAGGTTAGGGATAGATTTTGGAATTACACCTACCAGGGTGAGGCTAAGTTCAATATTCTCACTTTACTGCATTAAACTCCAAGTTAAGAAATATTTCTTCATTATAGGTAATGTGATGCTAAGAGACAGCCTAAAAGGGTGGTTCTGAGAACCACGTAAAACCGCATTGTTTTATTTCTCACTTGCTGCTCATTAAAACTTGAATCAGCAACAGTAATACTAAGGGATTTTTTTCTTATCAAATCAATATGCATTCGTGATTATTTTATCGTGCAACACTTCCATGAGGCAAAATATTCTTTTTGTATATGTGACCTATTTTAAAATGACCAACTCTTGCAAATTCACTATAGATCAGATTATGTTTAATAGATTTCTTCTACTTTTATATTACTTGTAACCTTTCAGCTATGGCTGTATAGAAATATGATTTTCTTATCCAGAAATCATCAAAGCACATACTAGTAAAAGCACAGCAGCAAGGACAAAGCTCTTATTTGTTTCTTAGTAGTCAACATTATCCAAATTACCTATCCTTCTCAACGCACACTTTTGGATTCTTCTGGAATCTCTCCACTTACTGCCTTTAGACAGTACTGTTTTTCTCCAGCAAGCACTCTAAAAAATATGTTGTGATAGATTTTTCTACTGTAGTCCTGCTATACGTTTTTCTCTCAGATTATTTTATTTACTCTAAACAAATATTTAGAATAAAGATCCTGGCTCCCCCCAAAAAAGGAAGTTTAACAAATGAAGAAAGATTATTACATGAGGGAAAAGTTACATGAATGAGCAAATGAGTGAGTAGGTGATTGAATGATAGATTTGAAAAAATTTATGTTTATTAAACTTTGAAAATGTACATAGGGCCAAAAGAATCAGCAAGGAACTTCAAGTGTTCAGATAGCTGAACAGTAGTATAAGGGAAAATGTAACTAGATGTAATGAGGAGCTATTGATTTAAGACATAAGCACGAGATGACAAAGATGTAATAGCAGTTTAAACAATTAGAACAGTGACTCAGGAGGACCCTAACTTTGAGGTAAGCCTGGGCAACTTAATGAATATGATTTCAAAATAATTACACATTATATGTATATAAATACATAAAGTGGACTGGGATGTAGCTCAGGGACAGTGTTGTCCTAACATAAACTAGGTCATGGTTTCAATCACCTGGGCAAAAAAAAAAAAAAAAAAGTGGTAGAACATTAAACTCAAATGCCACGATCAGTCATAATCTTCTCATTCCCTTTTCTTTTTTTTTCTTTTTTTCTTTTTTCCAGTACCTGGAATTGAACTCACAACCTTGCACTTGCCAGGCAGGCGCTATGCTGCTGAGCTAACCCCACAGCCCCTCATTCCTTTTTCTTTTGTTACTTTTCCATATTAACTTAATTAAATCACAAGTTTTGCTATTTCCTCCATTTTCTTTAAGATTGCACCCAGTCATCTTTAGAAGACTTGAAAAAAATAATACATAGTCACATGAACTGGTTTCCATTAATCCCTTTAAGTTCTTGATTACTTATATGAAGTGAACTACCAGTGCTGCAGATCAGTCTTCTTGCATTTCCTTAGACCCTTAGCTTCCAGCAATCTAGATGTATACTTCACCACATCATGTGGTATACCTTAATTATACACAATAAAATTAATTTAAAATATGTTAAAGCTAAATACAACATTCTATGATTTTTGTGAGATATATGTATAAATATTTTCTTAGATGAATTAATATACAAATATATTTTGAGAAATGGATTAGAATATTTTGGGAATGGGTTCTTGCAGGGACAAGATGCTATAACAAACTCTCAGGCAATAACAACCACACCTACATTGGGTTGGGAGAAGATAACAACATGTAATTGCCTCTGACATAGGATTACGTTTATGTATTTATTTGTTTTGGTACTAGAGATTAACCCCAGAGTTGTTCCACTGAACTTCATCCCTATCTTATTTGTTTGCTTGTGTTTGTTTATTAATTTATAATTTTGAGATATGATCTCAGTAATGATTTCGTTTCCCAAGCTGGGCTGGAACTTGTGATCCATTTGGCTTCATCACCCAAAATGTGAGCACTACATACAGGTGTCTCCCCTGCCCAGTATTTTTGCAGAAAATCATGTCATAAAGCACTATTCCTATATATATTTATTTCTTCAGGTATATTAAATTTTTATTCTATGGAGTCTTATTTTTCTTTCTGGAGTTTTTCAAATGTACAACTATTGGAGAATTTTAATATCTCTCATATTCACTGTATATCCTTACCTTGTTTGTGTCACTCATAGCACAATATTTCATTCATAACCTGAACTGATAAAAAAGTTTCTTTATTTGTTATAGGAAATACTTGCTAATGCAATTTGTAAAGGCAGTTAGTTTACTTTTTCTGTGCTGCTCTTTACCCATTACGAGAAAAGTGTTTGATAATTATGACATTAGAGAATGAATACAAAATTAAATAAATCATATTTTAACATGTAATATTCAGTAATTATGAACTTTTATCACACAGTGTTTTGAATACACAAAGTTCAATTCGACAGGTATTTCATTTAGTGGAAATGCAATACATGTTTTTCTATAGTTTATAATGGAAAATTGCTTTAACTATGAATGCAATAGTCCTTCATAATGTTATTAAAGGAATATGGTAACCCAAATAATAGGTTATAATGTTATATAAGAATTCCTAATGCAGAAGAACCATAGGAGAAGAATATGTTTGTACACTGGTGTTTTTTTGCCCTTCTGTTTCTGATGTAAGAGTAGAAATAAATTCAAGGAAAATCACAATCACTTGAAAATATAATAGCCGTTAATAAAATGTATTCTACTGGATACATAGATTCTATAGAACAAATGTGCATCATACTTTTCTTATGAGTAAAAAATGAGTCACCAGTGCTGATATGTTCATATGCCAGGTAAGTTGTAATGATTATTGCAATGTATTCTATTTTATAGACATTAACATTTGCCGGTGTTCTCCCCAACATTAGAAATAATGATCTTCTCCTAATAATCTTCATTAAAACACATGCATGTTATTTCAATTCTTATTTAATTATTGGGCCTTTTGTGTATAAGTAAATATTTATACTTATAAAACTAAAGAAATATTTAATTTTTCTATGCAACACTTAAATGAAAATTATTCCTTTGATGACTGCTAATTTACATTGGAAGGTCACTGTTTCTAAAATTAAATTTTAGGGGCTGGGGATTTAGCTCAGCGGCAAAAGTGCCTGCCTGGCAAGCGCAAGGTCGTGAGTTCGGTTCCCGGTACCGGAGAAAAACCAAAAAAAAAAAAAAAAAATTAAATTTTATTAGCATAGTATGCAAAAATCAATAAGTAACATTATGTGATGAAATAAAATGCAATACACGTGGTTACTCTTGCAGTCGGCTTTCTTCCTATGTAAAACAATGTAAAATAGCTGAAGAAAGCATCTTGGATGATCATGTCAGCGCATGCACTTTAATATTAGACTTCATACTAACATTTCTTTAGTTCTCCTTTCTCATTTTCTATCATAACTACCTTCTTTTGGGCTCTCTTCTCTGCTTAAATATTTTAAACAAACTATTTACAATCACTAGATTCAGAGGAAGTACAGATATTCATGTTCAATAAAGTTGATTGTGTAAAAGAAATAAATGGGAAAAAGATCTTAGTACATTCCTTTTGAAAATGATGTTTTTAAAGTTAAAAATTAGGAATTTCAAAGTTTATGGCATGTCACTCCTACTTAAGTATTATAATTTATTAACCCCTTAAAATATTTGCAATCATTGCCCTTAAGTAGACGACTGTAAAGAAGTTGAATATTTTAATTATACAACTGGCTATAGCAGGGCTTGGGATATAGCTCAGTGGCACAAGCGCCTGCCTGACAAGCACAAGGTCCTGAGTTCAATTCCCGTTACCAAACTGGCTATAGCTTTTTGTTTTTGTTTTTTGTTTTTGTTTTTTTTTGTTTTTTGTTTTGGTTTTTCTCCGGTACCGGGAACCGAACTCACGACCTTGCACTTGCCAGGCAGGCGCTTTTGCCGCTGAGCTAAATCCTCAGCCCTGGCTATAGCTTTTTCAATTTTAGCTGTTATTTAAATCTTAGTTTTTTATTAAAAATATAAATTTCACCTGTTAAGTACTTGCAGAATCTAGTATGGAAACCATGAGTCACATAAAGGTTAATATTATTTATTTACATTACCCGGTAATTATATTGTGGACGTTAGGAGCTGTATATCTTTTAAAAGTACTGCTTGTAATTTTCAAGTAAACTGCATTCAAATAAACCTAAAATATATTCTTTCTTGCTTGCTTTCTTTCTTTTTTTTTTTTTTTTTTTTTTTTTTTTTTTTTTTTTTTTTTTTTTTGTACTGGGAATCGAACTCGATCTCAGGCTTGCCAGGTAAGCACTTATACCACTAAGCTATATCCCCGACCCTTAGAAAATATTGTGAAAGATCTCTTTAATTATACTTCAAAAAGATTAGCTGCTTTTAAGTCCCACTGATATTATTTGAGATCTTCTCCATTATCAGTACTTCCTGGGTGAAAAGACATCCTCTGTGCTTCGCTAACACACACCCCCCAATGCTGAATCATTTTTAAAATTTTACATTGTTAACTTATTTAAATAAGATAATGTCTTCTGATTGCACTTTATAGTCACAATTAGAATGCTAGAATTCATGATTTATTCTGCCTTTCTCCCTGACCAACTCAGCGTCGTGTTTACCGCGAATGATTATGTTCTCACAAGCACGGACTCTTAGAGCTCCTTAAATGTTAAAGATCCACGCTATTCTGTACTCACAAAATTTACCTTGATTTGGTTTCATCAGCTTGACTACAGCTCTCCTTCAGGGGTGAATGCCTTCCAATTGCGCTTGCCCTGCTATTCTTTCACAGTACTCTCTGCTTTTCGAGTATTTCTTAAGAAATTGTTTGCGTTTAATATACTTCTCTATTAATATTTCATCCGAGTAATATTGTGCTTTGCCCCTCTCCCCAAAACAGTATCCATCAAACCTGCTTGTTCAGTCGTGAAAGGTATCGGTAAAGAAATGAATGACACTTTATATGAAGGCTTTCCCTGTTGGCCCTGATGGATCCTTTCACTCTCAAGTATTTTTCACTTAAGTAAATCATTTTCCCTCTCTCTCTCTTCCTATGTCTGTCACTCTCTGCTTATTCTTCTCTCTCTCTTTCTCTCTATCTGATGAATTATTCATTAAATTTTACCATAGATACTTTTTATAATAAAAAAGCAATGATATAAAAATAACATCTGTCACTACTTCGTGAACAAAAATTTTTTGTCTTAAATATCTAAAGAAAAACCTTAAACTCTAGGAAAATTTTTACTGAGATTCCCTCTCTAAACTAGGGTTGTAGGCTTTTTATATTTCCATTGCACATTTTCTGTGTGGAACATAGTGTTTTTCTGTTGTTTGCACAGGTATAACCTATATTCACATAAATTTCAAATATAGCCTCCTTTATGAAATTATCCCCACTGTTTTAAACAAAAGTTACATCTCATTTATTCTTCCACACTTTTTATATAGCTAAATATATTTTCTAACAAAATATATACTTGTAATAAAACCAGAAATATGATTTTGACACAAAGAAAAAAAAATCAGAGCATCTGAAGACATTGGCATATTGCAGCCACAATAAAATTTCCTAAATATCTACTTTAAGCACTTTTTTAATCTAAGATTTAATGAAAACAAAGTCTTTTTCCTGGTCTATTCCATTGTTTACTCTACCGTCTTATTTTGGGTCATATTTCAAAATTCCAGCCTCTGCATGGTTTATCACCTGAAGAGCTTGGGAGTGAGATGTGATCTTTCCGTCTTTTGTATTACTGTTATAACTTAGTTAATGCAAAGTATTCATACTAAACTTATAATCCGGAGAGCTGATACATTTTCCAATAAGCTCAAGATTTTCAAAAGAGGAAATCTGACTCCAATATCATGAAGCATAGAGAATATATCAGAATATTTGATTCAGGAATATATACATTACAATTAAATTTTATATAAGCCAAGTTATACTCAAATATAAGGATGAGAGTTTGGAAAGTGTCATAGTTATGTTCTTATTTGAACTGTATTGGAAATTAATGTTTCCATTTGTCTGGTACTTGGGGATATTTATAAGCTGATTTACCAATGAAATGCTTCGTAAATAATAAGTTTAACAACAAGTTTTCCTTTTGGTAAAGTAAAAAACCAGCTAATAGTAGTTTCCATCAAATTACAATTTCTACTGAAATTAAAATTGCTAACACTTTAGTACATTGATCATATTGTACTTTTAGCACTCACTGTATTTATTCTAAGAGCTAACTAGTGTTAATGCATTAGGAGTCAAATTTTTCTCTTCTTCCACAAATATTTCTCTTCTTCCACAAATATTTCTCTTCTTCCACAAATCAAGAACAGATTTATTTCCACACATTTGAGCTTTGGCCTTAGTCATGTCATGATATCACTGAAAATACTTTGAATTTCAAATTTCTAAAGTAAAGTTAATTTTGGACACATGTTTTCCTGTTCACACCACTTCTCATAAAAATGGAAAAAAAGAAACCTAACAATCAAATTTTATTTATTCTATTTTCCACCTCTTTATTTTAACAGCTTTGCTCTTATTTTGGGTCTTATTTCAAAATTCCACTCTCTGTGGAATTCCACCATCTACATTTGTGTGAGTCCAATTCATGATGTACCCACAAAAGTGTAAATTATGATGAGTTTGACCATCTGCAAACACATGTAATACTATCAACAGATCATGTAATAGTTATTTCTGACACCTCATTTCTTTGTGACCTTTTATTGCTCGTTTTGTTTTAATTTGTTTTTAATTTTCAAAGGTAAGGATGCTTGAGGTACATTGTTAGCATACTGAATTATACCAATTCTGCATCTTTGCTATTGGTATTATGTTGTGCAACATTTCTAAAACTTGTTCATCTGTCATAACTCATCATTTCTGTTGAAGTCTTTAAGTACAGTCATGCGTAGCTTTAAGTACAGTCATATGGAGTACAAAAGAGAATCTTCTGAGAAATGAACATTAGGCGGATTGCTGTGAGTACATCATGAATAGGACTCACACAAATGTAGATGGCTTTGATCAATAACTTTTCTTCTTCATGTAATCAAGAGACATATAGTATAAAATATGAGACTGCTGCCAGCATAAAATGGTATGCTATTTCAGAGTAAATATGTTCTTCCTTTAAGCTTTCCTTAATAAACAGAAATTTATTATAAAGTGTTCATAAAATTATATGTAAAATTTATATATAAATTATCTGATGACATTTATAGTCATCAGATATTAGAGTATATATTATGTAGAGTACATTATTATTTTTTACAATAATAGGTTATTTTACAGCAATATGAGTAATGCACTACACTATGACAGTATGACAGCATGACAGCTATGATCTCACTAGATGATAGGAACTATTGCAGTACATTGTAATTTTATTAGACCATTGTTATATAAGAGCTCCATCTTTGGCTGAAATTTCATTATAGGGAGCATGCTTTATATTTTGATGACTCAATATTTTTGCTAATAATTCCCCTTACAAATGAATATGTTCTTACATCATGTCTTCCTGTACATATATCTCCCCTAACCACCAAAGGAAAAAATACTACATAAGCCAGTGTCTCTTAATCACATTGATTATGACAGAGAAAAGGACTTATTCTTTTGAACTCTCAGTAATACTGTCAGTCTTTCTCTTTTGGCACTTGTCACATTCTACCTAATATTCCAGCATTTATCCTTTGAATATTTTTTCCCTTTGCACAAATACCATATACAGTGGGTGCAAATTTTCATCACTGTTTATCTTTTTGGCTTCACTTCACTGTACAAAAACATTCTTTATAAATGGTAAACAAAGTCATAGACATACTAATTCTTACATATAATGAAGTATATAATGTATGTAATGCCTTATCAGTCATTTCTAATTATAGCAGTTTATCCCTGTAGAATGTTTATCTTGAGCATACCTAAAGTAAGTCAAATATTTGATAGCTCATCCAAGATTAATTAAGTCCTTGTGTTGGTTACTTTTCTCTCGTTGCTGGGACAAAATACCTGGTGCCCAAAATTAAGGAAGGAAAAGTTTATTTCACTTACAGTTTGTGGAGGTTTCAGCCCATACTTGGCAGATTACAAGGCAGAGTGGCACAAGGCAGAGGGCTACAGCTCATGGCTACAGAACACAGCAAAGCAACAAGCACACACAAGGGAGGAAATGGCCAGAAGCACCCTTTTTCTGTCCCTTACATATGCAAACTATCCACCCCAGGGCTGGTGTAGCTCTCACACCCATAATCAATCAAACTCTAAAAGCCTGCCCCATGACTGCATGAGGCTTTGGGGGGACATCCAGACACAAACCATAACAGTCCTCTTAGGGAGATTTTATTGTAAAATAACATATAACAAGTTTAAAACTTCTTTACAAACACAAATGTACATAACACATGATTTCAGGAAGGTATTTGGAGGTTAGGTGCAACCCCTTATGATATCCTGGCCCAAGTTGGACACGATAAGATTCCTTAACTTTGCAGTTCTTTTTATCCTCAAAAGACAATTAAAGAAGCAGCATGCTCTGTACCTTCAAAGTAAACTGCTACTAGCACAAAGTGCAAGGAAAGGAAAGGTACGTAATCAATGTTTAATTCTTCAAAAATGTATAAAAGTCCTCTTGTTTTCTTTGAAATCCTGTTTGCAAATTTCCCCAATGTGCTATAGCCAAGGGTGGTTAACATGCTCACCACCAGTTCATTTACTGGTAAAGGAAAACAGAATCTTTTAAAATGGATTTTTAAGCTATCATTACTCATCTTCTAGGACATATTACTGTCAAAAGGCTGAATTTCCTAAAGTTAAAAACAAAGAATATCCATCAGATAGAAACCAACTGCCTTACCACAGCATAAGACCCAACACAAGGGTTGAAACCTCCTGTATTACTTCAACTTTAATTTTACATTTTATTGCATTTTGAAGCTAGCAAAAACAAATACACAAAGTATTGCGTATCTCTTTCCTGTAGTAACTGCCTTTTTTCATTGCAGTTGAAACAAACACACATAACATTACATATTATTGTTTATCAACACCGAAGGCATTGTATTTATTCTGTCTTATATCATGATATTATATTTGGTGTATACTTTTGTTATACTCCTACTCCACCATATATTCTATTTACTTTACTATATAGTGGTTTGTGCTGTGTTAAAATTTCTTGCTAAAAATCTTTAATAAAAGTATCAGCTTATAAACTTACCTTTATGTATCTGAACTATTGATAACACATAATTTGTCCAAAGTAAATATTTACTAGTTGGTAGCTGAACAAAGGAATCGATGAATGGATGAATGAGTGACTGATTTGTCACATTCTATTTTTAAGCTCAATCATTGCTTATTATTAATGAAGTTTTTCAACACCATGCTTTTATTTTTATTTTTAATTTCTTGCTAGCTATATACTATATGCAATCCCATCACCCTTAAATAGTGGATCTACAAATTCCCTACAATAACCTAAAGTGGATCACTATACAGAGACATCATAACTTTGAATCTTACAATGAGATCGATCATCTACCATTTTCAAAATATAAACCTATCACATCTACTACAGTACTGCGCATTTAAAAGTATTTATTGTTGTAGTTGTGTAATATGTCACCTTAGCAATAATGGAAATAAATCCCAGGACTTTTTTGTCCATAATTCTAAATTGGTATTAATGAAAGGTATTTGTATGAGCCTTGTTAACTAACAGTTGAGTTAACCATCAGTTTTACAATCTGAAGTTCTTTATAGGTGATGTAGATTTTGCATACCATCTGTGGCATCACCAGTCTAGCATTTAATTGTGTGTGGTGTGCAGCATACTGTCCCACATTCTTCCCACTCTCATTTGAAACCCTTTCAGTTTTGCTAATGTTTGAGGAGGTACAAGAACAGCTCTGTACTAAAAACTTTTACTTTTATCCTAGAAGTAACTGTATTATCAAAGTTATCACATATGAGACACAAACATAGGATACAGTTTTTCTTTGTGGGATTCACTTAATTTTTGTGAGTTCTAAATTATCTTTGTTTCTTCCTCATCTCTCCTTCTCTGATACTGCCCTACTGTATTCATGAACAGAAGTGACATAGAATTGTTAGTAATTTTACAAAACTGAGAAAGATGTAATCCTTACAATAAATTACCTAATGTGTATAATATATAATAGTGCTGTTTCGATGATCAATCTTGAGTTGATATAATCAAAAAGTATTACAAATTCATGAATTTTGGTGATTTAATTTATTGGTGGTTTCATTAATTCTAGAAGTCTTTCTTAGTCTCTTAAAATGAAAAAAATGAGGAGCTAAAATTTCCACAAAATTCAGGAGAGCATCTCTGATATACTCAGAGCTGTCATGTCAAGTTCTAACACTGAGTGGAATGACAGGCAGCTTTCTAAGCAAAATGCTTCAGCACAGTATAGCAGCTTTTCTTGGATAATAAGCGAATCCAACTTTCATTTTCTTCCTGTACTTTTTCAAATGATTCATATTTCAAATAATAATTGACAGCATCATTTTTCTATCTTTATCTCACTATTGTAAATTTCTTGAAATCACAATCTGTGTATTTGTGTCTGTATCATCAATTCTTATCACATGGTTGGTTATCACAAAATAAAAAATTAGTTGAGTAAATGAGCACTCCAGCAGAATACATCAAAAGTAAATGCAGCTTCACAAATGTCACCATTGCTTAGGTCTGACAAGTAGCAAGAGTTTAAAAGCAGAGTGACTGAAGGCAACAAATTGTACAAGGGAGCACCAAACCTAGTATAAAATGTAAGAATAATAAATAATTCAATATATACATAGGACTCTCCATGTGGTGATAAGAAAAATGAAAACGAGAAGGAATGGGAGAGGAAAATGTATATGGGGACGGATAGAGGGAGGTCGACAGGAAAGTCATAGGTAGACTGAACAAATTCAAGACAAACCCATTTTTGAAAATTTTCACATGAATAAGACTTTACTGATTCTTGAGGAAAATGGATTTGTTATTCAAAGAAAGTCTATATTTTGCAGCTTTTTACAAAAATAGATTGATGGATAGACTTGAATGTAAATCGTGTAACTCTAATGGGAAAGAATTTTTAATAGCTCTTTTTAGTTAGCACTCTCACTCCCATGAAGTAATATACCCTTGAAACACAACTTTAAAATATCACTTACACATAGGTATACATGTAGTCATTGATCTTGCATTATTTGTGAAAGAAAAATATAAGACATATGTATATGAGCATACATGATTAATGCTTAAGTGGTATCAGTTTATTTACATATTAGACTATAATACACTATAAAAATGAAAGCACCTCATGAACTTGTAAAATATTGTGTATCAATGAAAAAAGATGTAAAGTAAGAAAGATGAATAGATTGAATTCTAGTATGCCAGTTTGAGGAATACCATGGATCTGCTCCCCATTAAAACTGCTGAATGGTATTAAAATAAATATACAACTATTTCAAAAAAATCTAGAAATACTGCAAAAGACGCACCATAAAAGAAGAAATTTTAACAAAAAATGCCTACTGAAAGGACAGAGAAAGAACAGAGATTTCTGTCCTGTGTACATCATGATCTAACCCACTTGTCTCCTCCCAAGGAGATGTGAAGATTGAAATTGCACGCCATCCAAGTGCAACCTATCGCAGAGAGCTGCCTCTCTCCCCAGCCTCCTGTGTGATGGCTGTGGGACACGTTCAAGGAAAACAGAGCTTCTCTGTATGTCCTAAGGTATCCTCTCAGCTACCTCTAGAATATGCCAAATTCCATGCAATGGGTGTAAGAGTAGGGGAATTGTTTCTTCCCATCAGCTGCTATTATAGAATGAAGGATCTATGTTAAGGCAAGGGATAGTGATGGTTGTACATGATGACACTGAAAATAAGAAATAGCTCAAATCAATTACCTGACAGTCTGTCTCAGCAAATTAATAAATAAGAAGACAAATTAAAGCAAATGAGGGAAGAAATAATAAAGATTAGATGGAGTATAAGTGATGAACAGACTGGAAAATGAAATGCGATATCACTTCATGTCTATGAGGGTAATAATAATAATGAACAAAAAGACAATAACAAGTTTTGGTGTGGATGTGAAGGAATTGGAGACTCAGTGAAGCTGTGGAAGGATGCCGTGCTGTGGTCATTTTGCAAATCATCCTGGCCAATTTTCAAAATGTCAAATGTAAGTTACCTTTGACCTCATAATTCCACTCATATGTACACATAACACCATTATCTAAGCAGTCAGATGCCCATCAGCTAATAAAATCATAAATAAAATGTTATGTACAACACAAGCAAAGTATGTATAACTACATATAAAGTGGTATTAGTTTACCATAAAAAGAACGAATATATACTACAATATAATAAACTTTTTTTTTTTTTTCTTTTTTTTTTTTGGTTTTTCTCCGGTACCAGGAACCAAACTCACGACCTTGCACATGCCAGGCAGGCGCTTTTGCCGCTGAGCTAAATCCCCAGCCCCAATATAATAAACTTTTAAAAATAGTGTTAGTTTAAAAAGCTAATCTTAAAGACACAAAACATTTTACTTATATAACCTTTCCCAGATTTCAAAAACATATGGCTAGAAAGTACAGAGAAAAATATCAAAATGAAATTTTCTGAGTTTTTATCATGAAAAGAAATAAATTTTGTAAGAAAAACTCTATACCTATTGTGATGAACTGATGTTTAGTCTTTATTCTACTGAACTGATCATACTAGCAGAGTAAAGATTAAATGCATTGCAACCTGAATGTCCTCCCCAAAATTCTGTGTCAAAACTCCAATATGATGAAACTATTTAGGTGGTTGGGCCTGTGAAAGGTGAAAAGGTCATGAGGAAGATACCCTCATGAACTAGATTAGTGCCCTCATGAGAAGAAACACAGAACTTACTCTTTGTTTGTCTGTCCTTTGCTCTGTTAAAGACACAATGAGAAAACAGCCATCTTCAAAACACAAGCATGATATTACCACCAAGAACAAACTGCCATCACCTTGCCCTTTGACACTCGGGAATAAACTTCTGTGATTTAAGTCACAGAGGCTAGACAGAGTTACAGGAGACATCAGTGACAAATACCATTACTTTGATTAATTGAAAATCAAATATTAAACCCATTTTAAGATTATGCCTAAGTCCTAGTTTATTATAATATACTGCTACTCCATTTTGTTTTTGTTTTTATTTTGTCTTTATGAGACAGGGTCTCGCTATGCAGTTCAGCCTGGCTTTGAGCTCATTTTGTAGCCTAGTCTGGCCTAGAACTCATAATGATCCTCCTGCCTCAGCGTCCCAAGTGCTGGAATTATAGGCGTGCACCACCATGCCCAGCTTCTACTTCATTTTATATAGTGTGAATTTTGTTTGTTAATATTTTAAGAATTATTGGACTTTCTAATTTGGCCTTAGACTTCTTACCCTGTGCTTGTGTCTCTGTCTCTGTTACTCCTTCATTTTCACTGAAGATATAAAGTCAGACTTAATATCCTTCTGTGATTTTACCTGAATGCCCTTTCTAAATGACATTACAACAAAGAATCAGACTGAACAAAGTGATCATATTGGAGGGTTTGGAGATGTGTTTGGGGTGACTGAGCTCACTAGAACTTTTACCATGATTGGGGCTTATTATTCTCTTGACAGTCTCTTCAAAGAGCAAAAATTTTCAGTTTTCATGTAGTCCAACTTGTCAACAGTTAGTTGTATAAATTGTAGTTTTCATCTAAAATGTTATCAATCCCAAGGTCATCTAAATTTCTTCCTTAACATGGTAATAAGATTGCAAGACACACAAAATACATAGGACAACACAGTATTTTTCAGTAGACCATCTTCAGTCAGACACATGCATATTATATATTAACCAAGTGATTAATGTGATGTACATTTGTAAATTTTGTCCAATCTACCTGAAAATTGTTCCTTTTGAAGGTACATTTTCCTACTTCACCCATTTATAAGTCAGCACTATTGGAGGTAGAACGGACCCATATAAGAGTAATTGAAATCTCTTTTCTATGAATGGAATTACATAATCATTAATGAGGGCAAAGGTAGCCAAAATGTGATGAACAGCTTGCATTCTCATGGAGATCTTCACAAGAAAGGAGTTGGATTCTGCTGCCTGTAACAAAGGTAGTATTTTCCTTACCGCATTTTCAGGTCCAGTTTCCTAGCAAGTCCAAAACTGTTTTGATTAGTTACATGGGGTCACTTACTATTGTTTTTTTTCAGGGTCCTGCTAGATCAGTGAAAAATATATCTTTGGCTGGATATTTTCTAAATTTCATAAAGTTCAAAATAGGATTTTTCTATGTATAATTGCTTCATATTAAATCATAATTCATGCCCTGTGCAATACATGTGTGGAATTATCAACTTTTTCTTATGTATTTCTTGCAAGTTAAGCTCATTGAAAAGGTTTTCTCTTTTAGTGTATAAAATATATCTATGTATATAATATATATATAAGTATTATGTAGCCTGCAACAAAATAGCTGAGATATATGGTTTGAAAAAGGGTACACTACGAATATAAAATGTAATTTTTCTAGTTTCCATTTAGAAGTAAATTTTCTGTTGCCAAAGTTTAAGCAAATAGCTAAATATAGTAAATGTTCCATGAGAATTGAAACCACAGAATTTGTTATGGTTTAATAACCATGGCCGGTATGATAAATGACCAAAGCTTTAAAAAGGACAAACATAAAGGTAGAATTTAAAAGTGTTAACAAAAACAGAGAACATTTTTAACCTTTACCTACCCTACACTTGTAAATTGTCTGAGAAAAGATCTACATAGGTCTAATAAATGCTGCAATTATCCACTTTTATATTATGACCATCTTGGAGCATTTCTTTCTTCAATGATGAAATTATTATTGAAATCTAAATTTGATGGTATCTTTTTTGCCCTCACAATGGTGAACATTAAGCATTATTAACTGCTATATAAGGAAAACTGACAACTTCATTATACATAAAATCTTCCATATTTATATATCATGTAAATATATTCAATCCGATAAATTTTCCTCTGCGGCTCGACATTTGTTACTGGCTGCCTCTGGTTCCCAGGACAGGGCTAATGTTCATACTTTGCTCCACAATATTTTTCCTCATCTTGCACTTGAACCTACACCTCGGGTGAAGCATGCCTGAGCTACAGGAACCCTGCCAGCTCCCTAACACACCATACTGCTTAAATGACGGCCGGGTTTCATTATGCTTTTCTATGAGCTCTAAATTTTTTTGTTTCAATCTTGTAATTTATTTCTGTTCAAAAACCTGATCTGAAGACAACAATATTGAATGGAAGAGCCACTGCGAATTCCTACCATCTTGTCTAGTGAAACTCTGTATTATCACTAATGTTTTATTTAATATTTTTTTTTAATTCCCTTTAATGGTTTGAGCAATCTTCCATTCCTACATCTGGTAATCTGAGCAATGTAGTTGAAAATACCAGTATGTAATATAATAATCACTGTTAATTTCTATCATTTTGTTTTAAAATCCTATATCCCTTTTAATGTTTTTGCTTTGTTTTGTTTATGTCTGTGATATTGGTATGTTGCTATTGTTCTTTTTTTTTTACTACTCTCTTAAAAATAAAAAAAAAATTAAAAAAAATCTGCCATAGAACCAGACACTTCAGTGAGTGTCCCTTTGCTTCAAGCCTTCATAGTCAGCTGTGCTTGGTAGCAGAGCTTGGCTTAAAATGAAATCCTTTGCAGTTGGATTCTAATGTCTGGTGAACAGTTTTGTTAATATTCTAATTTACACATCATAGAAACTTAAGTGATTTTTAATGAAATAAGAAATAAAATAGTGAATTACGGAAATTTATTCAAGTTCTTTTTAAAAGATCTAAAATATAACACATTAAAAGGTATACTCAGAAAGACTGTGGTAATAGAACTAATAAATTGAGAATTCCAGGTCACATTCTATAGTTTCCAAATATTAAATTATATTTGCAAAGCAAAGCTTATAATACTTTAATTATAATTTTAAGAAAAAATTTTATTACCATGATGACATATTATTTTACCAACACTTTAAATTATATTTATAGTAATTGAATAATTCCTTTTTACTTGTTAAAATTTTGAATTTTTTAACCTCTGAATTTCTAACCTACATTTGCAGCCAGATAATTTCAGAAACTGATTTTAATGCTGCTTTAAGATAGGAATTTAACAAAATCAAGACAATGTGGATCTTGACAACTTCAGTTTCAAAAAAATCATTTAACAAGCTCTCTGAGGTTTGGAACTTTAGATATCTAACAGTGAAAATGAAGTTAAAATATAGGGAAATTATCGTCATAGACATTATCTTAAATTTTTGTAAATAACTCTCTTGTTTCTTGGAAAAACTTTAGTTTATGGTAAAATGCCTTACAATGATTAATCAAAGAACTCACCTAAATTTTTCTGGTATTTTAGTTTTAAGAAATACTTTCTAGTGATAGAAAATTAAAATACATAATAGAAAAATATTCCTTGCTTCCATAATGAAATGAACATACAGCATCCACTTAAAAGAGAAAAGGTAGTAGTTTTTCTCCATAGATGTTCACATTAAATAAAGTTATTACTGTCAAAGCATAGCACTTTGTTATCTTTTAAAGTATTTTTTTTACAAGATAAAGTCAGAATTTAAACCTGATCACTCATAATCCCAAGATCTTGCACCCATATATTGTATAATCTGATCCCCTGGAATAGGACTGTGTTAGGATATCACTTCTCTAACACTTTCTAACATATAATTAAAGCACCAACTTAGTTGACAGAAGAATAATCAAAAGCAAAATTAGCCCAGCAGACTTGAAATAATCAGATTAACCCTTATTAGGGGCTGGACCCTTCCTGAGAAACAAATGTGTAATAAATGTCTGCTCTCCCTGGTAGGAAGGAAACTGCTAAATTGCAAATTCTTTGTGAAGGCGGGGACACGTGGCAAAAGCATGAGAATGGCTGCTGGAACTCAAAAATGATCTCTAATCAGCAGAAGAAATGAATGAATAAACAACAAAAAAACAAACAGCAAATAAGGGGGGGAGTGTCAATCACACAGTTGCAGGCAAATTAATTTTGTCAACAACATCAGAGTGCTTAGTAGCAGATTTCCTATATGACACTTGATAACAATCCTGTGAGAACCAGAACAGAGAAACCAGTAATATTATGCTGGACTTCTGTCTCAAAGAAACGCTCAGATAATAAAAGTCTATTCTTCTAAACTACTAAGTTTATAGTTTAAAATTTCTTTCAGAAGCACCTAAAACACATGACAAAAAGAGACTAGGTGCAGCTGCAAATTGAATCAGTGAGAAAATAAAATAAAACCTTACAAACTGATATTGTATGATGAAACCTGGAATAGGAAGAGAGATAATGAGGATAGAAAGTATCATCTAACTTTAAAATAATTGGTACTTCTAGAGCTCTTACTAGTGAGAAGAATTTAAAATAGCACATT
The DNA here is from genome assembly GCF_000276665.1 of Chinchilla lanigera. Classification (NCBI taxonomy): domain Eukaryota; kingdom Metazoa; phylum Chordata; class Mammalia; order Rodentia; family Chinchillidae; genus Chinchilla; species Chinchilla lanigera. The sequence goes on along the minus strand of NW_004955406.1, from coordinate 28,650,528 downwards.
ATCTTTTCTGAAAGAAAATTCACGAAAGAAGGAGTAGCTGAACTTAAACACTGAAAAACACAGGAAAATGATGCAGATAATTCACAGTGAGACATACCACTTCCTGCTGCAGAACTTTAAGAATAAAGCATTTAAGCAATCAAGCAGACAGGAGCAATTCAGTTTCGTAGAAAGAAATTTCAGCTGGGCCCAGATCTCTTGTGAGTGTCAATCAGTGCCTGAATATGAAAGAGCTACCTGCAAATTTCTCAGATAAATAAATGATGACACAATATTACACCAAACCCAGGTGTTGTTCAACTACAGAACAATAAACATATACATTGTCAAATGTGAAAAGTTAAGAAAATACAATGTTCAGTAGTCTTTCCCTGAAGAAAAATCCAGCCAACTAAAATACTCAGAAAAACAACCAAAGGACAAATCTGATGTTTCAGCACAGAAAAGAGCAGAATCATTTTAGAAAAGTTCTGAGGGAAAGTGTGAAACAAAATTTGTACCCAGGCTTTTTATTGAAACCAAAAAGGGAACGCTCAGGAATTCACAAGTATGGAGAAACTCAGCCACCACCAAATTTTCTTCACAATTACTAAAAGAAAAGTAAAGTAACAAACTAAACAAATTATGCAGTTATATCCAATGAATGTTACAAAATAGACCATTCTGAAGGCAGTGCAAAATTAGAGAAGAACAGAAATATGAGCATTACCAAGAAAGATTCAGATGTTGAAACTTCATTACTTTTGAATTGTTTTTTATGTAGTAATAGGAAACACCAGGGGCTGGGGATTTAGCTCAGCGGCACAGCGGCTGCCTGGCAAGCACGAGGTCGTGAGTTTGATTCCCAGTACCGGAAAAAAACAAAACAAAAGAATAGGAAATACCAGTAACAGTCTGGGATTATTTATACTTACTTTAAATGCTGGAGTAATTTTTTAGCCAGGTAAGGATGAAGTAATATGAATCCTTATGTAATAACAACTGATCTTATAAAGTGAAAAAAATGTTGTGTTTAAAATATAATTTATTTTTTAAAATTAATTAATATTTTTGGTACACTTCAGGTATACATAAATCACATTCATTATAGGAAATTTGTACCTGTACATGATACAACTTAATTCTTTTTTTCCCATTCCCCTTCCCTTCCTTCAACCCTTCTTCCCTTTCTTATTTACAAAAGCTTTGTTCCCATTTTTCTTCTTTTACCATCATTTTAAATTTACTTTTAATAATTTTGAAATTGAAAGATATAGCAAAAAAATCCAGAATATCAAATGATCAAAGTGGAGAAAGTATAGATGGAGATGTGGGAGGAAGTGTAGGAGAACGAAGTCACTGATCCTTAAAAGAAGAGAATGAATTTAATCTCATTTCAAACGATGCTGCTTTCTATATTTTAAAGACTTTCTAATCTCTTAAAATTTTTCATATTTTGCTGTAAATTTAAGAAGAAACATGATGAATTTGTGCCTGAAATTAAAAATCAAGAAAAATAATACATCAATATTTTTATGGCAGAAAAATGATAAAGTATTATGTATATTAATTATCATGCACCACACTCGTGTCTAGTTTCTTTCAACTTGAAGAAAAATAACAGATATTTTGACATACTTAACAATTATATGGGGTTTATAGATATTTTCCTTTTTTCTCTTTTAAATTTTTTGGCTTTTTTTTTTTTTTTTTAGATAGGCTCTTGTTAAATTTGCTGAATTGCTTGGGTTGGGTTCAAGCTTACAATCTTCCTGCCTCAACCTCCCAGAATGCTTGAATTACAAGCATATACCAGTCTGGATATTTTTCTATCCTAGGAATTTTAAATTCCTCTTTGAAGGAATTCACTGTTTTAAATAATACCACAGTTAAAAATAACATAAAGGAATAACATTAATTTCAATTTAGTCATATATTTTAAAATATTTAGGAAACATAGGATATAATGGAGTCAATAAATACAATAAGTATCTTCTAGGTGTTGCAACATGAGATTTCTATAAAAATAAAATCTGTCCTGTTCCTCATGTTGATGTGCAGTCAAAAAGAAAATCACATGTAAAATGTAAGATAGACATTTTCCTATTTCTGAAATTTGATAGCTGAGCAAATGTCAACTACAATTACATTCTGATATAAGAAACAAAAGTGAATGATCATACATCTCAGTAGTATAAGAAAAGAGATAACTCAGCACCTTGATACCTGAATCCTGTTTTGTAAAATATCTTGCACTGTTTGACATGCAATATACATTAATTGTATGTTGTTTATTTCATCATCAAGATCATTTTCAAAATAGTTTTTGTTACATTTATACTTATTATATATTTTTCTCAAATTTATAAGGATCAATGGCTTTAATTTGTTTCATATCAATAAATTTAATATAAAGCAAATGGATTATTAATTTAAATATAGAGTTTAAATTACCATGGGTGGGGAATATAGCTCAGTGGCACAGTGCCTGCCTGGGAGGCACGAGATTATGAGTTGAATTCCTGGCACAAAAAAAAACAATAATAATTTTTCAGTACAATGAGTTATCTATGGCCACACTGCCCTGAACATGCCCCATGTCATCTAAAACACAGTGAGGAGATATAGGCACAATGTGAGGCGAATCCATGTAAAGGATCAGTTTTAAATAAATAACTGTTTTAGCAATTTAATTATGTTTTCATTTTATTCACTGAAGTTATTAATCAGAAATCATTGAATTCAGTTACTACTATAGATATAACTTTTGAAATACTTCCAAATTTTCATCTAAAAATTTTCAGAGTAATTCAGAAGTAGAAACTTTTATTAAGTTTGTACCTTATGGCTATTTAGTAAATTTATTAAGAAACTCATCTACTTGAAGAGCCTGAGAAAAATAAAATATAGTTTTTAAGCTGCATCACTATTGGTTAACTACTAATGTTAGAAACATAAACTCACTTTGAGAATAGAATAAGTTATTAGAGTCATTAAATTAGAAAACCAATTCCAATTAGTATATCTCTCATAAGTGAATAAATAAATGAAATTGTACATTTTCATGCACAATTAAAGAATTTACCTTTAATCATTTAAATATAGATACATTTCTCTGAAAATGAATCATGGACTTCAAGTTAGATTTAGAGATGAATAAAAAAGTAGTGACTCATTCAAATATGTAATTCTTAAAAATTGTGATAGCCAAGGATTAATACTGTGTATAATATGCACAGTTCACTATGAACTCAGGTCCTTAGAAAATTTTCTATTTATAAGAATTCTCATTCCCAACCCTATTTAAAATGTTTTATTGAATAAATGTTCCAGAATACCTGCTAGGGAGGGCTCCTTAGGAAAATAGAGATATAGTATGATTTCATTAATTGTTCTTCTTTTACTTTTTATTTTATAATTTACTAGCTTAAACAGTTGTCAACATACAAGTGGTACCAATGATTTCAGAAAATATTAACATTTTTAATATTTTGTTATAAAAGTGATTATAAAATGTTATCCATGAATTTTCTACAAGGCATTTAAACCATTACTATTTCTAAAGGGTTCTCTCAATTCCTACCAAAACAAATTTACTTGCTATTAGATACATAATTTATTCTTAGTCTTATGCTCCCATTTGCCCAAAATACTTTTACTACACAACAATAGCATGAAGACAATAGTCAAAACAACTTATAAAGTTCTAGACCATCATTCCTTTTCCACATGTAAGACTTTGATTCCTAGACAGATTAGACACACAACTCACATCTTCAAATCTAAAATAATCATCACAAAATTTATCTTTACACTCCTAGATAGTCATAGCAATTTAAAAATAGACATTTGAACTTTAAAAAATAAACTAGAGTGAATCGGGAAAATATTTATAAATATTTGTCAATGAAACTCTTAATAAGCAAATGTGTATACAAAAAGATTAATATACTTAGCAAGTAAAAATAAATTTTTGCTTGATATATGCATGATAGAATTATTAAAATTAATGAAAAATTATATATCATTCAAAATAATAAAAGTTGTTTTAGACAGCTTTCACACTGGTAGACATGATCCTCATCACCTACAACTTACAGGAGGACAGATTTAATTTAGCTCACTGTTGCAAGGGAATATCTACGGTTAGCTGGTTCTAAGATAGAAGGGCCCAGCAGAGCAAAGATGCATACTTCATGATGGCTGAGGAGGAGAGCAGGGCAAAAGTGCCAGATAGGATGGCATCAGTTACTGGTAGTACCTAAAATCAGGCCTCCATTCCTCAACACACCAGATATATGGTTCATCAGTCCACTGGGTGCCTCTCAAACCAATCAAGTTGACAGACTTTAGCTTAATCATCACATCCCCCTCCCCAGTCATCTCAACACTGAAACTGTACACCTCCTTAAAATAACACCAAGTAAATATGGTAAAAGTTAGTAACTTTGCCCAACGTAATACAAATATTTTGCCATGTAACCCAAAACATAATCACCAATTTTCCCAGTTTTGATAACATTTTTCAGTGCTCTAAGTCAAAGTATCATCTGAGACTCAAGGCAAACTAACTGAACCTATGTAAAATTAAAAAACAAAACAACAAAAAAACAGGTTACATAAATCCTAGGTACAATGGCACAAGTTAATAGTTACCATTCCAAATGAAATAGGGACTGAAAAGGATTGGACCAAAACTAGACTGAAATCCAGCAGGAGAAACTTTCAGCAATGTATCTGCATATTTGGCATCTGAGATTCATGGTTTTGAGACGCGAGCTCAAGAGCCTTTGGATAGTCTCACTCCTTATGGCCTTGCAGGTACTAGCCCTATGGTTGGCTCTGTGCATGGTCTGCAGCTTTCAGCCACAGATGTTCCATGTTCCTAGCATCTCTGATTTCCTGAGGTCTCCACTGGAACTTGCCCTAATTCCCACACTTTGACATACTGATTTCACCACCAATCCTGGCCTCCTGTGTCTTTCTTTGAAATCTTGATAGAAGCCTTTCTGATATCGCTCTTATATTACACCTGTTATTAAAATCAGATCATGTGGACAATACCAGTGTCTTGAACCATAGTGGAAGCAGCCAATGAGTGTCTAAATAGTTTATTAGGTAGTAATGAGTCCCACAAAATGAATTCTCTAAGCTGCCTTTCTCTGGCAAGGAACTCTCTACTCAAATGAAAAGTATATACTTTTGCACATTAAATGTATACTTTAATGGCACTAGACTCTTCCACAGCCATACTTCATTTGGCTACAATTTTGCACAAGGTTCCTTCTGGGGCAAATTTAACTTTTATCCCAAATTATCACTGTGCACCTGGTTAAAAGAAGTCAGATATCCCACTGGTACTACCTGAAAATTAGCCTGCTTTTCAATTTCATCTGTCAGATCAGTGTATTGACCATACTTAATCTCAGGCTCCATCACATTCTCAAGATCCTGACAAATTTTCTACCAGAGCATAATATCCATGGCCTGCACTTCAACAACCAGTGAAGTCATGCTTTCCATCCAAAACCTCCTGAACCTGGACTACTTTCCATAATATCAGAATTCTGGTTTTCTCAGCTCTGCCCAAAAGTGGCCATTATGCTCTGTTTACAATATTTTCTGGGCTTCTCTAACTTGGCTCTCTAAACTTGCTAAATTCCTGTAACGGTGTATTTCCAAAGGACTCTAAACCACATGATCAGGTAGATTCACAGCAAACACCAAACTCTGTATGAATTTTGTCTATTAGCCTGCTTTCTTGTCACTGAGATGCAATACCTGATACACACAATTTAAAGAAGAGGTTTACCCCATGGCATCAGGAGATTCAGTATGTAGTAAGCTTTAAGAAAGAAACCTCATCATGGAAGGCAAAGTAGAGCAAAGCTGCACAGTTCAGAGTAGGTGGAAACCAAACCAAGGGAACAGTGCCAGCGAGCAGTAGGCAAAGAATCATATGCAATATCCAAAGTCACACCTTCATGACCCACCCAGACATTCCCAGGAGCATGCCTTACTAATCCTCTAGGTATTTCTTAATCAAATGAAGTTAACGTATCAGGATCAGTAGTCACAAACCGGATCACATGTGTAGGAGAGATTTTGTTATGCAGAATTAATTAATCTGTATAAATATAGTTAAAGCTTGCTAAAATTTGAGTCTAATAATACCCTGCTCCAAATCTTTGCCTGTACCAGAATCAAAAAGATATTTTCATATATTATCTTTTAATTATAGTTTTTTTCTTTATAGTTTCTGCAACACAGCTGAAATGTATAGTAAGGTTTTGTGTGAAGTGAAAGTGTCACGTTATTTTTAAAAATGTAAACAAGATACTGTTTGATCTTGTTTAATCATTTAATCATCAGAATGATTAAATGATCTAATTGTCAAACCTCATTCAGTAACTTATAATGGTCCCTAAAAATTAACCAAATTTTTGTGTACATGTAAATCCACCTCAGGATAATTGTTTGTTCTAAAACATATAATATTTAATTTTTAATTATCATTAGGCTTGTGTGACTTTACAGTATTATTTGCTGCATCAAGTTTCAGCATTTCTTCTTCTACCTTACAGATACCTTAACTATTGGGCTCCGTACTTCTTTTATGTGCCTTAGAAAATTTGGTTGCCTTTCTGCTTAGTTTGAAATTACATTAATGCTTAATCCAGCTTTTAAAGTATTAGGTGTCTCATTGTGTGATAATGATAACTTTCTTTTCATTAATTATTGAAAAATATATTTTGGTGGAAAGCATGTCAGACCCTGGAGGCAGTGTAAGGTAACAGTGCCAGAGAGTAAGGAGACAGATTCCCTATAAAGTACTCAAGGACTCTGACCAACTGAGACACACCCAGGGATGTGTGCCACCATTCTTCCAGTCAAACTCCCAAGCCAATCAAGTTGATACAATGAAGCTTAACTGTCACACAAACTCAGCCATAGTCATAAACTCTTCATGAAAAAAATGCATATGGTTTATTGGAATGCAATGAAAGATAATTAACACTGATATAGTTTAGATCTTAAATGTCCCCTAAAGGCCCATATGTCAAGGTTTGGACAACAATTAGGAATCAGGATGGCCTTCATTAGGTGGTTTTTTTCTTAGGTCAGTGGAGGGTTGAGTTCACAGGAAATTGTATGATAATCTACTTTCACTTTGTGCTACCTGATTTCTAAGGACAGTATTTTCAGTGCACCTTGTGCTTCTGGGATTATGTGTTCGCTCATCATAGGTCCAAGGTAATAGAGCTACTTAATCATAAAATGAAACCTTCAAAACCAGGAGCCTAAATAAATCTTGCCTCTTTATAGATCTGTTATCATGGGAATTTTCTAATAGTAATTGGAAGCAGACACTACTAATAAAAAAGAAAATAATTTTTTTTTCATACTGGACTGGCAAAATTTAAAAATAACAATATCAAAGCATATTAAATTTTATGAAAAGAAGCACTCCCATTTATTACTTAGGGATGAAAATGAGTGCATTAAAGTCTGCAATATCTATTAAAATATACAGAAAAGATTCACTTCACAAAGTTCTTTTCATGAACAATTTGATTCACTAACAGAAGCATTGGGCACAATTCTCCTTCCCTTTCTTAGCTCCATATCAGGGGACAAAAATGACTCCTCCATCTTCCACAGAATTGTGAAACAAAGTCAGTTCATGCACTGAGATACAACAATATATGTTCCCACAGACTCAAAAATTCCATGACTATATCCAACACTTAAAAAATATTTATTGAAGACAATTGTTGACAAAAATTAAAAATCCCCTTCAATACACACATATTTAAATGGAAAACATTATACTATAACATGTAGTCATTAAAAAATAAGAACGGACAAAGCAAAATGTCTAAGACATAATAGTAAATGAAAAATATACACGGCAAGACCCCAGATATAGAAATTTAAATTTAGGGAAAATATAATCAGAAAACAAAATGTATATATATATGCAAGTGTGTGTTAACATTAGACACCATGAATACTAGAAATTTCCATTTCTAGTCATGAGTTTAAATTGACTATGACTAGCATTTTACCTTAAGAAAAAATAGAGTCTAATTTTATTAACAGCACAGAGCCAAGAGATTCAGTACTGTTTTCAGTGTGAGCTGTGACATTAACTATTATATTTTCCCAAGGTTTCTTCTTCATAACATAGATAAAATTATAGGTATCATGAGATGCATATAAAATTGTATGTGCTAAGTCTCTAAAATTATTCAAACACAATTATTTTTTGTCATTATTTTCTTTTTTGTTGTGTTTTTTTTTTTTTTTTCTGGTACCAGGAATCAAACTCACGACCTTGCGCTTGCCAGGCAGGCGCTATGCCGCTGAGCTAAATCTCCAGCACCCTGTTGTTGGTATTTTCATTTACAGTGTAAATATTATTAAGAATTACTCCTGTATTATGCAAATGTTTGGATTCACTGTCATTCAACTAAAGAAATAGCTACACTGTAGATGTTTTTGCATCATTAGTTCTGCTTTAGTTTTACTGAAGGAAGGAGTCTAATCTTGTAAATTTTCAGATGACCACTGTCTAATGTTGTACAATTGTTTGGAAATCAGAAATTCTTTAATTTATATTACATATTTCATAGGCCCCAGAAAATTGGGAAAGAAAATTTGAGGGACTGATTCCTAAACTTTAACTGCTCTGTGAAATCATCACAGATATCATTTTCTGAGGTGCTGTAAAAATGGAGCTGCAAGCCATGCTTCTTCAAAGGGCCAATGAGCTGCAGTGCAGTTTTAAAGTTTTGTTCATAAAACCTTTGCCTTGAAAGACTTGCCTACATCTCCTGCTTCTCTCAGGAAGTCCTTAAATGCTCTTTAGTCCTATATCCCATGTTTTTTCTTGCAAAGTTTTCAGTAAAGCAGTGTATCTCTTTTGCTCCAGACTCATGGAGCCTGGATGATGCAAATTATATCTGGAAAATTCCATTTAAACCATTCTTTGGTATTTTTATTTACTGTAAAGATATTCTATAACATTAGCTATTCATGCATATGGTAGCCATAAGTCATTGTCATTAGTGATTTCCTTAATAGGCGTGCAGATATGGAATATTTCCATCTTTGCAAAGACTTTTAATTAGATCGTTAATGTAGAGGCTTCACATCAATTTTTCTATATTTGGCAAAATTGCTTCCTAAGTGATACTGTGTGATTCTATTGTGGCTGGTGGTACAAAATGTTTGTTTGCTTATTTTTTTATATTATTAGATATTAGTGGTCTTTTCTTGGGTTAAATCTTTAAAGATTGAAAAATGTAGATGCATATATATCACATTTTTTTATCATTTTATGGAATAGTTGTGTTAACTATAAAATTCTACTGATTGAGACTGGGGGTATGGCTTAGTGGCATGTGCCTGCCTGGCACACTCAAAATCTTGAGTTTGATTCCCAGTACCAAAAAAAATTCTATTTGTCTTAAAATATTAATTAGTTTGAGCTACAAAAAATTAGGCCATATTTTATTATTTATTTTAGTATTTTTCAAATAATGATTTAGTTTTTTAGCTTTCTGAAACATAACCCAATGAGATACGTTTTTGTATTAGGAAAACATTTAAATATATTTGCATACGATGCAGTTATTAACTGTACTGGATGTTCGATTATTTTTTTTTTTCTTGAGTCCTAACAGCTTCTTCAAGTTGGCCCCTGAGTTTTCTCATAGGATGATGGAGTCTGATAGCTCCCTCATATGAGACAATATTCTAGAAGAATGTTATGGTGTACACTTTATTTTCTACCCCAGAACTGAACTTTAATATTATTTCTACAAACTCTGGCTTCTTTTAATGGAAATAGATTTTAGAGATATTCTTAAGAGTAACTCCTGCCTCTGTTCTTATGATAAAGTCACTTTGTCATTAAAAATACTGCAATATAAGTGTTTTAGGAATGCAAATGGGACTGAAATATAGTCTACAGATTGATGATTTAAAAGTTACATCTGAGAAACCTGGAATTATAAAGACTAAGGCAGACTGTAACTTTGTTTATATTGTTTAATTAGTATGAAGAGAAAGCTATAAACTTTGAATTAAGCAAGTATATATGTATATTGCTAAATATTTGTATAGTTCCCTTGGTAATAAAATCATAATTTACGGTGCCATTTTAATTTAGGGGTTATTTTCATAATAACATATATTATGCAATTAAAGTAGTGTATACTAGATTACAAACTTTGAAAAAAAAAACAGTGGAGGGGTTTATGACCTCACTTTTTTTTTACAATTTTTAAAATTTTTATTGCTACTTTTTTATTTATTTATTTATTTATTTATTTTTGGTCTTTTTGAGACAGGGTTTCACTAAAGAATTGAGGCTGGACTTGAACTCACTTTGTAACCCAGTCTAGCCTCAAATTTGCAGCGCTCCTACTGCCTCAGCCTCCCAATGGCTGGGATTACAGGCGTATGACACCAAGTTCAGGCTCAGTACATTTTAGACACACATAGTAATAACATTCATTGTAGGGAATTTGTATCTGTACATGATGTATCTTTCTTCTAGTCCCTCCTTATGTGCAAAAGCTTTGTTTCCATTTTTTCCTTCTTTTTTTCTTGTCCTTTCCTTCCTTTTCACCCTCCCTTGTTCTCCTTCCCATTTGAACATTTTCTTCCCATTTCATAATATGTATACATTTTGTTCCTTATTTACACTTCTCATTTCTCACACCAGAGAAACAATGTGGTATTTAAATATGTGTATGTGATTCATTCCACTTAGGTGTATAGTCTCAAAGTGTAACTATTTGCCTAGAAATGCTTCAAGCCTATCCTACTGTGGAGACAGAGTAGTACTCCATTGTGGATATATAATGCTATACTACTTTAAATAAATCCAACCCCTCTTTTTCTTCATTTGCATGTCACAAACATGGACACATCTTTAATACAGGATAAAATCAATAGGAATAGGGACAGTTCTATATTCTAAAAATGCAGCATCAGTATTTAAACAATGTGGTTTTATACATTTTAGCTGACTAGTGAATTAAACTAGAAAGGAGACTTAAAAGAAATTTTGATTGTTCAGCAGACCTGTAAGTGTCTAAAGAAATTCATAAAGACAAAGTCTCTTAAAAATGGAAGGTACAGATCAATCTTACATTCTTACATCTGGTAATCTGAGCCACTTCGCTAAAGATTAACAGTATATAATATAACAACCACTATTAATTCCTATCATTTTGATTTGAAACTGTTGTGTTTACTTTTCTCTCATTGCTGAAACAAAATACCCAATGCCCAAAATTAAGGAAGGAGAGCTTTATTTAGCTCATAGTCTTTTGGAGGTTTTAGTCTGTACTCAGCTCGTTCCAAGGCAGAGTGGCACATGGCAGAGGGCAACAGTTCATAGCGGCAGAAAACAGCAAAAGCAGCAAGAGCAAAAGGGACAAAAGGGGAGAGGGAGGAGAGCAAGCTTCTTTCCCTCCCTTACATTGTATGCAAACTACACCCCCCAGGGCAGGTGTAGCACTCACACCCATAATCCCAGCCTTGGACCATGGATCCATCATGAACTCTAGAAGCCTGCCCCATGACTACGTGAGGCTTTGGCACACCCAGACACAAGCCATAACAGAAACCCTGTATCATTTGTATTGTTTTTGTGTTGTTTTGTTTTTGTTCATGTTGTTATTATTTTGTGATTTTTTTTATTATCTTTAAAGTGAAAAAAAAAATGGAATGTACCTCAAATATTGGTTGCATGGTAGCGACCACTAAAGGAGGGAATTGTTGGTAAAGTTAGAAATGGAGTGTAAAGGAGTGGGGTTTAGTAATTGCTCAGTGACCACACTGCAAAGGAATAGGGCCTGATTCATTATTTTCTTATGGACAGAAAATATTTTACTGGAAATTATAATAATCATTCACTCTCCAGGTGTGATAGATTCAGTTGTATATCATCAATTTTAAATTCTTGAAATCATACCCTGAACTCTTGTATAAAATGATACAATGTGTGATTTAATATCAGAAATACATCTCCATGACCAGCAAATGGTACTACACTTGTAAAGTCCAGATGTATAGTTTTTTGTGTGTGTGCCTTCTTTTTATTTTATTTTTACTCTTTTCTCCTTTCTCATTAGCACAGATTGGTGACACATAACAAATGCATTTCACTGTGGGATATATATGTGTATCTTCTTGGTCCTTTTCACTGCCTTTCCCCACCTCTCCCCTCCCCTCCCCCCCTCCCCTGTCTCCTCTCTCCTTGCCCAGGTTCCCTTCTGACATAGAGTTTTAACGTTGTGGTTCCTAACATTTTAAGCAATGATTTTAGACTTTGAATATGAAACTTAAAAAAATCGTATTCCTTTTATACACACCTTGTGGAAATGCAGATTAATAAGGACTATTTTCCACCCTGTTCATTCATGCTTAGTGTTAGACCTGGAGCCTGTCCTTGAACAGTGGCCCAGCCCATGTCTGTAAAACAGACCCCAGTGGAAAGTTTAGCGAGAAGAGCACTGGACCGTTGCAGTGGTAATGACAAGGGAGATGTGTAACAACAACTTTGAGAGAAACACTGTAAGGAGCACAGTGTGGCTGAGGTGACATGGCAGCTTCACTTGAGTGATCTACTTCCACTTGTTTCCTTAATTAAAATATGATGGCACTCTTAGAAGAAAAGAGGATTGGGGAACAAGCACATGGAAAGAGAGACAGCCGTAGGAATAAGACACGAGAAGGAGACTGCCATCCAGAAGTAAGAAGAAAGTTCTTAGAGGAAACAAACTATGCTGAAACTTTCATTAGACATGTGAGAAAATGAATTTCTGTTGCTCCAGTCGTGCTTTCTATGGTAATGTTTATACAGACATAGCAAACATGTACAAACACAAATTCCTTTCCCTCATGGTGATCTCCTAAATTCGGGAATCTTGTTTTATACTTTTATTCTTTAAAATCAGATAAACTATCTTTTTTTTTTTTCCTGTGATCCCACAACTCCTATTTGCTTTTTCCAAGATTAATTCTTCTTTATTTTTCAATTATTTTCATTTCTGTTTCCATTTATTTAACAAATACACTCATATTCAGATCTTTAAGAATTTCTGATTTCTCAACATAATTTGGAAACAAATAGAGAGCCTGAAATTTAGAAAATCTAGTTTTCATTTGGATTAGATAAATGCCTTAGTCTGCCTAGAAATAGAATACAATTTTGGAAAAGGGAAAACAAAGTTTTCAAGATCTGTGAATTCATTACAAGATAATTTTTAAAAATTATTTCTATAATAAGTGCATTCTAAGTCTATTGATTATGTGCTTTCACATGCCTTAATTAAATGTTTATAGGGCAATCATACAAGCAATTTTATGGAAGATATTATTTAATATTAAGTTTTAGGAAATGACTGAAATGTATTTAATGTAGTTGTTATTTTATAAAGCAAAAGAGGATTCCTTCCTGTGATTTCTGTTAAAAATGGCTCTACTTTAGATACAATACTATGCAAAACATATAGGTAATTTATGGTCCAATTCTGTGAACAGGGCACGTTGTACTGACTGTAGCTCATTTCTAATAACAATTATTTTGTCTTTTCTATAAGGACTATTGTCAACAATAATGATTCCCATAACCTCACATCATAGCTCCTCAAGCCATTATATCAGACATTTTCTGTCCCCAGAAGCATATTTTGGTGCCATTGAAAGCTTTCCATATTTTCTTTAATGAAAATTATATAATTCAAATGTTTGGTTACAGTAAAAGTTATTTTTCACTTCACTACATAATCTCCTAAATAGAAAAATGCAAATGAAGTCTGTGTATAGAATAATGATCTTAAAAATATATTTGAATTAATGTTTGCATTTATAGAATTCCACGATGCTAAGTATCAAGGTTACCTTTAAGACATAATGTAATTCTCATGGCTCAACCCACAAAACAAAAGCCTGAGGAAAATGTATAAACGTTCTCATTTATAAACACTTATGCACAGCAAAGAACATAAATTCCCTTAAGACAAAGATAAAACAAGTACAATAACAAAGCAACTATTGAACTCAATGCTTTCTAATATTTAAAATGTTAAATAGTTAGAATCCAATAACTCATTTATGGCTGCTGGGGATGATTTTATATTTTTCTGAAGAACTAAAATACACTTTTCTACCACCTTCTTAGATATTAGTTTACTTATCCCTGTAAAAAATGTAGTAATTTTAAACTTTCTTTCTACTTAAAATCCCTTAATAAATATCTACACATTCCTTATTGATTTAATTTTATAATTTAAATATATATAACACTAATGATGTTTCCAAAACCAAAACTATAACAAAATGCGAGCAAACAGATCAACGAAATCCCATTGCTTAGTCCAGCAACAGAACCATATTTAGATTTTTAACTAGAGTTTGGAAAATTGCCAAGGCATTTTAAAGGAAAAAGAAAGACCTCCTCAACAAATAACATTGACTAGACTATGCAATAGTATGTTGTACATAATGTACAGTAATATACAATGATGTACAATAATTCACTGACAAAAATGTACAATAATGTACTAACATAAATGTCAATCAAACATTATATATCAACCTTCATTTGAAATACAATATAAATATTAATTTAAGCTGAGCAATAAAGCTATTTAAAGCAACGAGGAATGACTGTCAATCTGAGGTGAAGAAAACTGTTTTTGGACACAAAAGTACAAATCACAAAAAAAATGGATGTTTTCAAAATTAAAACCGGGGCTGGGGATTTAGCTCAGCGGCAAAGCGCCTGCCTGGCAAGTTCAAGGTCGTGAGTTCGGTTCCCGGTACCGGAAAAAAAAAAAAAAAAAAAAAAAAAAACAAACAAACAATCAAAATTAAAACCGTACTGTATATAAAAATTACTATGTGTGGTCTTTTATTGGCGCTAGATTGCATATAATTAATAATGTACAGTGTGTCTCACAATGGCTGCGATTTTGAATATAATTTATAAAGAGTTACATGCAATATCAAGCATACATATGTACATATATGTGCCGTTAATTGTGCAATGTCAACTTTACTGGGTTAAGAAAGTCCAGATTACTAAAGCACACTTCTCTGTGCCTGTGTGAGGGTGGTGGTTTCCAGAGAAGACTGGCTGTAGGCCGCAAACTGAGGGGAGAAGCTACACCCCACCGTACTATCTAGACCTGCAGCCTGATTGGAATAAAAGAGGAAAAAGGGGGAATCGACTTATGATTTACAAAGCTCCATTCTGAGTGACCAGGTGTGTCATTCCATATGGATATCAGTCCTCATTTTCACCACTTCTCCACAGACGCACATCGGAGAGTCTCCAGGGAGCTTCTGCGCCCTTAGTCTCACTCATGCCTCACGCATGATACTTCTTGTTCCACAGCTCCCAGCTTCCTGGGCTGAGCAGCTACTACATGCTGCAGCTTTTCAGCCTATGGGCAGCCTATGTGGCATCTGTTACTGCTGAGTCTATAAACTATAAATAGGGGCTGGGGATTTAGCTCAACGGCAAAGCGCCTGCCTGGCAAGCGCAAGGTTGTGAGTTCAGTTCCCGGTACCGGAGAAAAACCTAAAAAAAATAAATATATATATATATATATATATAAACTATAAATATATATATATATATATATATATTCTGTTCCTCTACAGAACTCTAATACAATGTATTAGACTTACAAAAAATGTAAAACTATCAATTAAAATGAAAAAGAACTTCAATAGTGACTTCTTAGTTTTCGGAAAGGCCGATCGTCATGTAGAAAAGTGCTCCACATGGAAATGGGAGCAAAGGAGCTGAGCAGGGAAATTCCAATTAGTAGCAGTGTGAAATCTCTCTCCGACCCATTGGAATATCTCCCGAGACTGACAACATTGTGTTTGTGGAACAACCGGAGCCATCATTCTAAACAAGTGTGCAGGCTGAGCTGTTCAACCACTACAGTAACAATTTTGGCACTTCACATACAAATTTAAAAACTCAGCCACCTTTTGAAGTAGATTAGCTGAAGGTAGACCACTAGGTGAGGAAGAATCAGAAGCTGTTCCCGTCTAAATCCTTTCCAAAAGGTGAACTGAACTATAGACTCTAAGTGAAGCTTCGCTAGATGGGTCATGCTTATCTATGGCTTGCTCTTACTAGGATAATCTTGTTTAAGGATGAGTTATGCAAATATATCCAGTATCTATTCATTTTTGAGACATGGCTCCTTAAAATGACTTGTAAGCTAAGATATAAATAGGGGATGTTTCAGAAAGCAACTCTCTCTTGCTAGGGTAAGATAAACTCAGAAAACTTCAATGGAAAGCCCCCATTCCCTGTTCCATGCACTTTGCTTTTCAGTTTTATTAAGAAATAATTGATAAAGATTGGGTAAATATGCAGTGTTTATTGTAATATTTTTATATATGTATACTTGTGAAATGATAAGGCCATACTTATTTTCCCTTACAATCTTTTAAAATCTATTGTAATAGTTATTCTCAAATATACACAGTATTATCTTGATTAACCATTTTGACTATTGTTAATCTATTTTTCTGGGACAGACAATACATGTTCAATGCAGAAAGAAAAGACTTGAGGGAGCTGCCAGCTGCCATTGATGTTTTTGGCCCTTTCCCATAAATTAGGCCACATTTTAAAAATTATTAGTAAAGCTTTATAGTAGGTATAAATTCTGTTTTACTTTTTATTTAATTACTTGTTTAATCCTTTGCTTCGAACCCAGAAACTAGACAAAGCATTCTGTTCTAAGATATTTAAACATGAGAAATGAATATGTTGATAACAGCAAAAGCAAAATTTTATAAAAATGTCTGTAGCTCTAAATACTACAGAATTGGAAACAATTCTCAATGAAGCTACGCCTTTTTCTTTTTCTTTTCTTTTTTTTTTTTGAGACAGGGTCTCCCTATAGAGTTCAAACTGGCCTTGACCTCACTTTGTAGCCCAGGCTGTTCTTGAACTCACAATGATCCTCCTGTCTCAGCCTCCCAAGGGCTGGGATTACAGGTGTGCACCACCACACCTGGCTAGAGCTACAACTTTTAAAAGCTTTATATAATCATAGAATTGAGTAGAAGTTTGAACTTTGCTTATTACTTATTATCTATTGAGAAACAGATTACAAGATCTCAATGAAGGTGGAATTAATCACTTTAAAGAGGATTATTCAATGTACCAACGCTTATGTATTAAAACTTTCTCGTTCAGTCCTTAGTTCTGTTATTTCCTAATGAACCCAAGATGAATATCATGTAAAGAATAAGCATACTTTTTATATTTTAGCTATAAATTCAATTGCTATATTTGCAGATTAAACATGGCAATTATAGAGGACAGGAAGGATAATATAAGTATGTCTCTTTTATCGAGATTTTAAATTTTGTACATGCAGAATGATAGTTTGGAAATCACTCATCTCAATCTCAGCCCCTTCTTTTTCTAGTCATTTGTTTCTAAGGCTCGACCCCTCAGAAGATTCCATGTTTATGGTTACAGGACAGACTCACTGTGGGATATCTCCTTAACCCTAGGTGAGTGAGATGTGTTATGCCTGTAGTCTTTTCTGAAGGAGATTTAAGGTAAGATTTCATTGTTTTATAGACTACTTAATTCTTCACTTTTCTATTTTTTTTTTTTGTTTGTTTGTTTTTCTCTGGTACTGGGAACCGAACTCATGACCTTGCGCTTGCCAGGCAGGCGCTTTTGCCGCTGAGCCCCAGCCCCTTTTCTATTTATTTTTAGGGTTGCCTTGAAGTCCAAAGGTTAGTGAGTCCTATTAATCTAGATTTTTATATTAATATATTTTCTTCACTTGGTGTCATCTCGCTTTAATATAAAATTTTTCATAATTCTGCAACTCAAGCCACTCTTTCACTACTCACAAACTCTGAAAAATCTTTACACTGTGTTCTCACATATTGATAGAAACTTTCAACTGAAAACTAAGATAGTTTTATAAATGAATTTGTATAAAAAAAATCCAAGATGACTTTCTAAAGAATTTTAAAGCCATCTCTTTGTGAAATCTGTATCTATAGTTTAGAATCTGAATATAAATAGAATGAAATATTATGGGAGATTTCGACTGCATCTCAGCAGAAATTATTTTACAGAAATAAAGGCAGCATTTTTGTGTGAACATGTATATATGTTCATATAAACATTCAACCTCAGCTATAATGCAGTTAGTATTCGCTGGTATGAAAGAAAATATGTTGACATTACTTTTGTGTTTACATTGCTTTGGGCTTTTTTATTCTCTAGTGATCACTGTGTAGAGAACTTTGGCTGTCATGATATAGGTAGCAATGCAGGCAAAGAGAGATTTGTTTCATAATGTTATTATTTACTGAGGAGATTTCAGTTACAGTGAATGCATATTTTTCTCACATGGTCTATAGTTTTCCTTGTAACTTGAGAAACACACATGGCTTTAATACTTTTAAAAGGTTTCGTTCATGAAAGAATTCCGGAAAATGGATTCAATCTGGTTTATCTTCTTACGTTTAAACTTTGTGTTAGTTTTTATTTTTGAATTAAAATATGTAATTAATTAAAACAAAGTGAGTTGTTTTGGGGGATTGACAATCAAATAATCAAAATGGTAATGGAAAACCCTATATTTGTAAAGAGTATAAAGATTTAAATATCAAAATGTTACTATGTATCTGAATCTAAACTCTGGAAAAGAAAACATTAAATCTACTACTTATGCCTTTATGAACACACATTTTATTTTTTCTGTCAACAATAAAATACCTCAATTCTTGTGGAAAGTTTGGTACAGTAGTGGACTGGATGGAAGGTATAATATGCTGTGTGCATTCCATTTGAAAGATAGGCCAAGCTAAGAAAAGGTGGAGATTTGTGATTCTTAAGACAGCACATATAAGGCAAAGAGGTTTACAAATTAATCCTTTCAAAGGTGTTATTATGACTTTTGGAAGGCCTAAATCAAAGGTATTAGCCCAGTCAATAACAGATGACACATAGGAAAGGCTATGGCCTTTTCAGGCTGATAGAGTGAAGGAGCTTGTGACTTATTTTTCAATTTTAGGGCTTTTATCTTGTAAAGAGCACGGTGCTTGTTGTCAGTAAGTAATTAACCTTAAAGTATAGGTGATTTCATTCAACCGGAAAAAAACGCCCTTTGTTATCTTAAAGCCCTATACATAATTCCAAACAATCTTAAAAACTTTTCTTGCACTTTTCATTCTTCTTTCTTTAATATTTTTAGTATCTTGTCTCTTGTTTTGTTACCAAAACACTAATTTAGATCAAATTTGGTTAAACCAAACAGAAAGGGTGAGTTAAAGATACACAATCTGTGTAAATATAATTAAATTTTTAAAAATTAAATGATGATGTCAAAACAAGGATTTTTAGGGCCTGGGATGTAGCTCAGCTGCATAATTGCTTGCCTGGCAAGCCTGAGGTCATGAGTTTGAATTCTGGTACCAAAAAAAAAAAAAAACCAAAAAACAAAAAACAAGTGTTTTTTAAGTTACTGTTGTTTCAGAATAATCTGAGGAAAAGACTGGATATTGAAAAACACTTGGAAAAGTTTGGTAGTATGTAATCATGAAATTATTGTGAAACAGTGACAATATATTCTTTCAGTTTTAGAGAGTTAAAGATGAGACAATAAAATATCTGTATACAATATAAGGTAAATGTCCAGAATATTGCAAGGGATTTTATCATTCGTAGAGTAAGAGCCCTCAAACTCTAATTAAAACGATGGACATTTTTGCAGAAAATAGATGTTGTATAAGTAAGATTCCCATGTATTTTATTTAAGTGATTTTAGTATATGTAATATTTAAAGAAAAATTGAGTTCCAAGTTCTATTCCTTACATCATACCATCTGTAACATGTCTTAGCATGATTATTAGGAAGAGACTTACTCATCACATCATATTTTGCATGTCTATCATTTTTCTGTGTCTGTGGATGTTTGAAAAAGAAATTAGTCTACTTTTCCTCATATTTTATTTATTCTGAGTCACTGAACTATACTTTACAGATCTGCCTTCATTAAAAGTCATTTTTAGACTGATTTTTTAATTATACAGAAAATACTGTGAATACTGATTTTAGATGATCAAATTAATAGTATGTAGAATAATATATTCTCAATGAAACTTCTGCTCATAATTCTATGTAATTCTTTCCCCTCTGAACGTGGCATAAGATGTACTGTAGTTAGAGATCTGAAGGAAGAAATGGACAGGACTTGAGTTAGGCCCCTTGAAGAGTCCATTTCCAATGACTGGTGAGAGAGAAGAGTGATTACTAATACAGATGCACTTGTAGTGGACATTCAGGCTTCACTAACAACTCTTCAGCCAGAGTTGTATTATGGACACAAATCTTGCCATCTCCAGTCCTTGTTTTGATTTTCTTGTTCTGACTTGTCTCAGAATTGTTTTGAACTAGGTTTATAAATAAGCATAATTGATCGATTAAAGTTGTCCAAAATTCCAAATTCCTTTACATTACTTTACATTTAATCTATGCATAATTTTTAGTGCATAGGATGCTAAACAATGCTAAATAATAGAAAATGCCATCTTCAGAAAAATTTCTGACAAAATGAGCTTGCCTAATTTCTGTATGGCCGTTGCTGCTGTAGCACCTCTCACACTGCTACTCTCCTTAATCTTTAAACTTGACCTGTGTTTGAATACTTCAAGTGTGTGTACATGCGGGGGGCGGGTGTAAAGACAAAAGAATAGAGGCAACAAACACAGGTCAAGCTTTTCTTTTTTTAATCATTTGACATGTTTATACTTATGGAATAATTTGGTAAATGAAATATGGGTAAATATTGACCATGGTCCTTAATACTGAAATGGATATGTTAACTATGCTGTGCCAGGTGTTGTGGCGCACACCTGTAATCTCAGAGCTCGGGATGGAGAGGCAGGAGGATCATTGGGTGCTCAAGGCCAGCCTGGGTTACAAAATGAGTTCCAGAGTAGCCTGAACTGCATAGTGAGACCCTGTCTCAAAAAGACATAATAATATGATGGATCAAAGGGGCATTAGATTTAATTATGCTACGGAAGATAGCACATGATTTAAACTTTATCATCTTTCATTTTTTAATTTTTAATTTAATGTTATGACACCTTTTTTTTTACAGGTCTAGTTTAAAGAGAGAGTTTAGTGTGTGTGAGACGTGCTATGGGGATGGCCACACTGAAATTCGGCAAGCTTATTTTGTCAGAAACTTTTCTGAATATAGTATTTTTTGTTATTAGCATTGATTACTTTCATAATTCCTACTTCTTTCTTTAAAAAAGATATAACAAATAAGTCCTTATAACACTGAAATATTATCAGACATGAATCATTTCCAACTATCTAATATGGACCTAAAGTTCTTTTATATGAAGCATTACTTATTTTCATATAATCATCCGTGTAACATAGCTACATTCAGATGGTCATTATTAGTATATCTCAAGGTATATAATTCAGCATCATTTTTGGCTAACTTTTTCTGGCTATGCATATCTTTTTCTTTCTATCCTTCACTGAACATTGTACCTAGATTATAAATCAGTCTATTTTCAAGTTCTTTACTACTTGTAATCTGGATCTTTTCTTCAGGCATTATAAAAAAATTCTATGCTGAAAAGAGGAGGCTTCTGTTCATTAATAACTTTTTTTACATTCAATCTATTTGATCTGTGAACAAGGATAAGTTTCCTTGACACATCACTTCACTTTCCATTTATTGTGACATCTAGAAGCTTTTGTGGACTTTTCCTTTTTCCAGGATCTTCACGTGACTTAATTCCACAATATATCAAATCCTTCTCAGTAGCCCGTCTAAAGTATATATAAAATCCTTTATTATTAAACATTGAAACAAAATAATCTATTAAATAGTAACCTAAGGAAATATTTTCCTTTTCTTGAAGATATGTTTTTATATTGATTTTTGTTTCAAGGCATAATTACTCAAAATATGTATTTTTCAACACTTTGAGTCTATAGTAGAGATAGTCATTGAGTTTTGTTTTTAAGGAAATAGTTTTGTACTAGAGTAGATTCAATTGCAAAAAATGTGTTGTTCCTTTAGTGTGATTTTCTTTAGACTGAAGCAAAATTCCATTATCTATGTGCATATTCTCTATAGTGGTCCTCATGCATTTAAGAGTGCAGTTTACTTTTCTAAACACAAATAAACATTCATGATCAAATTAATGTGTATTGTCCATTACATATTTTTAAATCAAATTGAGATTGGACAGGTACAATTTTTAAAGCAAATATAAATATGAATAACCTGATGAATATGTCCTTCAGTGAAGCAATTAAATTATGACACTGATGTATTTCTACTCTTTTGTCTTAGAAGTAAACTTGTCTCTTGATCTTTTAATTCCCAGATTATAAACACCTTGAGAAAGACTCTTCTTTGGCTGACTTGTACTTTTTTTCATTAGCTTACTTGTGCACAATGGATACACCTTTTGCGGTGTTTATTAGATATATTTTCTCCCACCTTGTTTATTGATCCTTTATCCACGCAATTTATATAGAGCTAACTTTCTGTTCACTACTGCTTCTCTTACTGCTAAAATTCATTTCAGATTTGCTTTTCTTATGCCATGGGTATCACATTCCTGAAATAGTCTGATTTTGCTACAACGCCTGTTTCTCTTCTCTGTACAATCACTGTGGTTTCTTCTTTGTTTTGTTTTTTGACAGTTCATCCTCTCTGTCGGTACAGCATAAATTCTGTGACAGTGCTGTCACTCTTTCGGTTTCAATAGCTCTTTCCCTTCAGTGACTTATTCTGTAGGCCATTGCACCACTACTCTTCTATACGTGTGAGGCTTCCAAGTGAAGAGTTTGCAACATCACCTTCGAACTTTGCACTAGAGGTTTGAGTTTTGCAAACGAAACTTTGCCCCTCTAAAAACTTGGCTCTATTTGTGATAATGTTTTATGCAATCGTATCTTCTCTTCCATTCTTAAGGAGATAGCAGAATTCATGGCTACATTTATTATTTGCAATTATTTGTTCAACTTTTCTTAACAAATCTTACTCTGAATATCTCTGCCTGTTTGCAGACAGGTATTGTCCTTGGCTTTAGCAAAAACAGGGACGCTACAAGTTCCACTTGTAACTGGTGGCCATGAGATTCAAGAGGCATCTCTGCTGTCTGGCAAGCCCACTGCACTTCCTAGTAACGCTCCAGTATTGCACTCTACTTTAAAACTTCAAATAATTCAAGCTCTCATCTCATGGTTAATGATATCTTCTTTTCATGTGGAATACAAAAGTAAATTTTAAAAATACTGATACATCAGGGACATAGGACATAAGGTTAAAGATGATGAATATCACTTACAGGTCTATAAATTGAAAACAGACAAAGAGAAAATTAACACAATTCAGTTTATATTAAATCAAGAAAAATAAAATTATTAAAATATATTTAGCAGACCAGGATTCATACAAAAAGCAATCTTAAGATATTGCTGGTAAAATTAAAATACTCTAAAATCAACTGTAGTGAGAGTAGTACAAGCTCTATAACAAGGTAAAAGCCATTTGACTGAATGCTTTAGAAGTGTGAGTGGTATGATAAATGAATTACATATAAATATGTTAAAAAAGAAGAAAGTCAGTGATAAAATATACAAAATATATTTAGATGGCAACATTTCAAAATTGATAAATATATGTAATGAAACTTCTCTAAAAACTTCAGATGCCCTTTTTGCAGAAATTGACAAGCTTATCTTAAAATTCAAATGGAAATAGGAGCAACTCAGAATAGCTCAATAATCTTAATAAAGAAAAAGAAAATTTAAGAATTTCCAACTTTCTGAATTTCTTTAAAGCTACAGCAATGAAGACAAGATGGGATCACTATAAAGGTAGACGTATAGGTGACATTTATGTACTATTCTATTACTTTTAGATTAATGGAACAAAATTAAAATTTTAGAAACAAATTCTTAAATTTGTATCTAATTTATTTAATGCAAAAATGATAAGACTATTCAGTAAAAGTAAGTTATTATTCAACAAGTTGTAATAAGATAACTGGTGACATGCAAAAGCATGAAATTCAACCGATAACTCATTACACACACACACACACACACACACACACACACACATACACACAGACACCTTAAGATGGATCAGTGAGCTTAATGTGAGAGATAAATTTCTGAAATTTGAAGAACATATAAGAGAAAAATATCCTTGTGACATTTTGATAGGCAATGGATTTTAGGTATTATAACAAAAATATACAGAAGTAACAACCTAAAATTGAACTAATTGAATATAGTAATATTCAAGAAACCATCAAGAAAATGAAGAGTTTACAAAGTGAAAGAAATTATTTGCAAGCGAAATGCTCAACAAGAACTTCTCTGTATGAAAGGTAAACAAAACATATCCTAAAAAATAACAACCTACTTAAAATAAAAATGAAAAAAAAATGATGTAAATGGACATCTATAGAAGAAAGGTAAGTAAATGACCAACAAGCACATGAAAAATGGTCACAACTAGAGACTATACTCATAAGTGAAATAAATCAGACCTGCATGTTCAAATACCACATTGTCTCACTAGTGTAAAACCTGAAAGAGTTAATTTAAGCTAGGAGGTATGATAGACATTGTGAAATGATAGGAAAACACTCAAGGGTAAAGGGCAACTGGGATGTGGGAAAAGAGAAGGGAAAGAAGGAGAAATTTTGTCTGTAAGTTTATACAGGATAATTAACATAGTTGTTCTACTGTCTTCTATTTCTTTGCTGAAAGAAACTGTCAGTGAGTCCTTGATTGATCAATATTGCATGTGTCTATCTGTTTTCATGAGAAACCACTTTGAAGATATCAATATGTAATACAACAAGCATTGTTAATTCCCTACTACTTTCTTTGTAACTCTGTATCGTCTGTACTGTTCTTTTGTTACTTTGTAAAATGTTGTCTGTCTGTTAATGTTTTCCTCCTTTTATTTTCAAAAGAAAAGAAAAGAAAAATGTTCAGTATTGATATTAGAGAATTGAAAGTTCATACCACAAAACCCTACTTGGTATGCGGTAATAGGTAAAGTTTAAAAAAAAAAAAGTAATAAGTGTTTTCTAAAATATGGAAATACACATGTTGCTGATCTGTTTTTTAAATGGACATATCACTTTGGTAAATGTTTGGCTTTTTCTCCAAATATTAAGCATATAATTCCACATCACATGAAAATTCCATTTCCAAATATATACCAAAGAGAAATGAAACCTATATCCACATAGGAAATTGAAAATGAACATTCATATTATCATATTTTATAACAGCTAAAGTATTGGAAATCAATAGATGAATGGATAAACAAAATATGCTCTATAAATACAACACATAATAAGACACCAATAGGATACACTCACTCATAAGATACAATGATGTATTGTTCATGCTGCAATAAGGACAAACTTTGAAAACATGTTATTAATTAAAGCAATCAAAAGATCATGTATATGTATGATTCCCATTGTATGTAATGTCTAGTATAGGTAAACCCACATAATCAGAAAGTAGATGAGTGCTTGTCAGGGCTTAAGGGGAAAATCATGAGTAACTGTTAATGATTGTGAAGTTTATTTTGGGAGTGATGAAAATGATCTAGAGTTAAACAATGAGATGTTTGTAAACTCTGTGTAATGCAGGAAAAGCTCCCTCCATTGTACATGGTGGCAAAGTGGATATTATGGCATTTGAAGTATCACTCAGTATCTTGTATTAAAATGACATACTTATGCAAAAGTATACCAAATCTATAGTTTACTATCTTTTTAAAAGTTTTGTTATTTTTAGGACATGTTAGTAGTAAGTAATACTTAATTGTTTTATTTTGTTTTGCTTGTTTTGTTTTGTTTGGGACAGTCTTCCTTGGTAGTGCAGCCTGGCTTTGAACAAGCTTACATCACACTTCTTCACTTCTTTTTTCAGCCCCTTTCCCCACCTCTCCCTAGTCGTCCATCCCATTCTCATTAGAGAAACATGTATGGAATTAATAAATAGAATATATTTCAAGTTAATAAGGCATTTAGTAGAATTCCAACACATTATTTTCAACAACATAGAAGTACAATAGTTAATGAACAGAGAGGTATCCTTGCTTTAAGAAAGAGGCATCAGTTGACTCGATTCTAAGTTCAAATATTGTTAATATTTCATTAATACTGTATTAAAGGTAGTTAAATGTGTGTATGTACAAATTTCATTTAGCTTGAGTAGGTAAGTTTTAAAGAATAGAACAAGACAATTAAATTTGATAATATTCTCCATGATGCTTAAATGAAACAACCAACTTGATTTCTAAAGACTGATGTAGTAATGTAATATGACTGTTTGAATGCCTGCCAAGACTAAGCTTCTTTCTTAATAACAGACATTGATTTAAAAAATATCTTTAACACTCCCATTATTATAACCCCCAGCAAAAATTGTGTATAGACGATGCAAAAACAGGTTTCTATCAGTCTGTTAACTGGTTTCAATCTTCCTCCAGCTTCCCCACATCACCCTTCCCTCCCTCTTCCTTCCCTGTCTCCATAGATAACCTCACAAAACCCAACTTCTTCCCTCCATTCCAGGAGTAAACTTGGCATCATAAAAATCTGTCTCTTTGCCTATTTTCTTTTGCTATATTTTCTTCTTCCTTTCTTTCTGAACAATGTTCTGTTCTTCCTTTTCTTTTCCTCATCTTCTACCTCTCAGATGACTAATTGTCATCAGAACCTACTCAGAGTCCTTCTGGCCTATTGAAAGGAGAAAAATGTGCAATTTCCAAAGGAAGTTTTAAATTATATGACTAATATAAAACTGGTTTTCTAGATGCTGATGTAATACATGATTATTGT
Source organism: Chinchilla lanigera (assembly GCF_000276665.1). Taxonomy (NCBI): domain Eukaryota; kingdom Metazoa; phylum Chordata; class Mammalia; order Rodentia; family Chinchillidae; genus Chinchilla; species Chinchilla lanigera. Next base: position 28,623,596 of record NW_004955406.1, on the reverse strand, counting down.
TTCCTTGCCACATAGTGAACGGGAGTGACTATTATGCTAAGTAGGCTGAAGAATGATAATACCAAAGATATAAGAACACATCATAGTGAGAGAGAATCTAACTAAAGAGATAGACTCTGATGGATTTATTTCTACCCTAGCTGATTTTCAAACCAAAGTATAAAAGCAACAGAAACATAAAAACCAAATAAAAAGATGCCTCCCAAAACCATCAGTGCCTAAAAGAAAGAAATTATCAACCTAGACTTCTCTATCCTGCAATATTAGCCTTCAAATTTAAGAGAGAAAGAAACATTTAATCAAAAGAAGGAAAGTGATGAAAACAGGAAAATCACAGTGAACACTACCCAATCCAGGCAATAACCTTCTGTAAAATTTAACAAAATTTAATAAAATTTTAATAATATTTGAATGTATAATGGAGTTGATTGATACATCTTTCTAAAGTTAAGGATCACTTGAGTAAGATTTGGATAAAGAGTGAATAAAATGATAAAAAAATCTTTTCAAGTCAAAAGAAAAATGCTAAGATATTTAGCAAATGTTTCTGTCTCTGGTAAACTTATGGAAAACAGAGGTTAAAAATGAAAGAAACAGAGGTAGGCTGTTATTATACACACTGGACTCATACACACACATGCAGATATATATGTCAGTAAACAAAACCATATTCTTCATGTAAAATAAGTCTATTAAAGAAAATAAATGCATGGCTTTATTGAGGAGAAGATTGTGAGAAAGAAAAGGATAATTCATATAAAGAGCATTAAAAATTTAAACCTTGTTAAGGTTCATCATAAACAAATTATATTTTGGTATGTAGTCTGTGTATTTGTTTGTAGGTATATAATCTCAGAAGCAAATACACAGATATTTAATAAAAGATATGTGGGAAACATTTGCAAGATACATGGCAGAAAATCTGGCAATAAGAAGGAACATTTCTTTAGTGGATATTGTGTTTTGAAGGGAACATAGGGAAATGTGAAAGATTGGAAGAATTTTACCTTGATTTGACTAATTTAGAATGTGGGGTTACCTATCTTTACACTGTACGTATTTGCATCACGTTCTTGATTTGAGTGAATACAAATTATACTCATAAGTTTAAATATTAATAAGCTTTTAAAAATAAAAACAAAATGGATGAGAATCCTGGCAAATGGAAATATATGAGGACATATGTGCTACCAGTGAGTGGGGGGGGGGGGCAGCAAGCAATGTCATCTTCCATGGAGAGAAATCCCAATTTAGAAAGAGTGACTGGTAAGCCTAGAAATTAATACCACATCAGTGACAGCATTTTTAGTGCAATGCCAAGTATTTTTATCAATTTGTTTGTTTGCTTTCATTTTATAGGCCCTTGGAAACTCACTGAAGTGTTTGACCCGTGATATGGAATAAACAGTGCAATTGTTTAAGGTCGTTTTGACAATGATGGATGAATACAGGTGGTAAGAAAATACACACCAGTGAGAACAGGTGAGCAGCAAGACAAATGTTCTTATATTGTTCATGATGATGAAGACATTATTTTCTGTAGCACTTAGCATCTTTCTATCAACTGAAATGATTTCCTTTGTCAAATTGTGAGTGGCTTTAAAATTTCCTCTAAATTTCCATTTATCAGCAAACTTACAAATGGCATACTGATTGGTATTTCACTCAAGTCTCTAAGTCAAGGAAGGTAAATTGTCCCAATTTACTTGATGGGGACAACTGTCTTCATAATGATACAAAATAGTGCTGAACTTACAAAAACCCAGGTACACTTGTATTTTATGTTTGACTTATTATTCTGTGTTAATTTTTAAAGGAGAATAAACTAAGCTCATAAAATGAAAGGAACTGAACTGTTTAAGCTTCTTATGTTGATAAGTGCAAGCTAAAATAATTCCTTAAACTTTGCATGCTGAGTACTTTGCACAGACTAGACACACTCAAATATTTCAATGAAAATGAAGTTCACATTGTAATGATTGCCTATTTTGTGATTAAGATTGCACTTTTATTTTACATTTTAGTGTACACTGTATATCTTCCATGTTAACTGGTCAGATGGCTATCAGAAAATCATACACATTTCCAACATTCACATATCCATTTTTCACATTTTATGTCTAAATGATGTTCACAGTCAAATGCTTTAATAGCAGAAGCTGTTGAACATAGTTTTGATTCATGCCTTTTAATGAACAAGAATAAAAAATCAAAGTTCTTTTAAGGATTAGGCAAAGGATTGGGTATGTATTGCATTAGAAAAGTCTTATGTATTTGCATATAAAATGTAGGCAGTGCCATGATATGAAGAAATGTATGTTCTACCAAGAATTGCAAAATATTTCCAAGCTTGGGAATGCAAAAAATGGAAAGAGAACACCTAGTAGCAAAACTTTATCTATATTTATTTGCATTTAATATCCATATTAAAAGGAAGAATAGCGTTTTAATGTACTGTATTCTCAAAAGCAATAATTGCTGGTGACAGGTTTAGTAATGCTAATGTATATTTTGAAATTGAATTTGATGGTGATACTTATGGATTTTAGAGGCAATTTTTCTGTTTTACACTAACTTTATGGAGCAATAGAAAACTTAAATTCCTGTCTCTTTTTCAGCTCTGATGGGACAACTGTCTTGCTACTCTGCTCACATCAAACTCAAGACTTTTATTAGTGAAATCTTGATAATTTTTGCACTATTTTTCTTTCATCTAAATAAGAACTATAACAAAGATTGAAGATGGCTGTCCCTCGTGATGAGATTATGTGGATTTAAAAATGTTGCTGTCCTTTCTCAAATAAGCTGAAAACGTATTGAGTAAAGTTGAGGTCCAAAGCCAGTATGTCCAATGACTCATTGGTAAGTAGACTACAACATAATTTCAACATTTACAACTCCTTCCTCGACTCATTATTGGAATTTTTATACATAATTTTTCATCTTTTACTGACCCACATAATCCAGAATGCCCATATCTATGAAATTTATTTTGTCACAATCTGATATGATTCCCATTAATTGATTATTTCTATCTAAGGAAGAGAGCCCTAATTTTTTGTGCTTCATATATTTTAAGAAACTTTAACATACTAAGGAAGGATTATTTACTTCATAATACTCAAGTAACAAGTGGGTGCTAATCTGACAATAAGTATTAATTTGTTTGCTTAAATGCAAGATATTGAGAAATATCTGGGAGCATAATTAAATTTTCTTACATTTTTATGCCACATTCCTGCTTTATGTGTTAACATTAAATGAAAACTAGATTATTTTCGTATGGAAACTCTTGCCAGTCAGATAAACAGAATACTTGAAAATTGTTTTGCTTTTTATTACAACAGAGTAAAAATACAATCTTCCTTTGAATCTGGTGCTGTTCGTAGCACCATTCAAAAGATGTCATTCTCAATCTTTCTTTGTACAAAGACTTGGAAAAAATAATATACTCTTTGAAACAGATTTTGACTATACATTTAATAGCATTTAATATGAAAATGAAGATTTTACTGATTTAGGGGAGTTATTTTGATATTGGAAACAATGAGATTATTTTTATAACTTTACATACATAAAGAGTAATTGAATTAAATAATAAAAAATCGATACCTTAAAAATTAAGCCAAATATTAAAAACTTAGTGGATTTAAAAAGGAATCGATGAAAGAATGAGCTGATATTTAGTCATGTCTATGAAATGAAAAATAAAAGTATATACAGTTTATTTTTAGTCTTTCTCTCAAACTGAGCTTTATGTCCCATTTCTGAAATAAAAATAAAGATAAGAACACAAGGTTTACTGGGAATTTTACATTCTGCTTTCATACTTCAAGGAAAATTTGCAATAGTTTTAAGGGAGAATAATTTACAGTACTATAACCTCTATTTGTAGTAATTTGTTACAGTAACTAGAGGGCGTATGATATACAACCACCAAATAATCCAAATAATATAAGGGAAATATTATAACTCTCAGCGTGCTAGATGTCTGAAATGCTGAGTTCGTGTTCTCTGGAAATCCAGGAGTGAATTCTCGAAACAGCAGAGATTAAGAGTATGAAGAAATTCCTGAGAGGAAGCTTCTGTCTAAGAGGGACAGAGTGGGGGCTGGGGATTTAGCTCAGCAGCAAAAGCGCCTGCCTGGCATGCGCAAGGTAGTGAGTTCGGTTCCCGGTACCGGAGAAAAAAAAAAAAAAAAAAAAAAAAAAAAAAAAAAGAAAGAAAGAGGGACAGAGTGGGGCCCCGGAAGGTGGGTTCCCTCTAACCACACTTCTCAAGGTTGTTTTATTGAGCAAAGCCACCAAGTGAGGCAAGTCCAGTGTGAGACAGAACTAATCAAGCAACCAGATTACAAGTATAGTCACTTAGATAATATTGGCCCAATGGAAAATCGCAGGATGGGTGTGATGTGAGACAAAACTATGGTGAAGCAATAAGATTACAGGTATAGTTGCTTGGGTTATATTGGTTTAACGGGTATCAAATAGGGAAGCAAATCGTGCAGCAAATGCCTATGAATCATACAAGGACATTCCTGGAAGGTGTGCATTAAAGAGGTTTGGTCCTCTACCACAAGGTGCTTGATGCCTATTTAGAATATCAGTTGCTGCTCTTCATCCCAGGGGGAAGTATATGGGTGTAGTCATTCCTTTTTCTTGAAGCCTGGCCTACAGTGAATGTGCCTCCCACTACAGTTTTCTTCTGCACTGACCTTTTGAGGGCCTAGCCCTGTCTGACTGCCTGTGGTATTTCTAAATAACTTAGCTGTTTATTACAGAAACTAACAAAACTTCCATCAGAACAAGGCAGTCTTTGATTTGTAAGATTTATTTATTTAATATATTTTATATTTATTAATTTTTATGGAAGGGTGAAAATAACAAAATAAAATGGTGATATTTTTAAGAAAAATATAATTAAATGATTTATAATTAAAAATAAACTTTCTATACTATATCAGTTTTAATACACATTAACCTAATATGTTATGAAATACACTTTATTATCTACTGCAAAAAAAGGTTCAGTAAAGTACTAAAACTCTAAATGATTTGTGATAATTATAAGCCTCCCCAAAATATCTATTGTGTCATAATTCTAATACAATATCTGTGGAATTAATTCTTATACGTAGTTCACCCTGTATTATAGTTTGAAAGAGAATTTAAAAGTGTAAGTTCACACAGAACTTAAAAAGGTGTAATAAACTTTCCCTCAGTTCTAGGTAGCATACTACAATTTGAAGATGCAAAGATTACATAAACAGACAGATAGAACACGTGATCTTAGCCAGAAGGCAGAGACGCAATAGATACTTACATAGAAAGGGTAAGTGGTAAAGGCAGAATATTTCATTCATAAACTACTTATTTCTGTCAGGATAACTTAGTTGACATGGTGGTGTAATTTCACATGAGAGATTCTCAGAGTTTCTATACTATAATTCTTTGGATTTTCAAATATTTTCACTCAAGTAAACAATGTCATATATATTTCTGTTGATTAACTTTAAGCCAGTGGTGTGCTTATCAAGGGTTCTGGGGCCTGGGGATTTAGCGCAGCGGCACAGCGCCTGCCTGGCAAGTGCAAGGTCGTGAGATTGATTCCCGGTACCGGAAAAAAAAAAAAAAAAAAAAAAAAAAAAAAAAAAAAAAAAAAAACCCACAAAACAAAACACACACAAAAAAATCGTTCTAGTAGGTTTTGCGATTATATTAATTATACACTATCATCAGAGACTTCATATTATAACCTTTATTCATGGCAATCACCTTGTAAATTCCATACCAAAGGAATGATGGTTAATTATAAAGCAATACGCACTGAGGACCCAACCTAAATTGCAAAATATAACCAGATATACTTATCAGAGAAAAACAAAAAACCTAAGTGGTACCTACATCACTGAATGCAATTCTTAGAGACACAGAAAAAAAGTTTCCTCTATTATGTGATCTTCCAGAAAACACAAACACCTCAAAACCCTGTGGGAGTTGTCTGTGAATCACATAATAAATGGACCTTCATTATCCTATAACCCCTACATTAAGTATGCTTATTTGTTTTCCTCCTCAGTGTGTTTTCTGTTAGCTCTCCGTTGCAAAAAACCTCATACTGATTACTTGTTTTAGAGTAAAATATTGAGCTGAAAATATTGTCACAATCTACTCATGTTCCAGTTTGCTGCTGACTTCCATGCACTTGGCATATGTAATTGCCCAAATCCCATTCTAGACCTTATGAATGTCCTGCTGAACTAAACTGAATTTAAAATACAATGACTTCAAATAATGCTGTGACTCTATAAACAGGTTTATATCAACACCTTTAGTACTTGACAAACTATTTCCAATAGCTACTTATTTCATTAAAATAATTGACAATTTCATTTTTGTGACACCATGTTACTATGCTTAAAAGGATTTTAATTTCCATCTAATTTGAAACAATTATATATATGTATATATATTATATATATATTTGTTTCTTATTTTAATATTTCAGGCATATCTGTGTTCTGATTCTATAATTTTTACCCAAACTACACTTGCTCAAACTAAAAGCATACAACATTAAAAATAACAGTAGAAATGAGTACAAAAAAATCTCTGACAGAAATAGTAATAGTGTGTAGCACTGATTAATATTTTATGTTGTTCAAATATTTCAATTATTTTTCTGGTACCAAGAATCAAACTCAGGGCTTCACAGTGCCAGGCAGGCACTGTGCTACTGAGCAATATGACTTGAATATATCTGGCCCCTTGTTCAAATATTTTGAAACATTTCTCTAGTCTTTAACCTAATCTTTACAGTAACCATTGCATTAGTATACCTGAAAAACAAGTTTACCAATAAGAATTCTCAGGGGCTGGGGATTTAGCTCAGCGGCAAAGCGCCTGCCTGGCAAGCGCAAGGTCGTGAGTTCGGTTCCTGGTACCGGAGAAAAACCAAAAAACCAAGAAAAAAAAAAAAACAAACAAAAAAAAACAAACAAAAAAAAAGAATTCTCAAACTTATGTCTAAATTAGATAACTTGACTTATGGCAAAAATTAAATGGTATTTCAAATCCAGCAGTACACCCTCTTCTTTCCTGCTGTTACTGGAGAAATACATTCTATACAAATTAATCAATTAAGCAAACATTTGAAATGCATAACTATCTGAAACATTCATTTCTAAAATACTTATTCAGGTGATCCATTTGAGATCCTTCCTGTCTCTCAGGAGTTACTCCTATTCCCCATTTTTTTTTTCTCCAATAAATTTTCTTACTCTTAAAAAAATAAAATGTTTATACAAAATGAATAATAATCTCTTCTTTTGGATGGATTTTTTTTAACATACCTGTTACATGCAGTACTGTAATGGATATCAGAACATAAAACTATTGTGAAGTACATTCAGCAAAAATAATAATGCTGTATAAACAATGTGTACTATACCAAAAAAGACACTAAGTTTCTATAAACAAAACGCACAACTGCACACAAAAAAGGTCATAAGTCCAAAGAGAAGGCAGGGTCTCACTATGTAGTGCAGGTTTGTCTTGAACTTGCTTATGTGGCCCAGGCTGACCTTGAACACAAGGAGATCCTCCTGCCTCAGCCTCCCAAGTGCTGAGATTACAGGCATGCACCACTGCACCTGGCAAGGGCTTTGTCTTAACTACAAACAGTTGTTAAACACATAGGTTAAACAAGAACTATCTGTACTTGTTTTTTTCTTTTTAATTTTAAGGTATAGTTTTTCAACAAGAAGATTTTTACTGAAACTGACTAGAGCCAAAACTGAAATTTCGTGTGCAACAGTATAAAATATTCAGTGTGCAAAAAGTTCTTGCCTTGCATGCACAAGGCCCTGGGTTCAACCCTGAGCACCACAAAAACAAAGCAAAATGAAAACTTCTCAGTTTTAGAACTTTATTTCTAATATTTATAACAATAGTCCAAACTTTTCCAGAAATGTAGTCAATTTAAATGCATGCATTAGTAAAAAAGTATAACATTTTAAATTAGGCATATTTTGAGAACCATTTATCTTTTTCCTTGAAGTTTCTTATTATTGTGAACATTTTTAAACATTTGAATAAATCTTAGTTCTTCCTCGTATTTACATTTACTTGAATGATTGGCTTCAATTGAAGAATTGCACACACTTCTGCAAAACACTCCTTCAGTTTCATTCCAATGGATTTCACATACCTCTTAGCAGGCATCATTACTGCAACAGTTCAGAGCTTGACATATTTTGCCAGAAAAATGTATAGGTTTGATAAAGGAATCAGCTGCCTTTCTGGACAATACAGTAAGGAACCAGTAAGAAGACAGAGACCAAAGAAGTTTTGAACATAACCTGGAATTATGTTTACTCTTATTAACCTGAGTGCATATTTTATGCTTAAAACTATGCCTACTTTTAATTTTTCTGTAGTGCTATCCAATATTGCTTTTTAAATATATTATGAATTTTTATGCAGAAATCAAAAGGACGATTAGTTCCATAGGCTATTTTACATAATGAAATTCAGAAAGTTAAGTTTATTTTAGTGACCTATTAAGTGGAAAAAAGACAAAAAATGGAAGAGGACAGACTATGCTGCACAATTCTATGAATGGATTAATAGTACTCAAACGGGATTAACTAGACTGCCTGTGGTCATTAGCATAAAAACTATACTACTTCTCTGGTTACATTACACAAAATGGTCACTCCAAATGCACATTAGTAAAAAAATTGATCTTGTTTATATTATTTGACTATCTTTTGTCTTATGCATATGTCTCTTTCTGATTTCTGTTAGGGCAATGACGAAAAGCAGTAGTAGGTGATACAAGGTCTGGGAGCAATGGATTTCAATCATTTTCCTCCACAACTCATAATAAAGCATATGTTTAACATTATGTTCCAGAAAACACAAAATTGCAAATAGATAAACACAGGTAATTGAAGAAAAACAAATTAAAGAGGCATTATGATGTGATACATATTGATTTTAGTTTTATTGTACTTTATACAATTGGCTTCCATAGTATTTTATTTTGCTTTGTGGTGCTGGTTGAGGTCCACTAAATAAAATCCTCAAGACATAGAGTGAGAAACACTACTCAAAATATATTAATCTAGAAATTTAGATACTTCAAAGTCATTCTAATACAAGAATATATATTCTTTCATTCATTTATCTTCCAGTGTGAGTAGATATGACTAGATTTCAAGAGAACTATGTAAAGTTTACTACTTTGTAGTGGAGCAGATTGCCAAAGTAGACCTTCCCTACCGTGACGTTTGAAAGGCAATGTATTTAACCATCGGAGACTTCAGAGACTTAACTCTGCCTCCCTGAAATGCTGCAGAAGTCTATGCTTCTGTTAGGAAAACTAGTGGTATTTTTCAAGTGTAAGATTTTGGGCATATCTATAAAAAAGATAAAACTCAGAAAAAGTCTCCTACACCCATTCAACTTTAAAGAATACAAATTTTAATAAGAAGTGAAATTTCACATCCAAAAACGAAGGGGAGTGTAGTGGGAAGGATATTGCTAATTTATTAGACCTGTCACTTACATTTCCACTCCCACTATGACATCGTTTTAAGTTTCAGTGAAGCACAAGGATGAAAGACTTCTGAAGCAGTATCAAAGAAAAGTAACTTCTTTGACACAGAGTACAGGTATCTGAACTTAATATTTTCACATCTTTCATTTTCAACGCTCATGCATATTGTACTGCACTTTATTAATTATGCTAGCACTTGGGGAAATAATTTTCTGTATTAGACTATTTTTTATTCAGTTATCAAATGCAATTTACTCTGCCAAGCAAATGAAGCATGTAACTTTAATGTTAAACATGGTTAAAATCCTTAGTACATGCATATTAAATTAAAAGTAAAATTATATGTTAATGTCCATAAAGATATATACATTTGAAATATATGGATACTAAATTTTCAATAAAATTGTATTTTATTTTGAAAAACTACAGTGATATGTATATGTGGTTGTTCTGACTTTTTAAAAATGCTTGCTTTATTCTCTATGCTTTTTATGCATATTTTCTGAATTTTATTTTTCTGAAAATAGTATTTTCTTAAAATGTAAGTCTATGTGCATTACCAGACTAATTGCTCAAAAAATGCATACTTTTAGTAATATTTCAGGATAATGTTCTTTGCTCACAACAATTTTAACAGTAAGTATTTCTGTACATTTTATGTTTTTAATTTTATGGATAAATATTGATTTACCATTTAAATTCTCATTTGAACTTCTGTGAATTTTGAAAGTGTAACTATCTTTTCTTTTATTGGACTATTTTCATATAAATGTATCTATTTTACTAATAATTCAGAAAGTTTGAAGTTATATTTATTATATATTTATATATATATCAATCTTATAATTTCCGTAAGTGATATGAAGAGTTCCATGCCTTAGAATTTCTAAACCATTTAGATTTTATATAATGTATGCATGTTCAGAAATGATGCGTTTTTATATGAAAAATTTTTACATATATTCTCCTCTATTTTTGATTATATCTTTATCATGAAATATATCCTGCTCAAAACTCTGTATTTTTATTTTACTTGTATGTTTATAAGATCATGATTTATATATTACAACTATATAGGCTTCATAGTTCAGAATAGGAAAATGCACATTCTTGAAGGCTGATGTAAGCCATTTTAGACACAATCCATATAAACATACAGTTTATTTAAATAACTATTAAACTGTACACAAATTGTTACTGCATAATGATGTTAACTGTGTGGTCTTTTGTTCTGTTGTGATTTATGAGTATATTTCAATGATCGTATTATAGACTATATTGACATCATAAATATTTTTCTATACAAGACTTTCTTACCTTAGTACTTCTTTCTCCAGGACTTAGTTATAGTTGTCATTGCTTAGAAAAAATACTGAGCGTCCGAAGTTAAAGGAGGAAAGATTTATTCAGCTCTCAGTATGTAAAGGTTTCATTCTATAATCAGCTGGCTCCAAGGTAAGGTGGCCTGACAGAGGGGCATCACAGAGAAGACAGTCCATAGCAAAGGCGGGCAGACAGAAGGCAAAAAAGCACTGAAATCACAAAGCAGCTTACTTCCTGTCCCTTTGTATTCCATCCTGGCTACCCACCTCTTAGGTAGTGCCACCCACACCCGAGGTTGGGCCCTCTTAATCCCAGTGTCATACCCTTAGTCCTAGCATCACACTTTATATCCCAGCATCACACACTCCAGTCCAGGTACCTTCAAAACTCCCTACCTATGACCACAGGAGGTTTTGGGGGAAGTCTAGATAGAAACCATAACACCACAGTATTACATTTTTCATTATAATGTTATGTTCATCTGACAAACTATATATCCATATATGTGTGTGTTCAGTATATATCTCCCTCAACTAAAATATGTGCCCTGAAGATAAACTAAGGTCTTGTCCTATATCTCAGAAATACCTCTTCACTTAAGACATATATGATAACATAAGAGAGGATGAGGACAAAATGTAAAACATAATTACCATCCTGTTCTCCACACCAATGGTAGATTACGATTCCACTGAAGTATACTTACTTCCTGAGAGAGGGTAAACAATGAGTTTCTATTTTGAAATGAAAAGGAAATCTATCTTTATGACAGCATTGCTTGGGACATTTTCACATATCAAAGGCATGCTCTGTTTAATAGTCTTTCTCATTTTTGTGTGTGTATTGTTCATGTAGAGAGACTGCTGCCTATGGCAAGATTTCTGTGTCAGGAAGACAACAAAACAAGCATTTTTTATTTGCCTCTCTTTTGCAAAAAATGTACATGCCTCACAATTCAGAAACTGTGTTTACCAACACTGGTTTAATAAGGTTCTCAAAAAAATGCAGCACATTGATTTTGTATGTGATTTCTGCAAATATAGGGCTGTTCATGAAAGCATTGTATGGGTATTCCTTTGGTTTGGTTGACCTATGAATTGCAAGTGAGATACCTTACATTTGCTTAGTTTGTTCATTTTCATTTTTATTTAATATTATCCAAGTCTTTTATCCATTACATCTTTTTACAAATAGGCTCTGCTGCTCTATACATTTTCACTATAATCTTTTATGTTTTTAAGCTTTTAATTTCTTCTTAATGAATCATTCTTCTTAAGAGTAAGCTGTAATTATTTGATTTATGGTGTTAACAAAGGACTTTGTTTTCACCCATAGCTTGTCATTAGTTTCTTTTTGTAAAATTTTATATTTTTATTGTATGTGTTTGCAGTACGTAATGACTACATTTACCATGGGGAGTTGGCACACACCTTAATTCATTTCTCAACCCTTTCCCTTTCATTCCTTCCCCTCCTCCCTCTTTTGTTTGGTTATTTTTAAAAATTTTCTAATTTTTTCTCCACCATGGCTATAGATTATTTCTAAAATTATTTCCAAATTCTGCATATATTCTTAGAATTTCTGTTTTTACTTTTAGACTACATGCACGTATTTTTCACGTTACTGTGTATGTACATGTGTCTAAAGATAATATTAAGACCACAAGCCACTTTGAAGATATCAATATGTAATACAACCACCACTGTTAATTCCCTACCACTTTGTTTGTAACTCTGTATTGTCTGTATTGTGCTTGTGATATGTTGTAAAATGTTGTATGTCTGTTAATGTTTCCCTCCTTTTATCTTTAAAATAAAAAAAAAAAGACCACAGGTTTTTGGATTGCTACATTTGACTTTAAATGAGTTATAGTAAAAACAAAAATACAACTATGCTAGTTTTTTCAGTGTAATTTTTCTTCTGTTACCTGTAAGTGCATCTGATGTTGGCTGTTTAAATTATACTTTTAAAATCACAGCAAATCAGTTGTTTTCATTGATGTTATAACACAGATCTCCTGAACATTGTCCTTAGTGAAGAAGAAGCATATATTAACCAATTGGCTATGGTTTTTATGGTACTTTTATGCTTTATAGTATTTGCCTCTAAAAAGCATGTCAACCTGACTACAATAAAGGAAAAAAAAAACATGAAAAGAATAAAGTGGTAAAACATTAGTGTATGGGGGCTGGGGATTTAGCTCAGCGGCAAAAGCGCCTGCCTGGCAAGCGCAAGGTCATGAGTTCGGTTCCCGGTACCCGAGAAAAACCAAAAAAAAAAAAAAAAAAAAAAACCTTAGTGTATGGAGTTTGAATTCAGTTGTTGGACAAGTTTTAACATCCCTAAGGATTGCAGCTTTACTGTATGTCACAATAATTACAAGGCAGGTATCCAAAGAACATTTACTTCAGTGACACAGAAGAGAAAAGAACCCAAGTCAGTGTCAGAGATCAAAGCAAACTTGTAGGCAAATATAAATAATTCAGTTAGTACTCCTTAGCAAGCCCTCTAATTTTCAGCATGGTTGTCCTTGACCTGGAGAGCAGTGTAGCTAAAACTGTATGAAAGCTTCTGTCTAATGCCGACCAGAGCAGAATGATGCCTCTAAAGTAATTTCAAAGTGAAAAGAAGAAAGCAATAAACACAGTGGTTGGTAGATTGGAGACTGTGTGAATATACTTAAAAGAAAGCCTTCTAATCCAAATGAAGAGAAATGAGGGGACAGCGCTGCAGTGAGACTGGCCCTGCTACAGTCAGATCTGTTTTGACTCAGCTTATTTTCCCCCTCACTGACGAGGGCCAGTTGTGCTATCAATCATAGTCAGATCATTTTTCTCTCTGTTAAATAGACAACTTGTCAGGTAGGTAACTAAGTGTATGTTATGCTCCAACAATGTCACTTAGGAACAGAATCAACACCCTGAGCCTGACTTTGACAGGACAACATTTCATTACCAACACGGTAGCAGTTCCAAACCAAAGCTCCGAGGGCAATTTCCCAATGGTCCATTCAGTGAAGTAAATGTAAGCTGAACTTTAGTAGAGTAGAAAATGTTACTTCAACAAAAAGTCAACCTGATTGAAATAGTTTCTCTAGTAGCTATTTACTCACAAAGAATACTTATGAAAGGGTACTTTGAATTATTTAGGGTTAGAATGATACCCATAGTTTAAAAATAAAGCTGAGCTAATAAACAAGAAAATTATGCCTTGAGCTGGGGATATAGCTCACTGCCATAAGCACCTGCCTGGCAAGCACAAGGTCATGAGTTCAATCCCTGAAAAAAAAAGAAAATTATGTCTTCAACCAAATGGGTTTTCATATTGTGTCATACCAACAATCTGTGTCCGGAACATGTTTACATTAAAATTGGTTTTAATGACTAGAAATGTCTTTAGAAATAGTATTGGGATTTGCATAACAAATTTTAGGGATAGAGCATTGTTTACATTACAGGGCCTTCAAAAGGTCCTTAAGTACCCTTTCTTGAATGAATGGGAAATATCCAGTAGTAGTTTCCTATACTTTGCAGTTTTGAAAAACCAAATACTTTAAGTATTTCTTGATTTTTACAGAAAAAAAGGAAATTGTAGTGTTGGATAATTCATGAAAATGTATTTGTTTGTGGAGAAGATACTCTAGAAGGAGTTTAAAAATCTACAAATTAAACTACATGATACAGTGAAGAATCCAATAACTTCTTAAAAACTGACATACTAACAGCCCTCTCACATCAATAACACGGACCTAAGATATTGAATAACCAGCCACAATCTCATCTGGTACAGTAAAATGAGTCTGATGATTATTAAAATTTGCCATCTAAGCAAAAAATTTAACTAGATTAGATTGGTGCCTTCTTAGTGGGACTGTATAATGATGTGGCCATGCCTGAAAACATTAGAAAGTTCCCTCAAAGTATTGAGAGCTACTTCTGTGTGTATATCCAAAGAACTGAAGTCAGAATCTTAAAGTGAGACACCACTTGCACTGCAACGTTCACTTCAGCATTACTGACAGCAGCCAAGGAATGGACATAATCTAATTGTCTAAAGACAGGCAATAGATAAAGATGATATGATGTATACACTCTATAAGAATGTATAGTTAAATTATATTTAACCTCTAAAAGTACAGAAATTATGCCATTCTTGGCAGCACAGATATTAGAAGATATTATGTAAAATAATACACAGTGATCACAGAAGTGCAAAAATCCCATGAATCTACTTTCTGTGAAATATGCACAAATAGTGAAATTGGGGCTGGGAATTTAGCTCAGCGGCAACGTGCCTGCCTGGCAAGCGCAAGGTCGTGAGTTCGGTTCCCGGTACCGGAGAAAAACAAAAAAAAAAAACCAAAAAACAAAACAAAACAAAAAAACAAATAATGAAATTATAAAGGAGGAGAATTCAATGGTGATTGCTAAAATTTGGGAGGCAAGAGAGAAGATAAGTTCATTTTTTCAATGTGAGTGAAGTTCTCATTCTTCTAAATTCTAGAGGTCTAATACATAACCAAAAGATTTTAGTTAAAAATACAATATTTACACTTCAAATTGTAAAGAGGATCAACTGATATCACATTAAGTATTTTTACTACACAAAGACACAGACACAAGAGAAGAAAATGAAAGAAAAGAAAGAAAAAGAAGGAGGTTTGATATTATGTTAAGTATTTTTACTCTACAAAGGGAAAAGGAAACATTAGGAAAGTTTGAGAGATATATCTACTTTCTTGATTGTGATAGGAATATTACATGGTTTTGCATATGTCCAAACTCATACTTTTACACTTTAAATTTGTGTAGTTCTTTGCGATGTATACCAGCTACATTTCAATAGAACTATTCAAAAACAGAAAGCAAACATATGTTTAATATGTCTACCTTAGGTTATTAGTACATATGAGTATAATTATGGAAACTTTTTTGTGTTTTAAATAATGTATAACATTTTAAATAACGTAATCTGCTTGCATTGATATGTATATGTTTCAATAAAACAACAAAGAAAATATCTCAGCGTACTACATGTAATGGGAGCAAAGAGAGGCAACAATTTAAAGAGAAGGAGGAATGTGCAGAATATTTGGAAAGGAACAGTATTCGACAAAATTACCATGTCTTTATTTATATATATTTATATATGTTACATATATATTTTCAAATGTTCAATTTACCTACATTAATTCATTTAAAATATTTAATGAATTACATTTATAACCAATTGACATCAAAATCATTTAAAACCTTTCTGATATTTGGTATATTAGCCTATTTTATCTATTCTAACTAGACGATCTATTTGTATACACTTATAGTGAATAAATGTTTTACCATATGCTGATGAGCAGTCGCTTTTCCCTGTCATTCAGTTCCCAAGATGTTCAGAGATATTTCTATGTTTCTGCCTTTGTATTATTGCTTCCCAAATTTCTTGCTTAAAATCAAGTCATAATCTGATTTTAAAAATTGAGTGGTATAGAGGTGCTTCTATGTAATAAATTGTTATCTAGAACAAATCTTCAATGAAAGACAATGGATAAAATTCAGTTTTGTCAACTATTTTATTACTGTTTTTTATTCTCTTTATTAAAAAAGATGCATTTTTTGCATTCAGAACAACTCTGACCTCATCTAAGTTGCAAGAATTTGGTATCTTCCTCAAGCAGACATACCATGAAGATCTACAGGTCTTCCCTGAACTGTACAGGAAACATATAGTACTTATAATACCTGAAACATTTTGATTATCATAGAAATTTCAGATTTCCAACATATAGAAGTGAGATTTTGAGGAAGATATGTAAAATCAAATTACAAACACAACTGTTTTTCAAAGCATAGCAAGACGATTGTCTGTCCTCAAACTTTTCATTTCCTTGTTCCTCCTTCCCTAGGTATTTTCAGTATTTTATGAATGAGTTTTTAACTTTCTTTACTTAGTAATCGATTTTTTTCACAAGAAAACATTTTAAAAATCAGGATCTTAAATGTAATCATAATCCAAAATGGAAATATTTTAGGAATAATGAAAGTAATTAACAGAATGCAATTTCACTGGTTCTAATATTTTATTTAATCTAATAAAATTATACTCAAAAATATATATGTGAATTTCATTTTATTTTGGTGCAGGTTTTATCTTAAAATCTACCCTGTTTGCAAATTTGTATGTGCAATAAAATACTGTCGACTGTGGGTATGGTGCTCTAAAACAGATGTCTAAAATGTGTTCATCTTACATATGAACTTTATGCCATTGAAAAATTACTCCGTAATTCCTCCTTCCCATGGTACCTGGAAATCACCATTCTACTATTTGGGCCAATGAATTAGGCTCTTTTACACCTCTTATGCAAGTAGAATCATGCAGCATTTGGTTTTCTGTACTGGCCTATTTCATTTAGGGTAAGGCCCTCAAGGTTCATCCATGTTGCACATACTGAAGAACTTCCCTTTCTAATGTTGAATAGTATCTTGTTGTATCTTTATACCACATTTCATTTCTTTGTTCATTATTGGATCAACGTTTAGTTTGTTTTCACCTCTCAGTTATTGTGAATAATATTCCAGGTAACATAAGACTAGTGATATGCCTCCAAGGTATTGAGTTTTACCCAAAGAAGGAATTCTAGGTCAATAGTTTTGTTTTTAAAGTTTGGTAAATCGTCTATATTTTTCCATAATAAATGTATCATTTTGTATTTTTTAACACTATGACAAGTTTTCTATTTCTCCACATCTTTCGCAACATTTGCATTCTTTTTTATCTTATAATTGCTGTTCTACTAAACATGATACATTATCTAGTGCTTAGATTTACATTTTCTTGATATTCAGTGACATGGAACATTTCTCATATATACTCATTGCCTAGGCGTGTTTTCTTTGGAGAAACTGATATTCAAGTTTATAACCTGTACATTAAAAATGGGGCTGTTAAAAGTTTTGTTTATTTATTTGTTGCTATTGTGTACAGTAATGAAAACTGTGTTACTGACATAAAGACAACTTTATAGACAAATGTTATAGCATCAAAAGTACAGATATAAATCCATGAGTAGATACATATACATGGATATATTCATATATATATGTATATATATATGCAGATAAAACTCTGTTAAATATATCTGTATGTATATTTAACTGACTTTTGACAAACATGCCAACAGTACATGGTAGAATAAAAGTACACTTAACAATAAGTTGTCTTGGGAAAAGTGAATTTCCATGTGCAAAAGAATAAAATAGGCCTTTTATCTTACACCATAAACAAAATCAACATAAAATGGGTTAAAGATTAAATCTAAGGTCGAAACTGTAAAATTCTCAGGCAAAAACAGGGAGATACAGTTTTTTGTCATTACCATAAGCAAAAACATTAAAAGCACAAGAAATAGAAGCAAAACTAGATAAGAGGGATTGCATCAAACTAAAAGAGGCCTGAAAAGGTAAACCGTGAAATCAAAAAAAAATATTTGCAAACCATGTATTCACCCTACTCATGATTTCAAAGTAATCTTTCAGATACAAAGGCCTTCAAAAAAGGCCTACACCTTTTGGGGAAAAATGTCTATTCAAGTTTGTAACTCATTTATTAAAATTGGGGCTATTAACTCAATAACTAACCCCCTAAAGCAGAAAAGACTGATGAATGCTAAGACTACTAGCCTCAGCACAGCTAAATAGGTACACGTACCCGCGTGCAGTTTCAGCTTTCATCGTTGGTGTCACAGTCACTGGAGAAGCATTCAGCACAGCAATAAACCTGTGCAACAGCCCCTGCGGACAGGACTGCTACGCTGCCCTGCCAACAGCAACCAGCTTTGTTTGAAGAGAAGGCTCCCAGGCTATCACCCATTTCCACTTGTTTCCATAAATTTTTAATTAATTTTTCTCAAAGACTCATAAAGTTTTGTCAGGTTTTTTTTTTTTTTTTTTTTGACTCATGATGAAGAAAGCTATGCTGCACCAAAACCTTTCTCTCTAAGTGGAGAATGCTGTACTTCATTGACGGGATATAGCACTTAATAAATCAGCCCAAAACATGTGGAGCTCTCTTGATATTGACATATTTCACAAAAATTAAAACTGCTCTTTTATTAGAACCTTCCCTGTTTTCGCCTATTAGAGCTTCTCAGTGATTGTATTGAGAGAACTGGTATATCCATCTAAGAGTAACATGAAATAGACACTTCTCTGAAGTACAAAAGGACAACAAAGCCATGGAAACAATGTTCAACATCTCTGGCCCTTAGAGAAATACAAATTAAAATACTGGGAATCCATCTTGCTCCAGAAAAAAAATGGCCATCATCAGTAAGTCAACTAATAAATGCTGTTGAGGCTGTGAAGAAGAAAGAACACTTTTACATTGGTGGAAGAAATCTAAATTAGTACATTCTGTAAGGAGATTCCTCAAAAAATGAAAACTAGAAATTCCATTTGAACAAGGTAGTTCCGTTGTATGTACCTTCCTGAAAGGGTTAGAGACATACTATAGAAATGATCCTTAAAAGTAGAAAATTGTACTACTGATTGCTATTAGTTCATTGAAAGGAACAGTGCTTATATTGTTTGGTCAGTTTTACATGCCCATATTTTGTAATCTGCCTAACTACTTTGAAGATAACAATAGGCAATATAATAACCATTGTTAATGTCCTATCATCTTGTTTGGAAATTCTGCATCATTTATACTGTTTTTTTCTCTTTAATTAAAAAAACTAAAATTAAAAAAGAGTTAAAGACATCATATTACAGTGATACATGCACACCCATGTTTATGTCAGCACAATTCAACTTATGATAGCTAAACTTTGGAAGTAACGTGTGTCTATGAACACATGAATGGATAAAGAATATATGGTATGTATGTACAACGCAGTACTACTTTGCCATAAAGAAGGATAAACTTGAGCCATTTGTTGGAAAGTGTGTGCACTGTGAGACCATAATGTTAAATGAAATAAATCAGACAAAGAAGTTTAAGTATTGCATTGTTTCTCTTACACGAAAACTCAAAATATAAATAAAAAGCAAAATAAAAAATATGTAATGGGGAGAATAATCTTTTACAAATTGGGAGGGAACTAAGACATGAGGGAAAGCAAGAGAAGTGAAGGAGAAGAAAAAAGAACTGTGATGAGTTATGCATAGCTACAAACTCCCCATGAGGCATGCTATCATCTGTACTGCATACACTAATTAATAAAAAATAAAAAGGGAAAAAAGAGGACTATCATCTTAGACAACTTTTTATTTTAATGATAATGAAAAACTTTTTCCAACTTAAAATTATAGTAAGCAGTCACTAATTATTTTCAGGCTGTTTTCTGGAAATGTTATATTTCATCCTCTTTGTTTTTGTGAATGAATGAAACAGTCTTGATAGATATTCAAGTACAATGCTATACTTGTAGATTACCATTGTATGCTTCTTCCAAGACCTATGGCATATAAGAACTTCAAATTATTTATTTCATATTCCATTTCATTCAAGATTGTTAGTGAATTTAAAACCTCACTCAATATGCCAATAATTTGTATATATACTGTGTATTTGAGATTAAACAAAATATACCAATATTATTTTTGTTAACTAATAGAAACTAACATAAGCTTTAGTCTCTCAAATCCTTTAAAGCAAGACTGATGTTAAACTTTATACACATTGTCTCTATCATCCAACGTAGAACGTTTTTTATATTTTAAAGAGAAAAAACAATAACAAAATAACAACAACAAGGACAGAAATAAAGTGACACAAAAACAATAAAAACAATACAGGATTTCAAAACAAGATGATAGAAATTAAAAAAGGTTCAATATATGTGAATTAATGTAACATACCGGCATAGAATTTTACTAGTAACTTCCATGAAAATCACTGGAGAAATGCAATTGAACACAAAAAATGATGGTGATGACAGTAGTCATGAGTATAATTGATCATGTATATGTTTATGACTGAGAACACTGAGGACTGTCTTTGAGACATTATCTGTGTTTTGCCTACTTGAATTCTCAAAGCCCCTCTGCTGCTCTTCTTAGTAGTTTAATATAAGGTTAAAATATGTCAGTTTACAGAGACCAGATGTAGAATGTTTGAGATGAAGAAATTATACAAAAACAGACACAATCAATTTCCCAAACCAGAGTGGTGAGCTCTTCTATAACCAGAAAGCTGAAAACTGTCCAACAGCCTTCACCCTGTTCTATCCTTCATCCACACACACCTTTGGATGCCTATTTCTTTTTGTGTCTTTTTTACTTTCTGTTAACTTCCTCTCCTCTCCAATTTGCAAGACATACTACACTTTCTCTTAAAGGATGCTTTTCCCATTGTAGTATGTTATGCAGACAAATTTAAACATTTACTCTAATCTCAAGAGTGAGGTGTACTGGACTTATAGCTATGCTCTTAGGACAATAGACTTTAATGGTATCTGTGTGGGTGAGTGTGTGTGTGTGTGTGTGTGTATGTGTGTGTGTGTGTGTGTGTGTGTGTATGTGTTTGGGTAAGAGTGAAGGCCATATCAAATTAACAAAACTGAAGAAAATTTACTCCCTTTCAATCTAAGTGTGTTCATATTATAGTGTGTATTGGTTAGCCTTCCCAGTGCTGGGACAAAATACCTGACACTTTCAACTTAATAAGGAGAGGGTTAATTTGGCCACCATTTTCAGAGGGTTCCATTTATGGATGTCTGGCTCCTGGCCAGAGACATCATGGTGGGAGGCATAATGGAATAAAGCTACTCATATTGTGGCAGTCAGGCCACAGATCACAGTGGGAAAATGCCGGAGAGAAGGGGTCAGTGACCATATACACTGCCCAAAGCCATACCTTCATGGCCTGCCTAGGCATACCCAGAGATGTGCTTCACTATTCTCCTAAGTGGTTTCCAAGCCAATCAAGCTTCCAGACAAGATTAATTTCCACACATTGTCTAAATATTATGCTAATAAAAAAGAAAGATAAATATAACATTATAGCTTCTCAAATTTTTATTTTTCTTGACATATAATAAAATATAATGAAGTGTTTATTTTGATGAGTTTTGACAAGGTATAGCCATGTACTCAAAATCCAAATAAAGATATGTAACATTTTCACCACCCAAAAGGATTCTTTTTTATTTTAAAGATAAAAGAATGAAAACATCTTAATAAACACATATACATTTAGGGAATCACACAAAAACAATACAAGAAATGCAGCATATCAGACAAGGTGATAGGAAATTATCTTGAGGCTTTTATAAGAAAATGGACACAACTAGAGACTATACTCATAAGTGAAATAAATCAGACCTGCATGTGTAAATACCATATTATCTCACTAGGATAAGAACCTGAAAGAATGAATAAAATCTAGGGGCTACAATAAACGTTGTGAAAAGGAAGGAAACTGCTCAAAAGGAAAGAACAACTGGGATGAGGGAATAGAGAAAAGAAAAAAGGGAGAAAAATACACACAGACACACACACACACACACACACAGGATAGCTAACATAGTTGTATTACTGACTTTTATTGTTCTATTGAAAGAACTGTTAATGTTTAAGTGTATGATCAGTCTTATATATTTATATTTGTTTATCTGAGTATCCAAACTGAAGATATCAACATATAATACTACAAAAGGGTTTTTTCTTCCATCCTTTTCAGGCATTTTCTCCTCAGCTAGAATAAATCATGTTCCTAGTGTTACCACTATAGATGCTTAACTTTTACATTTCACATAAATGAAAACTTGCCATACATGTTTCTGCACTTGGTTTCTCTTATTCAATATATTATTTTTGAGAGTCATTCTTATTATTCCACTTATGAAAAGTTTGTTTATTTCTATTACTAAGCAGTATTTCACATTATGAATTTTATATGGACCCTTTATCGATGTATTGTTTGTGAGCATTTGGGTTGTTGCTAGGATTTATCTATTAAGAGAAAAGTTCCCATGAACATCCTTGTACTATTCTTTTTGTGGATACAATATTTCATTAACTTGTGACACTGAATCATTGTATACCAGTATAGGGGTAATAGTAGATCCAGTTATTTCTACACCCTGAAAAATTTCAAAGTTGAAAAGGTATCTGAAGAGCTGGGAGGCATTTTTACATGTGTGAAAATCAGCTACCTTCATTGTTTCCTTTGCACTATAATATTCTAAAAGAAGAGAGTCATGTTATAATGCATGTAATACATTTACTTGAGGTTTTAAAGCAGATAGTTTAATGCAAGTCATATGCTTTATAGGCAAGGAAATTAAGACAGAAATGTAGTCAAACAGTGTCAGTCTAATGCGAACCATCTTGAGAAGAAATTCAGATTTCCGTCACTGAGTTTAGAGAAAAACAGTGATTGATACATGCAAATTATTCGGGGCTGGGGATTTAGTTCAGTGGCAAAAGCACCTGCCTGGCAAGCACAAGGTCGTGAGTTCGGTTCCCGGTACCGGATAAAAAC
>NW_004955406.1:28544911-28599696 GCF_000276665.1 Chinchilla lanigera | reverse complement strand
TATATATATATGCTATTTCCCAAGATATCTTTGCCTGTAACTTAGAGTGTCCATATACAAAGATCTTATGATTGATTTTCATATTAAGGAAAGAAGAGTACTGGCAAATTACCCTGTGAACTATATAAGTAAAATTTGAAAGCTAGGAAGGTGCTGAACCGTGCTTCAGTGAATGTAAAGCCTTTTTATTTTTTTCCTACAGCAACAACTTGTAAAAGTGTTATTTAACAAAGTGACTTTGGTCTATGTGACTCTCCTTTCAAAATGCTCTCATAATGTAGCCTAGCAGCAGGGCTTTTGCCACTAACTCTAACTACAGCAAAGAACTCTAAAAAGTGCAATTGTTCTGTGAGAGTCCTCTGTGGGAAGTAGAAATGAGCAATGTGTTGAAATGTAAATTTCCTTCAGATTCTTACAAATCCTGCTCTATGGGGATTTCACTTTTCAAAGGAATCTTCTATATTTACTACTGCACTTGTTAAATTGTAACTCCCTGGGCCAAGATTTGTCAAATGATGAGAACTGTCACCACAGGGCTCATTCAGGCATGTCCCCACCTTTGTTACCTGGCACCTCTTTCAACCTAACATGGAAAGAGTGTTCGGAAGATGGTGTGGAAGAAACTATAGAGGTGACTTTTATAACATTTCTCATATGTTTTGATCCTAAAAACTGAATAATGAATACAAGTTTTAAGACAGGTACATACTAAAAGCTCACCCACTTGTATGCTTCTTTTCTCCCCTTACATATACCAATCCCATGGCTGTATAAAGATAAAAATATACTTGTGAAACAATGTTGAATTTGAAAATTTTTCTTTTGTCTTTTTGAGACAGGATCTCATTATGTGGTTCAGGCTGGCGTTGAGCTCACTTTGTAGCCCAAGATTGTCTCGAACTCACAACAATCATCCTGCCTCAGCCTCCCTAGTGCTGGGATTACAGGTGAAAATAATTTAAATGTTAATTTTAAAATAATTATAATTTATTCATGTGTATTGATGACATGGAAATAATGTCTAGATCAGCACTCGGATTTGTACGAATTTAAGGAATATTTCCTTTTGAGCATCAGATGTTATAGATAATTTTAACCCCTACTGGATATATTATCTATATATTATGTATATTCGCTAAAGTTTAGATTAGTGGAATTGTAAAACCTTTCCTCAGAGTGTTGAGGGCACCACTTCTATCATAAGAAAATTCTGGTGGACAGGGGCAAAACGATTTTCAGCTTTCTATTGTGAGACTTTACTATGAACCAGTACATCTGATTGATTTGCTTCAATCAGAATCACTTTCAGTATTTTCAGGTAAAAAGAAAATTGTATAGTAAATATGCACATGTATTCTTCATACTCAAACTGTTATATTGCACATACACCAATTGGATATGGGTCTGTCATTATAAAAGTGCAATAGGTGTGCACTTTTATAATGATATTGCACTTTTATAATCACCTATTACACTTTTACAATGACAGACCCATATGCAATTGGTGTGAAACAGCCAATCACTCTAATATTCCATTATAAATCTAAGAAGGCCTCCAACTATACAGGAAAAATATTTGTTTCTAATTGTTACTTGTATCCGTTTATCTGCCTATGAGTGTAGTTTAGACAGCTTACTAGTTACACAGCTGTCATTCCTTTTTATTATAATGAATACTGTATATTGTTATTTATAATTAGTGTCTGCTGCACAAGTAAAATAAATCATGGATTGTACTGAGAAACATATATAATATGACTTAAAACATGAAAGTATCATTTCGTCCACTGTGCTATAAATAGAATATAGGATGTGAATTGCAGATACATAGAAAATCAGTACCAAATCATCTCAACAGAGTAGAAAGGAATGACACTGGCTTGAATAATATGGTAGCAATGGTGTTGATTAGGATTAGTTAGATTATATATGTATTTTAAAGTAAAATTTGACTAGATTTCCAAAATGTTAAACATTGCATGTGGCAGCATTGGACACACGAACAGGTAAAACTGTATGACATCTATAGTGGAGCATAGGACACGGAACTTATAAGTATAATAACTGTAGGATGGGAGGTTGAGAAACATAAAAGATACAAGAACTTCTCAGTGGATGCTGATTAAATTAACTGAGATAATAATAACTTAAAAATGTGGTCTTTTTGTCTGTTTCATTTTAAAAATTTTATTCCCTGAAAGAGTAAATAAAACCTGAAAAGCACAATAGATATTGTGAAGGGGAAAGAAGTTGCTCAAACGCAAGGAACAACTGGGATGAGGGAAAGGAGAAAAGAAAGAAAGAAGGAAGGGAAAAAATATAAATGCATATGCAAGGATAGCTGGGAAAATAGTACTGCTGATGTCTGTTGGTTTATTGAAAGGAATAGCTAACGCTTAAATTTTTTTGACCAATTTTTCATGCTTATTGGTAATATGAACAACTAATTTTGTTTGTTTCTTTTTGCAGTTTTGGTTTGGGAATTGAATCTAGTATCTGATGCATGCTAGGCCAGTGCTGTAACACTGAGCTATATCCACAGGTTACATATTTTGCAAGTGAAAAGGGCCACAAGAAATGAAGGGAGGGGCAGGAAGGGTAAATAAATATATTTAAAATGTATTATACGCATGTACCAACTCTCCATAATGAATATAATCCTTATGTGCTGCAAACATGCACTAATAAAATAATTTAAAAGTAATAAACAAACTCCATGGCTTTACAGTAACATTTCCTCAAAAATTGCTATTCTGATGTAGGTTTTAGGTAGTGCTAACAAGGCTAAAGTCCGTTGGGCACAATCCTGTGTGTGTGAGTTTTTGGCAATGCATTCTGAAACCAGCATTTTGTCCTGAAGACCTAAAGTAAGGTGCAAGTTTCACCAAGAAAATTACAAGTAAAGAAACAGGAAAAGCTGCCGGCAAAATGCAAAGCAGTATGTATTTTTGCATGCTTAAATAAATTCCAGACCTAGGTAATTAAAATATGTGAGACTCCATTTTTAATAAAAAGAGCATTACTTAAAGTTTATATATTTATTATTCAAAAGTAATTCCTTTCTTTAATATACAGCTTTTGGGAAATAAACTAAGTAAGAATTATATTGTATGAAATCCCCAGAAGACTGAGAAGTTTTTGTGTTATATTTTTATCTGTATCCCTTGGCTATACGTCATTAAGAAATATTTTGCATCTTTATCAAGAAGCGAATTCTCAACACACATGCTCATACCCCTATGAGCAGGCATGCATGCACACAAGCTGATGCACACTGAGATGCTCTCAAGAATTTCATATCTCTAGACTGAGCTCCTGTAATCTGAAAAAGTAGAATACATTATCCAAATTTCAGAAATGAAAGTATCAATGAAGACTTGAAAATTAATATTTCTTAAAAGAATAGGGAACAATTTTCATCATCCATCAGCAGAACACCTGTGCTCTGCTCTGGGATATGGGCTGAGCAGCTTTGCTACTTTGAATAGGTTATTTGCTAAGAGCCTTCTTTACGTGTGTGTTTGTTTGTTTGTTTGCCCTCTAGTAGACAACCCTAAGCTTATTCTCACAATGCGGGCCCTGCTGTTGTGGAAGAAATGTAAGACCATAAATAGAAGAACCGAAAGCATTTTGAGTTGTAGACTTTAAAAGTAACACACCAGATTATTGGTCAAATTAATTTACAGGGTAAGCTCAGAGTCAAATTGGGCGGGGATAGGGGCTATGGATACAGAGTGTCTACATGTGGAAACCATTAATACAACTGATCTAGCAAACTTCTCGTGTAAATCAGAATCTTCATATGAGATTTATGTTTTCATTTTATTTTTGTTTTTATTAGTCAGAGTTCTCTAGGGAAATATAACCACTACGATGTACAGATAATGGTAGCAGATTTACTAGACTGGTTTATCCAATCAAAAGATGAATAGTCCCCTGATTGCCATCTACAGGCTGAAGATCTAGGATAACCAGTAGCCAGTCAGTCAAAGAAGATGGGATCTTAAGAAATTAGAGGGACAGGTGCTGCAGTCTCTGTCCTCAAAGTCCTATACAGAGTGGTTGGTGCAAGTTCATGTTTAAGGGCTAAAAAATCTGCTGTCTGAGGTCTGAACAAGAGTCACAATGTGTTGATGCTGTCATTTAGGCTGGGTCTCCTCCCACTCAGATAGCTGAACTACATGCCAATATTCTTTGGCAACATCCTCAGAGCTGGACCCAGCATTCTGCTTTACCAATTTTCTAGGACTCTCCTACTTGAGAAAATTCGTGAAGATTAATGAAGATTAATCCTCAGATATTTTGTTGTGTTTTCTGTTGTACAACTGAATGCTACTTTGTAGCTGCATATTGTATTACTAAAATCAGGCCCTTTCAAATTGGACAGAGCTGAATTTCCAATCTCTGCTTAGACTTAACTTGGACATAGCTCTTTCTTAAGAAGACCATTTTATTTTCTGTAAATTATGGAAAATTACAAAATTTTCCAAGATATATAACTGTTAAAGGTGATGTTTAAAGGATGTGTACATTACTGTATTTAGGTACTAAGTGGATTGATTTTTGCTACTATCTAATTTTAATTCCTGGTGAAGTAATATTTTAAGGCTATCAAGATATATAATTTAATAAGCAAAAACTAGGGAAATCTATATAGTATTAGGTCATGGGGGTCTGCTAGACTTTACTTTGTAAGACTCTAATGAGATGTCTATCTGATTGAGTTTTTCATGCTTTTTTTTTTCTATGCCAGATGAATATTATACTTTCTATAGGGTCAGTGCACATTAGATCTTTCAGTAACAAGGCATGATTTTTTTTTTTTTTTTTTGGTTTTTCTCCGGTACCGGGAACCGAACTCACGACCTTGCGCTTGCCAGCCAGGCGCTTTGCAAGGCATGATTTTAATATGGAGTTCATCCAAGTTATTAGAAGATCCAAATTAGATAAATATTATTTCTTATTTCAAAATAGCTCATTTAATATTTATGTGACAATTTCCTTAAGTTGTTATCACCATCTTCATAATCATCATCAAAATTATTATCTACTAAGTTTTTACTCTAGTAGGCATTAACAATTGCTTTATATTCCTTTTAATTTTACCTTTTAAAAGTAAAATTTCACTGAAAATTAGAAAGAAAAAATAAAAAGGATTTAAAGTATTTTTTAAATGAGAGAATCAATGTATGTTTTTGGAAAATAAGTATTCAAAATGAATAAGTAGCTTGTATTATTTCTTTTAAGATAATCATACTTACAGGACAAGTGATTCTGTAATTGATTAAATGTTGAAAACATTTTCAAGACTTGTTTGTAGTCAAACATTTGCCTTTCTATAAATATAATTCTACCACATAAATTTTAA
This sequence comes from Chinchilla lanigera, assembly GCF_000276665.1. NCBI lineage: Eukaryota > Metazoa > Chordata > Mammalia > Rodentia > Chinchillidae > Chinchilla > Chinchilla lanigera. The sequence goes on along the minus strand of NW_004955406.1, from coordinate 28,594,328 downwards.
TAGATATCCAGTATATTAGAATTTGATCAAATTTTCTCAATTTTTGTTTCCCTATTCGCAAGAAAATTAGGCCTTTAAGTTTTTGTTTTACTCTTGTTTCCTCTAAATCAACAGTAGACATCAGCCATTTTATTTTATTTTGTTTTTTTTTTTTAAGATTTGGACTCAGCACTATGCTGGGAGTTATGCCTTGTTATCTCTTTTCCTCATTCTGCAGCTGAGACTAAAGAACAGACATCTTGTAAGTCTTTCTCATTTGGTAGTGAAGTCATCCCACAGAGGGAAAAAAATATAGATTGTCTTTAAATCTAATTTCAGAATGCACCCAATGTTACTTTGATGTTCAAACCATTAGTAAAGTATATCATATCCAAACTCAATTGGGTATTAAACAGAGACAGAAAAATACTATCTATTAACCTAAAGATACACAGAACCTCATTAGGTAATTTTACAGTGTAATTTTTTTTTTAATTTTAAAAATAAAAGGAAGAAAACATTAACAGACAGACACAGGATAGTTAACATAGTTGTTCTGCTGTCTTCTACACAGGGTAATTTTGATATTAGTTGTTTAGAATGATTCTGTTCATTCATTGCTTAAACAATCATAAATACTTCCACATAACCTATATTTTTAGAATAATTGGCATAATTATGAGTACTCATTCCTCCATGGATGGATATAAGGTAGACACCCCAAATCCATGTACATATTACCTTTATTTGCCTAGTAAAAATTATTAGGACATAATCATAACCACATCTGTTAAATATTATGTATCTATGCATTATATATAACTATATTTGTGCCATAACAACAGATTGTAGTTGCAAGTGACAGAGAGTAGGTGCTTAGAACCCTAAAATATTAACCATATGTCTCTACAGAAAAATATGTTGGCTGTTAATTTATATAAATGCTTAATGTGATGGTTAATTAACTTTATCAAGGTACAGATGGCCAAATAGCTGGTAAAGCATTATTTTCCAGGTGTATCTGTCAGGGTGATTCTGGGTAATACTCTATTAGCATTTGAATTTATTAGTAGATTGAATAGAGAAGATCACCTCAGCCTCACCAAAGAGAGTAGAAATTATTTAAATTATTGAGAGCTTTAACAGAACAAAAAGGCAGAAAAGGACACATTTGAGCTAAGACACCCATTTTATTCTGTCCTTGGACATCCACGCTCCTGGGTCTCAGGCCTTAGGACTCAGACCAAAAGTTTCATCATTACCTCCCCGACTTCTCCACTCTTTGAATTTCGACTGGAACTATACCTGTAGCTTTTCTGGGCTTCCAGTCTGGAAGACTGTAGATTTTGCTGTCTTCACAAAAGGAAGTTAAGCGGCACAGCACCTGCCTGGCAAGTGCGAGGTCGTGAGTTTGATTCCCGGTACCGGAAAAAAAAAAAAAAAAAACAATAGTAAGTCAATATTTCATAATAAGGTTTTACTCTATATTTGTGTATAACTCGCTGGTTCTGCAGAGCTCTTACTAAATTTACATGGCAATAACAACAGCATTTTCTTTATGTATAGATTGTGCTCCCCTATCAAGAAGAAGATTTACAAAAGTCTAAAATACTGGCTTTGGCTGTCAGGGCTCTGTAGGGAGTAGAAGGTAGGAACCAGGGAGAGAAGCGTTACAAAAAGTTAGAAACATGGTGAGGTAATTGTTTCCAAAGTTCAGGGAACAGTGATAGTTTTAATAGCATTCCCATACGTTTGTACCTACTGAAATGCTTCTACAGGTTTCTGGAGACTTCCAAGATGTAAATTAGATGTTAAAGTCTGTCTTCTATACTTGGATCTCTTACATTTCTAGAATGTTTCATTTCAAAATGAATTTGTAGTGGTGAGTTTCAAACATGATGGTGATTTTTCTTTATTTTCTTAGTGGTCGTACTTGCTTATGTTAGAATAGTTTTTTCATATTTAAAATGAAAGTATGACCAATTGACTTTTAAAATACAACTTCTATGATCTTAGATCCAAGGGCTATAGATTTTTTTATAGTATCTTATGTTTAGTATAGCAGCTTAATATAGAGCCAATTCTCTTTAAAATTTATTTTAGACTTCTCTTGAAAGGTCATGTTTGAACTCATTCCAGGATACTGTCAAAATGATAAAATAATCCCGTTTGATAGGGATAGGGGTGTTGGTGAGGCTTACACTGTGAGCTGTTTATTATTTTCTTCCTGAGGGTGCTGGATTTATCATGCTAGTAGTCTTCCAAAGGATGTTACTGCTATACTTTCTCTAAGGAATTCTAATAGAAGCATCCCCAAAATGTCCAGTATGACTTCTATTTATATCTGTCTTATTCAGAGGAAGAGTATCATTGTGATATCTGCAGCGTTTTCCTCATTTATAGGTCACATGGTGAAATTTAAAAGGTAAAACTGATGTAGCATTCATTGTGTGTGTCAAGATTTATACAAGATACCAGGCACAATTACAAATTGCACAATCGTACAAAAGTTCTCCCTTACCTGTGGTGTGAGGCAGCTGCTGGCCCCTTAGCTCTCCTAACTCTTGTGTAAATTCCTACATTAATGTCTCAGTCCTAAATGAGACTCTACCTGGATCAGCTTCATGGTTTTGCAGGAAGTGGACCTATCTATTTGACAGACATGTACCCAGAGCTCATGCCCTGCACTGCTCTTGGGCATTCCTCCAAAGTGTGCTGCCTGTGTGATGTTGGGTGACCCATGTTCTGTGCCATACCTGGAGCTAGAGTTGTGAGGAAAAGGAGGGAGCCTTTCATGTGTATGTGAGCAATCCACACTGCAGTGTTTATCCTTGTACCTCAGCCCTGGTTGTGCACTTGTTCACATCCTTACATTGTCTTGAATAACCCCTCCTTGTTTTCCTGGAGATGGCTAGTCCATACTAATCTCCCCATTGTTTTCATAATAGAACCAGGTTTATGTTGAGGTTAATTTTCTTAACAAACGATTCTTTGTTCGCAGGCTTTGTGTTCTCTCCTAAACAAGTTTTCGCTTTATTGCAAGATCATTAGACCAGGTATTTCCCAAATCACTACATTTTGCTTCCTTTGTGACTAACAATTCTATCCTTAAATCATTTTTCTCTTGTATTTCTCTCTGAGCTGTATAGGAAACCAGGTCATTTCTTCAAAACTTTGCTTGGAAATTTCTTTCTCTAAATGTCCAATTTAATCACTTGCAATTTTTTCTTTTCCCAAAACAGAAGAAGAAGAACAAAATTAGGCCAAGAACTTTTCCACTTTATAAAAAAGTTGCCTTTTTACTTTGCTTTCCAAAAATGTTCCTAATTTTCACCTGAGAGTTCATCAGAATGGCCATTTCTACCTGTACTTCTATGAACATTCCATTCAAAAATACTTAGGTATTTTCTAAAGATTGAAACTTTTTCTGAAATTCTTCTCTGTTATTTCTGTGCTTCCAAGGGAGGGACCCCTAACAGTTCATTCATGTCAGTGAAGGGTTTCTGTAGAATGAACCTCAAACTCTTATTCTTTGTACCCATTACCTATTTTTCAAAATTACTTCCCCATTCTTAGATATTTGTTCGAATAGGATCCTAATTTCCTTGTACCCTTTTAAAAATGGTAACAGTTTTTATTAGAGGGGAAAATTAATCTTTCCCATTCTTTGCTTATGTGATTTCATTATAATTAAGCTATTTTTGACCAGAGGAGAAGCCCAAAAGGTTGAAACCAGGCTCCCATTGATCACACTGTTTTATTCCGGTTTCATTTTACTTTTTCACTTTAACCTAATGAGACTGAAACAACTGATATGGTTATGGTAAATAGTTGGCAATCATTACAGTATAATTGATTACTTTGATTCATTTGTTTTCTTCAGGAAGAAAGAATATTAGAATAATATTTTCCCCCTTGATAAAGCAGAGTACAGTTACCACTCTGTTATGGTTGATACGCTGTGTCAACTTGAGGAGTCTAGAGATTTGATTAAGTGACTCAGCAGTTCTGCATCTTGGGGTGAAAAGGACACACCCTTATGCTTCTGGGATGTTGTTTATTGTGTCAATTTGAAAAGTTTAAAAGGTTAACTATGTGACTCAGCAGGGCCCAAGGTGCTTACTTCGTATTCATCCTGAGCGGGTGCAAGAGGAAGGCATGTAGAGTGTGTGGGTATAGAGGACCACCCCCACCCCTAGGGCGGGTAGGCTGCATAAAAAAGGGAATTGAGAAAGGACTGGCTGCTGGTTCTTCAGAGGAGCTCCAGTCTTTGCCTTCAGCTTGGTTGTCTCCTGGCTTCTGGTGCAGACTGTTCAGCTTCCACCTGGGACTGTTCAGCCTTCTGGTGTAGACTCTCTGGCCTTCCTCGTAGATTCTTCAGCATTCCTTCACAGACCCATCAGCCTCCTGATACAGGCTTACAGGGACCCTGTAGTGAGCCCCAAGCCTGGGGCTGGGCTCTTCAATCTCCAGCGTGCAGACACCTTCTGCACACTTCCTCATCTAACTCTGTGGCTGACCATTGTATGCCAAACTTGTAATTTCTTGTACATTTGTATATCTTGTGTTATATCTGTTTCTCTAGTAAACCCTGAGTGATATACACTCTAATGGTATCATTGGTCTCTGAATCATTTTTTCTGGAGTAAATCTTTTTCTGTACTCAATAACATTCATTTTTTCCTTTTCCAAGTTTTATGATTTTAATTGTTTTGAATGACATTTTATCTTATTTTTCCAGTTATTACAAGATTTCTGGGCTGGGGATGAAGCTCAGTGGCACAGAACCTCCCTGGGAAGCGCAAGGTGCTGAGTTCGATTCCCGGTACCAAAAACATACAGAAGAAAAAAGATTTCTTCTTGTTATGGTAGGCTTATCCATTACCCTTCATAAATATAAGACCTAATTACTAGAATGGGAAAATATTGCCAAATAAGACAAAAATGATTTCAAACATTTGGCATCCTAAACTTTGAAACAGTACACCACTGGTCACATCAATTTGCTGCAAAATCTGTGGTAATTTTTAAAGCTGCCACAGGAACAGAAACATATACCATTAAATTATCTCTACTTAAAATAGAGCCAACGAATAAATACAAGTATAATACTAAAACCTTTTCACAACTCATCAGTTAAAGGAAGTGGGATACAGATAACCAATTAAAAGCATTTCAGTTATATATTTCATCAGTGAAAGGAGGTAAGATACAGATAATTTAAAAGTATTTCAGATATATATACACACACACACACACACAGAGAGAAGGCAGGTATTTGCTACTGTCTTGAACTCTTTAGGTACATAAACAAACTTTTAGAACATCTTTACACATATCTCAGAAATTGTCTTTCTTCTGACGGGGAGTTCTATCCAATTCTGATTTTTTTTAAGATGTGGCTAATAATGCCTGTGTTAATCTCATACTAATTTCACTTTATCAGTAAGATATTTTGATGATGATGTGCTATTGTTACTGTTGTATCATTTTAAGATTTCAATCTTCTTTATGCTTTTTCTGTCCTGTCTTTGTTCCTTAATACTTAAATTATAGCTCTGACTTGCTTCAAAATTAATAGCTCTTCAAATCCCTAAAAGATCAAAAGAGTGCAGTGTTTGTTTACATCTCAGATTCTGTGTGTACCATCCTGATTTCCTCTGCATGTGTGTCAAGCACACTTCATATTCTGCAGCACAAGTATGAATTAGAATACATTTGCATGGAATAATCAAAATTCAGTAGCGCTTCATTTCATTAAAATATACGCACAAAAGTTTCTGATGAATTTTAAATAGAGTTTTCATCAATTACATTTTTATAGAAGAAAGTGAATGTGTAACATACTAAATTTAATGAGCAAATTTTTTGCAAGTCATTGTTACATTATGTGTTACAAAGAACAGGGAAAATAAGTTAAAATTGTTCTTATTTACTTTTGGGAAAAACAAAATTTTAAATCATCTCTAGTCCCTTGGGAAATATAAGCTATGCATTTTATTTTTTCAAATAATTATTTCTTAGAGATATTTAAATGTGTTTGTTTATGAATAGTGACATTTTTATCTTTTGGGTATTATTTTTGAAATGTGGCATGTTATGTTTCTATTTCTTAAACATTTCGAACATATTCCCCTCAGCACTATCTCAAGTGAAGTTCTCTTTGGCTAAACACTTTGCTCAAATCTATTCTTCCCTGTCCTCCTCAGTTATGTAAATGTCTTCTCCAAAAATCTTGTCTGCACTGTTTTTCAGTATGCTCTATCCTCTTATTATAGCTTTTGTTTTAATGGTACAATGTGGTAGAAAAAATATACTGCTCCAAAGTTTTCTAATCAAATTGTACACTTTAGCATATGGTAGCTGGTTGTACATCTCAGGAACTGTGCCTGGGGAAGACAGGAAGCAATCTTTAGCTTTAGTCACTTGGTAGGATGAAAGGCAAGTTGTGTGCACATGTGCAAAATTGTCAATTTGGGAATTTTACCCACCCAGTGTACCATGTAACTCTTTTGTGTATATGCCCTTGGGAATCATAGGTGGTAAAATACACCCTTGTCATACTTTCATAAGGTAAAATATGTACTTTACCATAGTGGAAGCCTGTTGTGGTTCACCATAGCTGTGCTTAGGGAAAACAGAAACCCATCTGCACATTTACACACTTGGCGATAGAAGGGCAAAATATGAACAGGAGCTTCAAAGCAGCAACAGATGAGTTTTACCCATTAAACACTCACTGTTAAACTACTGTGCATTTAGGATTTTTAAATAAGTTTTCTTTTGATTTTTCTTGTAGAATTAGCTCACCTCAGTACAATGGCAGAGGAAAAATCAGATTTCCAACTTTGGAAGGAAGTCAAAAGTGAGCCACCAGGTGACTTATGCACAGATGAAGATGATGATGATGATGATGATGATGATAACTTTGATATTGGCCATTTGAGCCAAAATTTCTGGAACACTGAAAGGGAGCACAAATTGACCAGTATAGCCACAGGAAATAAACACCCCCTTGATTCAAATGAGAAAGAAAAAACCAAGGTTGAGTACATATTTGACTAGTTGAAATGCAACAAAATGATCACTCATGTTTAAATGATCTAATGTTAGAAGTAGGTCTGAAAATATAATTAGGTTGTTGGTAGGGGTGAAAGCTATGGATGGAATACCAGCAATGTGTACGTTTTAATGATTTGGGTCAGTGTTATTTAAAGTGTGCTCATATAAAACTCAGTTCATGTATCATTTGATAGTAATGTGTTAAAAGCTGTCTCTTCCATCCTTAGTGCTGTGTGGAGAACAATCCCAAAAGCGAATGTCTAAAGAGAAAATCCATATACATATGTATGTATGTGCATATATATATATATATATATATATATATATATATATATATATATACACACACACATATATATGTAGTCCGATAATCTGAAGCAGACTTGGTTGACCTTGTTTGGACTTGCTCATTCATCTGCTGTGGCTTGGAAGTTTGGAGAGGACCTGCCAGATCTCAGATGGCTTTAAATTGGCAAACCTGACTCTCCCGTTTGTTATATATCTTCAACAGCCTAGTCGGGATTTTTCTCTTAAGAAAGGAAGAACAAGTGGGAAAAAAGTGAGCAAGTGCTTTGGAAAGTGTCTACTGGAATTAATTTTACTCTTGTCCCATCGATCACAGCAAGTCATCTGGATAAGTTACCAAAGAAATAAAATAAAATAAAATAAATAAAACTCTGCTAATTAGGTTAGAAAATCCATCTTTTAAATTAAACACATAGGCCACTTGGTACCTGAGCATGGGTCAAGCCCGGGGTGGCAGTTAATGAAGAAGAAATGATTTACTGGAATCAAACACTCAGAACTATTATCATGTAAAGCTACTAATGTTAGCAGTCATAATAATCTAATTTAATTCCACATCTATTTATAAATATTTATGAGGATCAACATTGCAGTAGGTGGTATGCAAATTAAGATATTTATTATAATATGATGTCTTTCCTTAGACAAGAAGTGGGAAAATACTTCTGCAAAAATGAAATTTTTATGTTGTGATGCTATTGAATGGGGAAAGTGGTGAAAAATTAATTCTACCGAGGTCATTTTGGGAATAAAGTAGGAATTAATATGACCTTGAGAAAGGGTGTACAACCTTGAAAATCTTCTGCCTAATAAATATAATGCCAGGAAAAATAAATAATATTCTGGTTTAGGATACATATTTTGTTAGAAAGTAAAAAGTAACAGTCAGATGTGGTGAAGCATGCTTGAAATCCCAGCTGTGTTTAGGCTGAGGCAGGATTGTGAGTTCGAATACAGCCTGGGCAATATATAAGACTTAGCCAGATCCTGTCTCAAAATAAAAAGTACTGCCAATGGCCAGGGTTCAAACCCCATTAATGTGAAAACAAGACAAACAAAGAAAAAGAAAAGGAGTACCCCTCCTGCCCAGTGTAACATTTCTGTCTCTGTCTCTATAGTGGCAATGGTAATTCATGATGTAGTACTACCAAGGAGTTCGAGTGAATGTTTGTGATGAGGTTTCATGGGAGATATTTTTTTGCAGTTGTAAAGGAACAGTTCTGCTTATGATAGCACAAAATACTTACTGTTACAATTTAAAGCCTTACAAGACCTTTCCACTCAACAATAGAAAAGTTTGCTGAGAATAATTAAATTACATTCAATTAAGTGGAAAGGTATGTTAAGTTAATAGATTGGAAAAATAAAATTGTCATGATGCCAATGTTGCCAAACTGACCTGTGAAATCTATGCAAATCTAATAAATGCCAACTAGAATTTTAAAATTTATTTTTATTTAATTTTTAAAAAAACTGTTTAGTACTTCTTTGCAGTACATCCACTTTACAGTCACCTTGGGTAATGGGTATATGTACATGTAACAGCTTGTTTATTTTTTTAATCTCCTTTTCTTTCCCTCCCCTTCCTTACCTGTTCCTGTAATTTCCCTATCCTGATTTTCATTCCTGTTTGTGTTATTAATCTTGGTACATGTTATAGCATATAATGTTTCTATACATTGAGGTTATTAGGTCCTGTACATGGCATATCTTTTTTCTAATTATTTCCTCTTTCCCTCCTGCTCACTCTTCACCCTTGTTCCCTTGGACCTCTTCCCTACTGCAAGAACTCCAACGTCTCATTTTCCTGACACATATTAACAAGTTGATTCTAATATATTTTACAGTAAGTAACCTAGGACACCCAAGCAATCTTCCAAAATTTTATTTTAAGGTTTACAGAAGGTTCTTATAATCAAAAAATTATAAATCTATCATTAGTCAAAAAAAAATAAAAAAGAACAGATTGTGTAGAAAAAAGTACACATATTTATGCTCAAATTATTTTTGACAGAGATGTAAAGACTATCCAATGGAGAAAGAAAAGCTATACTTTCAGGGATCATTTCTATAGTATGTTACTAGAGAAGTTTCTCTGATCATGTAGAGTACCAAGGGATAGAGAAAGACCTATGTAATAAAAAAAGCCTAGGAACTAAAATAATTAAATCAACATTTGAAAAATACACTACTTGAGTATACTTGCATGTGAAAATATGAGTACATGAATGTATGAAAAATAAACCTCTACCCTAGGATATCCACAGAAATTAACTCAAGAATGTTGAGATTCTAGAAGAAAATATTGGACAATATTTTTACAACTTGAAATAGACAATTTTTTTGGAGAACACCAAAGCATCTACCATAACATTTTTAAACATTAAAATGACAAATTAGAATTTAATATAATTCTCATATATTGTACTTATGTGTGCATGTATTAGTGCATGTATATGTGTGTGAAGGGAGGGAGAGAGAACTGGAAAAAGGGAAAGAAATAGATTAAAGAAGTAATGGAAAGAGACAGATACATATGTGATAATCATATACCTAGAATATATATAAACTTTTTTCATCAATAAGAAATGGCAATAATATGAAAATAGCTAAAAGATGTCATACTGAAAATATACAAATGGTAACATGCACATAGAAATATGTTCACCCTAATTTGTCATCAGGAAAATGTCTGTAATGGTCTATAATGGTGCATCATTGTCTTCACCAAAAATGCTAAAATTAAAAATAAATGTTAGCTAGACAAGATGGTAGGAGTTCACCATTTTAATTCGATTGTATATTACCTTCAGATCAGTTGCTCAGACCACCAGACACAAGCATGCACAATCGATCAGAACATAAAAACTTGTAATCATTAACTGTTCATTTCAGAACACCATCAGACATCAGCAATACAGTTATCACAGCTATTCATACATACATTTATATTTTGCTTTCCTTCTTTCTTTTTTCTTCTTTCCCTCATCCCAGTCATTCCTTCATTTGGGCAATTTCTTTTCCTTTCCTATTATCTCTACTGTTTTACTGAAGAATTATTTTCTTATTCCCTATAATGGTTTGAGCAATCTTTCATTCTTACATCTGGTAATCTGAGCAATGTAGTTGAGGATAACTATATGTAATGTAACAACCACTGTTAATTCATATTGTTTTGTCTCGAGACCCTGTATCACTTTGAATGTTCTTGCTTTGATTAGTTCATGTTTGTGATACTGGTACGCTGCTACTGTTCTATTTCTTTGTTTCTCATTTACTACTCTTTTTAAAATAAAATATTAAAAAAATACTTTAAATGTTAATGAGGATGTCAAACAACTGAACAAATGCATTTCTGATAAAATTTGACAGATATTGAAAAATTAGTTAAAAGCCAGCAAGTAAAAGGATTTCATAGTGGCTAATATGGGGAAATTATTACTTAATTATGTGGAAATTTCACAAATTAAAATGTAAAATTACTCAATGCATTGCCCAACAGTGAAGGTAAAGTACAAAGTTTTTATCAAAGCCACAAGCACAGTCACAGTCCCTTTTCACTACCCATCTATTGTCAATCTTCCTTTGAATAACTGCACATGAGCCACACTGATCATTTCTTCCTTAGAAATAATATTTCCACAGATTCCAGGATCTTTCAACACTGTGCGTTATCTACTTAGTACTCTTTCCCCAGATCTCAAATAACTCTAATTCTGATTTCTGTTATCTCTCCCTTCAAATCTCACCCAGGGGATAGTACCTCTCCTGACAGATGCTTTTAATCATTGGATAAACTATCATGTCTACATGAGAATTACCAACACTGCTTTGTTTGTTTTGTATAATTTGCATCAATTCATTAGACTATAATCTCTATGGGATATTTTAATTCTTTTCCTCCCTATTATATTATGAATGACTGGAGTGATACTTGACACATAGTGGCAGTCATTCATTATACAATTTTAAAATAATTTAGAATGTGATAGAACAGGTAACTCAGAATATGGCATCCAAAGAAGCTTGTGCTTTAAGATAGACGGATACAGTTTTGTTGTTATCAGTACCTATAATTTTATTATTATTTACCCTTTTCATTTAAAAGCAAGATTTGTCCTTTGATACAATCTACATAATGATCAAAGTAATAATTAAAGAATATTTGGAATATTTATTATATTAAAACTATCACAAATGTGCAGATATCTTACAAAGATTGTTAGTTATTCTTAGGATATCTAAGTTTATAACACATGGATAAACTATTTTTACATCACATATGTGGAATTTTAGAGATACCAGTAAACTACTGAACTTTTGGAGAATATTAAATACTCAGATATTAAAGAACTCCAGTATTAAAGAACATTATGGCTGCAGATCTTGGAATGTAACTTCAGGTAATTGTATTTAAAAAGCTAGATTTCTGGTTAAATTTAGGGTAATAATCATAGTTCACATTTTGTCATAAAAAATAATTCACTCATAAGAGATTATGTTATGTTGACAAAAAGGAAATAATTTTTATCTATAGGACATTTAATAATATATTGTAGGTGACATATGCAAGAAAACAAATTTACAATCAAACTCTTAGTTTAAAGGATGAGTAACAAAGTACTAAGGTATTAATAAAGAAGATTAAGTAGCTACACAATGTCCTGAGAAATGCATAAGCAGGCCACTGATTAATCTTTACTTAGAATACTCTCAATTGTGCTGCAGATTTGGCCTGACTACAGCTTTGATGGGATGATGATTTCATGGATATATGTTTAACTTCAAACTCACAGAAATGTAGATATTAATATCTATATATGTGTAGTTTTGTACACATGAACTATGCCTCAATAAATAGATTCAACAAAGAAAGGAGTGTAGAGAGAGAGGGAGGGAGGGAGGAAGAAGAGGAGAAGAAGGAGAAGGAGGAGAAGGAGGAGGAGAAGGAGAAAGAGAAGGAAAAGGAGAAGGAGAAGGAAGGAAAAGAGAAGAAAGGGAGGAGAAGAAAGGAGAGGAGAGGAGAGGAGAGGAGAGGAGAGGAAAAGAAACAAAAAGAAAAGAAATAAGAGAAATCAGAGAGATGGGAAGGGAAAGAAAGGGAGGAAGGATGAAAAAAAAAAAAAAAAAAAAAACGCTTTTCTTATCCCAGGAAAATGTTTCATCCTGTCCCACTGTTGGCCCTCCAGAAATTCAAGAAAGCAAATTCTGTTTTCTGTGAAAGGTAAATACCAGCATTCCAACCTCTTTCAATGGAATGAATTTCAATGTAATCTACTTCTAAAGAAACACTAGCACAGGCAAATCTAAGTATTGCATTGATGTCTATAAAAGTTGACTTGGCTACTAAAAAGCTTAGATAACTATGTCTTCTAGGAAAGAGACTATGTACATGGTGCTAAAAATTACTCCAAACATAGCAAAAGTAATGGTAAGGTAAAAATGCATACCCTTATGGTGGTATCACTTATCCATTATGATACTTGCAGAAAGTCTTTTAAATATTTGTATGCCAGAGTAAGTTACACATATTCTGCTGATCAAGTCTTAATATTGAACTCTTCAAATTTTTGGTACTCACTATAGCATTGTCCCTGTCTTTACTATCAACAAATAGTCAGATAGGAAAGGGATAGCTAGAGATGAATCCCAAGGAAATTAAGAAAGTAGAACTGAATAGAAAGGAGATTTGACCAACAGCTTAACCCACTGCTGATCTCAAAAGGAACACTGAATGTTCCAGAAGCCTGGAAGATCAGGGCTTTATATTCATTTATCACTCAGTAATTGGAAGTAGTTTCTTCTTAAAGATGTCAGACATTTTTCAAAGCAATTTCCAATAGCTGAAGCCAATTTCTTATGAGACAGACTCCTGTGAGCTTTCAGTCAATAGTGATCTGAGTCAAGCACGCAGGGTACACTGCACTCATTACTAATAAAAAATTATTCAAATAATTACATGATTAAAAATTTAAACCAGATATGCATATGGTTGATCTTCCATTTAAGTTATCTAATCATTCTACATATTCTTTATTGAAAAATCTACTGGTACAAATTTTATGCCATGAAAATGGATTAAGAATCCAATCAAATTCTTTTGTGGTTCTATTTCAAAATAATGATGCAGAATTAATGTGCAGACAATATAGATCATTATTAGAGGCTCTGTGTAACAGAGTCTGGCAAACATCAAAAGAGCAGCCAAGCTGCAATGATCAGATCATCTCTTCTCCCAGAAGTCTGATGTGCAGAGACTAAGTTCTCCACATGGATATTATATGATCTCCAGGTGCATGCAAGCTACTTTTTCCTTAGGGTAGTAAAACTGTCAGCATGCTTATCATTAGTGTTGCAGTTGAGGAGTAGCCATTCCATGTCCCATTGTGGGCGATGTGCAAATGGAAGGGGATAAGACTGGCAATATCTCATCCACTGAATGTTCTTCACTGAAGCATTGATGATGTAGTATACTTTTTATAAAAGAAATAAATTTTGGAGTTTACTAATATCGTATATTAGTACTTCACACTATAAACATGTTTAAAATGATAAAATCTAATGTTATGTACTTTAGGTTACTCTTTTCTTTCCTTTCTGTATCAGAGTTTGAACTCAAAGCCTCAAAAATACAAGGTAAACAATTCTGCTACTGAACTACCTCCCCTACTCTTCTTATATTCTATATTGAAGCAGAATACTACTAAGTAGGCCAAGCTAGCTTAAGACTGTGATCCTCCTACCTCAACAGGTATGCACTACACCTGGCTTTAATTCCACTTTTAAGGAGAAACATATATGAAATTACCTCCTTAAAGATATTTTTAGTTTAATAGAAGTTTTACAGAGGAAATTAGTTCCTAGAGTAAAGAATATTTTCTTTCAAAACTTTTTATGATTTTGTACCATACAGAGACACAAATTCATTAAATATGCTAGTTGTCTGTTAGGAACTCATCAATGATTTTAATATATTATCAACAAATTTAGGTGTTACTGGCTTAAAATGCAAAGGTTTTAGAGAAAAATTTTATAGAAGAAGTAACTTTGGAATTATCAAAATTAAATGATAATTTACCTGCATGGTTTTTAACCCCAGCTCTACACTTTGAAATAACATTTTAGGAGTGATTACCTAACGGGAACCATGACTTATTGACCTATTCACCCCAACATCAGTTTGGTGATGTCCTAAACCTAACCAGGAAAACAAGCTTGAAGTTACCATTTATCTGAAAGAAAGGTACCTTCATTTCATGTTGTTCAGGGGACCTTCTCAATACAATTGACATATGAAGTTTGACATGACAGAGGGTCTGCTACTAAGAGAGACCTCCGATAAAGTATAGGATTTTTAAAGGTGAACCAGTATAATAAATTACTTATATATACAATATAACATTGAGTGCTTTATAATTCCTCACAGTATATGACACAGACTCAGCATGCTTCACTAAGCAACCTATCCTGTCTCTTCACCATCAGTTCACCTTTTCTCACACACAGTTTGACTTTTTTTTTTAAACTTTTATTTATTTTTTCTTTTTTTTTTTTTCTGGTAGCAGGAATCAAACTCACGACCTTACACTTGCTAGGCAGGCTCTGTGCCGCTGAGCTAAATCCCCAGCCCCCACACAGTTTGACTTTGATATTAATACATCACCTAAGTTTTCAACATGCATGTTCTTTTCTGTGCCTCAATGTGTTTCTATAGCTCCCTCTTTCTGAAGAATTTTTAGTGTCCACTCTGCTGTCTTGTGGGCTTCACCTTCAGTTCTAAGCTTAGTAGTTTCAAATTCAGAGGACTTTTCCTGGGTAATTGCACCATATTTTACTTTGCCCAGCCTATATTGTCTCTTCCATACTCAGAGCACACTGAGTGTATTTCCTTGTATTACATAACATGTGTGCCTATGTTCGGTTGCTTTACCTGTTAATAATGTACTATAAGTTCACTCACAAAAACCAATGTCATATCTACATACAGAATTGATCGATGCAAAGCCCAATGCCAAAATATCATAGTGATATAAGGACTCTCTCTCTTATATCTATTTTACCGTCTTCCTGTTCTTTGATTTTACTACAATAGGATAATAATAATACCCCTAAGTCTTTGTTGAAGCACCATATCTGACCTGAATAAAATAAATGTATTTTTTTTGAAAGTTGTACAAAATTTCTAATTGATTTGTGTGCACAGAAACAAAGGAGGCCACATGTATATAATTATCTTATATTTTAAAGTAAAGGCAATGATAAAATTTAAACTTTCAAATAGACATTAAGTAAAAATGTTGCTAAAAATAAAATTAGATTATAAATTAAATATTAAAGTTGTACCCAACATAACAGTTAGCTAATAGTTCTTAGACTCAGAGTTTTTAATATATACCTATTATTAGTTATAGTGAGAAATAATGTGGTACTAACAAAGTTTTGGTATCAATATGGTATTTATTTTGTCATATAAAACTTCTTTAAATTTAAACACTAAAAAATATATTCTTTTTTGACATAGCCAAATGAGTTTTTGGTAAAGCATAAATATTTATAATGTTGACTTATAATAATATATGCAAAAAGGTGAAAAATACCCATGATCATAAAACAAGTTACTTCCTTTTTTCTCAAAGAATGACATTGTACAAGACTATCTAGGATTTAAAACACTGTCTTTCTATTTGTGAAGTTAGCAGCTATATTCCTGGATATTTGTCTGCGGAATACGGAGTTAATATGGAGGCAATATATGCACAAGCATGTTTAAAATAACTTTATTTATACTATGCTCAAAGTGGAAACATTGAGTTGTCCTTGCATGAGGGAATAATTAAGTTAATTGCAATAGATCTTTATCAAAGCATTCTAATGAGAATAAAAATATCTTTTGATACAGATAGCAACATGAACGAAGCGCCAGAGAATCATGCTATGTGACGCCTCTACAAAGTATACATTACATAATTTCATTTCTGAAACTTTTGTACAACAAAATTTTAGAAATATAGAGCACATCAATCACACCCATAAAATAATGAGGGAATCATTTGGAAGTAAAGAGGGTAATGGGAGTGTTCTCTATCATCCATGTACCTTTGTTGTGAAACTGTACAACAATTTTTCAAGATATTATATTCTGTGAGGGCACGTCTTTTGTACCAACAGCATCTTTTAATAAGAAATCTTATTGTTTTACTTAAAATAGGGTAGGTTTAATAAGATTAGAAAACTTAATCTTTTGACAATGACCTATGTAAACATATCACAACAACATTTTAAACAATGTCTTTCAGAGTGTCTCCTATAGGCACAGAGAATACTTGGGCCACCATTAATGAACAAGGACTGGGGAATTACTTCCAGGTATCTGCTTCTTCACTCACCAAAGGGAGTGCCATGCAGCAATTTCTACAGCCTAAGGAATTTTACTTTAATTAGCTTAACAAATTTTTGATGACCAGTGAGAAACAGATCACAACAAATCACACATTTCTTTTTCACCAATGAAAATTCCCAAGTTGCTGTGCACAAACAATAGTCATTACAGCAATATGCATTAAAACCAACCTTGATATCACTTTGATCTATTGGCAATGTGGATGGAACATGTCTTTAATTTTTAGGACATTTAAAGCCAATATAAATTACAGGCAAATGTTTTAAAAATTCTAAAAGGAGAAGAGAAAAAAATATTTGAGCTCAAATAAAACAACTGTTTGCAGCTAGACAGGCAGACAAACAAACAAATACACATAAAACAATTTGTTTATAAAATCAGAGCATGCTCAGATATATTTAGGTCAAATTGAATTATAATAATTTTACAACTTCAGGGGCTGGGGATTTAGTGCAAGGTTGTGAGTTTGATTCCTGGTACCAGAGAAAAACCAAAAAAAAAATAATAGTAATAATAATATTAATTTTACAATTTCAAAAGAATGTAGTTATAAATAGACTAGTCCACTTTTTGTAGGTCTGTTAATAGAGATCTCTCATAATAAGAATTTGGAAGGAATAAAACTCTTTTTATCTATAGTCAGTATATTTTGTATTTTATTTTGTCTTAAGAATACCAGCAAACTCAAGTCTCTTTCCTTCATATATCACCTCCAGAACGGTCATCTCTACACATTCTGTCACCTTCTCAAATCTTCTTTTCTTCTCACAACATTCCTGGTATCTCTCTCTGTAAGAGTCAATATAATTGGAGTTAATATTATGCAGACTTTTGGATGACCTATGAGAACCAGATCACAAAAATTAATACTTTTTTTTTAACAAAAGATATGTAGATTTTTTTTTTTTTTCTTCTAAGCGCATTTTTGGAATTTTTCTGTAAGACTGAACACAGTAAAGGTGTATCTAAAGAAATTATAAAGATTTAGGCCAGTTTGAAACTAACAAAATTTTAGGTATAGTTGTAGGCCTGATTTTAGCCACTGTAGATTTTATTGGCTGTATTCTCTTGATCACTGAAATAAAAAATTCTAAATGATTTAATTCTGGTTGAAGCTTTTGTGTAGTATGGGCTAACATAACTTTTATAGCAATTGACTTTTAACTCTTGACAAGTTCTTAAATTAGTTTAAGGATTATTTTTTTAGCTCTAGCAGCCTGTTGGTTCCTTTACTTTGGCTTCCACTAGGGCTGTGCCTCACTCCCTGACCTCATGTATACA
Organism: Chinchilla lanigera; assembly: GCF_000276665.1. Classification (NCBI taxonomy): domain Eukaryota; kingdom Metazoa; phylum Chordata; class Mammalia; order Rodentia; family Chinchillidae; genus Chinchilla; species Chinchilla lanigera. The sequence continues at coordinate 28,576,300 of NW_004955406.1, read as the reverse complement.
TGGCACCCCAGCAGCCAATCTAAGGATATGATTGTCATTTTTATTTATATTTTTAAAATTCAATTGAACTATGGTCATTTCTGTGGCCTGTGAAGGAGGAATCCATTTGTAGTCTGCTCCTTGGTTGCTATGACTATGCCCATACAGTTCATTGCTAGCTGCTGCTGCTGCTGCTGCTGCTGCTGCTATTTGATGATGTAAGAGTGTTGACCATGCACACATGTGAGAAAGGGCACAAAAAAGGTGAGCTGTAGGCAATAAGGCATGGAAAAAGAGCTGCGGCTCTTGAATGGTGCCAGGACAAAAGTACTCGAGCAAGGTCGTGAATCCTGTGTTCCCTATTGTGGCTGACATGATGTTTTGAAGAAACAGACACATCTGGGTTCCTCCCACCTCCCTTGCCCTGGCCTGGTTCAGGCAGCTGAGCTCTATGGTTTCCACTGTGTGCCACTGACCAGCACCCACTGTTCCAGTTTCCTCCTCTCCCTTTACATTTGTGAGAAGTGGTGGGAGAAGCAGAGTGCAGCAGTTTCTCCCTGTGCTCACACTTTTGACTCTCAGCAATCCTTTCAAGAGTCTCCATGCATCTAGGTAGATTTGTGCTGGTTTGTTATTTCTTCTTCAGCCTTTCAGTTTGAATTGGTCTCTCCCCAAACACATCTGGCAGTGTTAATTAATGCTTTTGTAAAAACCCCATTGCCTAGGAAGTCAATCCTCCTCACAGAATATTCACCTAGCGGGTAGAAGCCTTTGCTGGAAGTGCTTTTGTTCCTCTGTGCCTGAAGCAGGAGCTGTTGGCTGTGAGCTCCATAATGGATTTAAAACTGAGTTGAACAGATTCCAAGTTGAGAACAATCTCAGGGGAAATAATTTTTCCTATGTCATGTGTCCTTTTAAGACAGTTTCCAACTCTCTCCTAATTATCAATATCTACAGTGACTGCCTGAGGAAACCATGAATTATATATGATTAGCTCTTGCAGCATTTTTGTTAAGTCTTTTGTTGGCACATGAGCCCCTGAATGTTTATTATGACTTTTTCTGAGGCTTTCAGGCTGAGCCAGTGTTGCTCCGAAGGCCTCTGGGGCTGACAACCCTGACACTTGAAGTTGGATCCTTTTGTAGTAAACTCTGTAGTAGAGTTAAATTTGAATTTGATTTCCCCTGTGATGTACTTCTGGATAATTAAATATTTTCACAAATGGAGGATTCACCCTTCTTCATAGAAGTCTGTTTCTCTCTGTCTCTTCCCCAAGTGTCCCCAGTGAAGTTTCTTCTTGTGAAGCTGTCCTCTGTCTCAAATCCTTTCCACTCTGACTGACCTTACTCATTTTAGGCTAAAAATCCTAATCCAGGGATTTCAAGTCCCTGTTTGGGTGCAAGTTCTTTGTGTCTTGGCTAAGCCCCAGTCTCCTAAATGAGTGGATTGTGAATGCTGTAAATATAAGAGACCAATAGTGTGGTCTTTAGGGCTCCCAGGGAGATCAGAATGCTCTCTCGGGAGTAAAGACAAAGAGGTGCACCACACAAGCTGCATTTATTTGGTTTTCAAACAAATGAAAGGGACTTTGAGGCAAGCACAGGAACTGAACATAACTTTGGATGATAGATCAAAGACTTCTCCAAGCAGTAAATTCTGCCAATTAAGAGAACTGTTTGATTTCTAAGGCTGACAGTTTTATTGCTCTGGAAGAGGAATGTCAGCAACCATGTCCTCAGCTGCTTTGGCTGTGGTATTATCTTGACTTCACAGTACGGTAAATGGTAAATAGAAGCCTTTTTAAAATAGCCAGAGGTCAGGGCTGGGGATTTAGCTCAGCAGCACAGCGCCTGCCTGGCAAACATGAGGTCGTGAGTTCGATTCCCAGTGCCAGAAAAAAACAAAAAATAAAGAAATAAATAAAATAAAATAGCCAGATGTCTATGTGTTCAGCAACTTAACCTAATACAGCCTAGTCTCCATCAACCTATTTCATCTTATTAAGCTCCGTCTCCTTATAAACCAATTGAGGTAAGAACTATTCAGCAGTTAGTCCATTTGATGAAGTTAGAATCTTCATGATTCTATGACTTCCCAGAAACTCCACCTCTGAACTCTGCTGCACTGGAGTCCAATCCCCAGCACAGGAGCCTTGAACAAGCAATAATGATGGTTAAAGGATAATAAGGAGGATTTGTATGATACTTTTTTAAAATTATATAATAAAGAATTTGGGGGCTGGGGATTTAGCTCAGTGGCACAGCACCTGCCTAGCAAGCACAAGGTCATGAATTTGATTCCTGGTACCAGAAAAAAAAAAAACAGAAAAACAAAAAAAAAACAAAAAGAAGAATTTGAATATAGTATTTGCTTTTAAACCCAAAATACAGATACATATAAATTAGAGTGATTTTATTTTGATATTTAATTTTAAGTATATTGAAAATAAAGACAAAAAATATTTTATCTACTTTTAAAAATGAGATTATAATAAAATGTGTATATGTATCTGATTTAAAGTTTTTATTCACAAAATGTCATTAGATAATCACTTATGTAAACAATTTAAAAATAATCTGTCAGACACTAATATTTATTTTGAAATGATAGCATGAATAAAGATATTGGAGTTAATAGAAAAAACAAAGCATTTTAAATTTTCTAACATTAATACTAATGTTAGAATTCCTTAGTATTCTTTTACTATATCTTAGAAACAAGAATGCAGACAAATATGATAATGACTTAGTTATTGATTTTCACTGTAAAGTGATGATAACATTAAGCATCAACCCCATACCAATGTTTTATTATATGGAAAAAAGTTGAAGAATTCATTATATGTCAAACCTTTTACTAGTACTAAATAATACAACAATAAACCATACTTTTTACTTTGAAGATTAATGTCAGAAATAAGAGGTGATCAATAGCCATGAGAATAGATGAGTACAATGGCATCTGATATGGACAGCACTCTGTGGGGAAATGGGCATGCAGTGATTCATATACTGCCGTTCATTCCAAATAAAAATCTGAACACAGAAATATTTCTTTTTAATTGCTGATGTGGTATAAAAGTTAAATGGGTTGAAATACTTATTCAATTTCAATCACATTATGTATTCTATCACATTAATCATTCTTTAAAACTCATATTTCATGTTATATTTGAAAATAGGCAGTATAATTACTTTCCAAACTATTAGCCAAAACATTTTAGTGAAATACTTGAGAAATAAATTTTCTTGTTAAAATACAATAATTTGGTCAAGAAACTTCATTTTTTGGGTCTACTTTATATGTTACTTTCATTTGGGGTACATATTCCTTAAGATATTTCATACTTTCATTCATTTTTCTCTTATATATTCATCCACTCATCTTATTTGGCTGGCTAGAATCACTATTACAATCCACTTAACAAGTGTTTACTAAATATTAACACTGATCAAAGCAACTCAATTACAAACATTGCCTTCATTTTCACCTTTGTTGGTAGATGTTCAACTTTTGTTTGCAAATGAATAATTGGAGATTTTGTTGTCAAGATAGTGTTGCTAATAAATGATAGTAAAATAATATAAATCTACATTACTTTTTCTTTTTATTCTTTCCTAATATACATTTGAAAACATACGCTATGTGATTTTTATTTATTGAAAATTCCTTATAATATTTTTAGTCAAGAAGGATTTGCAATATAAAATGTGGAAAATAAAATAAGAAGGTATAAGGAAAATATGTACACCATCCAATGTTATTTTGACTAAGTATTTTTCATCACATTAACTATAAGTACTCCTAAAATCTATGGTGACAAAATGTTGTAAGCATATCTACTACTATTATTGAAATTAAGATCTCAGTGTATTTTCTTTAGAACATTTTGTTAACATTTATGAAGAATGTATATTACTTTCATGCAAACTAAAGTGGTATTTCATAGTAAAATAGAAGTATTTTAGTTGCAATTTTTGTTCTCATTATTTTAATTTCATAGTTTATGTATAAAACTTAATGCTTCACATTTACATAGTATTTTAAAATTTCATGTGTCTTTCTTCATTTCAAATTCAAGATGACCCCTGCAAATGTATAACCCGTTTATTAAAAGTCTAGATGAATAAACTACATTACCTAAATTTATATCTTGCTTTCAAATCACTATATATTAAGACCAAATGTAGCTAACGTGCCAGAAAGTCATAAAAACTATCTTCCCACGGGAAAAGTTAAAAAAGCCCAGGTTGTGTGTGTTCTCTGTATAATCCAGTGTCCTACATTTTCATTCCTTCCTAGACTGTGAGCTCATTCTGTACTCTATGCCTAGAAGAGGTTGTTTGAGCACAGTCATCCATGCTGCAAGAAAGGGAAGAGAAAATGGTAAAAACGGTGTCATCTGAGTTACACCCCACGAGTCTTACCCAGTGATTTTCTTTATGTAGTGCACTGTCCAGGTCCACCTCAAAGGTCACTGACATTTGTGAGACTGGTACAGCAAATGTACAATTTTAGCTTTATACATTGCTGCCTCACCCCATCAGAATTTTATTAATGAAGACAAAGAAGTGGAGATACTACTGACCAATATTTCCAAGAGGGGCAACAACACACAGTGCCACCAAAGGTGCAGAAGTTAAAGTTACTTTACATATTTTCCACCTCTTGCTTTTCCCAGCTTTTAAACTTTCAGTTTTCAAAAGAATATGTAGGTATACCTTATGATGGATTTAATATAGCTGTTTAATGAATAATGAATGTGTCTTTGTACTTTTTTTGAATTTTTGGTGATTATTATTAGTGAAAGAATAATCAAGAAACAAACAAAAAGAAAACATATAATTTGACAAACTCAGATGCTAACTTCATAATACAAAGGAAGAAATTTTATGGGAAATATAAAATATCACTCCATAAGAGGTATTACAGGAAAATCATCTGTACAAGTTGATTTTTAACTGGATGTTTTCTAGATCAGTGTAAGGAAATAAGAGTCAATTCTGATTAGTCCTTGTTTCTGAGGTAAGCTTATGAGAAACAGGGGTTGAGCTCTGTCGCTAAACAAGGGCAGTTAGTGATTAAGTAGAACTAGTAATAAAATCCACAAGCAAAATAATTCTACGATTTGGTGATAAGCAGGCAATTATCACTAGGAGAAGGGGTTATCGTGGCATTTCACAGCTGTTGCATGACCTTGAATCAAAACCCACTCACTGTTAATTTTGCAGTTGGTTTTATCTGAGTTTGTTCTCTGCTTGTGATTAATAGCAGAAATGCTTATTCTCTTTTTCAACCAAGTTGACTTTCACACTTTTAGTAATGCTCAGATTTTTATTCTTCATTATATATGCTGAATACTAGCCCTTGCCTTTTTATGCAGTGAGATTACCATTTACCTTTCTACAACTCTTTTCCTTTGCTTTAATAATGCTTCCTGGTGAATAGGGATTCTTGATTTTATCAAATTACCTTCCAGGGGATATTTTCTTTTTCATAAAAATCTATAATTTGCCTGAAATTTTGTGTACATCATAATGTAGGAATTTAGATAACAAAATTAATTATTTTTAGTTTTTGCTATTGGTAGTCAAACTGTCCAATAATTTTTTTAAGATTAACTTTTATCACTGGATTGTATTGGAAAGCTGTTTTTTTCTTTACAAATCCCAAGTGATTCCATATATATACAAATTTATTTATTTAGATATACAGATATTTATACAAATACATATATATAAATATATATATATTGCACTGGTATCTCAGTTCATGATTTTAATTTATTCTAAAATTTTGGGAAAGATGGTCATGTTTGTATTTGTGTGGACAGGATGACCAGAGTCGTATTTGTCACCTAATGGAGTTTGCAAATAAAAACAAAATTTTGCCAGTGCTGTTTGAGAATCAAATTATTTGCAAACAAAATCACTTGCAAACAGCGATACTACTGTATTTTCTATGAAACCTTCTTTTCTTTTCCCTGGCTCCATTCAACTGTCTTTTCCACAATACTATGCCTTTTGAATTTCTATAGAAATATAATGACTTAAAATTGGCAAGTATATATCTTCTAAAGTTGTTCTTATATTCAATTATCTTCACTTTTTGATAATTTGAATTACACACACATATACATTCACCTTCATCAAATACCTCTCACTGTGATAATATCACCTGGGCTTATCAATATTTGTAAAGAGCAGAATTGACTTCTTTCATATTCCATTGTGTATGTGTGCAACTTTGTTTACTCACGTAGGTCACAATTTTTTAATTCACTGTTTCCACTAAATTCGAAGCAAGAATGTTAGTGTACCCTTCTGTAAGGCTGGCTGTGGGGAACCATTCAGACTCCTTCAAAGCTCAGGGTCATCTAAGGACACCTGAGGAAATGACCCCACATGTCTAGTGCAGGCACACAATGAAATACAGTTATATACCCATGATTTAGCATAGGTAAACACGCATGCATTGGTTATGGTATTATGTAAGATAGCAAATATGAGAGAACAACCTGTATAAGAATTATAAAATAAAGACACAGGCAACTCTTGCTCTGGCTCTTGCCGTTGTAACTCTGCTCAGTGCTTCCTGCTGTTGTTGCTGATGTCTTGTACATCTGCATTCTTTAACCTTGGGACCTCACAAGTGAAAATCTCCCTTGGGCCGATAATGGTATTTTCACTGATAATTAATATACTACACCAATAAATTAACTGTACTTTGTGAATGATTATATACATTTATAGGGCAGTTGTCAGTTCTAAATCAGTTTTGTTTGTACTGTGACTTAGTTGGTGACAAAGCCTGACAATTTTAAATACTCACATTTAAAAGAAGGTAAATATATAATTTTATGAAAAATATACCATAAGACTATAGGTATTCTACAGCTACTTTTATGTACCGTATTTTTCTATTTTAGAGGAAATATCACTAAAATTATAACCACTAAAATTTAGAAGTGATACTATAAATTAAACATAATTTAGCATTTGTAGGAGCACTTTCTAACATAAATGCTCATTATGCTTCAGAGGCTGGACCATCTGCTAGTAGGATTACTAATTCTTTCAGGAAAGAAAGAGTTAACATTTGGCTTTTAAAATCACTGATCTGGTTGATTTTATATAACTAAGTTAATTAAATCACTAATGTACTATTGTTCAAATTAGATCTGAATTGCTAAAAGTATTTAGAGGCCTTTATTAATATATTATTTGCTTCTAGAGTCAGAAAAAATATAAAAATAATATTCTAACAAACTATTGATAATTATTCATTACAATTTTTTAAAGCTACTAAGATTTGTATATTTTTGCTGTAATGAAATGATAAAAGTTTAAGGGGAAGAGCTGTTTACCCTGATTTGAATATTATACAGTATATACACATACATCCAGACATCACATGGTATGTCATAAATGGGTACAATTTCATGTATGGGCTAAAACATGCTAATTATTAATAAATAATATTGTGCTAATGAGACTTTACTGTATATACCTGAATTTAAATTGTAAAGTCACTTTCATTTTGTGTATTGCACATATGGTTTCTAGTAGTAGTAGTAGCTTATAGTTTTAGTCTGAAAAAATTGATATGAAAATCAATTTTTTAATTGTGAAATAATAATACCTAAAGAATATGCTAACAGTTTTTATAAACTTGTTTTATGAGTGCAGCTTGAAAGTTCCTTTCTGTAACTCTAAAAGTTAAGCATCAATACAGTAATCATTCTCCCACTTGAAGTCCACATAAGCTTTTTGTTACTTTACAACAGCGAGTCAAAGGTGCTAGGAAAGTGACCCACACTTCCTACTGTTGCTCTTCAGCCGATGACAATTATTGTCCTTCTAGGTTAGTAGGGCACCAAGATCTCAGTGTATATTTTGACAGTTGAAATTTTGCCATTTAAAGGTTAGACTCTTATTTGAGAGGAAAACGGGGAAGAGCTTCCATCTCACAAGACATTTTCCACGTTTTCAAAATATGTGAGAACATCATTAAGTTGTAAAATCTTTTCATCCTAAGTTCACACACTATGTTTAACCAGCTTTATTTAATAATAAAATTAATAATCTATACTTATTACCCAAACTGAATATAAGTGAAATAAATAAAAGTAGGAACAGAAGAATTAAAAATGTTAACCATTGAATCATGAGATACATAAAATCTTTGAGGGAGGAGTGGAAATAAATTGAACACGGAAATACTATTTCTTCCCTCTGTAATCACAATTCAAAGAACTAAGTATTTGAGGAATGTGAATATGTAGAATCTCTCATGCACATCAAGTAAGAGAGAGCTTTTTAGCAAGTACTACTAATGTACTTTGAACTAGGAACTATGACTCATCTAACTACAGCTACTTGGTATCAGGGAAAATAATATTTTCCTCATTCTCTACATTACATAAATATGAAAATAAAAGGTGATATAAAATTAATAGATACAAAGATGATGTTAGAAATTATACAAGGTCATACTACTAAGAGAAATTTGAAATAAATAATAATTGCATGTTTATTTCTTTCTGAAATTTAGTTTTTGGGATCTGTTTATGTCAACATTTGTATCATTTACCATACAATTATCTATATTTCATTTTTTTAATCTCTCATTATATTTTTCATAACTTAACGTTCAGATAGTCATTTATGCATGACTCTAAACATAGCATTCTCTCCCATTGAAATACACTTAGTAAAGTTATTGTCTCTTGATGATAAATTTACTGTAGCAAGTTTTGGAAAGCAGATAGTCAACAGCTTTTGTGACAGTAGTGAAATCCAGGAGAGAGTACATTTGCTATCATAAAAACAGATTAATTCATAGTGGTTACCTGTCCTCAACATTAATATTTCCTTGATTACAGTGCTAAGTCTTAATCAATACATCTGGGCTCTGATTTCTTTTAATCAAGCTTCCAAATGCTGAGTAGATTTTGTTCCCTACAATTAGAAACATCCTTTTGAAATTATTTATTTTCCAATTAGATTTGAGAGATATACACTTGATGAAAAACATTTTTATTACTAAAACTACTCCTGTTACTTTCTAGTGGCAAGATGGATTGACACCCAAAATTTGATTTAGACTTTGAAACTGAATATTGTACATACACGAGATAGAATAAAATGATTATTATTTACAGAATAAGGCTTATCTATTTACCTGTTGATAGACACATAGACCACTTCCAAGATTTGTGAGAAAATTAACACATAAATAAAGAGCGAAATGAAAGAGAATAAGAAATTCAGTGATATATCTTTTCCAAAAGAGAATGGAGCACGAGATGGAAAGAGGGAAGTAGGGAAGGAGGAGGGTAGGAAAGGAAATGGATGAAAACAAAATTGAGCAGCTCTCTGGAATGTAATCATTATGTACTTCAGACATATACTAATAAAAATTGAAAAAAACACAATAACTCACAGTTTATAGCAAATGACATTATTTTACCCTGACAACTAATTTAGGTTATAGGACCTCAGTTGCTGCTAGAATTCTCTTGAAATTTATATGGAATATCTATTCTAGAGGGCCAGAAGGAATAAAACATCATTTGACTGGCTTATCACCAACAGGTTCAATGTCAAAATGAAACCTATTTACATATAAGAAAACCAAGCTTTAAGGACGTGTTCAATTTCCCAAAGCTGCTCTACATGATGATAATATTCTCGAGGAGAAGACCGAATGAAAATAGATATGGAGAACTACAAACATCTTTGCAAAGAACATGTAAGGAAATACCAGTGGTTTGAATGGAGACAAAAGCCTTAACACCCCAGCAGGAAACCTGTTGCCAAAACCCTTCCCCCCACTGAGTGAGCAATCAGGGGCCAATGTGCTAATGCTAAATAGAACAAGAATGAAATAAAAATAAGATTGGTTCATTTCTCCCAGTAAGGCAAGACCCATTTTCTCCAGAAGTTAAAGTGTGCAGATATCCTTGCCTTAATCTGAAAGGCCTTCAGACAGCTCTGAGTAAAAGGCCTTGTAGATCTGCAACTTTAATATACAATGCCAGACATAGTGCAAATGTTCCTGAAAGATCACAGAAACCAGGAACTCAGAAAATAATCTTTCTTGAGGGTTCTAGATTTGTTGCCTCGAGCCATTTCCTATGTTCTAAACCTTTGCAAAAGCTTTAATCACTCACCCTAATGGTGTGAGTCTCCTCTTGGAAGGTTGACTGCTTTCTCCTTAACAGTGCATTGTGATCTGAACAAAGTTGTCTTTCTTATGCTGATCTGGTAAAATATTTTGCTTCCTGTAGCACAGACCCTCTATAAACTTCCTCACAGGGCAGTCTGTAGTCTTCAGGAGCCAGCAGGATTGTGACCCAACCAACTTTTTCTTACTGTACTTTTGTCAAAATCTTTGTGATGTTTAAAAGCATAGGTCAAGTCACCTGTGTATGTGGCCACTGTCTTTTCTTGCTTATTTAGAACCATTTTTGTAAAGCATATTTTCATTTTCTTAATTTTGTACTCTGGCCTTTCTATTTATTTCAGTAGTATTAGTGGTGCCCACTCTGAACTTTTCAGACTTTAATCTGATACTGGCCAAAGTTTCCTGTGACTTTTTCACCTGCAAGACCCTTTTATGTGCTTCCTATGACTTCTGAAGAATTATCAATGAGTATGATAATATGAATTATCTTCAAGCCCCTCAAACAAATTCTGCCTCTCAAGCATGTAAATGGGATTCACACAAAAAAGTGGTTCAGAACGGTGTGTGAGACTTCTGAGCAGATACAGATGGAGTAGCTTTTCCTTTATTTCATTCAGCCAATAAATTCTCAGGAAAGAGAAGTTATTCACATTGTCCTGGAGCTAAAGAATCTGGATAAAAGTTAAATGATGCAAAGTTCAACCACCTAACATTTAGGTCTAGTTAATGGTGGCAGTTATGAATGTGTGCTACTCTGGCCTAAGACGAACATCTTACTTAGTGATTTTCAGATAACCTTTAAGGATCTGATCTGTGTATGCTGGGAAGCAGTAGTTGAAAAAGCTTTTATTATTGTCTCGTGCAAGTTTCAGCTGAAATTATTTCTAATATAGATTAAAAATAGTTGATATTCTAGAATTGAAATGTCCCATTTCAGAAAGCCTACAGACATGGATTTACTCTGGTAAAAATTCTTGAAATAAATCTGCAAAAATTGAACAGACACAGAGCGAAATTAAGAGTGTAGGACTTATAATGTCTCACAAAACAATGACAAACAAATGGAAAATTCAAGCAAACAAAAACAGTGTGTATTTATTTGGAAAATATTTGTTTAAAATGTACATATAAAATATAGCAATATGTGATATTTTGACATGAAACAAGGAAATTTATATGCAATATTCATAAAAATTAAATAAATATTAAAAATAAATGTGTGAGACCTTTCTTTAGTCACGTTTGCTCTGTTTGAAAGACACTACTTTGAAAGAGAACCTTTCTTCAAACATCCTTTTCAATGGGGAATGGGAAAATTGTTGGATCTGAAATCAAATCATTAAATTGTGATCAAATAAATGAGTTACACCACAACATCTTCTCTGAACAACTTCAGATTTTTAAGACTCTTCTAAGGTAAGGTCATCCAGGCCAGACACCTGCTTCTTTCTGATATCAACGGTATTAATTCTAAATGATGTGTTTATCTAAATTACATATATTCATCCAAGATAATTTCTAATTACAGGCAAGAATTTCAATAAATTTCATATAAACTAAATTCAGGGGAAGGAGCTAAATGTCACAAACCTTCAACTATGATCATGTCCATTTTATTGCTATGATAAAGCTTCTAATAAGCAGCCCATTCCTTTCAGGAACCTCTAGCCATGTCCATAGAAAATGTAAAGTCCTTAGAGCTCTCTGTTAGTTTATTCTAAATTGCAATTTAAAAGGACTGTTTTTTCTACCTCTGTTACTATTCAAATATCCTACTCTACTTTGTTCATATCTACTGAATTTTCTATAGTGTCACACATCAAGTCTCCTACATAAAAGTAACAAAATAAAATAGGGCCAACATCTTAAAACATATTTGACAACAGATATCTTATGGCCCCCCAAAAATTTTAATTGGAATAATATTGTTTTTGTGCATAGTAAATAACAGGTTTTAGACATCATATCATTTATGGAAATCTCCAAATTCAATAATCAAATAGGACTGTATCAGAAATGACATCACAACTAACTTCTTCAGAGTGAATAATCCAATTTGGAGGGACCTTCTGTGCCTTTTATGATCTAGTCTGTCATAGAACACACCATTCTTTCCACATTATTGTGCTTGTCTGCAGTCAGTCAGTGAACTCAGCTACCCTCAGGACAAGAGGAAGAAAAGAGCATCAGGGGAACTGTAGCAAAATTTAAAACAATCACAATAATTAACTCATGATGAATTTCAGATCACTTGTTTTTCAGGGTAGCTGCTGCTATACAAAGGACAATGTAAGAGAAAGACAACATCATAATTATTGCAAAAGCTCTCTCCCAACCCATTCCAATCAGTTTGCATCCTCCTCATTAGGCTCTTGGTTCTTTTTAAAACTTTCTATGGTGACAAAAATTTTCTAGTGATGTTTAGTTCAGGTTTAGACTCAAACAGTGACTTTTCTCTTCAGTGGCATGCCTAACTTTGGGATTAGAAGACACCAGCACCCTATGATTAGTAATATTTTATGTTGAATTACCCTTACCTCTCCTTTAAAAGCATTTGAAGATAATATTGTAACACTTTAAAATTCTTGTGTGTTTTTTAAAAATGTATTTATGAAATGTATCTTCCCTATCACTCTTTAAACTTAGGTTCTAGAAGATGATAAAAAATTAAGCTTTTCGGCTCATAGTAATATTTTCCCCAAAATATAGAAGATATTCTGTCAATATTTCTTAAATAATACTAATATTTATACAGTGACCATATTATTGTTTTTGCCTCAAAGTTTAGTAAATCATTTCAGATACACAAAATATATAACTGCTACATTTTCTAAACTCAAAGTTTGCATAACTTTGGAAAACTCACTGAACTAAAAAATATTAATGACAAATAAGTCTAGAAATAGCAGGTGTTTGTGATGTGTATGAAAAACACTAACTGCTGTTCAGTAAATGGCTAAGGGTTTGGTTTTTTGTAGTTGTTGTTTTCATTATGAATATCTCAGCTGCAAGAAGTCAATATAGGTGATACATGGATCATGGCATATATCTTACTTTTCATTGTTCAAAGCTATCTCAATAATCAGTGTTGTATAGATTACTCGTTTTACATTTTGGTCTGTGCTGTGACTAATTTCAGCATATCCCACTCACAACACGGCATTTCTCCAGCTTATACAGTTGGAAGAAAATTAAAATGGAATTTTATGGGTTCACTTTGTGTTCAAAAGAGATTTGAATACTCAGTAGGAAGCATATTATTTTATATCTCATATCTCATATCTTCTAGGTTTCTTACGTTACGTACAAATTGTGATAGTGCTATGTAACCCAATTTTCTTTCTCTTTTATTTTTTGTAAAGTTCATGAACTGGGTTATTAGTAAAGCATTTCCTTGGTAGCACACATGCAAGAAGTCAGTAAGAAGCATTCTAGAAGTCAGCTTGGCAATAATATTTTATTGTCACTTTTAATGCCATATTCATGCACACTTTTTACTACATCGCTACACTCTATATTCCAGTTCAGTCACAGGTTTAAACATTATATATTCCAGATTGAGCTCCACACTGTGCTACAAACAGCATTATGCCTATGCAGCTGTCATAATGGGAGGATTAAAAAGTGTTGCACGGATATAAAATGTAAACTTAAACTCTGCAAAATTCAAGGAAATTAAGGACGAGCAAGGAGAAAATTAACATTAAACATATTTTTATAAGATAGTCTTTCTACATACATATTGAGTATATTATACTAGCATATTTATAGAAATTCTGTATCACTTAGAAGCATGCTGCATACTTCATTCGTTCATTCACTGAATATTAACCATAGGCCAGACACTTCTGGGCATATATATAGGAGCGAATCAAGCAGTTGGACTCCTTCTTAGTTGTTTATAAGCCAGAAGAAGGAGAACAGAAATTGAATAAATAAACACAGAAATTCTAACATGACAAGTACATGTAAATATTTCCCTTGTAGGGCAGTAAAACTGCCCAAGAATGATAAGTATTTTCAAGGAGGAATGGAAGAGAGTACTTATTTTTATATCACAATCAGAGAAATATTCTGTGATGAGAAAGTTTTAGGGGCAGTGCAGAGACCTGAGGAACTCAGGGTACCTTATGAGCAAAGAGACAGCTGAGCTATATCCCCAGTCTTTTATTGTTTGTTTGTTTGTTTAAGTAATCTTGCTTAAATGCCTAGGATAGACCCAAGTCTTTGGTGTTCATACCTCATTCTAAAGACTTGCTGGGAAGACAGATGTCTTCACTTAATTGGGAATATTTATTTTTTTCTAGGATAAGGTATTGAGTATTCATAATTTTAGTTCTCTTGTTCCTTTTCTTAGAAACCATGCTGATTCTTGTTTTTCCAGGCCTACAGGAAGGAAGACACTTGCTTGTAATTATAGGATCCAAGTAATGATGTCATCTCTTCTTGTATATCTAAAGCACATTCTCAAGTATTTGAGACTTATTACTATTAAAGGGGATATATTGAATATCTCATAAGCCATTTTTGTCATCCTTTTCAGTTTATTTAAAATTTTGATAAAGAAATCAATATGTCATTTCTTGTATCACTTCAAAACTTCAAAATTTAGGACATGTCTACTTCCAGTGAAAGGATCAACTCTGATTTGCACTATAATTTATTTTGACAATACTTAGTTTAATTAGCTACTTATGAAAGTCAAGTATAGCATAGATGACAATCCAAGCAACTAACTGAAAATACAGCTAGCAGTTTATGTTCTATTTTGACCATTTGTAATATATGACAGCAAATTATTCCTTCATCTTGCAATCACACTTTTTATTCTTTAAATAGAAATAACAATCTAAGGTAAAATTAAATGGAAAGTCTCTATCGTGACTGAGATGCTTTATTCTATATACCCCAGAATATATCCATAGATATTAATTGTTCAAAGATATTTTGCATAATGATTTATGAATGTAGTATTCCATTCAGAAAATTTTGGTTAGTGCTATGATTTGAAAGTGTTCTTTGAAAAGTATGTGTTGGACACATAAAACCAAATTCAGATTTTGTCAGACAGAGTCTAGTGGAAAGTGTTAGGTCATGAGGACTCTGCTTTCCTGAATGGATTAATAGTGATTATAAATTAGATTGAGGCAATTAATTCTTCTCTCATCCTTTTATCCTTCCACCATCACATGTGATCCCTCACCAGATGGCAGCACCTACATACTGGGCTTACCAGCCTTGAGAAAAATGAGAAATAAGTTTCGTTTTTTAATGAATTATCCAATCTATAGTTTTTTGTTATGCAACATAAAATGGACAATGACAGTATGAATAATAATTATATACACATCATAGCTGATGATTGATTCTGTGGAGATAGTTTGTTATTCTTCAGAATATATTTTATAGTACCTAGTGAAATATTTGAATGCACTAATGAATTTAATTTTTTATCAGTGAAATATTTTAATGCACTAATGAATTTAATTTTTTATCACATTGAAAGAAACATGTTTTATGTGGCAGGACAGATGAGACATGTATATGAGTATATATTTGTGATTAGTTTAATTATTGTACTCTATTATAAATCAAATTAATAAAATAGTTTGCACATTTATACTACAAAAATTTAATACATACATTAGTTTTCATACGGAATTGATTTTTCATTGGATAAAACATTTGATTAATTTCTTCACAAGCATAATTCTTGGCCTTGCTAACTACCTCTCTTTGAAATTTTTCATTCATTTTCCTTCTTTATTTCCCTATTTATTTTCAAGTGAACATTCTGAAAATCAGTTTATCAAATAAAACAGTACAAGTAAGAAATATCCGAATAAATTGTACATTCACCTTTTGTGTGTGAATTTTACTGATTTACTTCCTACCACACCTGAAGCTTTATGATTCCTGTGGTAGACAATAAAACAATGTCATGACAGTAAGACTTGGATCATAGAATAGAAGCATAAATCAAAGCACTCATATCAAATTATTACATAATGAATGATAACCATATCTTCCTATGGAAGCATCAATGTTATATAGAGTTGAAATTCTGATTGTTCTGTTTTCCTCATTCTGTCTACATACCTTCATTAGATTTTTTAAAATGTGTGTCTTTTCTTCCATGCTTTTATTTAATATTTTATTCATAACAATTTGATATTTTGTTTAATGCCTTATGTTATGATTCAAGGCTATGATTACTTTTTGCTCTAATTTTTTCAGCTGCATACACTGAGAACTTTATTCTGAGAGCATATATGCATGTATTTCCGGTACTTCTTTATTTTAGAAATGTCAGATGCTGTACACTCAGCTTGTATTACTTTTACTTTAGCCAGTGTCAAGCTTTTCTCCAAGAAGCCCTACCTTTATTGGAAAATGTATATTTAGAAACCAATGTGGTTAGTAAGTTATTATTAGTGATATTGTCCCTATGTCCATTCAGTGAATTAGGCTAGAATCTGTATATAGACTAACTTCTGTAGAAACACAATTGCATATTATTTCTGGAGTTATCTATAAAGAATACATATATATTTAAATATACGTACACATATATACCATGTATGTGTTTCTATATATATGCATATCTAATGTGTACCCATAACATACACATATACATTTAATATAACACACTACCATGATTATGTAATTTTAGTGTTGTAGCAAATCTTGAAATAAACTAATATGAATCCCTGAACTTCTTTCTCAGAATTGTTTTAGCTCCTCTAATTCCTTTGCATTTCCATCCATATTTTAGGATAGATGTCTTAATATCTATGATAACACTGGCTAGGAGTTTTGTAGAAATTACATTCAATTTATAGCTCATATTGAAAATATACTACAACATTGATTTTCTAATCTAATAACACAGTATGTTCCTCCAGTTACTCATATTCTTTTATTTCTTCTTTTTAGTTTTCATCATATAGTTCTTGCACATATTTCATTAGACATACCTTACTAGTTAAAACTTTCTAGTTGAATTGTAAATGCTATTTTCAATATACAGTTCCAATTATTTATTCCTACTATAAAGTCATGAATGACTTTGTAAGTGACCTTTTACCTGATAAGCTTGTTTTACTTTCTCATTAATTCTAGGTTGGTTAGTTTGTTCTACATTTTTTTTTAGAATTTTCTAAACATATTATTATTTTGCTTTTGAACAGAAATCGTTAATTTCCTCCTTTGTAATCTGTATTCATTTTATTTTAGTGGTCTATTTTATTTGCATTGATTAAGTCTACCAATTAATGTTGAATATGAGTGACAATAATGTGTTTGCTTTGTTTTCTTTTTAAATTTCATTTTAAATAGAGTAGTAAATGAGAAACAAACAAAGAAATAGAATAGTAGCAGCATACCAGTATCACAAACATAAACAAACTAAAGCAAGA
Source organism: Chinchilla lanigera (assembly GCF_000276665.1). Lineage (NCBI taxonomy): Eukaryota > Metazoa > Chordata > Mammalia > Rodentia > Chinchillidae > Chinchilla > Chinchilla lanigera. Next base: position 28,558,715 of record NW_004955406.1, on the reverse strand, counting down.
ACAATCAAAGTGGTACAGTCTCAAGACAAAATAATATGAATCTACAGTGGTTGTTACATTACTTATTGCTGTCCCCAACTACATTGCTCAGATTACCAGATATAAGAGTGAAAGACTGCTCAAACCATTATGGGGAATGAGAAAATAATTATTCAAAAAAACAATAGAAGTTTTACAGGGTTTCACTAGCAAGATGGTAGGAGTTCACCACTGCAATTCCAATGCATATTTTTACCTTCAAATCAGTTGCTCAGACCACCAGACACAAGCATGCACAATTGATCAGAACATAAAAAGTTGTAATCATTAACATTCATAACCATCAGACATCAGCAATACAGTTATCGCAGCTATTCATATATATATATTTTGCCTGCCTTCTTTCTTTATAGATGATAGGAAAAGGAAAGAAATTCCTTTGTTTTTAACACCAGGATGATGAGTAATATTCAGTCTTTCAACAATTAAGTATGATGTCATGTGTGTTTTTTATAGTCTTTATTAAGTTACAAATGCTCCTTTGAATTTTTTTATACTAGACGTATCCTAGTATCCCTTATTAGATGAGACATTTTATTTTTCATGAATGATTACTGAATTTACTTGAATGTTTTTCCTACATATATTGCACATCATATGATTATTAAAAATTAATATATGGTGAACTACACAGATATGATAATTTTTAACACATGGTTGTTATGATTTGTGTCTGAATGTCCCCCAAAGCCTCATGCAGTCATCGGGTGGGCTTCTAGAGTTTGTGATTGATTGAGGGTCCAATGCTGGGATTATGGGTGTGCGTGCTACACCTACCATGGGACAGGTAGCTTGCATACAATATAAGGGAGGGAAAGAGTCTTGCTTTCTGCTGCTCCTCCCTTTTTGCTCTTGATGGTTTTGCTATTTTCCACCACCATGAGCTGTTGTACTCTACCTTGTGTCACTTTGCCTCAGAGCCACTTGTTTATAGACTGAAATTTCCACAAACGGAAATCTTCCCTTCCTTAATTCTGGGCAGCAGTTATTTTGTCCAAGCAATGAGAGAAAAGTAACCAGGACAAATGATTTAGATAAATTATCTACATATTGTTGAGAAAATTTTAGACAGTTTATGTACTCTAAGAAATTAATTACTTAATCTCAGCTCTCAAATTTATCTGTTATAGCTTTCTTGTAGTATCAATTTTTAAATCTTTAATATTTTGGACTTGAGTCACATCCCATTTCCTTCATAAAGACATTAATGTATGTCTGCTCTGTTTTCTTTGAAACCTGACCGGAAACTAATTTAGTGACCTTTCCATGGGCCAGTTTTTAGTTTCTTTGGTCTCTAATATTTTTTCAATTTAATTTATTTCCTGCTAATTATTTTCATCCTTATGTCCTATTTAGTTTGCTTGATTTATTCCTTTTTTTTTTTTTTTTCTGGTACCAGGAATCGAACTCACGACCTCGCTCTGTGATGCTGAGCTAAATCCCCAGCCCTCTATTCCTCTTTTAAGTTATGTTTTGATTTTAGGTGAAGCAACCTTAACTCAAATAATTCATTTAAAAATGAATTATTTCTTTACATTAAAAATGGGAAAAATGAGAAATTTTTAAAAACTCAAATGCCTATGATATTTCATAAAAAACTAGATAAAAATATACATTTTATTCAGTTTTACTCTTAGGAATCAAAAAAATTCTACAGGCATCAAAAATAGCAACATGTGTATGGTTTTCCACTAAGTAGAAATTTTCCACTAAGTAGAAATTTACGTACATTTTGCTGTGCAATAAGATTAATAAAGTACACAATAATTTCATTACTATCTCAAGTATATTTTATTACTATTGTATAGTTCACATATAAAAACCCCTATAAATTATTAAGTAAATAATAATAAATCCTTTAAAAATTAATAGAATTTGTAGCTAGTTTTTTATATAGATGACAAATCATGCATGGAGCATAAGGCTCACATTCTATGGCAGAAATTCTCAGTTGTTCCCCAATTCTATCCAGTATTAATATTCCACTTGTACTGTTTGAAATGGGTGTATAGAAGTCAGAGACTTAGCATCATCATGGTTATTGATTCGGAGCCTCCATGCATTACTGAATCGATATAGTCCTGATACAGAGACATTGACAAGAGGATATGAATGGAAATAACACATGCACTTTATGAAACTATCCCTTCAAATAGAAGCTCCTTTCTCCTCCCCAAACTCACCCATCTTTTACCTATGCCTGGAACCTGGATCAATTGTCATGTTGGAATGCTACCTTCAACTATGTCCATAAGAAATCCCTGTTAGAGGAGGAATTGGGCACAAATGGGAGATGAGGAGTCTGGATCCATGGATGATCATATTAAACAGAAAACCTGTCTATTTTCTTGAAGTATCAAATAATCTTGTTACAACATATCTTCCTCTTTTTTTTTTTTTTTTTTGGTACTGGAACTTAAACGCAGGACCTTTCACTTGCTAGGCAGGTGCTTGTGCCACTGAGCTGTATTGCCAACCCTTGTTCATCATATCTTAAATAACTGGAATTGTGGTTAGAAGTGACTAAAATATTTGGCATCTATTTCACTGTTGTGACTTGCTGCTTTTACTGAGATAACTGAGTAAACAAAATATGTTTACATATCCTATCAGAAAGTCCAAATATGAGTATTTTTAACTCATTTTTTTAAGCAAGGTAGCATATTTTAGAATACTAAGTTCAAGCAGTGAAGGAAGCCATACTACTCACTAAAGAAGCTATCTCTGACTGCAGCTGCAACTTGAATTATCTGAGCATCCACTAACTTGGAAACTTTCAGTTATAAAAGCTGACTAATGCTGCCCACTGAAAAGGTCAGTATTATAGAGTCTACACATCAACCTTTGTGTCAGTAAAATACTAGCCAACCTATAAGAAAGAACAGATTATGTACATTGCCCATTCATCCAACTTATACTAGACAGCCTTGAAGTAGATACCCATAAATGAGTTTAAATGTTGGTAAATAAAGGAGAGTCATCCAGATTTAAGAACTCATATAGGTAAATGTCTGATTTTGTTGTAGTTTCTTTGAAATGGAACTGAATAAAACCAAATAAATCAGAAATATCATGGATTTTCAAGGAATACTTATTGAACCAAAAAACCTTAGCTCCTAAAATTGTGTTTGTGCCACCCTCACAAAAAAATGTAAGTCAATATGATTTTGGCAATAAAGCTCATCACCTAATGAAGGAATGACAAGCTCCACTATTTAGATGTGGGCAGAGTAGACAAGAAAGATCCTGCTGCAGAGTAGAGCTAGGTCTCTGTGAAAACGTTACTCTAACACTGATGAAGGGAGGCTTCCCTATTGTATCTATCCAGGGGGATGGCCAGTGACCTATGACTTTATTGTGTATCCTTCCCTTTATTGTATGTCCTTGTGTATCTTTATTGTGTATCACTCTGTGCTTGAAGGGAAGAATAGTTAGGATGAATATACTTGCCCATTGATTTCCTGATGGCTACAACATAAGGATGTACATCTAGTACTCTGAGTAAAACTATACATAAATAAAATAAATTGTAGAGACAGTAATAAAAATACAATTATAGTGAGGCAAAATGCATCCACGCTTGATTTATCAATTCTGAAAAGATAAGGACAAAATAATCTTAGTGGTGAAGGCAGTAAAAATACCACTTCAATCCCTTCTTAGCCTTTTGGCTAAGATCAAGTGAAAAATACTGCTTCAAATATTTTCACCTTTAAAATCAGTAGTAATATTGCTATGCCAGTTATACTTTGTTTAAACTGAGTGGAGGCCTCTTTCACTAACTTAGCTATTTAAATGAATAAATACTTCTGAGTTCTAAGATTGTGTATCACTTCTCTCTAGTGAGATGTGCAAAAGATGTTGGATTGAGGACAAGCGTGTAAGTTCTAGTTCAGTTATCACTAATACTTGAATAAATTGAGCAATTTAAACTTTCTAAATAAAATTTGCTTCATTGAAAGGACTGAATGATGATACTCTCCCCTTAGATTTACAATATGAATTTATCTAATGTTCTTCCAAGATCTTTGGTATAAAAAAAATAGTTAGTAGGGAACTCTTTATGAATCATTGGACATTTTTGTTCTTAGTTGGCAATTGGTAGTGAATATTTATCCAAAAACATAATTGAATGATTCTACTGAGTATGAATCTTTGAATTTATTAATAATCTTTTCTTAAAATTTAGAATATCAAATGAAAATCTGTTGGAAATATGAATGAATGCTTCACTTTCATGGCATGTAAGGCTTCTGTTAATTCATTGATTCATAAAAAACACTCAACTGATGTGTTGCTGAAGTTTTTTATTGTTTATGATAAAGGACACCACCATGCTGACACTCATTAAAGAAAGAAGGATGACAAATATTACACAAACACACACACATACACGTGTGATTTTCTAATTTTTTTTATTTTAAAATTTTTAAAAAGTAACAAAACAACAATGGAGAAAAATCTTAGATTATAATCATTGGTAATGTGCCATTTTTCCACTGGTCTCAGATTGACTTTAAACACACTTTTGATCATAAAACATTTCAATACCATGTTAAAAATACTATATTGAAAATTTTTCAGCTTTGTATATATTTATAGAATAAAGAGCTCTCATATATATTGTACTGTTTTTTTTTTGTTTTTTTTTTCCTCCGGTACCAGGAACCGAACTCACGACCTTGTGCTTGCCAGGCAGGCGCTTTTGCCACTGAGCTAAATCCCCAGCTCTGTACTGTATTCTAATATATAATATGGAACCTATTATATTGACTTTTACAGATTTATATTATTCTACAAATGTATATTCATGGAGAAACATCTGAATAAAAAAAGAAAATCATCTGGACTCTACCTGTGCTAAAATAACACACGCAGTTCATTGCTGTTTTTCACTTTTAATCAATCATATTTTTAGCATATCAAAGTAGCAAAATAAAGTATTAAAAACAGATTTAAAAGAATTACTTGAAGATTCTATTTGGTAACCAATATATTACAAACCTCAAAATAAGGTAATTGCTTAATCTGTCAACTTACCTTAGGAAAATAAATACAGTTTTTCCTAAGGTAATTAAGTGCAATTACTCCTGCTATTGAGGAAAACAAACAACAAAGCAACAAAAACTGTTCAGTTCTGCAGCACCCTAAGGTTTTTTACATGCAATCTTGTATGTCCAGAGGCAGTGAGTTGAGTTGCTTTATTTGGTGTACTTCAGGCTCTGGTGACTTGTCCACTCTACAACTAGTTTCCCAAGGATAATGTGCTGAACCACCTCATCAATCATCCCCACAACATGTTTTCTTTACTCTCACATGTCCAACTTACTTTGTGAGTTCATTGTTAACAGGCTTTTTATCTCACCTGTTTCCAAAAAAGCTTCTAGAACAGCTATCAAGATTTTTAATGAATTTGTTACTTTCCATTAAGTCACTCTATATCCGCCTGAATGATGTTGACATGGGTGACTGCTTCTCTTACTGTTGTAAACTGAAATGCCAAGGTCAAGGTAAGCTCTACTTAGGCCACGGTATATTGGCACTTTTTGTACTTTCTAGACTATTTCTCTCCAGGAAGTTGGCAGGGTATTATTGAAGAATTCTCTTCATATACCTTCACAGACACTGAGCTTTATCATTAGCTAGGATACACTGAATTTGTACAACAAAATCAATACCTAGGCTTAAGGAATCTCAATGATTGTGACTGCTACATGCCTTGGATTTTGTGCACTTATATCAGGATATGAGTGTTTATCTTGTCTTTTTTAGAAAAATTCTTATTTTATAGTTATTGCAAGTAAAGTTGTAATGCAAAGTGTAACTTCTTCCTATAGCAGATAGGTAAATATTTTAGCATTTTAAAAAAAATCACATTCCACTTTATAAATATAAATTAGTTAAGTCAGTTTCAATATTTAAAGTGAAATTTTGTTCCTGATTCTTGAAAAATTACTGTACCTATATTAAAATTCAAAACTGATGTTACATAAGTATCACATGATAAAAGTGCCATAGTTACCGAAAGGCCAGCAATTCCTTGATCTTTGGCCAGTCAGTGGTAATATTTACTAAGCAGAAAATATTATAAAAAGTAAAAACATTAAAAATGTATTTGATATTTCAATATTCTTAAATAATTTAAAAAATGTCTTAAGTATATTTTCTATACAGTAATTTGAAGACATACAAGTTTCAGGTGTTTATAAACGTCTCATATTTCTGGTATCCTTTAGCATAGCAAGTATAATAACATATGTAAATGTTATAATAATTGAATGTTTCTTACAAAAGAATGGAGAATATACAAAATTGCATAGAAATTATATCCACAAGTGAAAATAAGATTTATTTTTAAATTTCTTAAATGATAAATAAATATAAAAATAGGTGAAAAATAATTTGAATCTGTAGTTAAGATGGCATAATTTGCTCTAAGATAAAAAGTCATCAGTGAAGTATGGAATTTGAGATATTTATTGATCAGAGTACCAAGGCCAGAGCAAAATACAACATTGCACAGTCCTCAAAAGGAAAGTTTTGGAAATGAGAGAAAACTCCCCAACCCCACAACTGTACACACAGGTTGTCAAAAAACTTCTTACTTTGGAGAAAAATTAAAATCCTAAGGCAAGAAAAAGATGCTCTGGAATTCTCTTTGAGGGTACATTGTATTTGATTAGAAAAAAAATCATGAATACTGTAATAAAGCTGGAGAATCATATCCATTTGTTCCTCTATGCTCAGTTTTCACATTGTATGCACACACATGATCCTAGCAAAGAAGTGAAAGCTCAAAATGAAAATAAAGAAAAAAGAACTAAGAAAATGGGATATACATCCAGGATAGGATGTGTGGTTACCTGTTGTGCCTTTTAAAAGGGAAAGATCATTGATATATCTTATACGTGTTAAAAAAGAGTATTTTACCACAACATATTTACTAGACTACCTTTAGCTTTTGAAATACTATTTTTTCTTAAATTTCAGAATAAATGTTACCCAACTGTTACCTGCTAGATAGGGAATAATACAATAGAAGTTTATATAATTAAATTCTCACAGTCATGATTTTTTTTGAAAGCTAAGAAATGAGGCTTTTATAGTAAAACAAATCATTATAAACCATACTATTCTTCTGGTATAAAAAAAGAGGCAAAAGTTTAAATATGATGCAAATGTAAGAAAAATTAAATGAGACTGTTCTCAAAACATGTCATACATGTAGTTTGAGAAAGGAACACAGTAATTGTGAAAGGGGAAAAAATATATGTTCCTCAAGTTCCATGTGTTCAAAGTTGTGACAAATCTCTATAACAAAAGGACACAATAAAAGAAAAACAAGAAAGTTTAACAACATGTGTAGTGCATGTCAGAGGGAGAAATCTCACTTTAAAAGTGGCTTAAGGGCTGGGGATATAGCAATGTGGCATAGCACCTGCCTGGCAAATGCAAGGTCCTCAGTTTGATTCCCAGTGCAAAAGAAACACACACACAAACAACAACAAAACAAAAGTGGCTCAAGTCAGTGGCTCTGTGTCCTGGTTTATATGCCATTTTAAACAAAATGCTATGCATTTTAGATTAACATGACAATGAGGAAAGCAGACCGAAGATTTCAAAAGTGGGAAATCTGAGGAGAGAATAAAATCGGCTTCCAGATTTCTGAGCTGATAAGAAAGCACTGTGAAAAAGAATTTACACCCTGCCTCAGTCAGGAAGAGGATGTTTTTTGGTGTGAAGACCAGAGAGCAGGAGACAGGAATGGGAAGAACTTTTCTCTTTGGAGATCTAGATTTCTCTTCTCTTTACTAAACATGCAGGGAAAACAGACCCACACCTGCATTTTGATTGTCTTTAACTAAAATATCTTTTATATTTTAAGGATAAATATCTGGGGAGGCTTGGGGCTGGGGATTTAGCTCAGTGGCAAAGCGCCTGCCTGGCAAGCGCAAGGTCGTGAGTTCAGTTCCCGGTACTGGAGAAAAACCAAAAAAAAGAAAAAAAAAAAAAAAAATCTGGGGAGGCTGAGGCAGAGGATGGCAAAGCACATTGGTGAGACTGTCTCAAAAAAAAGTATAACTGTGTTCAACCCTCGAGAGAAAAGAAAGAAAAAGGAAGAAAGAAAGATAGATTAACTGTAGGGGAAAAGAGAAGTTGTTCATTAGCATCATATTGCTCTAACAAAACTAAAATATGTTTCTTCAGTTTACAAAGAGACATCGATCAGGAAATACAACATGAAAATAATATAGAAAAAACAGCTTTATGGTTTCCTTAGGTTAAAAGGATGGGAGAGATTGTCATCCCCATCGTTATAATCACTGGGTAAAGTTGAACCGAAAGCAATGTTTTCAATATTCTATTTTAAACTAAAAATATTCACGTAGTTAGATTGTGTAATTTGCAGTTAGATTGTGACTTTCATTATTAGTGCATTCTGATTCCTTTCTGTTTTTTGTTTGCTTGTCTGTTTATCGTGTTAAGAACAAGTCTAAACATTTTTTGCCCATTGAGAATCAGTTTTTATAGTATTTGTCAAGTGTAGTGGTTCTACTGAATATGCATTGTAGCTTTCCCTAAAATATACCCAGTTTAAAGGTCATATATTGTGGGGCTGGGGATTTAGCTCACCGGCAAAGCTCTTGCCTGGCAAGCGCAAGGTCGTGAGTTCGGTTCCCGGTACCGGAGAAAAACCAAAAAAAATTAAAAAAAAAAAATTCGTACATCGTAAACTCAAAGTACTCACATGATATTTGTATTAAATTTAATTTAATAAAAATGCTAGTGACTGCCTAGTCTCTTGCTTTGTATCCAAATGCCTAGGAAACATATTTTCATGAGAGTTATAAAATATCATCCCCTGCCCATACAGGAAAAGAATTAGATGCATAAGTATATTTTTCTTCTTCTCAATCCTTTTCTATGTCTTCTTTTTCATTTCAATGAGAAGCATTTTTCAATCTTGAAATATGCAAACACTCTAGGTTTATAATCCATTGTTTACAACATGCTCAACTGGGTAGCAAATGAAAATGGGTATCTGTAACGCAAGGCAGGCTGGGAAGGCTATCAACACAACAAAGAACATGAGAATATCATGACTTACTTCAAAAGTAATGACTCGTGCTTTGGGTTATTGTTCAGCAAAGTTAGAGTTTTGATAAGAAAAAATGAAGGAAACAAATTTTAAAAATCTATCTCCTTTATACAATTTTTTGAAACCCCAGCACAACTTAGCAAATATGAAATTAAAGATTAATCATTGAGCATTAATTTCTTACTGCACTTGGAAATGTCTTTCTAAATCACGTGCTAAATTTACAAAGCTATTTTTAAAATACAACCTGAATCATGTTTAAGTCGTTGCTAACATCATATTTTATTATAATCATCATATCAAGTAAATTTTTAATTGTGTCAGTAGTAACAATTTCTTGCATTAGGTCTCTAAGGAGTCAAGGAATGCTATCTATCTTGGAAAGCAAATTCAATGAGTAAATTCTTTATGTATATTCAGTTAAATTCCAAACACATACATGACTAATTCTTTTATGGTAGTTTAACTCATTGCTAATCAGATTTAACTTCCTACATTATAAGGCAGACAAACACATACTTTTCTACTTCTGTGGCAAAAAATGTTTATGTTAAAATGTCAACATTTATTAAAGGAAGGGTAAAAACTGAAACTGCTTTTATGATTTCTAAAGAAATAACTTTAGGTACTCTTGGTGCACATTAAAAGAGATTATTATTATTAGCATCATAAATTTATAATCCATGTTTGTAAGTAAGCATTTAATTATATCTACTCAAGAACATTTTTTTGTTTCATGTAATCTGTGGATTTTACTGCAATAAATAGATTTCCTCCATAGATAAAGTGACATTTTGGCAAATGAGGGATTGGATACTGAACAGCTTGACATTTTCCCCTCCTGTTAAAATCATAGTGACAAGTCTGCACTTTCATCTGGATTTGCAGACTCTACATAGGTGATGATCTTTAACATCTATGCATTATTAACACTGAGAAGAATAGTGTCCATAAATAGACGATAAGAAGACTGCCAGTTGTGTAATGTTGCTGTTCTTGATTTTTCTTTGAATGGCATTAGAATCACTTAACACTTTGATTATTTAAAACTAATTTGTACTAATGAGCAACAAATAGTAACAAATAGTATTTCAAATTATAGAGCACCTTTTGCAGTTGTAAAGTATATATTTGCTCTTTAGCAAAGGGCTTACAAATTGAAAAGATTTGAGAGGAACCTAATAAGGGGAATCAGAGAAATTTGATTTGTATCCACACTCTGATATTTCATGTTTCCATAAAATTGGCAAGTTTATTTATTTTCTCTTCAATTCATTTTTAATCAAAGAATTAAAGAGAATAAAAACAAGAAAGAACACATTAGAAATGATACAGAACTCCACTAGACACGAAGGTAGGAATTCACCAATGGTTGTTACATTGCATGTGATTGTCCTCAAATTAGTTGTTCAGATTACCAGAGATAAACATGCAAAATTGGTCCAAAAAATAAGCATTAACTGTTCCTTTCAACAGGCCACTAGATATCAGCAGTACAATTATTCCAGCTGTCCTTCTATATACACATATGTGTATGTATATATTTTTGCCTTGCTTCCTTCTTTTTCTCCTTTCCCTCATCCCGGTTGCACATCCTGACTAACATTAGATTTCTCGTTATTTTTATAGTAGTAACTCTAATGAAAGGAAAAATTGACTTTAAAAGTGTAAGTGGTACTATAGTACCTACATAACACTGTGTTTAGATACAATGATTGGTTGGTTTTTTCTTTTTTCTTTTTTTTGGTTTTTCTCCGGTACCGGGTGCTGAACTCATAACCTTGCTCTTGCCAGGCAGGCGCTTTTGCCACTGAGCTAAATCCCCAGCCCCTTAGCTGCAATGATTTGTTAATACCTACCGTACTGCATTACTAAATGCAATGCCATATTTTCATGATACTGCTTAGATTAAAGCATGGAGAAACTTCCTTTTACTTAAGCCAGATCCTTTCTTGTGATTTGCCAAACTTGATCAAGGCTACTGGGAGCAGTTGGGTCTTATTAAATAAGCAAAAGATAGATATAAATAGGATATGCATAAACAACCCTGGGTACACTCAGGTATCCCATCTCTGACAAAGGGACCAAAAGCACATAATAAAGGAATGAGAGCCCTTTTACCGAATGGTGTTAGGAAAACTCGCATTACATGCAGAAGACTGTGCCTGGACCCACATCTCGCCACGTACTGAAATAAAATGTGGTATTTAGGCACAGTGGAGTACTTGTCATAAGGAAAGATAAAGTTGAGTCATTTGGAGGAAAATGGATGAATTTAGAGACCATAATATTAAGTGACACACAAGCTTAATTATGGCATGGATATTTATATGAGAAACCTAAAATATAAATAAAGACAATTATAAAAGATAATAGGATGCTGAGAGATCATTCTCAGATAGGAAAGAGAGGAATATTTGAGGGGAAAAGGGATGAAAAAGGAGTTAAGATATCTTATATACATGTACCAACTCCACACAAGAAACGTGAACATAATGTATCACAAATATTTACTAATAAAAAATTAAATAAAATCAAAGTGAATCAAAAACCTAAATTTTAAGACAGAAACACTTAATCTGTTAGAAGGTAACATAGATAAGATTCTAGAAGACATTACATGGGCAAGGACTTTCTGAATAGAACCCCAATTGCATAAGAAGTAAAGTAAGAAGACCAAAGAGGATATATCAAATCAAAATCTCCTTACACCAAAAGAAAAAGTGAAGAGACAACCTACAGAATATTAAAACTACAAAGTATTATAACAAATTGCCACATACTCCTTAGACAGAAGACTAATATTTAGAATATTAAACCTCAAAAAGTTACAGCTTCTAAAAGAAAACATCCAATTATGAAAGGAAGAAAAACTACATATGGCCAATAAGTACACACAAAAAAAGTGTTCAACAGCTTTGACCACTAGAGAAAGGCAAATTAATACAGTGCTAAAATTCCATGTTACTCCAGAAAGAACCGCTATCATTAAAAACTCATAAACAGCAAATTCTGGGGAGGTTGCATGAATAAAGAAACCATTTTGTGAAGATGGGAGGGTAAATTTTTATGGAAATTTGTATGGAGATTCCTCATAAAGCTATCGTTAGAAATTCCACTTAACAAAACTCTCCACTTTCCAGGTATTTTCTCAAAAGAGTTAAAGATGTCATATTAGAGAAATTCATGCATACCCTTGTTTATAGCAGGACATTACCAAAGAGCTAAATCTTGAAAGTGCCTGTATGTCCATCAACAAATGATTCAATAAAATGTGGCATGTGTATATAACAAAGAAGTATGAGTCACCCACAAAGAAGGATAAATTTGAGTCCCTCACATTTGCAGGAAAATGAATACATTTTGAGACAATAAGTCTTAGAGAAATAATTCAAACGTAGAAGCTTGTATATTGCATTGCTCCACATACATAGAAACCCAAAGTATAACTAACTTGAAGAGCAAAATAAAAAATGAATAATAGAAAACAGAGAAATATAGCTTTGGAAAATCAGAAGGGATCTAGAAATGGAGGAAAAAAAATAAATGAAGAAAGAGAAAGGTATCCAAAAAGAATTAAGTTGTGATTTGCATATGCACCTATTCTCCATCATGAATGTATGCATTATGCAGCACAAACATGTACTAATAAAAAAAAAAACACTCAAAACTTCATCCATATCCTAGAGAGGGCATTCCATCAGTTCAGTCAACAAATGAAAGATTTGAGGTACTAGAAAAATTCGCCAGAGCTACAGACTAGGCCTCCCTCAGGAGAGCACTCTGTCACTTTAGTAGGCGGATTTTGATGGCCTGCTCTAATTATCATGTCTGTCTTTAATTCTCTATCTCTGTTTTCCCTCTGCTGACTTCTCTTTCTGCCTTTTTCTCCTCCTCTTCCTTTCTCTTCCCCTCCTCCTTCTGTTCTTTTGTAATGACCAATCACTCCCATTCACTATAGTCTTTCTGCTCCATGGATTCAGCTAACTTACAATATTTAATTTTTAAAACTACTTTTTATGCATATCCTGTAGCACTGCTGTATCCTTATAACATATTTCAGATAACATATAACATTTTTTAACTCACCATACTCATAGAAAACGTCAGGCAACTGACTTTCATTTCCAAGTGCAAATTACGAAGACAGCAACTGAAACATTTAGAATTATCAAACTGTGTGAAAATCTCACATCTAATCATCTCACAGGATACTGACCAAGAAAGGGTTAGGGCACCTTTGTACAGATCATGGTCGTGAAGGGCAGTTTCTCCTCATTAGGCATGCCATTTTATTTTAACCTTGCAATATTTATAGTAGTTTCAAACTTCTGATTTTGTTCTTATTGTTGCATGTGTGTGTTATTGTAGAATGATGTATTGAAAGAGAGTTTTTCTCTTTCCTACTGTTATATTAATGATGTCATATCTCTGCTAAGGTTATCAGTGCAACATATCACAGATTATATGATAACCTGAATTTATGTCTTCATGGTGCTAAAGGAAAGAAGTTGAAGATAAAGATACCAGCAGGGTTAGATTCATTCTCTTCTCTCTTGTGAATGGCCGTATTCTCTCTGTGTCCACATATGACTTTTCCCTATAAGCATGTATATGCTGATTCACATTTGTTCTTTTTTTTTTTTTTTTTTTTTTTGTTTTTCT
>NW_004955406.1:28442781-28544811 GCF_000276665.1 Chinchilla lanigera | reverse complement strand
TTTTTTGGTTTTTCTCCGGTACCGGGAACCGAACTCACGACCTTGCGCTTGCCAGGCAGGCGCTTTGCCGCTGAGCTAAATCCCCAGCCCCCACATTTGTTCTTGTAAGAATAACAGACATACTGGTTTAGAGTTGAGACCAACAGTGCCATTTAACTGTAATTACCTCTTTGAAACTTAAGAATTTGAAGGGGACAGAATTTCATCAATGACATCATTCATGCAGATTTTCAAAGTAAATATGAAAAAAAAAAACTCTATCTGTGATAGGCTTAGAAGTAAGCCAAATGTATGACTTTTCACATTAAGGGTAATATTAGAGAAAAGTTAGATCATTGTCCATGACAATTCTTAACATGAATACACATAAACTTTTCTTGTAAAACTAAAATTACTGTTCTTGAAAAGTAGTTACTCTTACTTTCAAAGTTTAGAATTTGACTACGTTGTGTGTATACTAATAAAAGGTAATTAACATTAAATTTGGTGATGATAATACTAATATTTAAGCAATGGTGAAGACATAAGAGAATTGGAGAACAGTTTCCTCTGATTCATTAAGAACTGAATTAAGTACTTCCCTCAGGATCAGGTTTACCCATGTGCATGTTACACATAAAAATCAAATTTTTGAATGCAGCCTACAGCGCAGTGGGATTTGGTTGGTTTTAGAGGATCTTACATAAATAATGAAAAACAAACACAGGCATAAGGAAGCACTGTAAATATAGTCTTGCAAATACTGTATGCCACTTAATTCATAAAGATTAGGGATATGCATGATTTCAAGATGCTTCAATTATAGTTACTATCCTTCATTGTAAAATAAAATATCCTCTGAATTTTTAATTTTTATATAATGATCTAAAATAGTAGTGATCAAAACATTGCATCAGTAAAAAAGCAATGAATTATTCCTTATTTGCATTCATGGTAAAACTAAACCAGAAGGTATGGATACCTCCTAATCAAGTGTTTCCCTTCTCACCAAATCAAGTACCATTAATGACACTAATCCTTTCCTGACATTACAAATGTCCAACTTATTTTTCTAGTATCTGAATCTCAGCAACTGTTCTAGAGCCTGCTTAATTTTACTCTGTGCCTCTTTACAGTTGTATGCACAACTTTTGGCTTTATCTATTTGCCATATCTTTACTTTTTTGATAATGGAATTTAGCTGTATATATGTGATCATGCATGATTCTCAAAATATGAACCATTTTAAGGCAAATTATAATATTGACTCTGATTTTTTAAATTATTATTTTAAAGAGTAAAAAAAGGATAACATAGTAATAGGGGAGCTTACCGAGTTACAGACAAAGTGGTAGGAAATTATCAATGGTTGTTGTTTTACATATTGTTATCTACAAGATAGTTTCTCAGGAAAACAAATAGACAAATAATAGTGGGTTACAGACAAAAGTGGTAGGAGATTATCAATGGTTGTTGTATTATACTTTGGTATCTTCAAAGTGGTTTCTAAAGAAAATAAATAGAGCTATACATGAGTGACCAATTGAATAATCATTGACTATTCTAATGGTTGTTGTAGGAAATACATAGTGATAAACATACATCCATTTATGAAGCAGCATAGGAACAATACAAACATTACAGAGTTATGGACAGATTAGCAGGAAAATATTAATGGCTGCTGTAATACATGCTGGTATCTTCAAAGTGGGTTCTCAGGAAGACAGAGATATGCAAGAAAGATCTAACAAGTAGTTATAGCCTAAGGGTTGTGAAAAAAAAAAATAGCGTATTACCTCCTCATTAGTGGTGACTCCTTTCACTGAGGTGTGATGGCTGGAAGGAAGGCCAGAACTGAAAAGAAGGACCGAGAGACTTGCACCTGTGTCTAGTAATAGGCTGTTTTCTTGTTCCTCCATAGTCATGATTACCCAGGGCTCCTCCATGGAGATGACAGTCTGGCCAGAAGGAAAAGGCAGAGTATTCCCCAGACTCCCTCATTCCTGTTGGACTCACTGGTAGGATGGGTCTGAGCTCTGGGGCCTCTGGTTCAGAGGGCAGACCAATCTCCAGTTGACTCCAATTTTTATCATGCTCCCAAATGATATCTGATAGACTCATCATCTTATATGGAATATACTTATTATTCCCTTGTTTTGGAGGTGAGCTATATGACTTGGTTTTTGGCCAAGGATAACTTGAGCAGAAGTCACAGTGCAATAGTTCAGATTTAAAGAAGTCTCATGTTTTTGTGACTTGCCATCCAGTGGGCCAGTGTGCATTTATTGAACATAAAACCATTTCCCAAATTGAATCATATCCCTAAGAAAATAAAAGCAATGTGGCATCATATGGATTCTAATTTCTTCAGGCTAAAACAAAGTTGCCTACATTTTTGTACTGACAAACAGAATTGCTAAACAAGCCAACTCTTCAATTAACTAAATTTTAAACACTTGGGTAGCACTAAGTGATGATTGATTTATGGAGCTTTGCTACACAGCAATAGCTAATATATGTTGTTTCTTTTTTTTTTTTCTTCTTGAGAGGTGGTCTCACTATGCGGTTCAGGCTGGCCTTGAGCTCACTTTGTAGCCCAGGTTGGTCTTGAACTCACAATGATCCTCCTGCTTCAGCCTCCTGAGTGCTGCGATTACAGGCATGCACCACCACACCCGATTTTATACATTATTTCATGGGCTAAGTTGTCTTATAAAACTTCTTATGTTGAAATCCTAACACCTAGTACTGCAGTGTGTATTTGGGGATAGGTACATCATTTACCAAGGTAAAGTAAGAAAAAGTCATTGAGGTGGGGTCTAACCTAAAACCACTGATGTATTTAAAAGATTAATTAATTACTCATTTAATTAGGACTCAGTCACAGACAAAGGAAAGACAGTGTAAAGACATAGGCAAACACAGTCATTGACAAGCCTATGGGAGAGACCTTAGAACAAAATTAAAACCTGCCAATTTCTTGATTTAGAATTCTAGCTTTCTGAAGTGTGTGAAAACTAATTTTTGTTCCTTAAAACACTCAGTTTACAATACTATGATATGGAAGCAAACAAATACAGGCTTCATTCACTGCTTTTACCTTTCTAGATATGTTGCATTCTCAGTAGCTAATATGTAATCGTAATTCCCATCTAACTTCTGCCAGAGTTGGCTTCCAATCAGAGATACTAACCAACAGCATAGTTCACACATAAAGCTGAACACTCACTTCCAAAAGTCCTATGGAAAGTTCTGCTGGCTTGAGTTCCTAGCCAGACAGCCACTCTGCCAAGCCTAAGGTTCTACCTTAAGCTTCTGCTCAGGCAAAGAGGAAAGATTAAATCATGTATTTACTCAAAGCATAGCTTTCAGGTATACCATTCCAAGCAGCCATTCTACCTAGCCTCAATTATAGTACCTAGATGTGCCTAACTGCAGAATCCAAATAACGGAACTGTCCAGGCAGGGAATGTAGCCTACAGCCCAAACAATTCAGAAGTTACTGCAGTGTTTACATGTAGGCTCATGATCTGAAAGCAAAGGAAGTGGCCCCCCAACCAGAGAACCAGATGGAAAGAAAGAAGAGTGTGTCTTCCAATAGCCATTATGAATTGGCACATCTAGAAACCCATGCTAAAGAGTGAGGGTATTTCCCAGCTAAAGTGTACCTGCAAAGGTTGAAAGAGATTGCTAGGTCAGTTGTGCAACCGGAAGCACATGGGCACAAAAGTTGCAAAGAATCATGGATTACAGCACTGCCAGAATAAACTAATAAATTTATAATAATATGCTTTAAAGTAATGAATATCTATGTAGAAAAATTAACAGAGATGTTATAGTAATACATTAAAAGGTTTATATGTGTATACATGATATACAGTTTGGAAAATAATACACAAATAAATTGTTTGAAAAAATAACAGATATGAAATAATTTTAAAAACTCAGAAGCCCTGGAGATGAAGCAGGGATTATTATTGTTGGTTTCACAAACTGAAATCCACAGATGTCATTGTGTAGTGGAACATGACACTAACTATGCTGGTCAACAACTCAGACCATCCTGCTTACATAAATGAAGGAAGGGTTTGATAGCTAAGGTAACCCCATGAATAGTCTGTGTAGAAGGGAACTAAAAATCCTATGGGCCATAGCAAACCAAAAATCCTAGCAAAGTGTTCTGGAGGGGCTTTCTGACAATACTCAGCACCAGACTGGCAGCAGTCCAAGTGTATTTTTGGAAACAGGCCCTGACTAGGTAGCTGCCTTTCAAACAATGTTGGCTGACACACCAGCTGTACCATAGAGCAATCATCTTGGAATCTCATCTTGTGGTTTAGAAAACATTTGTCTCCACAGTATCTTAATCAAATCCCTAACCAACAAACCATAAGCACAGTAAATACTGCTTGAATCTAGCACATCTTGAATAAGTTTTTGTGTAGATGTATTAGTTTCCACGAACTGCCATAAAAAGAAAATCATAATCTTGGCAATTTAAACAACATAAATGGATTTTTTTTTCAAATTGTGGGGCCTAGATATCCAAGATTAAAGTCTAGAAAAGTTTCATTATTCCTGCAACCTCTTTCCTTGGCAGGCAATTTTACTATTTCACTTTGCCCTTCTTTGCTCATCTCTTTCTCTTTTTTTTTATAAGAACTTTAAACTGGATCAGGGCCCCACTTGCATGATTTCCTTTGAAAATACTATCTCTTTAAAGGCATTATATCCAACCACAAATAGTCATCTTGGGAGTTTGAGGTTCAATAAGTGCATTTGTGTGTAGAAAGGCCAGGAACACAACTCTCTAAAATAACAGATATAAATTACAAAATCATTTATTTAGAATAATCAAAATCATTGATTTAAATTGTTTTGTGTGATTTATGTGTGTATAAAAAATAAAATAATCAAATAAGAAAATAATTGATCAGTCACAAACAGGACAAATAAAATTATGGGAATTATGAAAATTGCCATCAAAAACCATTTTAACAAATTCCTATAGGACTTTCTGTTGCGGCATCAAAAAAATTTTAAAGATGCATATTTAGACTCAGTAAACTGGCAAATAAACCTTCAAAAACTTTAAATCCCCAGATATTCAGCCTAGAGTAGAGGGCCTAATCTTAAGAAAATCTGTGCGTGTGTATGTGTGTATGTTCCTTACAATACGTCGGAAATCCACATATTTGTAAAGAAAAAAATATGCATGTTTAGACCACAGTGGTAGTGACACTTCATAACTGAAAAAGGTTTCTAGCTCTTCAACTTGCTCCAGCATAAACAGACTGAGAAAGCTACTTAGCCATAAGCATGGGCATCCTGGGAGAGAAAAAGTACATAGGATGCAGATGGAAGAGATTAGAACTGTAGAAGGTACATGCAAGAATCCTGTAGAACCATTCACAGTAATAAAATGAGGCCCTAATGAGGGCTGATTGCATTTATTCAGATGGACTTTATAATGATTAGGGACCAATGACTGCTTTGTAACTTTCATCAACCAACCTGATATGAATGAAAAGACTAAAGTTATGCAGTTCTCATCTTCAATACACTATGTAGATAATTTGCATATTTAATTAATAAAGAATTGGATTGGAAAGAACCACCAATGTCAGATCCATAGCTAGACTTGATGTACATGATGAGAGATCTCAGTATGCTGCAATGAGAGAAGATTTTGAATGTCTTTGCTGGAATGTTAAAATGTATTTTGCATAGGTTAGACCTTAAATTAGAAAGGGTAGCCGGTAGCTCATTGTCAAAGATTAGATTACACCAATGAATAATGCTTCCTAATATTTACATGGGTTTTTTTGTTTATGTTTTGTTTTTCTTCTATTGCTCCTTTTCCCATTCATACTGCCCTGTGATCTGCATTAAGTGATGTGCCAGTTTGGGACAAATCTGTAAGAAATTCTGGCAAGTCCTGCCTTTGTATTCATAGATACAAGCAACAACATAAGAAGTACAAATATGCTAATCCTATCAGACGACGAGGAGTCTAAAATCACAGCGTGTCAGAGAGCTAAGAAACCCAGTGACAGAAAGAAACATGCTTTACTGGGTTTCAAGTCTCTGCTTAGTTTCTAGGTAACAGCTAGAATCATCTTGATGGCCTGTTGTTTCACACATCTTGGGAAGTAGATCATTCTGCTTCAGTTGATAGATTTTTACTATTCCTCAGCTACACAGACATTTTTAGATGAGGTAGTACACATGTGAGACAAGAAATAACATCAACCAGTTCAGCCCCAGCAGACATCAGAGAGAGTAAAATAATCCGCTCATGTTCTGTCAATGTTCCTGACCCATGGAACAGGAATCAAATGAAACGGTTACGTTAATTCACTTATCTTAGATACTATGTTGCATTAAGATAGATCACTGAACTATGTTGACTAGTTTCTGATAATAGTAACTCAGGTAATTCTTCTGACTAAAAAGGTCAAATTAAGTAAGGGAACTCGTGAGTAAAATGTCTTACATTAATAAATTTGCAAGACCAGACTACTAAGCAGACATTATTAAAATTTTTTTTCTTACTACTTCAGTAATCAAACTATCAGAATTGATTCATAATATATTGATGGAGTGTTTTCTCTTCTTAAAAGATAAGCGTATATTGAAATTAAAGTATAAACTTATCAGTTTTTATTCAGTCTGTTTAAAATATGAACTCATAGCCTCTTGTGTAACAGATCTGGACTACCCTCTTAGAGCTAGATTTAGTAACAGCTGTTCAACTCCTGAAGAATATCATACTCTTCATCCCCTTAGGAATAATTGCATGAAGAACACTTACAATTGTTTGCAGATTTTTTTTTCTTTTGTCTGTCTCCTCCTACACTTAGGTTAATAATTAAAATCACATTTTACAGGTAAATCTTCCATGCCACAGAATGTAGATGACAATTGCCTTACATCTAAAATCAACTTTTGTATAAATAGAATATTATCAACTAAAGTAGAATGCATTAGAATTTATTAGATTAAGGGCCAGAAATTTGCACTCTTGGCAGTATAACATCTACCCTTATGTTAAGATATACATAAGCTGTATGTACGTTTCTAGTAATTGTCAACAATGTCTCACAATTTTAGATTGTAATAAACATCATTATATCCATAGTAATGTTTCATATATAATAATATCAAATATGGATAGTCATACAAGAGTACTTCTGAAGAAATAACTAGATGTTGACCTCCACTTAAGAAGATAACAATTTAATGGCTAGTAGGGAAATTATAAATTTTCTAAAAATAATTTTAATACAATAGTAGATAGTTAGATTTATAAGGACCATAACGATAAAAAAACTAATTCTTAAAGGATTATAGAAAGGAAAGGAATAAACAAAATGAAATAGATGTCTGATGTTTAAAATGCTGTGAGAAAATGGGAGTGAGAAGTCCAATGAGCTACTAAATTTAAATTAAGGAAAAAATAGTGATTTCCATAGTGTAATTAATTCTTAAGGGATTCTAAAATGGTAAAGTGTGTGGAGATCATGAAACAGATGTCTGATGTTTAAAGTGGTGTTTAAAAATGAAAGAAGTCCAGGAACTGTTACATTTAAAATCCAGAGGAAAAAATAGTGGTTTCATACTATTTAATAATTTTCTTGTCATAGAGTCAATGCACATGTGAAATATTAATAGTTAAATAAAGAAACTGCATTTGCCATTTTTATCTTGGCTAGAAATTAAAATATATAATGTACAACATTTACACAGGTACAAATACACATAGACATACAGTTGAGTAACTTCATTGCATGGATAGTTTTTGATGGTTTCCAGTATCCGTCCAATTTGGCAATATCCTGCCAAGTGATTTCTGTTCTTACTGCAGAAATGCTTTGGGCAACCAGAAGTGTGGCAAAATACTTCCGCATTTGCACTTTTTCTTTAGGACACCTCTCACGACCATGATTATGCTGCGGGTAATGTAGATGTGAACAACACGGAGCCATCTCTGAAATGGTAGTGCTTGTAGAGCAGCTGCTTGGGCAACTGGTCAACTTCCTGTAAATCCTAGAATGAGTTTAGGGGAGATGAGGTAAATCGAACTCGTGTCCCTGTACTTCTGTAGCGCACTGTAGCTCATGTGTAAAGCATACTTTTGCTTCGTTTTATTGTTGTAAAGCGTTAAGTTTTAAGGTGGTCTGTGATGTGGCAATATTGTGACAATAAATAACTAAGCAATGAAGAGCAGGATTTGCCCAAAAATGAGTTGACAGAACAGTGCACTAAGCATGAGGGATGAGGTTGAGTAGAGACGCTGTGTGGAGGAAGCTTGTGGGGACTTTAAAAAAGAAGGGCAAGGTGCGTGTAACATGATGCGTCCTCTGAGGCTTGGAGAGAATCATGACTTCTATGGAAGCTGTCTTTAATTTAAACATTAAATTTGACCACAGTAACCAGCTTTTAGTCCCAGTAATCCAAGGCCATTTCAGTTTTTTGAACTGCAAGATTTTAGTAATCACCTGACTCCAATTTGCTACAAAAATTAGAAACTAAAAACCTGGGGATATATCTCAGTGGCTGAAGCGCCTGCCTGGTAAGCGCAAGGTCGTGAGTTCAATCCCCGGTAGTGCAAAAGAACAAAGAAACAAACAAACAGACAAACAAACAAAAAAAAAAAACCAGAAACTAAAAATCTAAGCAAAGGATTAATATTTCTCCTTAGAAGAAGGTAAGGCTATCCTCTGTAATTAGACCATGAGTAGTGGAGGGAACGATTGTTTCTAACGGCTCTGGAAGAGCACATGCTCTTCAATTCTAATTTGAATTTCTCAAAAACTCATCTAGTACATGTAGTACTAGATGAGAAAGTCTATCTAGTGATTTAACATAAACAGATTTTCCAAATAGCTTTGAAACTTTGTTCTTAACTTTGAGTATTCTGAAACTCTAGGAAAAAAGCCATTAAATGATTCTTCTATTAACCAAAATTCTTATTTAAAAAAAGAATGATATTATAAAGTGGTTAAGATGCAAATTGTTTTTCAGTGCTCATAGTTTGCTCACACATGCTAGAAAGTGTGGTACCACTGAGCTACATCTTCTGTCTTGAAAATATAATTTTTAAAAAAATTTTAGTGACAAACACAAAATAACTTATCAGGAAAAATATACATGATTTATTTCAGAAAGAAATCTAGCTAAAGAAATAGTTCTGGGAGTGTGGAAATTTGAAATTATTTTTAAAAATTCATTTACCATTTAACTTTACATTGTAGAAATCTAATTTCTATTAGTGTGGTGGGATATAAACTTCATGATTATGCAGGCGTTCTTCTATCATGAATGCAAGTCCACAAAAAGTATATATGCAAAAATATGAAGTTTCAAAAATGTCATTAGTAACAGTAACTACTTTTTATTCATCTAAAAATAATCCATATTATATAAACATAAGTTTTCACTTACCATAATTTAAGTAATTTTTAAATAAAACATTTTCTTTTAAATTTTTAATTTTTTTTTAAAGAGAGAAAACAGTAATAAAATAACAACAATGAAGACAAAAACAGACCAACACAAAAACAATAAAAATGATACTGGATTTCAAAACAAGATGATAGGAATTAATAGTGGCTGTTATATTATATATTGTTATCTTCACGAAGTTGCTCAGATTACCAGATGTAAGAATGCAAGGTTGATCAAACAATTAAAGACAATAAAAAGTAATAATACAACACTGGAAATGATACAGAGCTTCACAAAACTAGATGGTAGGAATTCATCAGTGGTTGTTATATTACATATTGTTCTCTTCAAATTAGTTGTTCAAACTGGGCATGGTGGTGCACACCTGTAATCTCAGCACTCTGGGGGCTGAGGCAGGAAGATTATAGCAAGTTTGACACCAGCTTGGGCTACAAAGTGAGCTCAAGGACAGTCTGAACTGCATAGCAAGATCTTGTCTCAAAAGGTCAAAAAAGAAAAAAAAACATGAAAAACAAATTGGTTCTTCAGATTACTAAATATAAGCACCCAAAATTGGTCAAGAGAAAAAAAATTAAGCATTAACTGTTCCTTTCAATAAACCAATAGATATCAGCAATACAATCATCTCAGCTATCTTTGTATATACATACATATTTTTTTTTATTTTAAAGAGAAAAGAACAAAAACAAAGTAATAAAACAAAGACATAAACAAAACAATAAAAACGATACAGAATTTCAAAACAAGGTGATAGGAACTTAACAATGGTTGTTATATTGTTATCTTCAAAGTGGTTACTAGGATAAACAAAGGCATGTAAAATTGATCAAATGTAAGATAGCTAACACAATTATATTACTAATTTCTTTTATTTTATTGCAAGGAACAGTTAATGTCTAATTGTTTTTGCATTTTTCATTATGAAAAATTATAGAAGTCATAGAGTTTAATGTACATATTTCATGTAAGAATAAAAAAGTTTTAGAGAACAAAATGAAACACAGTCAAAAAACTGATTAATAATTAACCTCAAATTAGTGAAAAATTGTGGTAGCAATGTTCACTATAATAACCTACACGTGCAAAAACTATTACAAGTAATTCTATATGTTGATATTTCACTTCATTGTATACTACAACAATGTTTACAATCTTAAGAGTTTATTTCTCTGGTGTGGCACCTAAAATCTTTTTTTATCTTTATAATTTTTATTCTAAGTTAATAGTTTGTAAGTATGCATATTTATGAGGCAGTAATGTTATGTTTTATGAATAAAATGTGCATTAATTAATGGAAACTAGTTAACATATCCATCATTTCAAGTACTTAATTCAAATCCTTTAATAACTTCAAAGGTTCTATTATCAACTTTACTCACAACATTATTAAGTGGATCTCAAAAGAAAAATCCTTTCTGGGATGTATCCATTCATCATCTCTATTTTCTTCTCTTCCGTTAGCATGTGTGATCATCAGTCTCCTCTCTGTTTCTAAGACTGTTTTAAATGCTACATATGCCATCATGTGACACTTTTCTCTCTTTTTTGACACTTTTCTTTCTGTGCTCTTATTTTATTTAACATAATATTCTCCAATTCCATTCATTTTTTTCTCAAGTGACTAAATTACATTCTTCATTAATGCTGAGTAGCATCTGATTGTGTGTGTACATACCACACATCTCTATTCATCTATTGCTGGACGCTGAGATTGATTCCATAACTTGACTATTGTGAACAGTAGTGCAGTAAACATGAGCATACAGACATTTATTTTAAAAATTGATTTGGAAGGGGCTGGGGATTTAGCTCAGTTGCAAAGCGCCTGCCTGGCAAGTGCAAGGTCATGAGTTCGGTTCCTGGTACCGGAGAAAAACAAAACAAAACAACAAAAAAAATTGATTTAGAATCTACTGGATGTATATTCAGAATCTTTAGAGTATATAAAGGATTCCTGGATCATAGGGTAATTTTTCTTTTAATGGAAGAACCTTCATACAGTTTTCAATAATGACTGTACTAATTTATATTCACTAAAAATGTACAGTGTTTCCTTTTTATTCCATAATATCTATCTTTGAAAGTGTAACAATTGTGTATTGAAATTATATAACATTTTTATACTGTTCTATTTGTAACAGTGGGGTAAAAAAGCTCAAGTAAAGATTTATCATTTATTCACCATTTCTGCATCTTTAAATTATCCATTTATTTTTGTTCTTAGCCATACTCTTTCAAGAACTAATTAAAAGGTAATGAGGAAAAATGTCCTTGCTTTGGTGCAATATTGCTTGAATAGAATTTTGAAATTCAGCATACAAAAGTGTTTCAACAGAAATGTGAAATGAAGCATATGTTTTCAGTAGATTTTTAATTGACTTATTCAGAGTAATGAACTCTCTTTTAAAAAACAGGAATTTTTTAAAAATAGCACTATTGCAGTCTTAGAACAACATTGTGAACATATCACAGACAGCTGTCGTTCACGCTGTATCCTGGATCCTATTATCAACACCTTACATTTGTTAAGATTAGGGAGACGTAACATACAATTTTAACAAAAGTTTCTAAATCAGATTTCAATAGTTTTTTTTTTTCCCTGAGTTTTAACCTAATGCTATTCTTCCATTTTAATATCCCATACAAGATGACACATCACATTTTATCAGAGCTCTTTAGGCTGCTTATGACTGGGACAGTTTGTCAGATTTTCCTTGCGGTTGATGAATTTGACAGTTTTGAGGAGTACAAGACAGGCGTTTTGAAGACATTTCCGTGACTTGTTGGCACTGCTAGCTTTGACCACCTCGCAGAGGAAAATTTGTCAGGCTCTTTGTTGTTGTTGATGTGTTGCCCTTTTCTTTCCTCCTTTCCATATTTGCTCTTTGCATAGAAGACACCAGACACAGCCTACACATAAGAAAGGGAGAATTACCTGCAAGCTCTGTGAGGGGACAATTTAAATTATTTGTAGTTCTTCATAGGAGATTTATGTCTTCTTCCCCATTTACTTTACTCAATTATTTATAACAGTGAAATGTAAGACTTCACATATTTTAGATTTAAAACCTATTTCAGAAATTCATTTCAAAAGAAATATTTCTCTGAACCTGTGGTTTCTAAAAAGTCTAAGAATGTTCTTTGCAAGGAAAAAGTTTTAATTTAGTAAAATCCAGTTTCAATTTAGTAAAATTTACTGTTTTAACTTAGCAAAATCGTATAGCTTTCTTTGAAAGCTATTCAAAAACTCATGCAAATCTAAGACCAGTTGCATTTTCTATTGTGTTCTTCTAGAAACTCTTACATGTGTGTTTTATAATCAATCTGACAACTGATTTTGAGTTAATTTTAGGGAAGTTGTATAGTTCCTGTCTCAGTGTTTCTATTTTATTTAGGTTGCCTGTGGACATCCAATTGTTCTAAAACCATTTGTTGAAATGACTAAATGTTCTCCTTACATTTTTTACTTCTTCATCAAACATCAAATAACTACATTTCTCAGCATCTATATCTGGAAAATATATCCTGTTTAATTCTTTTATGTTTCTGTCTTTTCAGCATAGCCAGTTCTTAACTGATACAACTTGGTAGTGTTTTAAAATTGGGTTCAGTGTATCTTTTAACTTTTATATTCTTATATGTTATGTTGACTATCGTAGGTTTTAATTTAATTTTAATTTTCTTAAAAATTTACAATCAATCCATATTTACAAAGCTATGGTTTTATAAGATTTAGATTGTAATTGTTTTTAATCTGTACAATTGAAGAATTGAAAAAATATTAAATATACTGATCAGTGAATAAAATACCTATTCATTTGTTTGGCTCTCCTTTCCTTTCATTATTAGAGTTTCATAGTTTCTGCCTATATATCTTATTCATATTTTGATAGACGTATCAATTTCCTTTTGTATGTACATTACCATGAATTTTCTGTCAAATTCCAACAATTTTCCATTATTGATGTATAGGCACATAAAACTTTTGCATATAAAACTTACATCCTATGGTCTTGTCATATATACTCACTGATTTATTCCAGAATTTCCTTTTTGCCAACTCTTTGAATCTTTCCTTATAGACGTTCATATCTTCTACGAACAAAGCTGTTATATTTTTTGTTCCTAACAGGTTCACTTCATTGTCCTTATCATTCTGTGTTAAGTAGTACTACCCATACTTTGCATGTAGAAGTGGTGAGAAACTCTGTATCGTTCCTAATGGGTTTTGTTTTTATTTTTTATTCTCTTTAATGGTTTGATCAATCTTGCATTCTTCTATCTGGTAATCTGAGCAACTTCATTGAAGATAACAATGTGTAATTTAACAGCCACTGTTAATACATGTTATTTTGTTCTAAAACTCTGTAGCATTTTTACTGTATTTTCTTAGTTTTGTTTTTGTCTACGTTGTTGGTATTTTGCTGCTGTAATTTTTTTATCATTCTATTGAAGATAAAAATTGTGAAAAAAGAAGAACAAAATGAAAAAAAACCAAAACCTTAAAATTAGAAAATAAATGAAAAAACAAAATAAATATTTAAAATGGAGGAAATATAGCAGGAGTGGTTTTAAGTCATCTGAAATTTTATCATTGAGCAATAACTAGAATAAATATTTATATTGACTTAAAATCTATTACATTAATATATATGTAAGTATACAGGTGGGTAGAATATACTAAGTATTTCTTTAGAAACATCACATAATTTTTAAATCTATAACATAAACATTTGTAAATATCATAGCACTCCAAATCATTAATACTCAAAAATACAGTCACCTATAATTGACAAAGGGGTAAGGCCAAAACAAATAAGCAAAGGTAGTTGACACCATAAATGGTGCAGGAAAAACTGGAAATCCACATGCAAAATAAATACATACAAAAATAAAAGTGAATACACAAACAGACTTCATGACCTCTACAAAAATTAACTAAAATTGTATCACAGAACTAAATGCAAGTCAAACACTATACAATTCTCTGACGATGTGTAAGAAAAACATTTAATACTTTATTCATACTAGGTAGTACTAAAATATTACACTATCATCTTAGGAGTGTTTATAATTTATAAATTGTCAAAATTTAGAGAAGACAATTGATACAGGAAAATGTGTCTTGGTTATGTGAAAATGCCACACCATTTTGCATATGGCATTTGAACATCTTTGAATTCTGATATCTACATGGGGTCCTGGAACCAATCCCCTGTGTGCACTGAATGTTGATCAGATTAGAAAATCTGATATTGAAATATTTCTAAGAAAGTTTTGTGTTTATATATTTTCCTTAAGCTAGAATCTTAGGAACATTAATAGTGACATGAACTTGCATTTGAAGTTCTCATACTTTGAAGAACTCCATCCCAGAATGTCTGAACCTACTGTTTTCATCTAGTTTAGATGAATTATCAAGTTACCATTGAGCATTCATTTTTCCTTTCTTCCATTTTTCCTTTCTTCGCTTTCTCCCTTTATTCTTGCCTGTTTGCACTTCTATACTATTAAGCAATATAAGCACTTATTTACATTTATGGGGCATTACTTTACCTTCTTCTCATACAGTTTTATGCATGACTTTTATGTTTTGCATTTATGCACTGATATCTTATGTAAGTGCCCACAGAGTCCCACGTGTTAAAGGTTTGGTCACCGGGCTGTGGTGCTGTTGGGAGGTGGTGGAATCTTTAATAGATAGACCCTCGCTGGAGGAAGTCTGATTATTGGGGTCATTGCCCTTAGTGGGGACCTGGGAACCTTATACCTATTTTCTTTCTCTTTGCCTTCAGGCTGCTATGATACAACCTCACACTTCTGCTATAATGGGCTGCACCTTTCAGTCCAAATAAACTGGGCCAAGTGACTATAGACTGAAACAACTGAACTCATGAGCTAAAATAAACTTTCCTCTCTTTAAGTTGTTATCTCAGTTATTTTGTCATAGAGACAAAAAGGTAACATATGCACTTTTGATTATTTTAAGAAGAAACTCTATTTGTATATAATTTGTACTCATTCCACTTTTCTAACTCAATTACTGGAAAAAGATTTTTACCTTAGTTTAGTTCTTTTTGATAGCTTATCGCTATCAAACTTCAATGGATCTTATAGTACCATTTTACCACCTGGATAATGATGTTTCTACAGCTGCAAGCATTGGAGACCCCCCCCAAATAAGTAATTAGCTTTGAAAATGGGAGGTACATTGTAATCAAAAGTTTCCTCATCAGAGTGATGAGACATGAATGATTCCTAAATTTTTAGCTTGACTTGTGATCCAACTTTGGCAGTTTAAGCAGCTGACTGAAGTCAGAACAGGGCTGGCTGAGCAGCTGGGAAGCCTTAATTGGAGCTAATTGCTGATTGGAGACTGGCAATTACTAATTGTTCTCACCTGTACAAATTGGCCTATAAAAAACTTTAGGAAAGTTAAGAGGAAGGATCCAGTTTAATAGCCTCTTACAGAATCTTAGAGCAGATGAAGCAAGTGATTGAAGCTATGGGATGAGAGAATACGGAAGATAATAGTAAACTCGAGCTCCTAATGGCATATTAGCTGAATTGACAGCTAGTGCTGCCTATGGGATATACCTTTCTTGTTTTTTTTAGTACACAAACTGGTTCCAGTTATGTGCTTACTAAAAGAGAATTACTCTACCAATTTAAGAAAGATCATTTTAGAAATAATAAAAGTTTTTTAAATGTGTTGGAGAAAATACAATTCTAAAATATGAAAGCTTTTCAAACATGTTGGAGAACATGCAGAAAATTAACAAAAAACTCACTGAGGGAGATGTAGACTTTCTGTGATGTTTTTTTCAACTTTCTTTTCAGGATAAAGTAATTCCTACAAAATTGATTAGTAATATTCTTTTTATAAAGAAAACTATAGTTATATTCCCACTAATCTATTGGTAAATCTTCAATTATCTCAACCTACATATTTTTGTCTAGTATCCAATGTAATGAATAATTGAACACTTTTCTATGTTTGTGCAATGACCCTATAAAAATGGATGTTTGACCTAGTTTACCCAACCTGTCTTCCCTTGTACAACCATGAGATAGAACTTTCTCTTGTATTTCTAACTAAACTTTTAAATGTTTCAGTCTTCAATTAAAGTGTAAAATTTCCAATTCTTTAGAAAGGGACACATTATAATTGTTGATACAAGAAATAGCGAACAGAATGATACCAATTAGAAAAGCAAAAACTGTAAAATTGTAAATTTTTTCATGTAAAGAGGCACATTCCCCTGTCCTAAAACAAGAATTTCAGTCATGAAATATAAAGATGAATAGACAAATATAAAGACGAATGGACAAATTTTACTTGCTATTGAAATTATAATTTCAGAAAATGTTATAATATTGGTTTGCCTAAGAAAGAAGGCAATGTTACATTGATTTAATGGAAGATGTATTTTTATGTCCAAAAAAATAAATTAAGGTGTGAGTGGGGGAGAATAAGATGGCAAGACCACCTCCAAAAAAAAAAAAAAAAAGATGGCAAGACCAGATAATATTGTCAAAAGCTTATTGTGAAAAATAGAAGGTATCATAGAACAATTAGCTAGTCATGATATAGACTTCCTAATACATAAGAGAAAAAAGCTGGCTGGAAAACTAAGTAATTGGTATGTCCCCAACAATGTTACGTTAATAGTTAAATGATTAATCATAACATTGTATCTAAAATTTAAAATCCATTTTTGAGTATTTCCCCCAAATGACTGAATGTCTAGATAAATGAGGAGTGTAAAGTTTATTGAGGGGATTGTAGTGTAAGACATAGTT
This sequence comes from Chinchilla lanigera, assembly GCF_000276665.1. Taxonomy (NCBI): domain Eukaryota; kingdom Metazoa; phylum Chordata; class Mammalia; order Rodentia; family Chinchillidae; genus Chinchilla; species Chinchilla lanigera. Next base: position 28,527,558 of record NW_004955406.1, on the reverse strand, counting down.
TTATCTTCAACAAAGGAAGAATTTTTTAAATTAAAAATTACAAGATTTATGCAAGGATAAATTCATATGAATGAACTTTTCTTTAAGAATAAATTCTGAAAAACAAAAATTAAATATTTGTGGTATAGATTAAATATCATTTGGCAAATTTGAAAGAAATGGATGCTATATTTTTCACCCTGATCACAAATAACTACAGGAGCAAAATTACAGAAATGATATTTATTTTAGCTATTGATTTTCCCTCCACTAATAGTGCTTCCTCCATCTAATTGTAAGTCAGAGTTCGTTTCATACTTCAGTAGTCTCTCAAACTGGCTGAACATATGAAGAAATTCAGTGCCTCTCCCTTTGTCTTTAGTGTTTTTTTGAGAACTGGCAAATATTACTCATGCCTATTCAACTTCATTTTCATGGCTCTCCTAAAAACTCAATTATCTTCTACACCATGATGCTTGAAACATTACTCTAAGCCACACTAACTTGACAGCAAGGTACAACAGCATCACAATCTCTAATGTGTCTCAGGAGAATTGAATGAAGATTTTATCATGCCTAGGAATTATAATTAGTTACTACAGAGAAATTCCATTCCTGCTTTTTTGTTTTGTTTTTCCGGTACCAGGAATCAAACTCACGACCTCGCTCTTGCCAGGCAGGCGCTGTGCCGCTGAGCTAAGTTGTCACCCCTCCATCCCTTCTTTAACAGAAAATTTAATTTCTTTATTTTCTATATTTGGTTTTTATCTTTGGGCTTCAGCTTTCCAACAGTTTGCTCTACTCTTTTCCTTCGTGGTTTTGCTTTTTTCTTCTAGCTATTTCCACTCTTCTTCCATTTATACTTGCTCATATTTAGTATCTCATTACATCTAGGTACTTTCCTAGCCCATTTTGTCCATGGCCGAAGAGCACAGAAAATGTCTAAGACAAACAAAAATGGAAAAAGAAAGGTTTTTAATATTTGCCTTAAAGTAAAGATCACTTTCTGCTCTGCATTTGCTTCCCAGCTGAAGTATGTCTTCTCTATTTGTTTGCTTAATTCCTAGCCACAAGATGAAGAACTATTGGGATGCCCTGCAGATGTTTCAGTCAATCAAAACATTATATAAATAATTCATGAGATAATATATTGGTTTTATAGATAATTATAATTGATTTTCTTAATTATTTGTCAGTCCAATTCACCACTGCAAAGTTTTCAACTAATGAGTTCAGTATAGGTTAGTTTGTAGTCCATTTTCAGTTAGAACAGTCAAAGATCATTGGAGAACTTAATCCATCACTGTAGAGTTTGATTTGATGATAAACAGTGAAATATTTATGTAGTAATGTGAGAAAATAGATTCAGACTAAAAGAAAACCTACAGTGGTAGAGGAATATGCCAAAATTATACGAAAAAGAATTAACATATACTGACCAGACTGTGATTATATGGGTGACACACGGACCACTAGAAAATTTCCCAAATCATAATATGTTCTTTAAAGACCCTCATTCTGAAATATTTGCTCTAAAAATAAAATTGCTGTGACAAAATGGATTATTTGTAAATTCATTGTGGTCATGGTATAGGGCTCTAGATTTGAGTAAAAAATGGTGATTACAATTCAATTAAAGGTAAATAAAGAGCAGAAAGTTTTGCAGATATTTACTTTTGGTTTTCTCACCCAATATTTAAACTATTAAACTATTGTGGTTTAATTGATTCTAACCTTCTAAAAGCTATATATATATATATATGTATGAAATGCAGGGGACAATCTATATATGACAATGCCACACAAGTACCAAGGTCTGTTTGAAGAATAATAAAGAAAAAATTATTCTAATTTAAGGAATTGTATTAAAATTATGATTTTTATATGCTTGAATGAAAATGTCTTAATAAGAGGATAGTAAATTTAAATTTTATTTTATTAATTTTATATGTTAATGATTGTAGAACATAAATTAATATAACTTTTAAAATATTTACATAAATGAGAAATTTTTTATAGTGTTATTGAATTACTATCGGTATTTATACCAAACAAAGTACTATTCTGGCATAAAGAAATGCAAAATCTCAAGGAATTAGTAGAAAAGTGAATGCCGTTTGAGACCATAATGCTATGTGAAATAAAGCAGACATGCAGCTTAAATTTATCATGGTTTCTCTTATGTGGAAATCCCAAAGTATAAAGAGCAGAGTAAGATACATAATAGGATGCAGGGACAAAGATCTTTCTGAAAAGGGAAGGGGCTCCAGTGATAGAGGGTGTTGGAGGAAAGGGAGGGAAAAAGAATGAAAAAAGGAATTAAGATGTGTTGTGTCCATTTACTACATCCACACAAATAGGTAAGCATTATGTAATGTACACATACACAAAAAAGAAAAGGAAGGGAATCAATAGATGTGCAGAGGAGGGAGGCTGGGGTAGAAAAGGAATTTAGATGAATTTAGATAAATTACATATGCCAACTCTCCAACAGGAATGGAACATTCTGTGTTAAAAAAGCTGCTAATTCCAGGTATAGTGATGCACACTTATAATCCCAGCACTTGGGAGGCTGAGGCAGGAGGATCACCATGAGTTCAAGACCAACCTGGGCTACATAGTGAATTCAAGGCCAGCCTAAACTACAAGCAAGACCCTGTCTCAAAACAACAACAACAAAACATACTAATAAAAATGTGCAAAAAATGCAAAATCTGAAAAAAGTAGATTATATAAGGCATTCTCATTTCCTTTCTTTTTGAAACCAACCATGGCAATGAGGTCATTGGCCCAATCTATATTACATTAACAATTAAGAACTACTTTTTTCTTTGAGCACACCATGTTAAGATGGGTTGATAGGGGAAATTTGGACAAAGGTTAAACAGATCTTTATATCATCAGATTTTGAAAAGGCAAGAGTTAAGGCTATACTTCCAGTGATCATTACTACAGTATGAAAAGGCAAGAGTTATCAAAGCAAACTGCAAAGTCAAGAATAAAACTAATAAGCTTTTGTTCTGCAACAAAGTCAATGTGAATAGGAGAAAGTAAGGTTTACAGTCCTGATGATTATAAAACTGTCTTTGAAAAATTAGGAATCCTGGGATAGGCAAAAGATGTAGCAAGAATTCCAGTAACTTCTTTCAAACTTAAATACAAATTTCATGTCATGTAGGGTTCATTGAGCCAGGAAAGTATCTTGCAAGTTTAAATGGAAGTTAGTTATATCTGCAGACATGGAAGTTAAAGTTCTTTAAAGACTAAAACTGCAGCCTAATATATGCCCAATATAAATAGGTAACTAAGTAATAAATAGCTTTTACAGAGAGAACTCAAAATATGCCTTAGAATAACAATGGACACTGGGTGAGTCTCAAAATGCCAAAGGAGTATATACAAAGAAAAAAATAACTATGATCAAGGAAAAGGGAAAGGAATAATATAAACACAAGGATCACATCACAGAGCAATCAATAAATTTTCTAGAAAATGTTGAAAAGAAAATGAAATCTGGCATTTTGAAAAACTGCTGAGATTAAAACATAAAAGAACTAAGAAAAAAAAAACTAGGTCAGAAGGAGAGAGAAACTAAATTGAAAAAGATTAAGGGAAAAATGAAAATGAAATTTGTGCTAGAAGTACAAAAGCATAGGTTCTGCTTAAGATGTAATGGATCTTGGAGGACAGTAATGAAAATTAAATACAAAGGAAGCAAATAGCAAAAGGGAGGCATTTATAAGCACCTATTAACTGTGCATATTAATAGGAGTTACTGCAGCGTTCCCATGCATGCAGACCTGTGCGCCACTAATTTCATCTGCCTTCCCTGCCCCTCATGCTCCCTACCCTGAAACAATTTTCAGTTTGCTACTTTCAAGCTCACTTTTTTGGTTGTTTTTTCAGTTTTCATGTAGAGCATGCAGTACTCACTTTTCCTGTGTCTGGCTTATTTCACTTTACAGTGCTCTCCACTTTAATCCATTTTGTGATGACGGGGTTTCAGTTTCTTTCATGACTGGGTCGTACTCCACTCTATGTACATACCATGTTTGCCATATCTGTTTATTTGCTGGTGGGTGCCTCCGCTGAGAAGTCAGCATACAAAAGTAATGCTTGTGTGCCCCTGTGAATTAATTTTTATGGACTTAAGTAATTTAAGAGATCCACTATACTTAAAATTGGCCTTAAAACATAAACCAAAAAATAAAATATATTTAAAATAATTGTAAAAATTGATATGTGGGTACACTATGGTGAGATATATTTTAAGAATTAAATACACTCTAGATTTAGTATAAAATTAATATAAAATATCTCCATTTTTCATAATCACATGTTGACACACTTTGGTTATATTAGATTAACTTAAACTAGACATGATGGCACATGCCTGTAATCCTGGCACTGTGGAGGCTGAGGCAAGAAGATTGCTGTGAGTTTGAGGCTAGCCTGAACTCCATAGCAACACTCTGTATCAACCTAATAAATAAATACATACATAAATAGATAGCTTTTTAAAAATTGGATTAGTTTAAAATATTATTATATGTGTCATCAATATTAATAGCATTAATATTAAAATATTACATTTTAATAAAGTAGTTTTACATGTTTTATAACTTTGTTTTATGTGTGTTTACTAGAAAGCACATAGACATGCAGCATGTTTTTATTTCTGTTGGATATTGCTCTGTGGTGCTTCTCTTTTCTCTTATTTTCTAACTCTTTCCTGACTCAGTCATCATGTAGTCCACCAGATACAATTGTAGCTCCTATTTTCTTTTTGTCTCTGTTTTCAAAGATAATTTTTAAATTATACTTAAATAAAAATGTCCGCATCTTCTTAATAAGCTTAATCATCTTCAGTTAAACAACTTCACTGTTTCCTGTAATTTTCAGCTAAATATCTTGAGTATCGCTTTTATATTCATTTCTCTACCACCACTCCCTTCTCACAAAGATATCGTTTCTACCTGCATCAATCCCTGGAAATCTTTCCCATGTAAGTTATTCATCTCCATAAAGCCTAAAACTGGATTTTTACAGGTCTTTAGTATAACTTAATGGTAGAGTACTTGGCTAGCATGTAGGTGCCCTAAATTCAATCCTCAGTATAACAAGGGGGAAAAGTGAGGTAGGAGAGAATCTCCATTCAAATATGACATACCGCTTCATAGAATGACAGCGATAGCTATTTTGTCCTTAGGTAGACTTCGTTGTATTTTACATACAGTACCACACTTAATTTACCCAACAATCTTACTAAATAATTCAAGGATAGAAAAAATAACACAGGCGCAATATCACTGTTTTAGATTGATTACATTAATTTATCATTTCTAAATAGATTATTATTCTAAAATAAATATCTGAAAATATAAAATAAAGAAAACTTGAACTAAACCTAATGTTGGTAATGGTTAGCATAAAGAAGTAAATGATAAGAAGAAAATACCACAGAAAGAGATGTGTAGTGAGAACCTGGGTAAATTAGAGAAAAATATTAAATGTGTATATATTTACTGTACAAGAAAGGTTTACAATTATGCATATATATGTATATCCATACATACACACATAATTATATACAAATCTACTTGCTAAAGCTTGATATACAGATACCTAGAATATATGCTTTGTTTCTCTTGAAATTTTTTCCTCTTTTTTTTTTTTTTTTTTTTTTTTAACAGGAATTGAACTCAGCACCTTGCGCTTGCCAGGCAGGCGCTTGTGCCACCGAGCTATATCCCTGGCCCCTGTCTTGAAATTTTATAAAATTATATTTAAAGACAAATAATATAATGTTTTTGAAAAGTTTGAAAGACCAGAGTTTTTAAGAGAATACCTTCCTAAGAGTGAATGGGAAAATCACCATCCGGCCGGGCGGAATGGGACATGTCTATTATCTCAGCTGCTTGGAATAATGATGCAGGAGGACTTCAGGTTCAAAACAAGCCTGGACAGGGTAGTGAGACATTGTCTGAAAGCCAAAAATAGAAAGGGGTGAGAATGTAGCTCAGTGGTGGGGTGGATCTGAATTCAATCTTCATTTCTGGAAGAAAAAACTCACCAACCAAAATTATTTATTAAAATTGGGACTCATTTTGCATATTCTTTGGAAAAGATCCCTTAGACCCTGGTAACTAGATATCGAGACTATACAGGAAAAGACTAAGCGTGTAAATGTAGAAGTGATTAACTTTTTAAGTTTATGTGATGCTTAAGTCATTTTAATACATTTGTGTGTATATGATATAATTATGAAGTAATATATTTTTTCTGAATTGGTTAAAATGTGTAATTACTTGAATGAACTACTGTAATCAAAAGAAAGAAATGTACTATGGAGAGATTTGAATGTGTGCTAGTTATGCTCTTATATTAAAATATCAAGATAAAATGAATGATTTATGAAGTTTCTAAAGAAACACCGTTTGTACTTTTTATGTGTCACTTATATTTTTCTGTCCTTTCAATTTGTTGCCCTCCTTTGAACTTAAATACATTATTCTTTGTCCCTTGCCTTCCTTAAATATCAAGGCTTCACATCACCATTCCAAGCAGTTTCATGACACTATAGAAATAGCTTTTAAAAATTGTTTTAAAGGAAGCCACTGAATTCGTTTACACCTTTTATTGAATGTATAATATAACAGTGAACAGAAATTTTCTTCAGGATAAAGAGGCTTCATTAGAGAAGGCTACCATTTGATGTGTTCAGGTTCATTTATATTTTACAAGAGAGATGATGAGGTCATTATTTCCATTGCATTATTTTACCACATTCATTTTTATATATAAAACTCATTTGTAATTGGCTTCACTTATATTTTATTTCCTTAAAATAACATATTTAAAAATGCATCAATTGCTAATGGGCTGGATGTGTACAATCTCATCCCACCTCACATGTTAGTCTATTTGTTGTTCTTCAGGTTTAATTAAATGGATCTTATATTTTTTATCTAACTAAATTAATTTTTCAAATTATAAATGCATTGTGAGTATCTACATGTGTGTTGTCTTTCTCAGTAAAGGAAAAAAAGAAAAATTTTAACACAGTATCTCTGCCTTTTAGTGTAACACTGACTTCTACGGTCATTTGAAATATAACTTTAGAGTACCGAGAAAGTACATTTTAAAATGTTGTACACTGAAAAGTTCTGCCCAGCAGATTTTATTCATGCAAAATTTTAAAACTTTGAACTGCTAGTGTATCAAAGGAAAATCATATTAGTTGTTAGGAGTTCTGTTCAAGGTGACAGAAAATTATTAAGAAAATAAACCCTTTTAAGTAGGTTTGTGGCATTTGTGAATATAGTAAGATGAATAAAATTATTTAGGTAGTAAGTTGCAAATATATGATCAGGATATTGTTCACAAAAAAAGTTCAAAGTAAAAAAAAAATCTTGGTTTTATAAGTTCTGCAAAATTGTTCTAAAGAATGTAAGAAATTAAAGACTGCTACTGCTGAAATGCCCGAGGGAAATGTCTACATCACAGTGGAGGCTACATAATGCCTGGGGACACGACACCGGTGAGTGTGAGGGCAACGAGGGCTTGGCAGCCTTGCACCTTGGGAGGACCTGCTGGATATTCACATCATCTCTTACTCATCACGTTTGAATTGTTTAGCTAGATTTCCCTCCAAATAGCAAGGATTCAGGCTGTTTGAGACTTGCGGCTCACGGCACCTACCCACTTGTGCTACTGTCCATATAAAAACTTCATACCAAGGCTAAGAAAAAGTGTATCCATTGTAAGAAGGTGGACATTTAATATATGTTTATTTTTTAAACTGACTAGTTCAGAGCCACATTTTTCCAAAATGTTTGATCTTATATTTTTTTTCTTTTTTGTTTTGTTTTTGTTTTTCTCCGGTACCGGGAATCAAACTCACAACCTTGCGCTTGCCAGGCAGGCGCTGTGCCGCTGAGCTAAATCCCCAGTCCCTATTTTTTTTCTTTTGTTCGAAAACAATCTCTTTAAGCTTGAATTCAAAATAGCATTTGTTAGGGTTTATTGTGAAATACTGCATTCACTAGAGATCAATACCTCATAGAGAAAGATGAAAATCAGAGGTCATTGTTTTGATTAAGGGAAACCTTCATTATTTACTTTCTAGGACTTCTTACTAAAACTTCTTTGACTTCAACTAATCAAAAACTACATTGCTTTTTGTATTTTTATTAAGTAGTGTTAATTACCTTAGTTTCACATAGAATTTATTGAGGAATGGGGTAACCTATCAAAATTTGTACAGTGTTACCATGGAGATTTCCATAAGCTAGGCAGGATGCTAGAGGATGATGAGCCCAGGTTTCATGAAAAGCAACTTTTAATACTTAGTACTCAACCAAACTATTATATATTATACAACATATGTGAGGAATGAATCTATATGTGCAGGAACCCCAAAAGTTTGTCCTTATATTCCTTAGCTAAACAAATTAATTGAAAGTGAATTGTAGGGGGACAGGGACATAGCTCATAGTCACAGCAAGTGCCTGGCAAGCATGAGGTTCTAAATTCTATTCCTGATATCAAAAAAAGAAGTGAACTATAGTGAATAATGTAAATGACCAAAGCCAAAGAGTATTTAACAGATTTCTAGTCCAGGGATTTAAGGAAAGTACATCAGTAAAAAGGTATGAAGCATGAGCCTTGGATATAGCTCAGTGGCACAAGCGCCTGCTCGGCAAGTGCAAGGTCCTGAGTTTGATTCCTGGTAGCAAAAGAAAAAAAAAGGTATGAAGCAGTCACATAGAAAATGTCGATTCTCAATGGAATAGTAATTATGGGGCTTTGACAGAATGGGAAGTTCTATGTATTAGGTAGTATAAATATGGTAAAAGCAAATAACTTCAGGTAATTGATAACATCATTAGAACATTTAGAGAGGAAAAATAAACTGTGAAAGAAAATATATTGCAAATGTTAAAGCACAGGTGGCTCTAGATTAAATAAATAAATGTATGTACAAGACAAGTTATTTCAGAAAATATTGATACTGACTCCATTCTCTTTTAAGATTACTGGAAGTCCTAATTTATACACATAAAGATTAAAATGAAAACACACAATTTGAATATTGATAGTCAAAAATATTGCTTGACATTTGTGGTATTTTTATTATGTTGCTGATGGAAATATTTTTAGATTATTTTTCATTTCCCACTTGGGGTCTAGAATTTTCACTTGTAGGAATTCTTTGTTTCTCTAAAATTTCCCTGACTTCAAAGTTTACCTTGCTATTTCTTTTCTGAAATACTGGCTTTCTTTCAGGAAAAAAAACTGTGCTCCTACTTTGAGGTTTTTGGTTCAGCTACTCCTTTAATGTTGAATACTTTTCCCAACTTGTGCCTAAGTTGCTTTATCCTGCCAATCAAGATTTAAGTTAAAAGTTTTTTTCTGTCAACCATGTGTAAAGAGTAGATTCTTCCATTGTGTGGAGTATAAGGTATGCATAGATATTAATGTTGTATAAACATAAATTTGATTTGTTTTGAAGAATATATGGGAAATGAATTCTTGATTGTCTATTAGTGTAGCTTTAACTTTACAAGAAAACTACAAAGCTATTTATTCCCTGATTGTAATGTTTTATATTCCCACCAAGAATTAAAAAAAAAAAAAGATTAAGGTGCTCTGCATCTTGACAATAATAGTTCTTAAAAGTAATTTTAACCATTTTAATGCATGGAATATTATATTTTTATGATTTTAGTTTGCAATTCTCCAAAGATTAAAGATGTGAAATGTCTTTGTATATGCTTATACATTACATATATGTACATGTGTATACAATTGAAAATATATATTCTGTTGAAGTGCAGTTAATATTTGTAATTTTTAAAAATTACATTATCTTATAATACAGTTAAACAGGTTATTTTTATACTTCATCCAGAAGACCTTTGCAGGTGCATGTTTTGCAAATATTTGCTCTAGTCAGTTTCTTGTCTTTCTACTTTTTAAACACTGACCTGAAAAAGAAGTTCATTTAATATTTTTGATGTCAAGTATCAATATTTTTCTGTTTTGTTTGTGCTTTTGTGCCCTATCTGAAGAATGTAACCTATGTCAAGTCAAAAAATCAACAAGAAATTTTAGACATTTAACTTTTACACTTAGACATACATTTTACATTTTATGTACACTGGAAATGGACATTTTATGTCCATTTTATTTAGCACTTTTGAATGTTAAGAGGAAAGAATTGAGGTCACTTTTTCCGTATCATTTTCCTGATATCATTTGTGCACATTTGGGTGGGTTTTCTTTTAAAGTTCCTTTTCTATCTAAACTTGTCTTAATGGATTCTATCTTCAACTATGGAGACAATCCAATAAGAATGGTTTACTGCAAAGGATAAAGAGAGGAGACAAGGGACGGAGACAAAGCAGCCAGTTACCAGCCTTTACTACTCAGTCTTCACTGCACCCTGAAGAATAGAGCACCAGAGAAGAATTTTAAGACAAGAAGTGACATGGTCATATTTACGCTTTATTACATACTCTGCCTTTAGTGAGCAGGAGCAATATGGGTGGCTTGTTGTTATCTCATTTATAGTACTAAATTTTTATTTCCCCACATGCTCAACAAAGAAATATAAAAATATTCAAAGTACAATGGAAGAACTGATGGTTATAAGTCTGTCCTCTTATTCTGAGTATTAATTGTTGCCTTGTTATTTCAAATACTGAGTAACTTAATTCAACGATGCTGAAGTTTTATATTTTCTAGGAGGTAAAGCTGAACAGAATAAATGAACACTGCTTTACCAGAGGAAATAAAAACTAAAACCCCTTGTGTATTTGTTATTGGAAGACTTTACTTAAGAAAAGAGATGAGCTGCTAAATATAGGCCATGCGTGGTATATGTATGTGAGTAAATATCATGGAAGTTAGGCACGAAATACGGTAAGTCCTTTGTACATGTGCTTGAATTCTACCTGGAATCAGGCCTAGAAAACAAACAATATCATTACTAGATGCAGACAGAATCATTCCATATTTCCATAGTGGTTGATTATGTAACTATCTCCCCAGTCAGTGAGGGAGAGAAAGAGAGAGAGAGAGAGAGAGAGAGAGAGAGAGAGAGAGAGAGAGAGAGAGAGAGAGAAACTAACTCTGGACTCTTGATAGGAGATTGATTATGTGAGCTTTCCTAAACGCTAAAGAGAAAACCAAATTTTAGAAAACATAATACAAAAAAATTCTTAATTTACATTCTGAGAATCACTGAAACTCTTACAGAGGAGGACCAATTATTTCAGGCATATGAATAAGTATGTGAATATGGTACTGCTCAAATATAAAATCACTAATTGTTGTAGAACATTTTGAAAGTGTCTTCCACAGTGCAAGATGATTATCATGAATTAGGATGTGTGCTCATCAGGCAAGGATAAGAGCTAAAATATTATTTGATCCATCAGAAGATTATAGAAAATTTTTTGAAGACTTATTACCTTAATCATCTTCTTTTATGCTGATCACATTAAGTTTAAGACTAAACTGTCTCATATTTTATTAATTATATCACATATACTTAGCAGATTTAACACAAATGCCAACTCTGTAGATTTTTCAGTTTTCAAGACTTAAAGTCATTAAGAAACACAGGGAATAAAATTTCAAATATTCACTCAGAAAAATTTAAAATTCTATTTTAATTAAAAATAGGTCTAAGAAGAAAATAAGTGGCTATGATTTTTATTATATCAAAGTATTTCAAACTTTTACTAAAATGACATATAATGCTAAAACACCACTGTAATAATTATTTTTAACAGTCATTGTTCCCTTTCTTTCTTTTTTATATTTATTTGTTCAATTTAGCCAGCCCAGTGGCTTTTTCATTCTAGTAGAGTTTACTTATCTCTTAACTTCTTCTTCCATCATTTGTTCATCTCGTTTTAAAGGATTAGTCAATGTCATGCTCATGAGCCAATCATTTTCATAGTAAGATTTGTAAACTAAAGTTCTGGATTTTCTGCATGTGATTCATTAATTTTGGTAACTTCTATTAGAATGAAGCATTCGCTAGTCTTTTTCACATTGTCCAAAGCACGGAACTCTTTTCTGTTCAATTTTGTCCCAACCTCAGGCAAAGTACTATAAGCATCTCGCAAAGCTTCCTGTGCAAAATTGCTGACAGTTGCTGTTCCAATGCATTTCTATTTTTATCCATTTTTATTTAGCTATAAATGGTGGTGCAGAGGATTGGCTTGACCATGGCAGCTGGGACTGGAGACAGCACCTGGGATCCATTTCCTGAGAACAGTATTACCACGCAGGCTTTGATGAAAGATGGAATTTGATAGGATTTCCATATTAAGAAAGATGTTAAAGGTACTGAGAGATCAAATTTCAGGAGTTTAGCAGTAGCTGAATCTCAGGGGTTGAGCAGTAGGTGTTCCCATCCCCAATCACTAAGATGTAAGTTGCTACAATGCGAAAGACTCCGGAAAAAATTCCATCTATCTCACACACCAGAAGTAATACAGGAGGATCTCCACAGGTCTCCAGAGCGCAGCTGGGTCTACTGAGAACTACGTCTGAATGTTAATATGTTATGCAGCTTTCTTACCTTCCTACTTCTGCATGAGTGCCTTCACTGAAAAACATTGTCTGACAAAGAAACCTTAGAAAGTTGTGAGTTTAAAAAGGTGATAATGACTGACAATAAACTATCTATGTATTAACTTTTAATTCTGCTTCTAAACAGTGGAAAACTAAACTGAACCAATATATCCAGGAACTTAATGAAATACTATAAATACTAAAGTTATCATTTTTGATGAAATAATTGAATGATTAAATACCAAATAAAAGAACAAATTATTAAATTCTATTTTACACATTGTAGTATATGAATGAAATTATTTACACATTAAGTTAAAATTTCTCACTTGATGTTAAACCTTCTAAAAATTGTTTTAGTCTACTTTCTTGCAGTTACCCTCAATGATTTTTCTAAGCTCCACTACACTGCTTATCCTGGAGTCTCCACTACGTATATTTCACCATGTTAATCCTCTACTTCAATTAGCCTTACACACTAATCACCAAGTTTCAAAGTCCTACAGTTAGTTTTTCTTGGCTGGTTTAAGAATTATGAAAACCCTATTTACTGGCTGATTTGGAAGTTTTGGAGTCCCTTGGGTGAGTTTCCTAGCACAAATTTAAATTTTGTCCTTTCTACGTCTGTCTTCATGTCTCTATCCTTGGTGCACACATTCAGTCACTATTTTCAAATATTTCTTAAATTTCAAGTACATATTTCTAGTGAGACTAAGGATCTTTGGCACTTGAACATGACAGCTAGATGACAGTAATTCATTGGTTAAATATTAAGTGATTTGGATAAGTGTCCTAAACTAGAAAAATATATGTGATTATAATAAAGAATGGAGTATATGTGCTACTTTATAATTATGTATTGCAAGATGTTAATTCTTTAAGGTCATTTGCTAAAAAAATGGTTTTATTTTGTTGCGTTCTTCTGGGTTGCATGTGGTAGAAAACAGTGTTCTTATAGTTTCAACTTGGTCGTTCAAAAGATCCTAAAACTTAGAAATGGAGTGAAGGAGATTGCTGGAAGAAGTAGCAAGCTCATTCTGATTTCATTCTCAATTAGGCATATATATGTATGTGAGAAAGTGCTGATCTCATAGCCAAACAACTGCATTGTGTTTTGCTTAGACAAACTTCAAAGTCACCCAAGAGATCTATTTCATTGGTTCAAAATTTTGATACATCATTTGAGAAGCACAGGTAATTATCAATAAATGGTTGCTCAGCTGCTTTTAAAACAATTTAAGTTTAACTAATAGAGTGTTTTAATTTTGCTCAATAAAGTAGTTTATTTTCTTAGGACAACAGAAGCTTAAGGAGAATATTTGCTTGAAAAGAGAGTGGGAAAGGAGAGATAATATGATTAGAATTCAGAGATAAAATACTTTTCTGAAGGTTTTGTCTCCAAAATATATAATGACCATTTTATTGTTAGTGAACTGTGTAGCTTTTCTTACTGTTTTTAAAGTCAATTTCAAGATAGATGAACTGGTGAGAGAGAAAGCCCGTTCGGAGTCAGTCATTCCCAGCCAGTCTATGTGTTAAATTTATCCAGTACTTAATAGATATGTGAAAACATTTTTATTGTTCTAATACTTATCCCTAAAATATCTGCTTAATTTATCTTTTAGTCCACTAGTCTTACTTGAAGTTTGTCTCATTAAACTGAAGTTAACATGGCATTGGTTCAAACATAGATTATAACATGTGTAGCTCAGTCATTATGAGTTTAAACTTTGATTTTGTATACATTTAGTCCTTAATCTCTTTGTTCTCAGTACCTGGATGGAGAGTTACAGGCTGACAGGCCTATTTTCACTTCTCCTCTTCCTACATGTAGTGTACTGATAACTGGTGGTCAACTTATAACTCCCAGCTGAACTGAGTAACTGTGGTGCTGGGTGTGGGAGGCCCACCTGAGGACTGTTGCCAGCAGCATAAGAGGCAGAACTGGAGAAGAAGAAGCGGGCTGTTGGGAGCTGAGAGAGACCATGGGGAGCTGGCCTTCTGATAAGCTTGGCTGTTTTCATCCTCCGAGGAGCTCGGGACCTTGCTGGCACTGAGAATGGCTTTGGTTTACTTTGGGGAGCTCTGGTCCTCACTTTGAGCATAGCTTCCTGGTTCCAGAGGGGAAGATGGTGCACTGCAGGCCTCCTGGAAAAGCTTGCTGCATTGATTTCCCTGATGGGAACTCAGCCATCCTGATCATCGGAGAAGCTCTGGACCTCACAGTTGCCGAGGATGGCCTTGGTAACTTTTGGGGGAGTTGTGGTTCTTCTAAGCATCACTTCCTGGCTCCAGTGCAGATCTCTCAGCCTACTAGCACAGATCCTTCTTCCTGCTGGTACAGACTTTGTAGATTCCACCACTGACCTTTGGGCCTTCCCAGCAGATCCATGAAACACGTCTGCATGAGACATTGTCATGGGCTCTGGGCCTCCAGTTGGATTCATGTAGGACATTGTTGTGGGATCCAGGCCCTCAGCTGGATTCCTTAGTCTTAGTGTGTGAAGAGATTTCCTGCACTCTTTTTTATACTGCTCTTTGGGTGACTTATAAATAATCATATAAAGTATGTGTCCTGTATTATGTTGTTCCCCTTGCAAAATAAGCCCCAAACCAACACACTACATTCTCTTTCGTATAACTATTCTACTTAGGAATGGGAATGATAAATTAGAAGATATATTAATTTACTAAGGCTGACTTAGCAAAGTGCCTCAAATGGAAAGGTTCAAAACAATAGAAACTTATTCATGCAAATTTTTGGTGCACTAAACATCTGCAGTATAGGTTTTTGCAGGGTTGTTTCTTCTTGAGAGATTTGAGGGCAATTCCCCAAGACTCTCTCCTCATTTTCAGTGAAAACTATTTGTTTCGTGCCTGAGCTTACAAACCCATTGGTGTGGGCTCTGTCTCTATCTTCACATGATAATCTCCCTGTCTGTCCCCATGCAGGACACAAGTCATATGGTGTGATTCTACACCTGTAAGACCTCATTTTTAACTACTTGCAATTACAATGGATCCATTTCTAAGTAAGCTCACCCACATTTAGAAGTTCTAGTGTTAATACTTTAACATATATTTGCCGCAGGCCACAATTTGATGTAAGTAGAAGAAAAATACATCAAGTTCTTAACTGGTAGACTTTTAATACTTTGATGCAAAGCATGTGTGAATCTGTCTGGTAAGAAGCGTTGTTGTCACTATTGGACCATTCCTTCACATAAGGAATTTATTCACTGACCAAATCCCTACACAGCACCTACCTCTACTGTCTATCCACATCCTGGTAGAGTTTTACATGTGGTAGCTATCTGTCAGCTCACAGTTGATGGACAGCCATAAACCTGCCCATATGTAATTCCCTATTAATAGAGCACACATCCCCTGCCTCACAAAACATAGGGCTTTAAGCAGATTTAATATTTTCTTTTATAACTCCCATCACATCTTTCAGAATATTTTTGCCAAATGGTCAAGTTCCTACAGAAGATTGATCAGCAAGTTCATCAATTAAAAATCAGTATAGAAGTCTATGGCCAGGATTTAAATCAGTATCAATATTTCTGAAAGTGTTGGAATTTGGTGGAGTCTGTTACTTTGGCTAGGCAGTGAGTGGGGAATTGAGAGAGACTTTTGATGTTATGACACAAACATTGATGTGGTGGATGAAAGGAAGTTTTTGATACATCAGTTTCTCACTAAGAGAAGTCTGCCAGGCAGGGACATATCATACTTATGAACTGGAAGCAGAATGAGCACAAATTGGGGCAGTAGATTATGCAGCTCAGGTATGGTGAATGAAATGGCAGTAAGTAGATTACATGGGATCCCTGTGGATTGGATAAATTTAATAGTCTTACAGGCAGAATATTTCCCTTCCTTGTCTGATACATGCTTGAAGGGTGATAGGTTTAACGTGGCCTAGATTTGAGAGTCCAACAAGGGAAGTTGTTGAGGGTGTGGACTTAAACAACTGCTCA
Organism: Chinchilla lanigera; assembly: GCF_000276665.1. Taxonomy (NCBI): domain Eukaryota; kingdom Metazoa; phylum Chordata; class Mammalia; order Rodentia; family Chinchillidae; genus Chinchilla; species Chinchilla lanigera. The sequence goes on along the minus strand of NW_004955406.1, from coordinate 28,511,005 downwards.
TAAAAGGTGATAATAATGACCTCAAATTGGACTGAAATAGTACAGTTAAAAAACAAAACACAACTACATTATAGGAAAGAACTCAAGTAATCATTATGAGCAGGGTAAAAGGACAATATTTTAACAGTAGCACTATTGCTGCTATTATGTCTTCTTTAATTTCTAAGTCTTCTGCTTAAGAATAACTGAACATATCACATCCCTCCTATCCCTTTCTCTTCAGAGGTATGTATCGGCACCTCTGAGCTATCTCTGTTTAGAACTCAGTAAAACGCTTTTCTTATATTTTTCAGCTTTGAAATTTTAGTAAAAGGAAAAATTTCAACTTTTTGTGACCATAATAAAAAGTCCCATTCACAGACCTGTTTCTTTCGATCTGTATTTTCCATCTTTAGTAAGCTCTATATTTTCAAAACATAAATTCTGATTAATAATACCAATATTCCCTGACAGAACAAAGACTAATATTCTAGATAAAAAAGTAAATTTACTTTTCTCCAATTTAATGCCTTTAGAAATAATTATTCTTCAAATTATTTTATATTTCCAGTACCTTGAAAATAATTTTAGCCAACTTACTGGACAAACACCATACTCAGTTGTCATCACAAAAGTTAGGAGAAGCATGAGGGGGTCCAATAAAATGGGAAGAAGATCTCTGAGAATTACTGAACATTTTTCATCTAAAGCAATAAAACTCTTTTGGGGTCAGGGAGCAGAGTCCTTTTCTATCATTTTTTTTCTAACTATTCCACAGCCACTCTCTAGTGTCTTGAGACTCTATATAGTTTAAGGAAATGCAAAAAATGAAATAATGATGGCAGTTCTTCCTTAAAACTTGAGAGCAACAGTGACTAATGACTAGAGTTCTCTTTAAATGGTAGTCATTTGATTGTTTGGAAAAGATGGTGTGTGAGGAACTCGGAGACAGGCAAATTTATGAAATTAAACAGAACACATTCTTCTCTTGCAGCCTTACAGTGTGAATTAACATCCAAAAAGATATACTGAATTTTACAAGAAATTAGGCATATAACATGATTAATTTAGACTTTACAAAAAAATTTGACATCAAAAATTGTTTCTCACATTGAACACTTCAGTAATTCTAAGACATAATTTTTTCAGGCCTTAACATCTTCAGGAGTATGAAACGTAGAAAGTTGTTAAAATCTTATGCTTACTGTTATATTCTAGTAACAATGCTGACATTTATGTCATTACTTCTATGTGTTTAAACTTTTTCTATGGCTTTTCTTGTTGTCATTTCCACTTGGTTTTATAAAAAATTGTTGAATTTAATTGCCACTTAAAATTTTTCACATTTGCTTTCTGAAACATCCAACCAAAACTATCTAGTTAGATGAAGATGTCCTTCATAAGAACTTACAGATTCAGAAACAAAAGTGAAACTTTCTTTTAAGGAATGCTCAATTACTGGCATTTTAACTAGAAATATGTCTGCAAATTTTAATGTATGGCTACAGTTAAAATTGAATTCCCCCACACACAAGCACATATGTGCAGATATATAGTTTCTTTAAACACATATGGAAACCAAACTGAAAGGTTACATTAAATTGGTAAATAGATATGTATGAAATATAAAAACTTCTTTAATTGGCAGTAGTGAATGTATAGGCCACTTGTATAGCTCATCAAATAGCAAATCTATTTTCAATTAATCTTGAATATAATAGGCAAGAAATAAAATATATGCAGCAATTTTTCACTTGGCAAATTACTCAAATATTATTCCTACTTTTTTTCTCCAAATAATTTGTGAATACACCTGTGATGTATCCTTAGTGTCCAAGAGTATAAGATGGTTCAGAGTGTGGGGTGGATTGGCAACTGGTGGTCAACTTGTCATACCCAGATGAACTGAACCAGCGTGGTACTGGTGGGAGGCCAACTTGAGGAACGTTGCCTCCAAAATGAAAAGGAGAACTGGAAAAGAAGAGGTGCTGTTAGGAAGCTGTTGTTTCCTTTGAAGGAGCTTGTCATGTTGACTTTTCTGATAAATTTGGCTGTTCTCACTGTTGGAGCTCGGGACCTTATTGTCACTGAGAATGGCTGCGGTTCACTTTGGGGGAGGTCTGGCCCTTGCTTTAAGCATCGCTTCCTGGATCCAGAGGGAAAGAGGGTGCACTGCTCAGTCTCCTGGAGAAGCTTGTTATGCAGGCTTTCCTGATAGGAACTTGGCTTTTCTCATCATCAGACGAGCTTGGGACCTCACTGTCACTGAGTATAGCTGTAGTACTTTTCGGATAGCTCTGGTCTTTACTTTGAGCGTCACTTCCTGGCACCAGTGCAGATCCCTCAACGTGCTGGTACAGACTTTCTAGCTTCCACCACTGACCTTTGGGCCTTCCCAGTGTAGATCTTTGAAACAGACTTGCATGACACATTGTCATGGGCTCTAGGCCTACAGTTTTCCTTGTGTGGGGCATTGTTATTGGCTCTAGGACTTCACTGGACTCATGCAGGACACTGCTGTGGAATGCAGAGCCTCAGCTGGATTCTTCGAATCTGTAGTGTTTGGACAGATTTCCTACACTCTGTTGTACTAAACTCTTAAATATACCAAATCACACAGGATAGAGGAACTGTTCAGATCCGCCTGCTACCATTTTTTTGGTCAGTACTGAGAGCTATTTATCTCAGGAATGCCCTCAATTCCATGAAGACCAAGACCTATGATCACACATTAAAGATACTTTAAATTCTCCTTCATTTTAAATACAATAATTGATGTGTCAAGATGGCTGAGAGCCCACTTGTAGAGGCAGTGAACCCATTTCTCCTTCACAATGACTGATCAGCAGACAGCATGATGTCACCGGCTTGTACCATCCAGGATCCGTGAAGGCTAAGGCAGGAGATGGCAAGTCCAAGCTCAACTTGGCCAACTTAGTCACTTACTAAATTTTAGACAGATTTCGTAGTAGAAACTTCATAGGCTGGAAAGGAAGAACATTCTATGTTCAAAATTATGAAAGAAATAAACTCAAAACAAAACAAAAATAAAACAAAAATACTCCCAAAGATTATGTAGAAACTGAGGTAATTCTTCACTACCAGATTTTCTTACAAAGATTATTAAGAGTCCTGTATCTAGGATTGAAAGAAAAATAATTAACATTATGAAAATATACAAAAGTATAAAACACATTAGAAGGGAAGATACACAAGAAAGGAATTAAACCTTACAAATATAAAAAGTGACCGACCCACAAAGGTAAATAACAAACAAAAAAGGAACAAAATGTAGTTGAAGAAATTGAAAATTATAGAACAGCAATGAATGAAATTGATGAGGATGTAAAGAGAAAAATAGAAAGAACTCTGTGAAGTCAGCCTGTTTCTTGTTGCAATGCACCTGAAACAACATAACAGTTACCTCATTGCACACTTTTGGAGGCCTCAGTTTATGATCAGTCGATGTCCTTGTTAAACTATGGCAAGGCCGCACATCATGCAGAAGCAAGGCACAGAAGACAGCTGAACTCATGGTGAATTGTGCACCAAAGACAGAAAGTGAGGGATGAAGTCTTATCCTTTCCTTCAATGGCAGTGACCTGGAGACTTCTCAGGGGGCTCAATCTCTTAAAGGTTCCACTCTCTTTGACAACATTATGCTGGGAACCAGTATTTTCACATTTAGAACTTTGAGTAATGGTCAAGATCCAGACTAAATCCACATCCTGTGTTCAAAGATTGGAAGCAATCACAGTGTTCATATGACTGCACTACCCAAAGCAATATACAGAGTTGGTGTCATTCTTATGAAAATACTGATGTCACTCTTCACAGATCTAGAAAGAATTATAAAGTTCGCATAGAAGCAGGATGAAACCCAAATATCGAGGCAAATATTGAGCATAAATTACAAAACTGGGCACAGAAAAATACCTGATATCCGTACATACTGCAGCACTGATGTAAGCAACACGACACAGTATTGTCATAAATACTAACACATAAACCCATGGAAAAGAATACAGATTGCAGAAGCATATGCATAAATTCATAGCTAACTGACTTCTTACAAAGGTAGCAAATTATATAGGAATTACGACAACCTCTTTTATAAACACCTCTTGGAAAGTTGGATATCCATATGCAGAAGAATGAAATTTTGGTTCCATCTTTCCACACATTCAAAAATCAACTCAAAGTATGTCAAAGATTTAAATATACGACCTGAAACTATTAGAAGAAAATATTGATAAAGACTTCAAGACATAGGTATGAACACTAGTTTTTGTTTTATTTTTTTGCCCATGACCCCAACAGCACAAGCAATAAAAGGAAAGAAAAATGATAAGATTATATCAAACTAAACCTTCTACACAGCAAAAGAAAAAAACAACTGGAATGGAAGGAAAATACCCTACAGATTGAAAGAAAAGATTTGCAGACCCTACATCTGACAAAAGGTAAATATTAGGAATAGAAACACAAACCCCTCAACAGCATAAAAACAATCAAGTTAAAAAAGGAACAAATAAATGGAGAAAAACATTTCTCAGAGTAGGATGCACAAATGACCAACGAGTACGTGAAAGAAATATTCAGTATCACTAACCATCAAAGAAACTCAAGAGCTTACAATAAGGCATCATCTCAACACCCCAGAATGGATATTATTAAAAAAAAATACTATCAAATATGCAGAGAATAAGATAGTTAAATCCTGCTATTGAGTCCATTTCTCAATATATTCATTATAGAGAAAAGTATGGAGCTTCTTTTAAAAAAATAGATCTGCTAAATGTTCTCACTTCTGGGTTCATTCACCAAGGAAATCAAATCAACATGTCAAAGAGATACCTTCAGCCCCATGTTTTTTGACTACAATATTCACAATAGCCAAAATGTGAATTAAAACTCAATTTCTTTCAAGGGATGAATGTAAGGAAAATATACATATGCAATGATATACTACTAAAACATAAAAAGAAATGACAATCTCTTTACAGCAAAAAAAAATTAGAACTGGAACACATCATGTTAAGTGAAGTAAGGCAATTATAAAGAGACAACTACTGTATGTTCTCTCTCAAGTGAAAACTCAGATGTTAACCTCAATCTAGGAAAGGGTAGAATAGTAATTAATAAAGGATAGGAAGGTTACAGGGCCATAGGAGTAGAAGGAAGTCAGACAACAGTTACCCAAATGGATAGAAGAAAAACATGGAAAACATTATTCATAATAACATAAGACATATGTAACATACAATATATACATATTTTGTATATTATATATTATGTATATTATTTAACTATAATTTCTCACTATATTCCCACAAAATGTATACAATTATGTGTTCATTAAAAGGGAATGATAATAAATAAATAAGGAAATCTAAGTCAGTGATAATGGCTTTGTGTTTGCCCTAAACACCTGGCAAGATAGAATTTCCATCAACTGAAATAGGCTACGAATTGTAGGAGCACACTGTAGGGAAAACTTGCATGTTGGATAGATTAAAATTGAGATATGGCCAAGCAATTGGAAGTATGAGTTTAAAATTCACAACATTAATGTTGAGCATTGTCAGCCTACAGTGATGTAAAAATTATGAAATTTAAAACCTGGTGCAGATTCAAAGGACAAATATTGAGCCCTGGAGAACACACTGATATAGCTAGTGAACTTTCAAAGGTAGGGTCATCAGATTTAGGAGCGAGCATTGATTATATTGCATTTATGACAGAATACAGAAGAGAGAAACAATAAAGGTAAGCTATTTTAAGTGTCTTTACTGCAAATAGAAGAGAGATTTGAGTAGCAGCTAGCAGAGATATGAAATAGTCCATTGAAAAAATTCAGCAAGAGAGATTAAAATAAAAGTAATACCATGCTGGAGGAATAAATAATCAATTACATAAACTGTAATGGAAATGACTGCTGAATTCATTTTCTTAATTTGACAAATAAGTATGTTCCGGGATAACTTTTAGGTAAACAAATTTTATTTGATAATTTATAAAAGATACAAGAAGAAGACTTAAAAGTAGACTTCATAAGTGTGAAGTGATGTGGTAATTGACATATACGAAAGTTTTGTTATGCCTTCCTCAAGCTTTTCAGTAAAATAAGAAACAAAAGTATGATCATAATGTTGAGAAATAAAGTATAGAATGGCTGAGGAGAACACAGAAATGATGAATTAGTTTCGTTTGCCTAAGTAGAATTGTTAAAATAAGCTACAGTAGAGGGAAGCAAGCTACAGTAAAGCCCCAGAGAGGGTCACAGACTCACTGAAACTGTAGTCATCATTTTCAGGTGACAACAGTCTTTATGATTTGAGTTTTTTGTCCAATCACTTTCTGCTACAAAGAGATAGGCAAATGATAATCTAGTCAGTGTAATGAATTTTTGAAGAGAGTTAAACTTCGTAAGAAAATGGCAAGGGTGTTTAATTGTACTGCTGATTTCTACTGGTCTATTGAAGGCAAACATCAATACTGAGTTTTTTTCTTCTTTTTAATTTTTTGGACAATTTTGCATGCTTCCATCTGATAATCTGAGCAACTAATTTGAAGACAACAAAACACAATATAACAGCCATTGTTGAAGTCCTATCATCTTGTTTAGTGAAATTCTATAACATTTCTAATTTTCTTTATTATTTTTTATTCTCTTTAAAAGTAAACAAAAAGAATATTGGAGTATAGTTATAAGGAATGAGCATGAGATGTACAGTACATAAGAAAGAAAAAGGTGTGAGAGCTATGATAGCTTTGAAAAATAAATAGATTTTTAGTTCTGATAACTTTGAGGGATTGTTGAATGCCAAATGAAGTCATCTGGAAAGGAGTCATTTATGTCTTTAAAAAATGAGATAGTTTTCTTAAAATGAGCTTGTGATAATACATACATAAAAGGTATAATCCTGTGGGCAGGTAATTCATTGAGTCACAATGTATGATAAGATTACACGTGCAGAGAAATTGAAGAAGCTTAAAGGTTTTGGTGTGGGAGATTTTCTGAAGGTCTATATAAACTGTCAAGGATTAAACATTAGAAGCACTTGGAAAGCAACTACATAGCAAAGAAAAAAAGAAGGCATCTGAGAGTTAAGAAAAGGCTGAATGCAGGCTAAAATTCACGAAGAAAAAAAAATTGATATACAGGAAAGGACAGTCAGTCTGGAAAGGTAACTCTGGCCCTTAGGAGAGACACTGAATTCCACATGTAAAGGGTAATTTCTCAGGGGATCAGCAGCAACAGAGATAAACAATTGGGGGGCAGGACCAGGCCCAAGTAACATCACACAGTTACTGTATGTTGGAAATGCAGTGTGGGATTTTATTCAGAAGGTGAAAGCCATTTAGAAAAGGGCCCCATTGTTTAAGACTGGGCTATTCTGGGAATCAGACTTCACAGAACAATTATACTTTACAGACTCTGAGACCACATCAAATTAAAAAGTTTCTCTGCAGCAAGAAAAACAACCAAACAAGTGAATAGACAGCCTACACTCTCTAGGATGGGAGAAAATATTTACGAGCCACTCTTTCAGAAAAGGATCATTATCTAGATTATATAAAGAACTCAAAAAACTTCATACCAAAGAATAAAATAGCATAATCAATAGATGGGTAAAATAAACAGCCACTTAATAAATATATGAAGAAGTGTCTACATTTTTGATCATTAGACAAATGGAAATCAAAATTACCTAGAGATTCCATTTTTTCCCAGTGGAAATAGCTATCTTCAAAAATGCAAAACAATAAATACTGGAGAGATTGCAGGGAAAAGGATTACTACTACAGCGCTGTGTGTGTGTGTGTGTGTGTGTGTGTGTGTGTGTGTGTGTGTGTTCGTGTGTGTGCGCTCTGGCATGCAAGTTAGTACAGCCATTATGGAAATGAATATGCAGAGTCATCCACAAACTGGAAATAGAACTACCATTTCTTTCAGCTGTACCATGTACTGCTATACAACCAAAGAAATGTTGAAAATGTTTGGGGACATCTGTGTACCCTTGCTTTGGAGACACAATGTACAATCACCAGGATGTGGAAGCAGCCTAGGTGATCAACAACATACGAATGAAGAAAATGAGTTAGCAATGCAAAACAGACATTTTTTCAGTTATAGAAAAGAAAATTTTGTCATTTTAAGAAAAATGGATGGCCCTGGAGATCACCATGATCAGCAAATTAAGAGGTTAACACTGTTCTTTGTAGAACTGAACCTTCGCGTTTTGTTTTGTTCTTTTTTAGCGAAAATTGAACTCACGACCTCAGTTTTACAGGCAGGCGCAGTGCCGCTGAGCTGTACCACCAGCCCCACGTGTTCTTTCTAACATGCAATCTAAAAAGAGTGAGGAGAAATTAGAAGGGATATGACCATAGAACAAGAAGAAGGGAATAAGTGTGAGGGGGGCAGTGTGTATATGGGTTAAGAGCCAGTGAGAGAGAATTAATGTGATCTAAAAGTACTGTATGCATTGAAATTTCCCAAAAATGTGAAAATGGGAAAAGGACTCCGCAATGATTAAAGTATATTTTGTGCGTGCACCAATCTGCTTATGTAGTCATACATCAAAAATGAATATGTTAATTAATTTTGATACTTAATAAAATAAAATAATTTAAAATGTTCTTGGACTATTAATAGCCAAATTACTGTAAATGTAGAGATTTGGCTATTCATATGTGTTGTTTCTTATTAAATAATAAAAAGTTTTCTTAAAAAATATTAAAAGTGATGAAGGTAAATGAAGACAGAAGCAAAAACTAAGGTCCTTTGGTATCAGTAGATAACAAAAAATGTGTGGCAATAGATCACACAAACATAATATGACATTCGACCCGGGAGAGGAGGAAAGAGGAGAGAGGGAAATAGGTAGAATAGAAGAGAGAGGATACACACTTATCCTGGAAACTGTAGAGCAAAGCAGAAAAAAAAAAAAAAAAAAAAAAAAAAAAAGCCTACTACAAAGAGCTGGGTGCAGAAAAAGAGGTAGAATAGAAAACCCCCTTTCAAAAGAAGGAAAAATTCACTCTTACTAGGAAAGACAAGTAACCGTGTACAGAGGACTGTCAGGACAATATTGAACATACATAACTTTTTGCTATTGGTGGACTGCAGAAAAGTTTGAAGTTAGAAAGGAGAGGAAAGGAGATGCAGGGAAGTGTGAAGAAGTTTTATCTGAGGGGTTTGTCTAAATCATTCCTGGCTTCTGCAAATTAAAAAAGTAATACTTGAGTGATAGCTAGTATTATACTAAAATATTTTAAGACGTTCTTTCATTATCTTAGCCTGAAAGTTCCCCTATATTAGTATTGTCTTCTTGGAAAATATTTTTCTAACTTCCAACCCCTTTTTAAAAAGAAAGATAACAGTATATTACATAATTAGATATTTTACTGCTATTTTTAAGCAATTAGGTATTGCATAAGTTTTATTAAGAAGAACCAATATCACATTTTGTTTACAAAACATATGCAATGATAAAATATACACCAAAAGAAAATTAAATTTCAGATTGCATTGTGCTGATCTATTCTTCTTTCTCAGAATTGATAGCCATCCTGATTCTTTGAAGAATTCTTCAGTTTCTGATCACCAGAGTACACTACGAATTTCAATTTTTATATTATATATTTCTGTTAAAGGACCATGCACTCTTAAATTTAGAATAATCATAAAACTAAACAAAATTTTAAAAACATAACATCTTTACTGGGCATTCAGCTCAGTGCACTTTCTTCAGTGTTATTTACCTTCAATAAACTTGTTTGATAAAGAAAAAGTCCTGCAGTGCATGCATATGAAACATGCATATTAAAGTGTTTCTGGTTATAGAATCAGTACAGTCTCATAGAAGTTCCTCTTTCTAAAATATCCCAGGTATGCTCATTCCTGACATCATACAAATTTAATATCCAGATCAATTGAAGGGAACACCATAGGAATCTGGCTTTTCTGTACAGATTGAAGAAGTTAAGGGTTGTCATATATATATATATATATATTTTTTTTTGTAATATATGATTTCTTCTTTGACCTAATATTTCCTAGATATTTATATAGTGAAATGCACGTCACCTGTTTTATTTTTCAAGTGTTGTATAAAAATTAACATAAACAAAAAACTTAAATCCTAACTCTCACTTATAATTTTACGGATCACCTACAATTTTCATGGATCAAGAGTATAGATATGAGTGAACTGGATCCTCTGCTTGAGTCTCACTAAACTGGGATGAAGATGTCGGACCTGCTTTTGTTCTCATTTGGAGGCTGGACTAGAGCAAAATCAGCTTCCAAGCTCATTCTATTTGTTGACAAGATTATTTCCTCAAGGCTGTACAGCGGAGGACCCTGCTAACAGTGAGGAGGAAAGCACTTGTAACTGCTAAAGACTTCCTACAGTTCTCCACTGTATCCCTCTCCTGTTCTACCATGCATGGGCTTCTCATCCCAGTGTTGCTGCTCTCAGGTCAGTAGGACTGCATGTGTTGTCTTATCTTAATTTGAAGTTTTCTTTATTTAAATCAGTCCCAAGAAAAACTTCATTCCAAGTAACTCAATGCAAGACAATAAGTCACAAGACTGTCTCTCAATATATTCACAGGTTATGCCCATAACTCATAGCACATTTACACAGGCAGCTGCAGTTTTGGAGAATATAGCAAATACTGCCTATTACATCTATCCTAAAGTTTCTTATTAATGGGAATTTTCATAGACATCTTCTCCCTTGCTGGACACAATATATAACATCTCTAATTTAAAAAATAGGAGAGGCTTAATCTGGCTGGCTTGCCATTTCCATCCATGGTCAGCTGTCTCAAAAGCAGAGGATCATGGTGGAAAGGCGAGGCAGAGGGAAGATGCTTAGCTCATTTCACCAGGAAGCAGAGCAGAAAAATGAAAAACAAAGAAGGCGTAGGAAATAGGGTACAAGCCCCAAAACCACACCTATAACCCAACCAGAATCACCTAGAGTACCAGCCCCTGGGACAAACCAAAAATCCAATTCAATTGAAATCCACCCTATCTGCCACAAGAGTTTAGAATAATGCCACAAGAGTTTAGAATAATGCTAGTTGTAGCAAAAATACAATACAGAAGTATATGAGTCATGATGTGTTTTTCAATGGATTCAACCTAATTGCAATATTTCTGGTAGGATTAACCAGTGCTTCAGTAGTACATTTAGTTATAAAATTGAGTAAATTAAGCACTTAAAAATCTGAGAAAATCTTTTACTTTGAATAATTTTTCAATGCCAAATAACATTAAGTAACATGTAAGGCATAATACCCATAGCCTCAATCTTTTGTCTGCAAGGAAGGCAACGAAAGATAGATAAAATCTATTGAAATTCAGTATGTCCTTATAGTATTTTATTACCTAAGATTAATGAGTGTATGAGATTTTGATAAATGTGCTATTACCCCAGGGGAAAAAAAGCTACATAGAAACAGTGAAAGGCAGTCATTAACGTGAAGAAGCAGATGTTTTGTTTTCATAGGATACCATAAGCTTTCATCAGACACTCCTAATTACAGTCTTTACATTGGTATTCTTGCAATTCAAACCATTAACCTTTCTCTGAAGCACTAACTTCTGCATAAGGTACATTGTCATTGCAAAGCTCTTTCTCTGTGAAAGTCTGTCCTTGCTAAATGTAAAGACTGTTGAATGGACTTGGGGTTCATTTGCTGTTCCAGTAAACACACACATACACACACACACACACACACACACACACACACACACGCTCAATCTCCTCTAGCTGTAGCTCAGAATGAGGGATAAGCTATTTATCAAAGTGCAAGGAGAAACAAAAATATTTTAATTACAGAATCAGTAATAATGCATTGCTGAAAAAATAGTTTGGCTAAAAATGAAGAAAATAAAAGGGAGTTAGGGGAATAATTTAACAGCTCCAAAAAATGATGTGCAATTATAATGTACAATTAAATTCAAGGCTATTCCTCACCAAAAAAGGGAAAATGGCATGCCCAAATAACAGATGCTTTGTTTAAAATGTAGTTTTAGTTATCTTAATTGCTACTTAAGATGTAGATTTTCCTTTTAGAGTTACAAGAGCAAATAATCAGTACTTCCTCTTATTTCTATAACATAAGCTTAATAAGATGGTAGAATACTGCATGTAATAGGGTATGTCCCCGAGATGAGTGCAAATAAATGCTGTGGCAGAAAAATTACTTTATTCATGTGCTTTCTCATTTAACACTTTAAGTGTCAGAGTAAAATATGATGGCAGTGAAATCAAGACCTGTGTAGATTATTTTCCTGCTAAAAATTATGTACATATCTACTCAGAGACTTACCATGCAGGAAAATAACTGTAAACTATGTACATGATAATATATTCTTTATGATAGGTTTGATACAATCCATTTAGCATATCTTTCCCAAAGTGGAAATATTTTCAAATAGTTTCTTCAAATGTATGAAAGGTGAAATGCGTTCAAACACATTTAACATAAACATCATATCAAGTAGGAACTTTAAATCAATTTACTAATTTTGGTCATTAGTATAAAAAGTATTTTAACATATTTAGATGTTATTTAATATCATATGGAAAATATGTTTCTAGGTGATCTCCAGAGTACGTTTTAATAGTTCTGAAATTCTGTTTATTTCATATCTTCTAAAAGTACTTATATGATAATTAATATGTCACATATTCATTGTGTGTTTTCAGATAAACTTGGAGTATGACATCTATTTGGTTTCATTTGTTAGTAAAGCAAGTAACGTGCTAATTTTTTTTCACTTTGCAGTATTCAGTATTTTTTACTTTAACTTCAAATTGTAAACTGTTCCTTTAAATCTTGAACAATTTTATTTAGATTTCATTCTTAAAAGTCTATCTCTGTATCTGGTAGTAAATATTTGCTGATCACTTGCTCATTGTTAGCACGGTAGGATTCAAATAAAAATTACAGAGCAGTTTTAGGTAAGGATCTATATTGTTAATTATTTTATTTATTTTTTTTATTTTTTTATTTTTTATTTTTTTTTGGTTTTTCTCCGGTACCGGGAACCGAACTCACGACCTTGCGCTTGCCAGGCAGGCGCTTTTGCCGCTGAGCTAAATCCCCAGCCCGTGTTAATTATTTTATAACCAGAGTGAATGTGAGGGAAAATAGTCATATACAATAAGAACAAATAATTTTACATTTTAATTATATTAATAGAAAAGTGTAACCCAAGGTTTTCTATGAGTGCTTGAGTTACTAAAACTGCATATGGAAGTATCTTAGCTCAAGGCTTGTGCATCAATAGAATACAACATCTGTTGTATCTGCAATGTCTGATAATACAGAAAGTGAAAATGTATGAGATGTTTAGTGCTCTAGGTCTCTCTCAGAGAATGAATTTATCAGACCCTTCAACATGAAACTAACAAATTTTATATTAAAAACTAAATGGATTTATTAGTTAATTTTCCCTTTTTTCAAATCAAAGACTAAAACTATGCATAAATTCTACCACTTCTAAAGCAAAGTGTTCAAAAGTACAGAATCCCAATCTCTAAGATAATTACAGGAAACATTCAATTTTCTTAGAGTGGTGGAATCTTCTCACTTTAATGAGTCAGGGAGATTTCCTGGTTAACATGTTTACTGAATTGAGCATATTTTATGTTACTGAGAATGATTCATCATGCACAATTTTTTCATTAAACATTGCTTTTATTTTTCCAGAACAGTTTTAAGCTCACAAAAACTGTGGGGATACTATAGACATTTTCCATATACTTTCTGCCTCCACACATGCAATTTTCCCACTATCAACTTTGCCCAAGTGGTACATTTCTTCCAATCCTACATTGACACATAACTGTGAGTCCAAAGTCCACATTTTATACCAGGGAGCAAGCTTGATGTTTTGATCAAATATATAACGATTGTTATCCACCATTATAGTATTCTACAGGATAATTTCACTGTCTTAAAAGTGCTTTGTGTTCCATCTATTCATCCCCCTCTCAGCTGCCCCCAACAATTTTTATGAATCTTCTCACATAATTCAGTTCTAGTGCAGATGCCTAGATTCACGTATTTGTATGTAAATGAATGAAGATGATGTGTAAATGTTTTTTTTTTTGTTGTTTTTTTTGTTTTTTTTTTTTGGTTTTTCTCTGGTACCAGGAACCGAACTCACGACCTTGCACTTGCCAGGCAGGCGCTTTTGCTGCTGAGCTAAATCCCCAGCCCCATGATGTGTAAATGTTTAAACAAAACATTGTATGCTGCAACACAGTGGATTAGGATAGAATAGATGAAAAGAGTAATGAAGTGTTTAAGATTATACAGCAAATGTATTAATGAATTCAATAAGTTAAAAAAATGAGTTTTGTAGACAAAGCAAACTGACATCTTGCGGTTTATGGTCTTAATCACAAACTTGATCCGTTCTATTGCTTTTCATTTTCCTCGCACACAGAATGGAAGTGAATTATCACTTGGGAACTGTTGTAAGTGCTTTGACTATGACTTGTTACATACTACAGTGACCAGTGAGGCAGGTGCAGTTAATGGTGCTCACTTTTTTACAAATGAGGAGTCAGGTGCCTTATCTAAGGCTGCCATGCTTGTGATTTTCAGATCTGAGATCATGTTTGCCAGCTTCCCTAGACTTTGAGTTTATTATCCCTATACTCTTCTTCCCTTCCCTTATCACTCTATTCTTTATCCAAATCCTAGCATTTAGCGTGAACCAGCATATTGTTTTTTTGCTTTTGTTTGTTTTTGAAAAACAATAGATGAAAGCAAGATCCAATTCAGTAGTAACTAGTGACTTATGTGATTTCAATTTTTATTTGTATTTTGTGATATCACTACATACACCATTCAATCACTGTCTGTCTCTATGGATCCATTGTCTATCATCTATCTTTCTACTACCTACTTAACTAGTATTTTCATTATCATCCTCCGGGCCACCAGCAACCCTCATCATCATCACAATCCTGTATCTATGTTTTTTCTTCAATTAGCCTGAAGGATACCTCAAGCCAAATAGACTAAAATTTCATGTGCATCCTTTTTTTCTCCGTTAATTTTGTCATATATTATGCTAGTATGTTACATACAATAATTTAGTACACAGCAAATATGCAAAATAGATAACTGACATATTACTATTTTAGTGCAAAATAATTCCATTAATCATAGCAACAGTTGCATAGACCACTACGTATCAAAGTATGGCAACATTTACATTAACCTCAGTTGCATGCTTTACTCCTTCAGTAAGTGATAGAGTATAAGTGAAAATAAATTTGTTTTTGCTCCATATAGACTCCTGCTTTCAACTCAACATAGCTCTATTTAACCAAAGGATAAAAACATAAGATAAATATGAAAATCAATTTAATATTAAATAATGGCCTTTTGTGAATGCTTCTTTTACAGTAATAGTGCAAAATAAGCAATGACTAGAAAGTAATGAAATAATCTATAATTTTGGTGTATTTTTCATTAATTTTTTATCTCATCTCAATATGTGCTGAAATAAAGGCAAATCAAATGAATACATGTAAGTCTACTAAGCATACACGAAGAGAACAGAATTATGTACTCTTTCTACTTTATCAGTTTAGATTTAGGGTAGATTCTGATTGAGATGGTGGGTTACTTATCATATAGGCATCCTCTTACCTTATTTATTTATATATATATTTTTTGGTACCTGAAATCGAACTTTGGACATTGCACTTGCCAGGCAGGTGCTTGTGCCACTAAGCTATGTCCTAGGCCCCATCCTCCTACTTTTAGTAAACTTTTGTCCATATTTTTAGTACTCCATTATGTTTCTTCTGGAAACTAGAACTGCTTTTAGGACCTTAGAGGGTTTTTGTATTCATTTATCATTTTCTGAAAAAAGTTAGGTGAAATTTAGTCTACTCCCTTCTATTAATACCTTTAAATTAATAATTGTTCTGAAAGCCAATTCATATCTAAAACAAATAGAATCTTTTCCCTCAAATCTCAAAAATTTCTGCTACGGAGTTTTTTTGACATAATTCAATCACCCCAGAATACCAACCAGTGAGCAGACATATCTGCTCAAAATATTGAAATTGTACACAAAAATCAAAACATCACAAACAAAACCACATTTGAAATAACTATATTTTTATTGGCAAATGCTAGTTGTACAGAACAGCTTCATTGTGATGTAATCACATGCGCATGTATCATACTTCGATCACATTCGTCTCTCTGTTTCCTTCACTTACTCATTCTCTCCTCCTGCTTCCCCTTGATCTCTTTCCTCTTCCTCATACCTCCTTTTACTTTTATATTATCTCTCCTTCCTTAGATTGCACACACAAGAGAACACATTGGATCTTTTTCCTTTCCGAGTCTCCCTTGTTTCACTTAAAATGATAATGTTCAATGGCATCCATTCTTTCCTTCAGGCAGAATAATATTCTATTGTACCATATTTTAATTATTCATTCATCTGATGACAAGCAGATAGGCAGATTTCATGTTTTAGCTATCATAAACTGTGCTGCAATGAACGTAGCTAGGCAGGTAGCCTGATGGTACTCTGAGTACTTTATTCTGGTATGTCCAAGGACTGGTTTACACAAACCTTATGATAGTTTTATTTTCTGTTTGTTGAGGGAGCTCCATATTGACTTCTGCAATTGCAGAACTGATTTACGTTCCCACTGAAAATACATAAGGTTTCTTTCATTCCCATATCCTGAATAGCATTTATTGGTTTTGGTACTTTTGAAAAGTGACATTTTGACTGGAGTAATATGGAATCTTGGTGTAGTTTTCATGTGCATTTTCATGATAGCTGAATGTGTTGAACAAAAAATAGATTTTGAATATTCTCATAATAATAAAATTTTATTGTAAATACAAAGAGCGGGTATAAAGCTGACTCACGGTTGATAAAAATGTCTGGGTAAGAATTTATTCTAATGATTTTACTTTTATTGTGATCAAACTTATCTTTTGTTTTTCTACTGGTAAGTTTTTGTTATTTTCCATTTGTCTTTGTTTTAAAAGGACAAACAAAACTAATCACAACTAAACAAAAATATGACTAGAACAGTATATTTTAAGTATTGGACATGTCTTCCTAGGTGAAACAATAAAGAAAGAATATTTTTCCCCTAGGTGAAGCTCTTTCTTAGGGTTGAAAAATTCCAGTAGCAAAATGCTATTTTTAAATCTTCAACTGCTTTGGGGAAGAGAGGCACTACAAGAGACCTTGGGTTAGAGTTAATGAGCAGAATATTCCTAGTTGTATCCTTGACTTTAAGTCTTAGCCTAGAGAACAATAGAAAGAGAAAATCAGAGAACATTTAAAATTATACTTACAAAAGAGTAAAAGATGTAGATATTCCAAATAATAAACAGTGCTATTCTCTAATACAGAAGTGGGGAGATATTGAAACTAAAGTTTGATACTTTCAACAGTGTAAAAAGAATCTTTAGAATGTTAAAAGATTTATAACTCATCTTAAAATCTTCAATTCACTTTCTGAAAGGAAAACAGTTGAAGAAATTCTTAAAGGGGATAAGTGATAATTACATGAAAACTACCTGACAATATTTTCACCTCTTTAAAAATTTTGCATGAACTAATTTCAATATTTTTGTCAAACTTTAATTTTGAATATATTATTTGTAAATATTGCACGCCTTGTCTCCTATACATATAATAAAACACACAGATCAAACCAGGTGTGGAGGCACTTGCTTGTAATCCCAGCACTCTAGAGGCTGAGAGAGGAGGATCGGTGTGAATTCGAGACCAGCCTGGGCAATAAAGTGAGCTCAAGGCCAGCCTGAACTGCATAGTGAGACCCTGTCTCAAAAAGACAAAAACAAAACAAAACAAAAAACACAGATCAGAAAACCTTGCATTGCTTTATTTCTGAAAAAACATGAATAAAAGGAAGAAAATTTACAAGTAATTCAATGATCTACCTACTTTAAAAATTTCAAGGTTGCTTAGCATAATTGTTGCTATATAAAATTAACTTTACAGACAAGCATTACATATTTTATTAGTCGTGGGTTGTGAGTGTGTGTATGTGTTTGTGTGTATGCCTATACTACAGTGTTTCTTCTTAAATATTTTCCTTAAATAAGTCAAAATATCCTATATTTCTCCTCAAATTTCACAGGAAAAGTGGGAAATATATAAGAAATATGTGTATTATCTAATTTGTTTCAGTGAATATATAAATAATTAGACAGCACTGTTTTAAAATAAAATAATTTTCTAACTCTAGATATTCAAACATATGCTATGATACAGGTTCATAAAATTACAAATTTCCAGCCCAGATTCTGGTGAATACTCAAAAAAAATTATAACCTTTAATTTTCTATATTGACATGAATTCCAGTTCCACAAATTTCAGTCTTTGTATGTTTTATCCAAACATTTGGAGACAGTTTTTTAATGAAAACTTTTGTCTTCTTAGAAATAGGTCCCAAGCTTGTTCCTTATATTTTTAATATATAGTACATATATAATACATGCTTATAATCATTTAATATATTATATATATTACATGCTTGTAATCATTAGCATTAATGCCTGACATATCAGCATTTTCAGAAATTAGTTTTAATTTTTCATAGTTTATATGAACAAAGACTCAGTGTTCCTTTCTATGAAATCTAATTTTCTATATAAAACTCAAAACATGAAATGCATTCCTGACAATATTGATGGTATTTCTTGAGTGAATAAGTCAGAAAAAATGAAGTTATTTTAATCTACAATTTTATGCTTAGTCTTTCCAAAATTCAAAACAACACAGTTTTTTCTAGAAAAATCGAAACAAAAATGGTAAATGGGAAGTGTAAAGGTGAAAATTTGAACCTAAGCACTTTGTAATTTAACATGAGCTTCCTTATAACTTTTCTTGCAACATCATAGAATTATTTTTAATGATTATAAATCACAAAGGATGTAAGACATAAATAATAACTTATTAAATCAATAAAATTAATTTTGCTTATTTTCCTGTGTGTAGGCATTTAAATGTATAATACCTAAAAGCTGTATTTATACCATGTCAAATTAAATTTATATGATGCTTACAAGTTTGATAAAAATTCAGCACTACTTTAATCCTAAATTATAGATCAAAACATATTTATTCTATGAAGTTCAAGATTGTAGTTTACTGAAATATTAAAATTAAGTATTTGTTCAAGTAGTTCAAGCAAAATTCTACTAAATTTGATAGTATAATGTGTTATTCTCTACGAGACTTTTTTCTCAAATAAAATCTCTTCTAATTTTTTGTACTGTACTTCATTGGTTCTCTATCCATCATGTTTATTTAATGTTTTAAATAATCACATGAATTAACCTCCTGAGCCACATCTGCACCCAACAGAAAGACAGGGGAAATACTCTGGGATCTTTCTTTTCAATCTGGATTGAGTAGATGCATACAAAATTTTGTTGAAAACTAGTTAGTGAGCAGATCTATATGAGGTATCAGTGAATTATGAGGACTGTGTTGAAGGTATTTGCACAAGTGGAAATGTGTGAGAACTTGAGGATCTGCTGCCACTCTCCTGCTAGCACTAGTGTGGATGTATAAACCTTAGTCTTCCAGTGGGCTGACTAGGACTTTCTCCAGTGCTTGCATGTATTACAAGTGGCACCCAGGAGTACATCACATTCTCCTACGCCAGACTGACTTGTTTAGGTGTGGATACAAGCCTCACCAGAGGGAGAGGATTACTGAGACTTTCTGCCACAATGATAGTTCAGATAGTTCCCTCTTCTTTACTGAACTTGATGTGAGCACATGAAAAAGCTGGAGGTGCTGCCACCATCTTAACACAACTAGAAGCTTTGAAGGAAAACAAATCAGAAGCTGAGAACAGAAGAGAGAAGTCAAGGGTGTCATTAGTTGAACTAGAAATGAATTCTTCTCTACGCTTTAGGCTTTCCGTTTCATAGGTTAATGCCTGTGTTTCTCTCCCATTTTGTCACCATTTTTCTTAAGCAAATTTTTGTTAAAGTTTCCCTTATTTGAGTATTTTTAAAGTCTTAACTAATTAAAAAGTATCCTTCCATTCCTCAGGGAAATTTGCCTCTTCATCACCATGTGATTCACATTGGCTAATATGCACATCTAAACACTTAATTTATTTAGGGAACAGGGTTTCTTGATTCTGTGAGATCAATGCCAAAAGTCCTTCCCAAGATCTTTCATATAATAACTAAGGAAGCCAAGCTATCCTAGGGGAAAGTGATCAACTTAAAAAATAACCTGTAAAAAGCTGTGCCTCCCAATTTGGTTTAAAAGTTGTTTTAACTAAAACTAGTATCACTGGTATTGGAAAACAGAAAACAAATACTAAATTACCTTAAGAATGATGCATACATATGTAGACATTTAATGATATTCTTATATGGAAGATAATGAGCCTATCTCAAGTGTTTAAAAATCAGACAAATATGATGTCAAAACCTAGGGTCATGTGAGAAATAAAAAGTTTTCTAAATTGATATCATTTTAGAAAAAGTCCATTTATATCAGTACTAAACATGTAATTTGAGATACTAGACACTGATGTATGTAAATATTAGCAAAAAAAGTGTAGAATTCCATCCAAGATATGGAGATGATGTCATGTTAGTCATAGACACATAATTGACAACTAGAGATAAGGCAATGAAAGACAATAATGAACCAAGATGTCTCACTGAAATCCTTCATCAACTTTTATTTGAATACAGAAAATGGAAAAATACTTTGGTGACTTTGACAATAAAAGGCATATTTTACTTTTCATCCTTAGTTTTTTTTTTCCTTTTCAATAACAGAATGGCAATAAAATTAAATATTGGCTATTTTGTCTGAACCGAGCAGTTACGGCACAATAAAAGGAGACATAAAATTTGCAGGAAGAAAATGCAATGCACCTTGTGTTCCATAACCATGTTTTCTCAGGCATTTGCCTCATATTTCAAAGCTGTAAAATGTAATGGGCAGCCCTGTCAGTCATTCTGTGGAATTGAGAATATTCTTTCAGTGCCACAATTATACAAGAGGAGCAATATCTAGAGTGTATGATGGCTATCCAATCAGAAGTAATATTTTTGAAATACACTGGATTCTTTAGTCAGATGTTCTTTGTCATGTATGCTTCGTTTAACTAAATTTGCCTTTTCTTTGTGTATTAATTTTACTATTATTATTACTTGTACCACAAATTGAACTCATGACCTCACGCTTGCCAGGCAGGTGCTGTGCTGCTGGACTGTATCCCTGGTTTCTTTATGTGTTATTACACAGAGTAAATAAGAATAAATGTATTCTTAGAAACTGTTGTATTTAAAATATTTATAAATGAGATTTTGCAATGACGTCCCAGTAATAAAAGTCCCATAACATTGGCTTAATACTGTACCAACAATCTACAGGAAATAGCACCATCCTGGTTAGATGTCTTCATTATTACAGGATGCAATTAACCAGAAAACTGTACTGTTGTTGCTGTGTTTCTTTTTTTAAAAAGTTCTTCATCAGAGAGTTTTGTTTGGAAAGAAAAATATCCTTTTCACTTTCTGTGTTTCTTCTGGAGGCTTGAGGTAGAGACTGCATTTGCCACTTTGAATTGACTGACCTTGGGCAATTTACTTATCCTCTCTATGCCTCATTTTCTCTCTATATTACGATAAAGCTAATTTAATAAGCTCATCAAGAGGAGCGAAGAAATAAAGCAATGCTCTTGTTCTAGTATCTGACACAACCATTTCTCAATCTTTGCGCACAGAATGGAAGCCAGTCAGATAGAACGTGCATGTAAACAATAAGCTTTGGGAGAATAGTTTTAAAGGGAAGTTTGCATTTATTTCAAATTCTACATTGTTTTATCATTACAAATATGGTAGGGCATTAAATTGGTTTAACTCTGAAGCTTTTAGAAAGTCTTTACTAAAGTTACATGGCTGTTTCTGTGCATAAATGGAGAATTGGTCCTAGAACAGAACCTCCTTTCCATTGTTTCTCAAATACTAAGATCCACTGATGCCCAAGGCTTTGGTGTAAAATGAATATAATTGTATATACATTCACACACTTCACTATATTTCTAAATAGTTTATAATTCCTTCTCCACTTTAAATTTTTTTGGAAATGGTTGCTATGTGGTGTTACTCAGGAAATAATGGTTAAATAAAATAGCCTGTACATGTGCAATATAGACTCAATTATTTTCCCGAGTATTTTCAAGCTGTGGTTGGTTGAATTCATTGATGTGGAACCAAAGTATGTGGAGTACCCACTGTATATTTCTAAATAATTATTCAAAAAAAGATTAGATAAATATTTCTTTTATCTTAGTCAATAACTACATAACTAGTTCACGGAAATGAAGACAAAATATTAAAATAATTTTTTTCAATATCACTCCTAGAGCACTTTCTAGAGTATAGAACTTCAATGACCGCCAAATTCCCGTGTGTCCCCAGGGTAGCACCATGGGAAAGTAGTGGAGTGTTTAGAGTACAGGGTTTACAGGGAGGTCTTCAGGTCACTTGTGGCACTCCACCAAAGAGGCTGTAGGACGCCAGCCTACATGTCTTCTCTTGATTTCCTGATCTTGAGGCAGGATGTTTCACACTACCACTCACTGTCACCTTCATGTACTGCCTTATCACAGCCCGCAAACTATGACTGTACCAAATCACGGACTGGAAACACCAAAACTATGAGTCAAAATAAACTCTTTTTCCTTTAAGTTGTGGGTCTCTGGTATTGTGTTGCAGCAATATTTAATTAATAGAAATTTTATTATAAAAACAAAATGTGATGGTTGGATATAGTTTTGTGTGTATTTTAATGTATGTGTGTGACAATAGGATTGCACCCCTGGCCTCTGCACTGAGCTACATTCCCCAATATCCTTTTACTATTTTTTATTTGAGACAGAGTCTTACTAAGTCTCTGAACTGCTTGTGCTAGGCTTGAATTTGAGATCCTTCTGCTTCAGCATCTCAGAGTGCTACAATTACAGGTGCATGCCACTTTTCTGGGTTTAATTTTTTTTTTCTTTGATTTTTGAGTAGAGTCTTGCTGTATAGTCCAGGCTAGCCTTAAACTCTTTAGCACAGGCTAGACTCGAACTCATCGCAATCCTCTTGCCTCAGCCTCCTAAGTGCTGGGATTACAGGCAGGCATCAACATGCCAACAGTGGCTTAATTCTTATTGTAAGAAATTTTTTTCTCTTTCAACAGGAATTAAAATGTATCAGAATTCTGAGAAATCATTTGTTTCTTAGCATATTTAGTTTTTTCCTATTTATGAAATTCAGCAAAAATTTCAATCTGAAATGTAAGAACTAATTTTGAAAAATTAGGGCCCAAATTTATTATAGGTTCCATTTTATCAAACCATGGATTACTACCCCTACTCCTGATATTATCGTAAATGTTATTATATTACATACCAACACCAATGAAACTATTTAGCCTCCTAGAACTATCTTGGAATGTCCTTCCTGCCTAACCTAGAACTACCTTTTCTGTTTGAATTTCTTCAAATAGTTGTACTTGTTTCAGACTCAAAGCCAAAACTGTTGAGGAAAACATGAATAATAGTGCATTGAAAGTATAAGTTTAATTAGGATTATGTTTATAGATGCTGACAGAATTTAAAAGTGTTAATTTGCTGAAGAGATGCGATTTGATTAAAGTCCCTTCAAGTCTTAGGCCAACTTTCAGATCTGAACAAAACAAAACATTCATATTATATTTTATTAAATTTATGGAACTGAAAAATGTTAGTTTTTCTCTTTGATCCTTTTTTCTCCTCTTTGTTCCTGTGAATTTTGGCAAAGAAATAAGGGCATGCTCTTTTTATATCTTGGATATAGTCTCCCTGTTTTTGGGTTAAATTGCAGGAAGTTCTAATCGTCATATTGTCCCTTTCTTGTGATATTTTTGCATTCATAAACACTTCAAATAGTCTGCTTTGTATTTTGTGAAAACACAGAAATTTTTAATACTATAATTGATGGTAATGTATTTACACATATAAAAATTAATTGCCTGATTTATGTTGTTATCTTGCCCATAAGGCCTGAAGACATTCTACAGAAATAGACAAATAAAAAAAGTACAACTCACTTTTATATTTGCTGGAAGAACTGTGAGACTCTGCCAAACTTTATAAAGGCAAACTTGTAATTATCACTCACAAAAGGTAAATTTATATCACTTAAAGTCAGTAAGGCATTTTCAAACTTAAATACATCACTGTAGTAACTTGACATTGAGTATCGCACTGGACTACTTAAAAATATCCTGCACAATTTGAAGCAGGATATGTCACCTCAGCACTTTATGCTGATTGAACAAAATTCCACTGACTGGAAGCTGGAGTCCGTATTGTCCCCACCATGCAAGTTCAATACACTCGCCTGGGTCGCTAATGATAATAGAGTAACATCTACCACTTCCATGGCAATGCGAATAATAAATGAAGAGTGCTAACCAGCTTTTAGAGCCTCTTTCTGAGAAGAAGAGTTTTTATTAAGGAGGAAAATTGGTCTTGAACAATCATAATGCTCAAAGTAAATAATGATCATAAAAACAGTTGAACAAGATATGCTAAAGGTAATACTTCAAGTGAAAAAAATGTGATGCTGGAATTTAAACAAGAGTGTAAAACATTTCAATGTGTACAGTGATTTCATCCCCATAGAATACCATTATTTAGGTTGTAAAGTGAACTTTACAAGCCAAGTTAATTTTTAAAGTGATTTGAGTTTGTTTCAAAATATAGTTTCTAATGAGTATATTTCCAAGTCTCTGTAATAATGGCTACAGTCTTACTTACAATACTAAGGAGTGGTACACAACTGGGAAAATAAAGAAAATATGCCCAGGGAATATTTTGCTTTATGACTTCATTCCCCTTGTACTCTCAGGAATGAAGAAAAATTAAACTGGAAATGTCCATAAATGTATTTTTAAAAATTGAATTACATAAATATTCCAATCAGAAAAATTCATAGGATGCATAATTTAGACTGAGACTATTTGGACGATTGATTAAAAATGAGTTTTATTTAGACACTGTGCGTGGCTACTTTCCTGTCCCTCACTACTATTCCAGTCAGACCTTGGTCCTCTCTTTCCCTTCTCACTGTATCCTCCAAGCAGAAGTCCACTCCTTCTGACTCCCACTTCAGCCTGTTATCCGATGAGTAGCTTGAGTATTTTTCTGATTGTCCTATGTGAGTTGGACCATTTCTCACACATAACCATTTTAGATACCTATTTTGGCCTAAATCATACTTGAACATTAGGGTAATCTCATGAAGGCTTTTCTTTGTGTACCTCAAATTGCTCTACTCACTTTATCTCTTTAGGTCCTGAAACACTTCAATTTTATTTTTCTTCAGATGTATACATTTCAATTAAAGAAGCATGTTAGACCTAGCTACATCTTGGCCTTCTTTTCCAGAGCTCACAGCCTCCTGAGGGACTCGATTTGAAATTTTCCTCTACATTATTTTCCACATTTCTACTTATATTTTCTTCAATTTATGCAAGCTGTCATAATTTGTAGTTTCCAGTGCATTTATATTTTACCTCTGTGCTGTTTCTGAATGTAACCCCACCAAAACCAGGAACATACCCATCTCATTCACTGCTGGGCCCCTACAACCAGCGTCATGTCTTATACACAGTAGATACTCAACAAATAGTCATTTAATGAATGTGTGGTTAGTTGATTCATTTAATGCAGTAAGCATACTAGGTAGGATAAACTTTATGAATTTCTACATATTAAGCAGACCTTCACCATCTTTAGTGGTGTTACGTGACTGTAACTTATGACTGTTCATATTTAAAGATAACATATTTTACAATCTTTATTTTATTCCAAAGCCTCCTGACTTGGTGACTGTCCACACTGTGGTAAGGGTTCTGCTCAAGACTTTTCATATGCTTTTACTGTTGCTCTGTGGATATTTTTCTTATGTAAGTATTCATTAAAAGTTTATTTGAGTTACTGCTATTGTTATTCACCAGGATACTATTCTAAAGTTAACTATCATAACTCTACCTAATGTAGCAAAAACTAATTTTTTATTTTCAGAATTTCTCATGTGCAACTAGGTCTGACTTTCACTAGTTTCCTTTAGAATTTTAATTTTGCTGCCATTGTGAAATTAGTATTCTTGATTTTTTTATTTTACACAGTTGGGGAATTACATGAAAATGTGTTTTCAAACCTGGCTTCTGCCACTTACTCTCCGAAGAAGCTCAGGGGAGTCTTCTGTCCTCCAGAGTTCTCGTTGGATAAGCAGGCTTAACTCCATTCATGATGATAGTAAGTATTAAAGTGAGATATTTTGTCTAACCACTTTAAAATGCACCTGACAAATAGCACTTCCCCAAAAACTTGTATCTTTACCCTAATTGCAAGAACCTTCTCCTCTCCCAGGGATTCTACTTCCCCATGAGTCCTTTCCAAGTTTTATCTACACTATATCCAGCAAGGTAGTTAGACTCTATACAACATCTTAAGAATACAAAAAGTACAAAACTGGCAGCTTTTGTCTTAAGAAAAGACTGAGATCTCACGTAACATGCTACATGAAGTTAGTAATAGTAGCAGGTCCCTTAATCTGGAAGGTAGACTTAAAAGTTGGATTCTGTAAAGCCATGGTTATTTGATACCTGATGGTACAAATTACAATATTCAGTTAGAAGCACAGGCTTTGGTCCAGTAACTTTAAGTTTTTATAATTTTTACCCTGTCAGTGGTGCTCTTGTCCCTTGCGTTGTTTGAGGAGAGTAAAGATAAAATGACTTTAAAGTTTGTAAAAGAATCACAGATATTAAACTACTTAGGAGTCTGGTGTATAGCTAAGTATTCATTAAAAGTTAATTTGAGTTACTGCTATTATTATTCACCAGGCATGTGCTTATATTTGACTAAGTTATTTAACCTATTTTATCATCTATTCCCTTGATATTTTTAAAATGATTTCTACCTACTAATGCTGTTGTGAAAATTCACTGAGATGCTGTCTGGTTGACTGGTAGTAATCACTGACTCTAGAACTTCTCTCCCCAGCTAAATGTCATGATCAGACTCTAAGGGTAAAAATGAAAAATGCAAGTAAATTTCACAACAAAAGGCCACAATACTGAAAATACAGTAAATTATTAAATACCAATGTAACCATAAATCCTATCTTATCAACTTCACTGGATGAAGAACACCTAGATTAGTAAAGAATGCTTCTGTGTGGGTCTGGGTAGGTCATAGAGAGATGACCTTGTGCATTATAGCACATATGGTCCCTAGTTAGTTCATCTCTGGTACAGATTCTCTGCTCTGCTTTGAAGCTGCCACTAACTATGAAACTTTGCTTCAGCACCCCTTCTGCCATGAGCTTTCTGCACTGGACCCAGCCAACCATATCCTGCATACGCTGAAGATGTAGCTAAATTAAACCTTCCTTCCTTTAAGTTGTGGGTACCAGGTATTGTGTCTAAGTCACCATGCAGCTAACTAATAAAATCAGTCAATATTAGTTAAAATCCTTTTGAGATGAAATAAATATTTCACTGATATACAAGATAATGGCAGAAAAAATCAATTTATAAATCAATAACAATCTCCATTTGAAAAATTCAAAAGTTCCCTGTGGCCACTATGGTACAGATGTTCGTTATCCTTATGTTATAATAAATCATGAATTACAGACTACTAATAATTGTAGTTTAGATAGTCTCACAAAAGCTATAAGAAAAAATATAAGAATTATTTACAATGATCTCAATTTCAAAACTTTATCAGTTTGAACAGTAATGAGGCTATGATAAATCAAGATCTAAATTTTTAAAATATTCATTTAAATGACTGTGCTAAGTAAAATAATCAAAAGTTATTCTGGATGTTCCCGTATTTAAATCTAATACTTATAGAACAGACTAATATGAACTTTACAGTTTAGCAAATGATTATAGTATCTCAAGTATATAATTAACTATTTTCAATGTCTTTTAAAATTACATGGTACACACTGACATTTCTTTGTGTCTCAAAAATAAGTTAAAGGGAAAGAAATGATAGTCTGACACACTAACAGTTCCCATAAAATCTGATATATATGGAACACAAATAGATTTTTGATATTGGCCATGATGTGGAAGCAGAACATAATCTAATTGTTCTCAGA
The DNA here is from genome assembly GCF_000276665.1 of Chinchilla lanigera. NCBI lineage: Eukaryota > Metazoa > Chordata > Mammalia > Rodentia > Chinchillidae > Chinchilla > Chinchilla lanigera. The sequence goes on along the minus strand of NW_004955406.1, from coordinate 28,482,771 downwards.
CAAAGTCTAATATCTCTCATGCTTTCATTAACCTGTTCAAAGTCATAGTCCTTATGGCAACACAAGAAACTGAATTTGTAACATTCTGTGGATACTTAAAAAATTAAACACAATGTAAAGAGAGATCCATGATACTAGTTATCTATATTTTCCTCAAATTGCTTAAACTGGCTGTATGTAACCTAATTTGAATTGTGCACATTTATCATACCTACTTATTCCCAACCAAAACTGAAATACTGTGTACCAGATATTCTCTAGTGTCAATTTTTTTCATATAAAATTGTGTAAACAAACACTTCTACTGTTGAGTAATAACCACAAAATGTTGGGAGCATATAAAATAGATTTTTGCCGTAGTATATCTCAGTAAAAAAGTACGGACCATTCATTGACAATTTTCTTGCTTGTTCACTAATTTGGCAGTTGTTTGTTGATCTTCTACTACATCTCTGTCCAGGAATATTATGAGTCAGTAATATGAGTCCTATATGTAATTTTAAGTATATTAATAATTCTTCCTACATCTGGTAATCTGAGCAACTTCGTTGAAGATCACAATATGTAATAAACAGCCAGTTAATCCCTCTCATTTGGTTTGAAACCCCATATCATTTTTAATGTCCTTGTGTTGTTTTGCCTGTATTTTACTATTGTTCTTTTTTTTTTTTTTTGGTACTATTTTCTTTAAAATAAAAATTTAAAAAAATCAAATTAATTTGTAGATAAAGTGAACGTTAATTATATATTCTTATTTTAAACTGAATATAGTTTTACACATATTTGATACAAAAATTATTGATGTATTTTATTTTTTGTACTACCTATAAAATCTAATATGCAGTTTTCGACTTCATCTTCTAGTGCAGTAGGGACATTTCAAATGCCTAATTCAAAAGATTAACAGAACAGGATATGAACATGAAAACCAGGGCCTGGATCACATAGATCCCATAAATCAACAAAAGTTCTTCATTTTTATTCTAAGTCTAGAAACTTTGGTAGATATAACATAAGATACTTACTTTGAATACCTTATATATGTTTGATTGGAGAAAGAGAATTGTAAATAAGACGACAAAGTAATTGGTGAGAAAGTTTATACTACTGTACAAATGTAGTATCATTGTGAGTTCAAAATTATCTCAGTTCTCAAGATTCCAGCTTCATTTCAATAATTAGAATTTCCAGTTTGGATATTGATTGGTAAAATAATATTCACATGTAACTTTGCAGTGTCATATTCTATTCACATTTTAAAGGACTTAATAACCCTCCCTAAAAAGTTTAAATTTATTCTCAAGAAATATGTATGATATCATATATAAAATCATATTAAATGTCTACTCTATACATATCTATTTATAGTATTTCATAGATAAACTGTATGAAACATGTAGGTAGATGGTACAAATATATACATGCAGAGAATAAAAAATAAAATATGATATTGATATTATGGAAATAATTAGAATGGTAAATAAAATGTATTCATTAAACTTACGTATTTTCTCAAACCTACATACACATTGTATATAGAAGTATTATGTGTATTGCTGCAACTAATAATGTCAAAATACACATTTAATTTTTCTCTTCTCCAATTAACCCAACAAATTGGTAAAACAATTTAATTTTCCTTGTTTTCTTACACTATCATTCGAATGCTTCCCTTTTCCTCATTGACTCAAACAAATATTAATTTGAGCCAGGAATGGTAATCCTAGCACTAAGGAGGCTGAGGCAAGAGCATCAATTTGAATACGAGCCCTGCCTGGCTTACATAGTGAGTTCAAGGCCAGCCTAAACTACATAGTGAGACCCTGTCTCAAAAAATTAATTTGAATTCCATTTATAAAATATAATATTATGGAAGTTATATATCCAGTACAATCATATAATATATGAGATGAAACATAGAAGAACTATAAAAATATTTTATGGTAATTATACTTTTCATCAAATTAAAGAACAATTGGATAATGAATAATATGGGAAAATGTTGTGGTGCCAGCACTGGCCATTTACATTCTGGTGCATAGGAACTGAAGACAGAGCACTGACAGTTAACTTTATGTGTCAACTTGACTGGGCAATGGGGATTTTCAGACATTTTGCAAAATATTTCTAGGTGTGCCTGTAAGAGCCTTTCTGGATAAGATTCCTCTTTAGGTTGTTAAATTGAATGAAGTGGATTTTTCTCCTCAATGTGGCTATAACATCCAATATGTGTTTTTTTTTTTTTTTTGGTTTTTCTCCGGTACCGGGAACCGAACTCACGCCTTGCGCTTGCCAGGCAGGCACTTTTGCCACTGAGCTAAATCCCCAGCCCCAACATCCAATATGTTGAGAGCTAGAGTAGAACAAAAATGTGGAGAGATGCACTGCTTCTACTTGATACTTGGAACTGTGACATCTGTCCCCTCCCTTCCTGAGAGAAAGAATTATACCACTGGGCCTCTTAGTTCTTAGGACTTTCACCAGAGGCTGGAACTACACCTGTAAGCTTACCTGGGTCTTTAGGCATGAGACACTAAAAGTGCAAGAAAAAATTCTTAACAAAGCTGTAAGTTGATAGGTAAAGTGATAAATAAATAAATAGGAAAATAATGAAAAATATATACATATATATATACATATATATATATAGAGAGAGAGGTAGAGAGGCATAAGACACACAAACACATAGACATATGAACATTATGAATTCTGTTTCTCTTAAAAACTCTGACAAATCATGGGCAACTAAGATTTTTCTTTACAGAAAACATTCCCAGAAAGATCAGTAGAAATATGTAAATATACTCATATACAGAGAGGTATTCCATACACATATAGTCAAACATGTGGAAATAATTAATATTTAAATGGATATGCCTATTATTATCTCAAAATGTGCAAATATGTACATATATGTGTCTCTGGAAGGTCTGTTCCAAAACAGTTAAAATATCCCAATAGAAACTTCTTAATTCAATAAACAAGTGATAGACTTTCCTGGGCACCATGCCAAATGAGTATGATAATGCTATTTTGAAACATGAAGGCCTCTTGCGAAAAGTCAGCTATATGCTCATATATTTCCTGAAGCATCATGGAGAGCGGAAAAATACCTTAAATATTTTCTTATTATACTCATTAAATATTGTGAAACCATTAGGGCAAATCATAATTCACACTGCACTTCACTTTATTTGGCTTTGTTTAAAGATTCTATTTAGATGCACTTGGAGAAAACATTTGCCAAAGTTTTAATCACTTATCAAATTCCTAGTAAGTAGAGTGGATTTCAAACCCTTGCAGTCTATAAAGAGTTATAAAATCAAACAAAATGATATAGAATCAAGCTGGCAAGTCGATAAGCACTTCAGCTGTATTTGTTGGAATAATTCCCACCCTCAAATGCTTTCAGCTAAAAAAAAAAAATAATAATGACTTTTTGGTTCTTTGAGTTGCTGAACTAAAAAGGGCAGTTAAAGAGCTTAAAGAATGAGGAATGATGATAAATAGAACTTTGTAAAAAAATGTAGTAAATAACAATTTTAACTAATTGCCAGAGAGAACAACAACTGTACAATAAACACAAAAATCTGAATATTGATAATATAAAGGGTAAATATAAGCTCTCATGAAAACAAGATATCGGGGCTGGGGATTTAGCTCAGCGGCACAGTGCCTGCCCGGCAAGCGCAAGGTTGTGAGTTCGATCCCTGGTACCTGAAGAAAAAACAAAACAAAATAATAAAAGAAGATGTCTACATATCCCATATTTTAAATTACAGCTTTGCTTCCATAATTCTTACTATGTAAATATTCTATTTGTCCATGGCAATAAAAGAAAACATTCAAAAATAATCTTCTGTATGCAGAGATGTGGAATCAACAATAAATTATGTGCATAATTGATTTTTGCATTATTTTCTATTTTGATTCGATGAGCTTTTTAATTATTTATTTTTATCTACTTTGAAAATTATATATTCATCTATTATTTATCTAAATTTTCTGAAGACCACAAAGAAGAATGTTACCCCACTAAGTTACACTACATTCTACTGTGTTCAAGATCATTTAATCATATTGATTAGGAAGAAATATAGAAATGAAAATCTCATAATAGTCTTTTGTACACAGAAGACTATCACTAAAAGAGAATTCTGGGAAACAAGAAAGGTCTAAATATGAATAATGTCCCTAAGATATATAATCTCTTATGAAAATGCATCAGAGAGCATTTGTGCAACTGTTGATCTATATTATTATTAATTTAAGAATAAAAATATAGTTAAATATAGTGCTATGGTTTGGATGAGTCCCCAAGTCCCCATCGGATGGTCTGTACTATATCAATGTGAGGAGGTAAGGTCTTTGGGAGGTGATTAGGTCGTGAAGACTGGCAATTATGAGTCAACTGATGAACGGATGAATGGGATATCACAGCCATGGCTTTGTGATAAAAGCAGAATCTCTCTCTGGCAGGACTTTTCTCTTGCCGTAGGACTTCCTCCACCATGTTATGAAGCAGGAAGAAAATCGTCACCAGATGTAGTCAAGCATCAAGCTTTGAAGCTTCCCAACGGCTAGCTCCATGAGATGAATATATCCCTATTCTCTGTGGCTGACCAAGTCATTTTTTTTCAATTATAGAAATAGAAAATAGACTAAAATATATAGTAAAAACACATACAAAAAACCAAACATGTAAAATACTTTAGATTTTTTTGAAATCTCCAAGCACATGTGGAATATTTGAGAGGATTTTGTATTAATGGTCAAACAAGTTTTGATTAAACATCAGTTGTGACGAAGGTCTATCTGTGGTCTGGTGTGATACTAGAGAACTCAGGATTTGAAATATCACAGTCTTTCAATATTTTTAACATGTATTTTTAAATAACAGTTCATATTTGCTCTTTGATAGTGGAAATACAGCACAACTTTAGACTAAGTTTCAAAGACCCAGTTCTTAATCATAAATATATCATAATGCCATTCATAATGAAATTATATTTTTTCATTCATATCAAACTTAGCCCAAGCCTTGAACAAAAGAGTCTCCCCGTTTTGTCTCCTAACACCTGTTTTCTCTTCCTATTTCAAAATCCTGGGTTTTTCTGTTTCCTACATTTTCATGTTTAAGCAATTAATCTCAGTTTCATGCTGCTATCTCCCAAACATACCTGAGTAACTCACTGAGTAAATGTAAAATGCATTACTGAAAGAAATTCCCTGAATAAACAAAAAGAAAACTAGTTGAACTCTTAAATTCTAAATAAGTACATAATTTGTATAATATATATATTAGTAAATTTCATTTTGGATAATAACTAATGATGAACATACCTAAATCCCAAGTATTAGAGGCTAGATATGTACACATCAATATATATCTAGTGGCTTAACTAATAGTTCATGAAATGCCTTTACTGATGAACAACACATGCTTTTTAAAGATACAGCTCTATGCTAGTCCGAAGGTAGTGAGTTATCTCAATTGATTGTTCACAGTCAGTTATAGATTGAAGATACACCTCTACAAAATTTCCAGGATAAAACCTTGTTTTATATATATATATATATATATATATATATATATATATGCATATTTGAATTTTTTCAGTGAGATGCTATAAATGTATTGCCACAACATGCAATAATATGTTTTAATTTCATAAAAATAGATAACAGTTGCATGGTCTTAAACTTACCAATGTTTTTCATTTTTGTGAGTTTCAAACTGAATAAAAGGAGGTGAACACTACTTTCTGAAAATGGGCCACAGAAGGGGTGTTGTTACCACTCCTCGGAGTTCATAAAAAATCAGTAACAAAATGCAAGCCTGTGGCTTGTTAGATATGGCTGATAGACTTTTTGAGTTTTCTGGGGTGAACAGATGGGAGAGTTGAAGTATGAGGAGAAAGTAGAGGTGGAGGAGGAGGAGAAAGAGAATTAGAAAATAGAAGTTAGAGAGGAGGAAGAGGAGAGGAGGAAGAGGAATTGGAGGAGGAAAAAGGGGAAGAAGGAAGGATGAAGGTGACAGGCAAAGAAGGAAGAGAGGGAGGAGAAGGAGGAGAAGGAGGAGAGGAAGAAAGAGCAGGGCATGAGATTTTCTATCTAGATTTCCCCCAGGGCTCCAGGCTCTCACATGCAGGCTTTGGGAAGATGATGCGATTAGTGGGTTTGTAGCTGACTTGCGATTTGAAAATTGGGTCTAAATCAGAAGAAACCAGTCGCTGAGGTGTGAAGGGTTTATGCATCCCTCCCTGCTTAATCTCTGTCTGCTTCCTTTAGCTATGGCCTGAGCTACTCTCCTCTGCTAAGCCTCTGTGTCATGCAGTCCCGACAGATGGGACAAATTATGAGCCAAAATAACCTTCTCCTTCTTTAATTTATAGGTGTCAGGTATTATGTCTTAGTGCTGAGAAAGTGGCTAAGAGAAGGGAGAAGAAAATTAGAAGAAGGTAATTATCCTGCTCCTAATTTGGGGAAAATTTTGAAATTGTAGTTAGAAGGTCCTGCGTTCACTCTTTAGTACCACTGATGAAGAAGATGATGATGGTGATGATGACAACAGCAACAACAATTGTCAAGTTAGAAATGTACCCCAAATTATGAGGAAACATTAGCAATTTGATTGAGTTTACTTAATATAAGAATTATTAAGCCACAGTGGGCTCTGGGTATTCTCAATAGTCCTTGTTTGCAAACTGGGCGATACTATTAGTTTCTGGTTGGCTGATACATAGTTACATTTTTCAATCAACCCTCACTTATTACCCCATGCAGAGAATAGACACCCCATTAGTTTGGGAACTGCTAAAAAATCTTACCTATGGATTAACATAATCAGTGAGTAAATACCATTGCATGAAATTAAGGCTAAAATGAAATTTGTTCTTTGGTTGTAATGTGCATGATCAATATCACAACATTTAACTAAAGAAATTCATATTCTTTCAAAAAATGAGCTAGTATTTTTGTCTTTATTTTTATTTTGTTATTGTTTTATCAATTTAGAGATTTCCTCCAAATTTTATTAGTGAGGATTATTTTCAGTTGACACCATAAACTTTACAAACAATTTATGCTAGTGCCAATTGAATTTACAAAATGAATCTATGATGGATCTTTTTTTCCTATGATAGATCTTGATGAAATCTAACCTAAGGTTCTTTAATTATATATAATACAAGACAGCATAAGTAATCTTTTCAGAATAAAAGATTTATACAACTAAGAGATGTAAGTGATTTGATAAATTCATACAATAGTGCATTTTCCATTTATTGTTCCTTCTTTAGTTTCTAATCAAATATAAAGCTATCACTACTAATAATTTAAGAATATGGATTATGATTTCATTTCCAGTTACAAATATTTCCCTGGCATCTGCTACATATCTGGTCAGACTTTATTATGTCACTTAAATATTTCCTTTAAAAACTTGGATATGGTAGAAATATATATGTAATATCAGTAGTTTGAGCATTTCTCAAGGAGAAATAAGCTTTTAGATGTTTTATAAAACATTAAATAATAAATTATTTCTGGGAAATATCAAAATTTAATCTTAATCAATAAATTGAATTTCAATAATAGAACGGTGAATGAAATAATTGAAATAAAGTGGTGCATTTTTACTGAAATAAAGTGTTGAGCGTGTTAGAGGAGCAGAGAAATTAGAGCATAGAACAGGAAATAGTGAAAATTAAAAATTATTAAAATAGTGGAAGTAACTATGTGTTTAACATACATGCCATATTACTTGCATTATTTGCTAAGAATGACATAATAAATATCATAGATTGGGTGGTTTGAGCAACTGGAATGTATCACCTACAGTTCTGAAGGCTAAGAAGTCCACAATCAAGGTATAAGCCAAGGGCTCTCTTTCTGGTTTACAGATGGTGTCTTTTACCAGTATTTCTGTGCAGGGGAAATGGAGATGGGGCAATTCTCCAAGGCTTCTTCTTAACAGTGAATGCATCCTAAGAAAAGTCCTACCCTATTGCCACATAGGGTCATAGCAGTTGTATGCTTATGACCCATAATCCCATCAGAATTCTACCTTAAAAACCTACTATCTAAACCTAAGTCACCACCAAAGACTCTTATCTTTAGGTAGTATCAGACTGGAGATAGAGCTTCTATATACCAATTTAGACAACACAACTTAGTCCACAGAAATACTGCACTACAACCTAGTATGTCATTTTAAATAGAAGACTACATTCACAGGTAAATTATCATTATTTGGGGGATAAGATTTATTCAGAAAACAGTTTGTGATGTTCTATCTTGAAACTATCATTTTCAGCTCTTGTTATAATTATTGGAAATTCTTTTATAGCTATATTTTATAATTGATGGCTTGTGTTGAGACTGGGTCTTGTGTAGTCTAGGCTGGTTTTGAATTCATTATGTAGCCCAGGCTGCTTTTGAACTGAATGACAATCTTTTTGCCTTCACCTGGAATTACAAGCATGAGCCACTATATAATAATAAATGGAAGCATATTTTATACAATTGTCTCTGCTTTACATTTAAAGTACAATATTACATCATCCTTACATTTTAATAACTATGACAAAGGTTTCAAATGCTTTTCAAACTTCACTTATTTCATCATATATGATAAATAATGAAAGACTGTTTAAAGGCCATCAGACATGTTTTTTCAATTAACCTGGAACAAATCTGAAGATTTTCCTGTGAATAGCTGTCAAATCTATGTGGGATAAATGGAATACCTGTTGCTGACAAACTGGATGGATGAACAATTGAAGAAGCCCGTGGACAGTTTCAGAATAAGCAGCTGTATGCTTATAAAGTAACTGAAGGAACAAAAGAACTTGTAATTGGCAAATGGATAAGAATACTTGAGTTACCCACAAATTCAAGAATCAAATCGATATTACGTGTTAGAAACTGCAGAATGAAAGAGGCTGAAACAAAATACATCTATAGAACAGTAAAATTATAGGATAATAAAATGAATCTAATTTCATTCAATGTATTTCATCTTGCTGTATTAGTGAAGCAATTGAGATAAGCTGTCAAATTTTATTATTGAGAATTAGTACTTAATCATTAAGATTTATATCAAATAAAGTATGTATATATAAATAAATATAAGAATAAGCAACAGAGAAATTATAAGTGGTTACATCTAGTGTTCAGAATACGAGATGGAGACTGGGGGATCCAGAAAGATACTTTTAAATATGCAACACTCTTTTCCTAATTGATACTCAGATGGCAATGTAAATTACAAAGGCAAAATTAATAATTTCAGTATAGGAAATTTATTTCTGTGACTTCCATTTCCGTATAAAGCTCCAGACCTATTTCTAAAGAATATCTCAAATTGTTTCTTAAAGTAGCATTTCAGGTTTACATTATCTTTATATCATCTATATTGTTCAAAAACTCAAATAATCTGTACATATAAAACATCATTTGAAAAGCACAGATAGGTACTGGATATGCAATACAAATAGCATGAAACTTATGATTATTTACATTTCTTCCAAGATGTCTAAATTGTTTTCTTTCACTTTGTCATTTGAAATATAATCATGGGTATGATATAGGAGTTAAAAATAGGACTTTATTCCACCATACATGCATTAATAATTGATGCTTTTATTTGTGATGCAATAGCCAGGTATCTGCAAACAAGAAACAAATTATGTCTTCATTGCTCTTAAGAAGTTTGTCATTTTGTCATAAGACAGAAATAATACAAAATTTACAGAACTGTGCAGAAAGTACTGAAGTAGAAGAGTACACTAGGTTCTTTGTGAAGACAGAAGGAGAGGTTCTCAACATTTGTAGCAATTCTTCCCTTGTGGCAAACCAATGCGAATTAACCTATACATGTTAATTAGTATATTTCTATTTCCAAATTTTAATAATCTCAATAATTACATTTTGTGTGCAAAAATTCAATGCAAATAACAATGTGGCCTTTAATATTAAAACTATTGAAAAATTGTGGAAATGTTACATGTTTGCAGCCATATGCCTACTAACTGATAATACTGTCAAGAATAATTACTAAAAAGTATTTAAATTGATTTATGGTATTTAACAAATGCTCATTACTGCAATCACGCTCTGTGTACTTTAAAATATATAGTTGTTACATGTCCCATATCTGTCTAGACCGAAAATAGGACAATAGCTCATCAATACTATCAGTTAAATTCAGTAACTTAATCCATGTCCTTACAAAGAACTGGCAGGTTCTATATAAACAAAGAGTTGTAACAAATATAAAGGAAGAGAGTATTTACAAGTGAATGATTTAAGAAAAAGATGATGAAGCCTAGGTCATAGGAAATTTACATCCCGCAATGTAGCTTAAGTATTCCATTCAGAATGCTATTTCCATGTATTAAAAGTGTTTTAGTAGGATGGAATTAAAATATGAATTATGCTTAGAATGGGGGAATATATGCTATAAGATACTGTAACAATATTCTAAGCAGAGATTTCAAAATAAGCAAGATTTGGCCCACAAGTATGTTTCTTTTGGCCAACAGACTGTTTGATGTGATTTGTAATTCTGCCAATACTTAGAATAGGGGAGATTTCGTGCAAAACCTCCACCTTTTAAGTTTCTCACAGCGCTGGCCATACCAAACTCACATTATAACATGTACTTTACTCCAATAATTCTTTTTGTCTCTCTGATCCTGTGTCAAAAGGGAAAATTATTTGAAGACTACCACTGATTGTCTCTTGGCTCCAAATCAGTTTCTTTTGATTGCTCTGTGCAAATGGACCTGGATTCTTTAAAGGGTTTCTTTTTTACCAGCTGGCAAAGAAGCTTTGTCAGGAGAGGATGCTGGACAGAATCTGTCCAGTTTGACCTCGAGCCAGCTCCTTCCGGATGGAGGTCTGCATCCCCTTGAGGGTGCAGTGAAATGAGTACTGGCTAACAACACCCAGCGGACAAGTTGGCAACAGAAGCTCCTGGGACCTCCACCTGCATAATCACTACATACTGTTTTTCAGCACAGCGGCTCCTGTGAGGCACTGTCCAAGACTGTAGATGGCTGATTTCCAGCAAGTTCTGCTGGTATGGCATCACAACTTACTTTGCTGTCATTCAATGAGCTGTCACCTTGCTACTATCCAATGAGCTGCTACCTTGTCTTCTCTAGCAGAACCTGGGTGGTAGGTATGGGCATGGTCTCCTCTGGGTACTCTAGTGCTGCCCTAGACAGAAGCTGCTGGCTGTACGCAATATTCTTACACTCTGTAAAGCTGTCTTCTTATTAGCCAGTTCCTTGTTACTCTTATTAAAAGTTATTTTCAAATTACTAAGTGGTTCCTCTATTGATTAGACCTAAATTGACATATTTACCAATTATCTTGCAGCTTGCTATAGTGTAAATTTGTTATACAAATATTCCACTATTTATTACTAGACTTTCATCAAAAGTGGAAAGGTAAAATCTAGACAAACTTGACTTTTCCCAAGATTGAAAGGGTATATTTTCCTGCAGAAGTATAGTATACTCCCACGTGTTTAATATAACCCTTTAACTGTGAGGGAAAGGCATGTGTCTGATGCTTCGATAAGGTTCACACCCATGAGAAATGTTATTTTGGGGACACTGCAAAGCTGGAGGCAGGACACTGCTTTGTGACAGGTTGATACTGTGGCCTCATTACAGTTTAGGAGGGGAAGAGTCACTGAAAGGAGGGGAGGGGAATGGGAGGGATAAAATAGGAGCTAAGACATACCACGGTACAGGTGAGGAATGTGATCATTACCTATATCTAAACTGAACCAATAAACTTAATAAATATAAAAAAGAATGAACAGACCAATAAAAAAGGAAATGGAAGAGTTGTATTTCTGCAAAACAGTTTTAAATGCAAGCCCTAAAATCACACTGAGGCTCTAAGCTCCTCACAAATGTGTACATAAACCCCAAGGGCTTCACTCCAGCATAAAATGCAGCTTAGTGTATTTAACTAGACCCACTGTGAGCAGGACTTGTCACTACATGTCCCTGAAGGTCTCCTTACTGAGTATGTGTGGGACTCAGGGGTCTCAGGTGCTACTGAAGCATGAATTTCTCCTATGTTTGCATTTCTTGCTCTTTTTTTCAGTCTATATTAACCAGGAAACTTTATACCAAAATGAAATATGTACCCTTTTGAGTTTGGATTTCTTCTCCTAACCATTTGGCCACCTGCAATACTGTAATACTACGTTAAAAATTATAAATATATCACAGCAAGAAATGACAGAAAGCCTAATATAACAGAAATTGATTACTTTGTATTATTTTCTTAATGTGAATTAATGGAAACATAACATTATGAAATACAGTTATATATGAAGTATTACTCAATTATCAACAGGATCAAGGAAAATACTCATTAGATTTTGCGCATTCTTTATACTTAAAACTTTTTGTCTAGTTAATATTCATTTGTGTTATGAAAATTTATTTAACTGTAACTCTTGAATTTTCAGGGTTTTATTAATTGTTCATATGTCAACATAAATCTGAAATTAACATCTATGTAAAAGACCTATTGGTACAATTAAATTTCTTGGAGAACCTTAATTATAGGCATAAGTTTGGAAGCATAGTTGTATCACACTTCGTCACAACAACAAAAAATTGTGAAGGAAGAAATAAAACACAAGATAAAAATATCTACTTGAAGTACTGCTAGAGTAAGCAGAAGACCTAAAAGGAATTACTGGGGAGAAAGTCTAGTTACACTGTAGACTTAGCCTTATGATGAAGGAAAATTGTCTAGAAACAAATTCCTAAGAATACTGAAATCAAATCATGAGTCCATTGAAGTATTTTGCCACTAAAACCAATGAAACCAGATTATAGAAATCCATAAAGAACATAAAGTTCATAAAGAACATCCAGATATAATTTTTTGCACACAAGGAGACAGAACCAAATACTAGTAAGCCAAAAACACAGTAGAAAAAATCAGAGGATATCCATAGATTACTAACATGATGAAAAAAATATAGAACAAAATGGAAATTTGAAACATAAAACTAGATCCAAAGAAGAGAACTAGGTTTTCGTTCTCCTTTCCATCTGCAATTAATATAATGAAAATGTCATTATTCTCATAGTAACAATAAAAAGAAAATAAAACCCAAAGCAAAATAAAATTATTTTTTATAAATACAATGGTTATAGACCTATTTGTAGACCCTTATAATTCATTTGTTGAAATTGAAAACCCTAGTAACTCAGAATGTGATTGAATGCAAAGAGATCTTTAAAGATGCATCTGTTTTGGAGATTTGGGCTTGAATAATCTGTGTACTTTCCATTGAAAAATTAGATTAAAGGACATTAATTTTCATCAACCAGTACATTACTGATTTAAATTTACAGAGCAATATGACTATGTACTCAATTTTTGGAGTGTATTTGTAAATGTTTCAATCTCTCCATCTATTTATTAAATGTCTTGAAGCACATTGACTATAAATATTTTAAACTATGAACAGTATTGTTTCTGTATTATGGAATTACAGAATAGCTTCCCTAAGGTTTTCAGTAACTTACAGCATTTTCACACTTGCACATTTAGAAAAGGAAAATAATACTTATAAAAATAATTATTAATATTCCATAACCTACACAGCAAAGTCCTAAGTCTTTAATATAGGGTTTAATTATGAGATACTTTAGGCTCTGTTGAGTTCATTGTTTCTCTTACATTTATTTATGCATAGTAAATTAATAGTGCAATCAGTTCTTACATGAAACTTAAAAAAACCTTATATCTTGTAAAAATATGTCCTTTTAATATGTATTTCAAAATAGGTCATTACGACAACTTTCAAAGAGTTTCAGAAATGAGAGAAAATAGTTTAATGGCAAGTCACCTGAAAGAGAGAAGATAGTGGTGAAGGTTTTTATGCACATATATATTGTACATAGAAGATATTAAAATAGGTCATAGAAATTCATATTCTCTAACAAAATATGGTGGCTGCATGTTCAAATAGCCTGGTACCTTTACCTATCATTTGCTCTTTATGTGAATTAATTCTATCTTCATAACAATTATCTAGAACACTAAAACCACAACTATTTCTTTTTTTTTGTTTGTTTGTTTTGGTTTATCTCCAGTACGGAAATCGAACTCAAGACCTTGTGCTTGCCAGGCAGGCACTGTGCTGCTGAGCTAAATTCTGAGCCCCGCCACAACTATGTCTAGTCTCTGTAGAAATTACTGAAACAACCTCCCCATTCAAAAAAGAAATTTCTGCTTCTAAATAAACTATATAACCTTCATTTTTTTTTAAGCTTAAATTGTATTTCATGTTTAGTACCTTCAAAAATGAAGCATAAAATGAGTGTTGTGACAGTTAAATCTTGTATAAAAAAGATGTCTACAGCAGACTATATATTTCATGTATCCCTATTACTTCATTTAACACTTAATTCTCTGTCCTAATCATATTTAGGTTACTGGAGAAATACTGGTCAACAACTCTTAAAACATCCTCTTAATTATATTATTGCAGATATATGGAAAATATTAGATGTAATTGCAAGCAAATTGAATCTCTTCAAGCAAAAGAAATATCTGCATGCGCTTAAACACAACAATTGAAGGCCTGATTATTTCCATGAGAAACAAATTCATGATTATATTAAATAATGAATTTGGCCAGTTCATACGGCATAAATATCTGGAATTTTTTCCCACCAAAAAAAAAATGTATAAAACTTCCACTTATATTTTTATCAGAGTATAACAATTTGCACATAAAGCAACATACAAAACAATTTTCAATCTTTTTAATAATCATAAATGCAATTTAAAATATTACTTTTCATCTTGGAGCTGGTGTCATTTAAAAGTGACAACACTTTGCAAATAAGTGTGGTATGATATTTGTATATAACTGTTGGACTATAATATCAATTTTTCTGTTTAGAAAGCAATTTAAAAATGTTTACCCAAGGCTTATTTTCATGACTTTTCCCTAACATACGCTTTTACTAAAATAAACCATATGGAGAACTACACAAATTATAATTATTCAACTTGATGAAAGTTCACAAAATGAATACATCTACATAACGGAAAATTTAAAACAAGTAGGGGCTGGGGATTTAGCTCAGCAGCAAAGCGCCTGCCTGGCAAGCGCAAGGTTCTGAGTTCGGTTCCCGGTACCAGAGAAAAACCAAAAAAAAAAAAAAAAAATTTAAAACAAGTAAAAATATCATTCTTCCAAAGTAACCAGTGGCCTTACTTTTTGTACCAGGAAGAGTATGAAGTAATGATTTATAAAGCAAATAAAGTAAAGATACACATACCAGTAAATTATTGGAGGTCCATCCTACATGTTCTTGCTATCATGAGAGTATAAAATTTTCTTCATTGAAAATTTTGTCACTTTATTAGTTGTATCTAATTTGATATTTAATTTATATCATTTAATTTGAAGTAATGATGTTTAATACTGATTCTTATATTCATGAATCATTATTAAATGTTATTTGATCTGGACATATGAGCCATGTACATAAACCAAGTTTGCATAATTAATTTAATAAGCATGAGATAATTTTAAATTTTACCTAAAATTATAAATTGACTAACTTATGTAAAACCAACAGTTTTCCATAATGTTTTTCTTTATATGTGCTTTTCAGATACACATTTCATTGTCATTTTTATCATGAAAACATAGAACTCTTTTGTAGCTTTTAATGATTCTTTAGTATTTTAGCAACTGATTTCATGTAGACAGAAATTCAATGGAAGAAAATGTCTCAATTGATGATGTATATATATATGTATATATATATATAAAATAGAAAATAAAATTAGTTTTGTTATGGGGTTCATTTTATTGTCTCATACACTACAAGATAGTAGAGATTCTTGTCTTGTTCACTGACAAATGATATCTAGAAGACCGATGTATCAGGTGCTCAAAAGAATAAGTGGGATCAAATTCAAAACTAATAGTTTTCAACTGACCACAAAAGCTAGTGTTCATTAGGCAATGAAAAAATTGTTCTTTGGGGGCTGGGGATTTAGCTCAGCGGCAAAGCGCCTGCCTAGCAAGCGCAAGGTCGTGAGTTTGGTTCCTGGTACCGGAGAAAAACAAAAAACAAAACAAAACAAAAAAAATTGTTCTTTGCTTTGATATTCAAGTAGTGACAGAAAAGTGAGCTATGGAGAAAGTAAAATCTTTCTTCTGGAAGCCTAGCAGAAGCAAGCTTTTCAGAAAAGTGAAGGAGAAAGGAGTAGTTAAGTTAATTAAATTGTATCCTCTATTTGGGACATATTTTTCCCAACTGATAAACATTTAATTCATGGGTAAGTAAGGAAAGAAAACATTTTAAGTAAGGAAAATAGGTGCAACTGAATAACATTTGAGTAGTGATTAACACATTAACACCTGGATTTTTAAAAACATTTAAACTGCATATATAAATGGTATATTTTCACCAACCAATGGATATTCAGTGTGCATTATACATACACATGTATAGGTAACTCTAAATAATACAAATAAATGATTTGTGTGCATCACGTTGGAAACCATTCTGAATATTGGACTTGTTACTAGATTGCTAGTGACAGCAGAAATAGTTTACTTGCTGGGGACAGTAAGTATCATATATTCAATTTATATAGTAAAATTTTCAGAAGACAAAAAATTTCAAAGTTTAAATAAAAATGTACTTTTTGAAGTAAAATTTGCTTTTGAGGGGGAAAAATGTATCTATGAATAGATAGACTATACTACATTGAATATAATGTTACACAGTGTAATAACAATTATTCTCCTTGGGGCTGGAGATTTAGCTCAGCAGCACAGTGCCTGCCTGGTAAACACAGGTTGTGAGTTCAATTCCCAGGACTGGAAAACAAAATAAACAAACAAACAAACAACAATCATTCTCATTTTATTATGAGGGTTTGTTTTATTTTTTCATAAAATAAAGAATTAAAATAAATAAATTTACACAATTACCAGTCAAAACCAGTCAAATACATCAAACAAAATTTAAAAGTTGGCCAGGAGGCATATATTTGTGTAAATTTGTAAGAATTTATGTAAATTATTTTTACTTTAACTGATTTTTACTTTAACTGATCTCAGACAGCTGCTGCTTAGTTTTGTTACCTGGACAATTAATAAAAAATGTAAAAGAAATTATTTATCATTATATATACAACAATTATTTATAGGCAATTTTGTAATAATAGTTATCAATCAAATCTTTTTGATTACCATAACATATAATAAATTCTGATAACCATTGAGTTTAATTTTATGAAAAATTTCTGCTATCAAAGTTTTTCCAATTGGAATAGAGTTATTGTAAAGCTTACGGAAATAGCAATCACTAAAACAAAAGTAGTCCAGTCTAGGACAAGATTTGATGTGACCAAAGAGATCAGTAGAAACTGTATTTACACCATGTCTTGAGATGAAGGTATGCTGTATGAGATCTTTTGATAGCTTTAAAACATTTTTAATAAACAGATGTTTACATACCATAGAAAGAAAGAAAGAATTAAAGAAAGAAAAAGAAAAAGAAAGAAAAGTCTTTCAGGGAATAGAATTTTCTTAATTTTAATGAAGAACTAGTTAACAATTATTTCTTTCATAAATTATTGTGGTACCATATCTGAAAGTTATCAACTAATTTCGTATGCTCTTTTTTTGTGTTTGTTGTCTTCTAAAAGTTTTACTCTTAGATATTTTACAAGTAGGTCCACAATCCATTATGAGTTGCTTTTTGTGAAAGGTGTGTAGGTTAAATCTAGACTTTTTTTTCCATATGGATCTTCAGTTGTTTCAGCACAATTTCTTTAATAAAATATGTTGTTGTATAAAATATATTGTTGTAAAATATATTGCATATTGTTGTAGTAGTCCGGGTTCACAAGGGAATAAATTTAATATGGGGCACACAATCTATAGGAGTATTTTATAATATTCACCAAAGATTCAAATGCAGAAGAATGAAGGAGATCTAAAGAGTGCACTAGCAACCAAAAAAATCCATCTGAGGGCCTGGATCCCACAGCATTGTAGTGGAGAAGTCCAACTGAAGGTTAGAGACCATGGCAATGTCTCACACAAGTGTGTACCAAGGATCTGCATTAAGAAGGCCCAAATGTCAGTGGTGGAAACTAGAAAATCTGCACCAGCAGGGTGGAGGATCTGTGCCACCAGGCTAAGATATCTGCATTGAAGCCAGGAAGCAATACTTAAGGTAAAGACAAAAGCTACCCTGAAAAGTACGACAGCCATCCTCAGTAGCAACAAGGATCAAAGTTTCACCAATGACGACAACAGCTGAGTTCCTGTCAGGAATACCACATGAAAAGGAGCATCAATTGCATACAATCTTCCCCTCCAGTTCTGCCTTTATGCTGTTGGCAATAGGCCTCAGGTGGGCCTTTCACACCCAAAACCACACTGATTTAGTTCAACTGGGTGTTACAAGTTGACCATTTGTTGAGCCACCACATATATTATCTCCATTGGGTTGAAACTGCCCTTTGTTAAAGATAATTGACTATATTTAGGTGGGTCTATTCGTGAGATCTATGTCCTAGCACATTGATCTTTTTATAAATATGACACAATCTTGAGTATTGTACCTAGATAGTAAATCTTAAGGTCAGGTAGACAGGCCTCCAAATTTGTTGTTCAGTACTGTTTTGGCTATTTGGGGTCATAGATCTCTTCATAGAACAAATTTATTGTAGTGTATAAAACAGCTTGTTTACATTATAACTGAGATTGTATGAAATCTACACATCACATTGGGAAGAACTGACATTTTGAAAATATTGAGTCTTCCTATTCATGCTCAAAGACTATCTACTTATTTTAATATCCATTTAACTCTAGTTTTACCAGAGATTTTTATTTTACCTTGTATAAATCTTGTACTCACTTTATAAATTTATACCTAAGTATAAAGTAATAATATTGTGCTTTTCACTTTAAATTTCACATATCTATTGTTGTAATTTGTATTTACACAGTTATCTGTGACAGGAGGTTTATGATGATGATTTCAGATTTGCCTGAAAGTTATAGAAAATGATGACTTGCATGAACAGGGAAAGTTTTGTTTGTACTACCTAGAAAACAATAACTTTTATTTCTTTACCTGTTTATAGAATTGACAAAGACTTTCAGTTCAACATTGAAAAGTAGTGCTGACAAGAGTCATTGCTGCTTTGTAGTATTTTTCATAAAACTGGTACTCTATAGTCCTCCCTATGATCCTAGTTATTGAAAAGTATTTTTTCATGAACGAGGGCTGCATTTTTCAAATTCTATGTCTGGCTTTACTGGTAAGATTTTCTGAAAGTTCTTATTTAGCCTCATATTATGGTGGTTTATTCTCATTTTTTTAAATGTCAAACATAACACTAAACCAACAAAAATTAAATATGTAGACATGTGTGCCTTTCATTAACTAAATAACTTCACAAACGTTCCTTATATGGTAATGCCTTTGGTATGTTATTATAATGACAGAAACCTGGCTAATACAGTCTGTCTGGATGAGCAACAAGTAGGCAAACATCAAGTTATACATAGGAATCTAATGTTAAGCCATCCAAGGTGAATCTCTTGCAGCTAGAAAGAATTCCACAGCAACTGATTATAGGGGAGTGTCTGTGGATGAAGATGTCTGGCCTGCTTTGTTCTAGGGCTTTAAAGAATAGACTATTATTTTTAGGTATTTCATTGGTTCATGCTAAACAGCACAACCCTGGATTTGTGTCACATATGTGCTTGAGTTGCCCTCTAGTTCTGAAGCAGTGACAATACAGCAAACTCATAGGAATGGTAGAATTAGGGTGTTATCTAGTACTGAAATAGGTGAAGTTACTAAAGGATTAGAGAAAATCAGCAGCCAGTCGTAATTTCTGAAAAGATAGGCAAAAATAAGACCATATTAAAACATTGAAATAAATACCTAATCCTTCAATGTGCAATGTTGCACACCAATAAATGTTAAGAATTTACACAGACACATAAATCTCATTTCACAGACAAAATAAATTTCCAGAACTGAAGCACACTCTAACCACTATGGAAGAATTCTTCTTTGGGAAACTTCAAAGAAAATATGGAGTTTCAAGAAACAAGAGAAATGACTCATTTAAAACAGAAAAAGTTAACAGATGATGGAAACAATTCTTAAAAATTAAAAGAAATGCTTGAGCTTAAAAATACTTTAAGAGAAATTCAAAATGACATAGAAGACATTGATAAAAATGATCAACTTGAAGAGATGATTAGTATGACTGAATCGACGCTACTTGAAAACAAACAGCTGAGGGGCTGGGGATTTAGCTCAGCGGCTCAGGGCTTGCCTGGCAAGTGGAAGGTCGTGAGTTTGGTTCCCGGTACCGGAAAACATCCCCCACTGGGCCCTAAAAAAGAAAAAAAACCAGCTGAATAACAACAAAAGAACAAAACATAAGATAAAAAGCTATGTCAACCTTGGGGAAACAATAGAAAAGCAAATATATGAGTTATTGTGATTCAATACAGTGTTGAGCATGTCAAAAGTGTAGATATCTTAGTCAAGAAAATATATAATAAAACATTTAAACCTAGAAAAGGAAGCAAATACCCAGAAGCAGGAAAGTCAAAGTTCGCTTATCAGTTCTAATTTAATCATTTCTACTCCAGGACATATTAACTCAAGTTGTCAAAATAAAAGGTAAAGTTTCTCAAGGCAGCCAGAGGAATATAAGCAACATCAGTTATCTTAGTTTGCTTACCCGAGTTAACAGAAACTTCACAAACTAGCATATAAATTTTACAGTACTGAAAAAAAAAAATTCTTCCAGGCAAGAATACCATACATAACAAAACTATTTTTTAGACATGAAAGAAAGACAAAGACATTCCAGGACAAAAACTAAGAAAATATCTACACCAGACCTATCCTATAAGAATTGCTAAAGGGAGTTCTTCAAACTGAGAGAGACATCAATGAGTAAGGAGAAAGCTTTCAAAGATATACAACTTTCTGGGAAGAATAACTACAGAAAAGTTCAGAATGTTTTAATATTGTAATCTTGAACCAAAAAAAAAATTCATATCTTTAGTATTAAGAAAAAAATTCAAAACAAAATGAATGATTACTACTATATATTTTAAGAAGTATGTATTATAGGAAAGTAAAAAATGGGATAACAAAATATTCTATGTGAATAATGGGACTCTAGTATAAAATATTCTATTAGTATATTTTTCTTTTCTGTTTTTTTTGTGAACAAATAAAGTTGCTGTCATTTCAAACTAGTATATAATAACCAAAGCATCTGTAACCTAAGTGGTGACTCCAAGTGACAACAATATGTTCATTCGTCTTCATAGATAGTTACACTGCACCACTGTGATAGAAAGTTTTGGCAGTCAGAAAAGATGGATGGGATGTGTTTTATATAGAATCTTTCTGTACTTTCCTTTCCATTTTGCTGTGAGAATACAGTGCTCTAACACTTTCCACTTAATTATTTTATTAATTGAATCATGAATCTAGAATTTAAAGAGAATCTTTATATTACACTGCTTATATTTTCAATAATAGCAATTTAAATAGATACAAAAATATAAAGTTTAAAACATCTTTTTGGGACATGATACCATTTTGTAAAATTACCAAAATGCCCACATAAAATAGAACTTTCAGTGAAAGGGAGATGAAATCCACTAACTTTGCTTTATGTAATTTTATTTTTATAATACTAGGAACATCACTTACTAGAATGATATAATTAACAAAAATTTGTTATGATACACTATGAATAATCCACAGTCCTGTCATTCCTTTTCTATCAACCATTGCTTTTCAGAACTAGAGAAAACAATCCTAAAATTCATATGGAACCATTTCATTTTTAAATACAAAAAGGATCCACAACACTTCCAATTTCGATAGATTACAGAATACCTTCACACTGTCTTATTTAGCTCATTTCTACTCTTGATTTCTTTACCTCAGAAGCAGGCTACTCCTTTCATCTAAACACAAAGAAAAAAACCAGCAAAACCAAAAAATCAAAATATGTAGGCATTTTTGGGAAATGGGGATGAAGATGAAAGAAGGGTTTAATGTCTTTTCATATCATCCATATAATTTATTATGACCTATGTGCAAATTTATTTACTTGTGGATATTGTAATTAAAGTCAGTCTTTAAAAGAAGTAAATATTGCCTTGTCTGGGGTAATTTAAAAGCAGGCCGACTGATAATGAAAATATGCCTGTATCTATCAGCAAGGTACCTGAAATTTCCCTATTTAGAGAGGCTTGCATTTTTCTTGTGCATTTTTCACTCTTTGAAGATGCTAATATTTTTTAAAAGGTACATATTGAGCCTCTAATGCCTTAATTTTCAGACCATCAACAAGAAAAAATTTAGAGCCACTGAGAACCAAAAAGTCTAAATAACCGAGAAGCTACTGTCATATTCTTTGGCAACTAAACAGCATCACATAAATAGTATGATTTTTGCAACTAGGGGTATTAAAGTGATCCTTTTTGCTATTTTTAACAATATTCTTGGTAGAAGTGGAAATGTGTGCATATATATAATATTTTTACCACTTATACTATACACAATTCTTTAGAAATCTAATGTTAGTGATTGTTAATACAGCATGATACATAGGTATCATAACATATTCAAGCATCTGTTCTGCATTTGTGCTATTCCCATTTTTTCATATTATTGTGCTATGAAAAACATAGATGCTAATAAATGCGTGTAAAATCTCTTTACTGTATTTCAGAAAATGTCTTTTAAATAGAATGATTTTGTACAGATATAAATAGCTCTTCAGAATGGCCAAGTTTATTTATTCTTTAGGTTGTCAGATTTTGAAGATGTTGTTATTGTTATTTTGGTGATTGAGAAGGTATATGAAGGTTTACAATGCACATGCTAATATATAGTGTTTTACATTTGTCATCTAATTTAATCCCTAATAATATCAGGTGCAAATACAATTTTCTCTGGGTGTAAGTCTGTAGTCTTTCCACAAGATTGTACTTATAGAATACCTGTATGTACTCAGATATTACTAACTTAGTTTCAATTTTTCCTTATATGCATTTTAATTCCCTATGTAGGTAGAGTCACACATAGGTGTAAGTATATATATGCATGTATAGGTATTATATATAATTTCATACTTGTTTAAATTTATTAGATTTTACTGCTTTATTTTTCTATGAATGTGAGTAGTCATGTTATAATATTAACTATTTCAATGTAATGTAATGTGGTACAATATAATGAATGTCTTTAATTATGAGTATTTAGTAAGTACTCTCTACACTTTTCAAGTTTTAATCAATACAATTTAAAATTAAAACTACATGCAGTAGTTACACTGATTTTTCAGATTTGCTTTCCTACAGAAATCATTTAATACATTTTTTTGTAATACTGAAGACCATATATTATAAAAAAAATCACAAATCACATGGCTTAATGAAGAACCTTATGTATTTCTAAAGGATCATTTCTGTTTTCATTTTCTATTTAAAAAATAACCAAGGAAAATATAAACAAATATTTTAATTTCAAAAGAAGGACACTTTAAAGTTCAAACTTTTTCACATATTTGGTCATAAAATCCCATATTGAATGTGGATAAATGTTTTTGAATTTTTTATGTATATGTTTACTAAAGCCCTGCATGGAAAAGAAGCAATTTGGTATGAGTTTTCTAGTTTTATCATTTAAGTAATGTATAATTGATGTTTATTTCTTGTAATTATAGACTTTGGTTGCTGTCCCATATTTCAAGGCATATTTATGACAGCTCTGGCTGCTCCATTTGCCAGGCCATGTAAAACATGAAGCTTTCTATCAAATGATGCTTTGCCAGAAACCGTTCTAAAAGTTAATGAGTTTATATTTCTTGAACTTTTCAATTTCTTCAAGACTATATTCTTGGAGGATTGTTATTGGTTTCTGTAGTAATCACTTCATATAACCTATTTTTGCTTCACATTACCTTCTTCCAGTACGGCTCTTAATTTTGAAATTAGCAATCCATCTTTTACAGTCATTTTCACGGTTCACACTATTCACAATACCCAAAGGCCTGCTTACTATTTCAAACCATAATTCCAGGAGCAAGGACCATTAATGATACTTAAATTGTGTAGAAGAGAACCCTACTAAAATGATGTCTTTTGTAGAATAAAATTTGGTAATATGAAGTGTCACCTTGGACACGATCCAGAAGGCATTAAATCTGCAAGCACTGTGCTGAAAAATATCTTGTTACAAGGTAATATTACTTTTAATGTGGTTTACTTTCACAGAATTGAGAACATTGTATTTCTGAAGTTAAACGTATTTTGTAACTCAAACTGTTTTAGAATTATAGAATATCAGTAGGTAAAGCTCAGGAGGCAAACTAAACAAATAAATATTTTAAAAGAAACTAACTTACAGTCCAGAAGAAAACCATGCACACTCATTACTCCCTACTGAACTTACTAATTACAATCATAAACACAGAATACAATACAATGAAAGAAAAAAATTTGAATGATGAAAATTGGTGAGCAAATTAATTTGGAACTCCAAGACTGAATAAGAATGACAGCCAAAGAAGTATATTAACCCCAATCAAACAGAAGACAAACTAGCAACAAAAAATAACTGAGTTAGCCTCTTCTCTCCTTAGACCAAATGGGAATTTCACTGCCAACACAGGGCAAAGAGAATTGGATAGGAACTCCAAAGAAATTAAGACAGAAGCACAATGCTTTACTCACAGACCCTCGGGCGCCATATTTCTATCAAGAGAGCCAGAAATCGCAGGAACTAAAAGATCCTGTTACAACAACCGGAAACGTCTTCACAAAGAAGAGCCTGAGCTTCCCCTTCTTCACTTAGGTCACTGTGTCAGGCAGCCTTTGCTAAGAGGGCAATGTCACAAGCCCTGTGTGCCTGAGAATTCCTCCCTCCAGCTTTAAACATCAGGCTGCTTCTCTTCCACAAAATTATCGTGCCAACTCAGTCATTAGGGTTGGAAACAGCAGTAGTTCCAGCTGTACTAAATTTATCAGATAAAGCAGTAATGTAAAGCCTCAAGAAATCGCATCGTATGTGGAACCATACCTCACAAGAATAGACTAGGACCTATGTGTTGAACCAAACAAGAGGACTCCTTGCAAAAACAAAAGTGGAAATAGAACCTCAAGTCTCCAACATAACAGAGAAGAGCTAGACAACATGAGACTACCATACCCGATACAGACTATGTCTTCCTATGCCTGGCAAGGGTCCAACATGCACCAAGACAGGAAAACAGGCCCAAGGCAGGAAAAGAAGCCTCAACAAATGTAAAATAGTTGAAATTATGTTGAGAATATGTCCTGGCAGTAATGAAATCAAACTGGAACGTACAACAGAAACACAAAAAAGATCTCAGAATGCTTCAAAGTTAAATAACACACATTTAAATAATCTAGCTACCAGGAAGAATGACCCAAAGGAAAAAAGAATAATACATAATGTTAAATGAAACTGAAAATACAACATGCCAAAATAGGCAGAACACTCTAAAGCAGTACTATCAAGAATAATATAGCAGTAAATGTTGAGAGCAGTCACCTTTTCTCAGAGAATACAATTCAAAATGCCAGCAGATGCCCAAAATTTCTAAGGCCTTCTTCACTTCATGCCTGCAATGGTTGTAACTTTTGCATTTTGAGGGATAATAAAAAATTAGTAAGAACTTGTTTCCTTCTTCAAATTTTTATAAAAGATTTGTTCTTACTATACATAAAATAGAGCATATTATTATTTTTCTTATTAAATCAGGAAAGTCTTTTCAATTATAGAAAGCCATTTACAACTTCTTTGGCATACCTACACTGCTGGCATCATTACTTTTACATATTGGGACAGTCATTAGGCAAAATACTTATTTGAATACAAACACTGCAAAACCAGGAGGTTGATTTGATGACCTACGCAGCTACCAAGTGAAACTGGGTGGGTATGACATGCAGCAGGGTTATTTGGGACAAAAGGACAGTTCAACACAGAAATGTGTTCAGTTTCAAACTGTGGAGATATAGAACTATAATACATTTTTGTGTTCCTAGTCATATCTTGAAGAAATTATTTTAAATAATGTAGATACTCAATATGAATTTAATTATATAGAATTGTACAACTTTCTCTACAGAAATTGGTTTACAAAATTTTAAAACACTTCAAATGGGCATCTTTTGTTGTTTATTATATAAAACATGCTCTCTGTGCAAATAATATCTTGTGAAAAAATACCTGACATTTTAACCTGTTTCTTGTCTTTGTTCCTTTCTTCTTTCCCTCTCCTTCCTTTCTGACTCACTCTCTCCCTTCTTCTTTCCTTCTTTTATTTATTGTTTTCTTTCTTTCTTTTTTCTTTACTTTCCTTTCATTCCTTTCTCACTCTCTCCAACCCTCTTCTTTCTTCCTTTTCTCCTTCTTTCTTTCTTTCTTTCCTTCCTTCCTTCCTTCCTTCCTTCCTTCCTTCCTTCCTTTCTTCCTAACTACTCTCCAAAACTTTTCATATTTCTATTTTTCCTTGATCTCTATCTACATTTTATGAAATTTTATCCTGTAGATTTATGCACCCCTCATCACACTTGAGATATAAAAACATTCCCAGTCTTAGTCCATTAAGGCTGCTTCAACAAAATACCATCAGATGTGTAGCTTACAAACAAAAGAAACTTATCATTCACAGTTATTGAGGCTGGACATTTCCAGATAAAAGTGCCAGTGTGAATGGTGTCTGAGAGAGCCCTCTTCTTCATTGCAAACTGCAGATTTCACACTCACAGGGTGGAGGGGAGGCTCAGCTTCCTTTGAGTCTTCTTTCAGAAGAGCTGTGATACTATTCACAAGGGTACAGGAGAGCAGCCTCACCACCTGCCCCAATATTGTCCACCTCACCAATCTGAGGGCATATAAACAGTAAGACCATAAAGATCATTAATATTGTTAGTAATTCCCTTTCATAACACTGGCCTATTCTCACACACCTACCAACCACTAAAATGTCTTCTTCATCCATATAGCTTGTCAGTTCAAGAGTGTTATACCCATAAGATGATATATTGCATACATTTTAGTAATTGGCTTTTTAAAAACTCATCATAATTCCTGCAACATTAATCAAAAGTATTTAACATATCAATAAATTCATTATCAAGGAATTATCATGATAATCAATGAATTCATTATCATTCTCAATAATTCATTACTTTTTATGCTTGAGTAAAACTTTATGGGGTATCCCTACCACAGTGTGAGTTGGTTTGTTTGTTCATTTGTTTGTCTTAATCCATTTAATCTATTAGCTTAGCTGAGAACTCAGACACTAGCACACTAAGCTCTAGAATGGTTTAGTCTAAACAAATGACTACAGTGCCACTCCAATTTGGTAGAGAGAATGGTGTGTAATTGGTATAGTGGGAAGGGTGTTGGGTTTCCCTCAGCCAAAGTCCATCCTGAAGTAATTTACCTCTTGGGCTCATATACAAGGTTACCTGTCCTCTCCAAATTTTTTGACACACGTCAACACATTGTAGCTCATCAGTGGTTTTTATTTTATGAGTCATTCTATGCTTTGACCTTTCAGGTTTCCTAATCACAATAACCAACACGCTACGTTATGACAACATGGTGCCACGACCCCACAATGGTTTAGCCCTGTACTCCTCTGAGTGTGGAGAGGAAATTGGAATAAAATAGATCTGTGAATCTTGGAGAGGATGAAACAGGAAAGACTTCACACTTCTCTAATTGTCAAGGGGAAAACACTGATAGATGAGCCTCACACACACATGGAGTAAAATAAATATGTCACACCTCTTATTTTTCTAAGGGTTTGAGTCTGGATAACATAAATGATTTTTTTGATACAGGGTCTTACTATGTGGCCCAGGCTGGCATGGAACATGTGCCAATCCTTCTGTCTCACCCTTCTGAGGGCTGGGATTACAAGCATGTAATCCAGCATTCTATGACTTTCTGTAATACACAGTCTAGAAAAAGCTTATGACAGTAGGTATATCATAAACAACCTTCAAATGCATCTATGAAAAATAGATTATTCTTATGACAGAATTTAATTTAGACCACTGAAAATATCCTATTTGGTTCCCGAGGCTAGAGCAGTTACTGTATTCTAGCTGGTACCACTACTTCGTACTTTTCTTTATGCCAACATATAACCAAGTTGGTTCTCTGCCCCACCAGAATCTGCTAACCAGCTCCCAAGAGGATGCTTCCCGGCAGGCAGATTGGCTTTCTCCAGCTTTCATTCACTAAGACACGGCCTGCCTCCTTGCCAGCACTGGCCTCTGTTTACCGGGTGACCAGTCTCAGCTCCGGACAGCAAAATGGCTGAGCATTCTGACTGCCAGCTTTGGCCAGCATCCTCTTGAAGGTTTTCTGCCAGCCCACTATTCTTTGCCCATCAGCTCTAGTCAGATGGCATGTCAGTGGGTTATTTTGTGATTACAGACCAAGCTACAATTCCCTACATCCTAGTGTCATTCCACTGGCACACTGCTGAGGAGCTTCTCGTTTCTAATATCCTGTCCAGAGTTGCCTGATGCTAGCCTTAGTCCATCACCTATTTTACTGACTTAACCAAGAATAAGCAAGCAACTTCATTGTCGTCCAGTGGGCTTCTATATCGCATGCCCCAATAATGTCTGAATAGATCTGGGGAAGAGAATGCTTCTCCCTATGTCATTCTTTCTTCTGTCTCACAGAAATTTCTAGAATGCTGATTACATTTATGTGTACTCTCAGTAGTTAGTCTTTAAATTCTGAATATTTCATCATATTAAAATGTCCTTTCAATTACTGTGTGCCTTTGTTCTCCTTTGCCCCACTACTTTTTATCTTTTAGTCTTCCTTTTTCTCAAAGGATGATTCTTTCTAGTTATTCAAATTTTAATGTAATTTATGCTTAGAAACTTTTCGTTTTTATTTTTCTCCTGTTAGACAGCACTGTTTTATTTTAGAAGTACAGTGCTTATTGAAGTTCAAAGCTCATGCTTATGTGGGATGAGATAATTTCCATTATGTGTTCTCTTGAATTTTATTGATGCATAAGAAGCTTATTCTTTGGTTTTTAATGTAGACAACTTACATTTTGACATTTAAATTAATTTCATTTTGAAAAAGTTTTCATTTGCCCTATGGTATTGTATATTAACAATTCTATTATCTATAAAATAATTAATTTGTCTCAATTATATCAGCATTTTGGTTCTGGGAAATAGTTCTTATCTTTATGAGATAAATATTTCTGCCTAGAGATAAATTAATAAGTAGAAGAAAATTTCTATGACTGAAAATATCTGTAGAGACTTAACTAGTTTTCCTCTCAAAGGACTGTGTTACTTTAAGGTGTTGATAAAACCACTGAGTTTAAAAACAAAGTTAATTTATTCACAGGTGTGGGAGGAAGTTAGCAGAAAGTCCTATTCCTATTTTCAATTAAGATCCTCACCAGAAATTTACTACTATTTTTATTCCTTGTCTTACACGTGATTTAAGAAATTAATTCCACCTAAGTTCCCTTTAAATCTGAAATGGGTCAGGAAAGGATAAAAACTCAATTAAAAATATTCTTAACACTGAGTTTCAATGCATCCTCATCTCCTATTTGAATTCCTGACATAGGCTTGCCCAGCTGTTTCCCAAGTTGAATTCACCAGCATTCACCACGATAGTAGCATCTTGTTCTTGTAAGTGTTTAGGTGTAACTATGTGTTAGCACCATCCTACGTGGTATTTTATGTGGATTAACTGATTTAATTCCCACAATAGGCTGACGAACAATGTTGCTATTCTCTCAATTTTACAGGTGAAGAAACTGAGTACCAAGTGTATAATTTCCCAAGCTCACAAAGTTAATTCAGAGACAGACCTAGAATTGGATGCCTGGCAGTTTCTAAAATGTACACTTGTTTGCATACATGTAAGCAGAGAGCACCTTAAATTATGCTAGTGAAGTGAACATCCCACACATTAGAAACCTTTATCTCATCATTCAGTTTGCAGAAAATTGAAAAAATAAAATTTTGGGAAAAAGGACTCTGAAAAAAATTAAATGCCACTTACCTATCACCCGCTTACCCGGAATGATTTCTCTTATGACTATCAACCAGGGACTTGTTCACTCAAGTGGATATTCAAGACAGGAGCATTTCAATACAATTCAGCTTTTCATAAATCTCCCATGGCAAAATTACATATTTTAAGCAAGAAATTTAACTCAGGAATAACATTGTTTTGCCAATAGGCAAACAACAACTTCCTGTGAGTTATAAAAAGAGGAAATTACTGATAGAATGTATGGAAAAAAATAGAGAATTTAGGAGAAAAAATCTGGCTTTTACATCCTAGTATACTAATTAGTTTGTGTGAGAAACATCTGCTATAAAAAGTAATATTCTCATACTTACTAGGAAAATCCACTTATATTTACTGTCTCTTATATTGGAATGTCATTTAAAAATATACCCTTATTTAGAATGTACAGCTTTGTAATATAAACAGAGTCACAATGTACAGCTTTCTGATCTACTGGTTCCCCAAGATACAACTGTGCCACATCCCACTTTAAAACTAACTTTCCCCAGTGATTTGAAGTTTAAACTGACAATTAGTAAGTCCTAAAAGAGGTGGAAAGAAAACTTTATGTGTTTTGGGGACTTTTAACCGTACGTATAAGGTTAAATTTCATGACAAGGAGCATAATTTATGGTCTGGGTGTTTTTTAACCCAACCTTACTCACTCTGGATTATATGCCTCATTCATAGCATAAATACTAAAAGTACAATGAGTCAGAATTTGATCAGTTGTTTTACTATTCCTTTTTCTTTGGGAGAAATGCGGACAACAGAGAACAGGGGAGGATTTATGTCAGGCTGAGAGCTTCTTCCATTGTCACTAGGCAAGCTGTGCTTCTACATCCCCAAAATACTTTCTTAAAAAGTCCATATTGTCTGAGGATAATACAGGCAGTACAGTCATCTTTTACTATTCAAAATTTATATCTTCCTTTGTCCATTCTATGGCATATAACAATCCATTTCTTCATATTTAAAGCGGATTGTACGCAGTACAGTATTGAGTGTTATTTCTTACTGAAGTGTGAAAACCTAAGACTGTTTATTATGGTGTGAAGATCAATTATGTTTAACGTATTTTTAGTGTTCTCAGTGCTGCGGTTTGGACAAGAGTTCACCAAAGATCCCAGGATTAAAAGATCAGTATCAAGCCTGTGATGCTATAGGGAGGTGAGAAAGTTTTACGAGGGCTGATTGGATGCCTTGTGGCCATGCAGGTGCACTCCCCCAAAGTAGATAAGGACACTGGCTCCTCCTCTTTCTCTCTGCTTCCTGACTGTCAAAGGTGAACGGCTTCCACTGTCACATGCTCCCCACCATGACGTTCTGCCTCACAATAGCTCCAAAAGCAAAGGGCCCCAATGACCAGTAATTGAGGTAAAATAAATTGTCCTCTTTTGAAGTTCATTATCTGGGTATTTTGTTACAGAAATGCAAATTAGTCTAATACTGTTGCAGTTAATTCTATAGCATTGCAATTTATTTTCTACTAGACTGGTCTTCCTTTAGATTGTTTCTCTTCTTGCCTCTTAGATTTAATGAGTTTTCTTAATAACTATTATATATAAAGCACTGGCTTACTAGTAATAGCTTATTTTTATTTTCTGACAGGTGACTTTAGCTTTTGTAATGTTTACCTTTCACAATCATCATTTACATTCTAATAAAGCAGTATTTCATATGTGGTACCATAATTTTATGGTGATATATTTCTCATCTCTTTCTGTGCTATTCTTGTAATTTATTTCTACACATATTATTAAAGATCCAGAATACATTATTGAATCTTGTTCTTCTTTTTAAATAAGAAAAACTTTGTACTTTCTCTTTTTACAAAGAATTCTTATATTTTGCCTTTTTTAAAAAACAAAACTCCCCATGGTCTGAGTTATGTTCTCACCACTGAGACAAGACACGGGGTGCCCAGAACTTAAAGGAGGAGAGGTCTCAGTCCATAGTTAGCTGGCTCTAAGGCAGGGCCACACAGCAGAGGAGGGATAGCTCATAGCATGACAGCAGGAAGCAGAGACAGGGGAACAAGTGGGGGAGAGATAAACCCTTGCAGGCAAAGCCCACAGGGACCACTGCCTCCAAACAGGATTAACCTAAATCACAGTTAGTTGTGTACATACCAGTGGACTAATCCCATGGTCCAGTCACCTCCCAAAGCTCCACCTGACTCCATGAGGCATTGTGGGGCCATCCAGCTATAATCCATAACACTCACCTAATTCCATCTTTTGCCTTAAACATCTCTTGTACTGCACAGCTGCTGACAATACGTTTGCCTTTTGTTTGTAATTTCTCCTGCAGTTTGAAAGATGTTTGGTTCAGTTAGGTATTCTAGGTTGATAATTATTCTTTCAGCACTTTAGAGAGGCCATCTCACTGTCTCCTGCCTTACACTGTCATTTTCCACTGTTGCTCAATCAATTAGCATGTTTTAGTAGCTTCAAGTCACATGCATTTTCTGGGATTAACAATCTAGGTCAAATTTAACGAGGTCTACTGCATATAGTCTGGAAGGCGAAAATCAGTGTATCAGCCAGGGCTGGTTTCTCATGTGGAAGTCCAGTTGAGAGAACACCTGCTTGTCAATGCTTCTTCAGTGCTGGTAGAGTTCATTCTCATGTAGCTAAGACTTGAGGGAGATTATTATTGAACATAATAAGAATTTGCTAGCAAAATATTGTCCTGTTTGTACGTTAAATTTTAGTGACCTTTGTTTTGTGTTTGTAGAAATAGGTGGAAGCAAGGGAGTTTATTCTTTCCACTTTTACGCAGTGGTAGCAGACACCTACTTTTCTGGGATGCATAATTGTAGTCTCAAAAATGTTCTTGCCTCTTTCCTATGCTCAAACACATTTTGGTTGTACCCCTCATTTAACTAGCAAAGGCAGGAAGATTCCTGTTTCTCCTACATTAGCTGAAGTATTTTGCTTCATTTAAGAGGAATGGTTTCAGAAACTGGTCAGTGTTTGTATCCCAGTAGTTCTTGTCTGAACATTAAAACTGCTTCTGTGGTTCGTGGTTTCTTGTGCCGCACTAAATTTGTCTCATAAATACCCAGTGAAAGCCCATGGGGAAGAACTGGTCAGTCAATACAAACTCTACTAATGTCCAGGACTGTGTTACTCTATATTAATATACAAGCAATTACCCAGCATTTGGCAATTTATTGCATTATTAGCTAATTTTTCAGTGATTTATTAAGAATGATTATTAAGATAAAATGAAATTTTAAATGAATGTATATTTTAATTCAAGCAGAAATGCATGCTTTAGCAATATATATATTATATACGCTATAACTACTCAAAATTATTTCATGTGAATTGTATCTATAATGATAATTTATGTGTTCATGTTACATGAAATAATTTAAATGACACAAACTCAGAAATCAAACCACAAGCCAATTTACAACTGTTTTTAGTGATCGGTGTTGATATTGTATTTTGAGGCTATTGTGTACTTAATTTGGGAAACATTAAATAATGTGGCATTTTTATTCTAGCATTTTCATGTTTATAATGAAGGATTTCACATAGAAAAATGAAGATAAGTTGGTAAGATATAGACATTTTCAAGCAAAACATCCCAGTCCTGAAGAATGACCTTTATCTTATAGTACATTTTTGTCTTAAAATTAAAATTATAATTATATATAAAAATATAAATAAATTATATATATATATATATATCCTATTTTGGTCCACAGAAAGTCCTAGAAATTATGATTATCCTAACAACACATCCATATCTAGTACAATGTTTTTTTGTCTCTAAATATCATTTACTGTAAAATAGTCCTCTGGCAATGGTTGATCGCTGTTCTGGAACAGTGCATGAGGAGCCGGATAAGCCTGGACCATTTCACTGGCTCTACTTGGGATGACTTCCCCAGGGCAAAGAGGAGAAAATGTGAAACGTGGTAAGAATAAAGAAATAATATGTAAAGATTTAGGCCACAAAAGTAAATATTTAATTTAGTGTACATGTGTGCATACACATATGTACACACACACACACACACACACACACACAACTTCCAGAAGCCTGGTAAACATGTTTATCTTAAAGCTGTAGAATTAAGAGAAAAAAATAACATTTTATCCCTTTTCCAGGATAAATTACTATTGTGACTAAAATTTTGATAAAGGATAGTTATTCTGTTAAAGAATTCCATCTGTGACACTGAAAAGTTATTACTGAAATTAAGATGTCACAAATTTACATTTCTGAATGTATTGGTCAATCTAGTGATTGAATATCAATATCTGGTATTATACTAAGAAGAGAGACATATACATACCATATGTGGTCTGATAAAAGAACACAGTCCTAACCGTTGAACCTGAATTTGATCCACCCTTTCATTGCAACTACACTTTTTTTTTTTTTTTTTTTTAAATTCTGGGAATTGAACTCATGACTTTGTACTTGCTTGGCAGGCGCTGTGCAGCTGAGTTATATCCCTGGCCCCAAATGTCTAAAAATAGCAAAATAAATAAAAATGTGTTACTGCACACCAGTGAAAATCACAAAATTCTAACCATGAACATGTTCTATAGTAAAATTTGTTGTGGTACCAAGGATTGAACCCAGGGCATTTGCACTGAGCTACGTTGCCAGCATTTTTAAAAATGCTGTATTTTGGGGGCTGGGAATTTAGCTCAGCGCAAAAAGCGCCTGCCTGGCAAGCGCAAGGTCGTGAGTTCAGTTCCTGGTACCGGAGAAAAACCAAAAAAAATAAAATAAAATAAAATAAAAAATTAAAAAAATAAAAATGCTGTATTTTGAGTCTAGGTCTCTCTACATTAGTAAATTGCCAAAATTTGGCTTGAACTTCTGATCCTCTTACTTCATCTTCCCAGGATGCTGGAATTACATGAGTGGGTCACTAGGCTTGGCTCACTTTTTTGCAAAATAAATTACTAAAAAGAAAACACAACAAGGAAGAATCAAGAGGCAATCTGTAGCTATAAAGAGTCAAAGGATAGTTAAGCCAATCAAAATCTACACATCTTTTTAAATATATGTTCAACATGACAACTATAAAATTTGTTTATATTTCACAAATTAGCATTTTTCACCCATCGTGGATATTTTAGGTTAAAATTAATAGGAAATAAATATATTTTTCTTGCTTTTGCTCTATGGCAGCATTTTGGCAATTTTAAAATATAAGGTAGGCACACAGAATGTACACAATATATGTGGATAAAATAGACCATCTAAAATTGTCTTCAAAATAATCTGAGTTTAGAAAGATACAAAAAAGAAGTGAAAAGAATGAAATGAATTTCATCAGGAAATAATTGTTGCTGAATCTGGATGATAACTACCTTATTAAACAACTATGTATATTTTATATTTTAATATATCTAGTGATGTTAAATGAAAATAGGATGTCAATCCTTTTATAATCAATTTAACAAAACATTTTCCTCAATAATAATAATATAGAAAAATGAGTGGTTTCATATTATAAAATATTAAATGCAGAGTTAATACCCTTCTTAATTTTTAAAGTGGTAGTTTAGAGTTGTGTTAATAGGATGTGTGGGGGAGTCTCATTTGCATAAGAAAATATTTCTGAGTAGAGTTCTCTCACTTATAAAATGGGAGCTACAGGAGTGTCTGCATAACATCTTAAAGACTATGAGAAAATGTTCAACAATTCAAGTAATGTTCTAGTAACTATTACTGGCATTGATAACATCCCACCTCTAATATCAACAACATTAAAGATATATGCTCAAGGAATTCAACATGGCTCAGAGAAGATTCACGAGAAAAAAGGTAGTTTGATGTGGGGGATGGGCATTCATACCGAAACAGAAAATTAATAATAAAAATGATATACGTAGATCAAACAACCATGTGGACAACTAAAAAAGGGAAACATTGCCAAGGTTGGTCTGGGAGGCCTTATCCCTCCCACCACGCTGGATGTAGCCATTTGGATAGAGAAACAAAGAGCCTGGGAGACCAAACTCGTGCTGAGGGGACCAGATTCCTGGGACAGACTTTGCCTACACTGGCTGTAACCTACATAGCCACTTTCCAAAACTGGTAAAGCTGCACTCCTGAATTCTCCTCTCCATCATGTACAGTGGGAAGGTGGGAAGGATAGTTTCCCTTTCCAGACTCAGGCTCAAGAGAGGTTACACAGATGAATCAGAGCAGATGTGCCCATCTGCCCAGGGCCAAGTCACCAGCATATTCACGTGCACCTAGGAGCCCACTTTCCCACATTGCCTTTTGACTTGCAGGAAAGCACACCTGGACCACCAGCACCAGCACTGGGGGTCTATCTGCCAGCTGAGTTGGAGGCTGCAGGTCTGAGTTACCTAGCACCGGCCTTACATCTTCACTGGCCCACTGGGTCACAGGTACCAGTACCCAGCCACAGGCTGAGTCCAGTCTGCACTGCCTTGCACATCTGTATGCCATCCCTGGCACCAGTTTAGATGTCCATGTGCAGTGGTCACAGGTGGTCTCTTCCAACCAGACTGCAAATAAGACAAGAAGGAAATTGTTGAAATGCATGGGCTTTCTGTCATAGTGGAAAAGAACGCAATGCAGCCTCTGCCATTCCCTGCAAAATCTCCAACAGCACTCACCAAGGGGAAGGGGCCGCTCCCACACATACTGGAAGGAGTGATAGTGACTGTAGATTCCAGCAGGTGCTCTCACCCACCGCCAAGGAATTTGTGGCCTCCTGCCTGAGAGTGAAGAGCAAAGCAGTGGTGCATCAGCTGCTGTCATCCCCTGTAAGATCCCCACCCAGTGGGTAAAAAGAGTCACAGACTGCTGAGGTTCCCCACTGGAGCATGAGTGTGTCAGCGACTCTACCAGTGAACTTGTCCATCCATTCTGACATCGTGCCCAGGGAATGAGGGACAGTCCCTAAACCCAGAATTGGAACAGTGTCAGGCTCTGCCTGCAATTTCTGCCTCAAGCAGAATGGAGCCCTGAGAGTGAGTTAGCTTCTGTTTTCTCAGTGATCAGGTCAGAGATGGTGTTGGTGTGAGTGCACACAATCACACAGCCATCAGTGTGAGAAGAGATGGGTGGACACCAAAGCTTTCTGGCAAAGTGTTCCCATGTGAATTACATACTTCCATATTCTAATATTAGAACTGAGCTTCTACCAGATGTTTTGTGTGTGTTTTTTCTTCTACTGGCTTTAACTTAGTTGGTTTTTATGTTCTCTTCATCTTCTCATTTCCCTATCCAGTTCTTCACCTTAAGCTACTGTAGCTAGAGGATCATCTTATTTCTTACTTTTCATACTTTTTAATTACTCCTCTCAAGTATTTAGTTTGCCACTTTTGACAGCCACTATTAACCCTCTATCCACCCGATCCCATTTCTTTTGCTCTCCTGTACCTTTCTCAGCCTGCTGTGCTCCCTTATCTCTTTTCCACCTTTCGTGTATAGCATTTTGTAGAACAGGGTGGGACAGCCACATAGCTTTCCTTAATCCCGAAGTACACTTCCCTTCTCATCTCATCCTTATCCCCACAGACATCTCATTAAAACCCTCAGCACTAACTGTTAAATCCAATGAAAAGTACTCCAGCAGAATCTGACCCCATAGCAAATGGTTTTCACCTATTGCTATTCCCCCTCCCAACTTCCCCCTGTACCAATTTACACACTTCTCTCAACCACCCTTAAATCTCTTCCCATTTCTTCTCCTGCCACATAATACAACAAATTATAATAAAAACTGAACATAGGCTGCATAAAGTATTGATGAACGGTGAAAGTGTAAATGAAAAATTTATCAACATAAGAGATGTATGATCAAAACATTTGATGCTTTTATAACCATGAGTGATTCTGTCCTCAGAATACAAGGATAAAGTCAAATCTCTTCCATTAGCATGGTCTCACTGGTTTGAACCATTGATAGTACTTGTAGGACAGTCCCTTTGGGGGTTTGAACGATTGGTACTACAAACAGATCTAATCATTTTTATCAGTTTTTCACTAATAAATTTCATAAAAGGTCTATGAATATAGCAAATGTAGTTAGTTGATTGTCTTTGAATTATTACTGCCTAAATACAAATATTAATTACTACTTATGTTTTCAAGAGCTCTGCCTATTATCTCATCCAGCAGATTTAGTGTTTCTGTTTTAATGATTAGCTTTTTGATCCATTTTTATTTTAGTTTAGTGCATGATGATAGACACGGGTCTACTTTTAGTCTTTGGTATGTGGAAAGTCACTTTTTCCAGCACCATATATATTGAGGGGCTACCTTTAGTTTATGTTTGTCTCCTTTGTCAAAGATAAGGTGCCTGAACGTATTTGGAGTTGTTTCTGCATCTTCTAATCTGTTCCACTGATTCTCAAATCTGCTTTTCTTTTTTTTCTTTTTTTTTTTTGCCAGTATTATACTGTTTTTTATCTCAGTAGGATGGCAGTGTGATTTCATATCAGGGGTTGTGATGCCCCTGCCTTACCTTTGTTGCCCAGAATTGCTTTTGCCATTCTAGCTCTCTTGTTCCAAGTGAATTTTTGAAACGTTTTCTCTAGTTCTGTCAGGTACATTAATGATATTTGATTGGGATTGCGTTAAATCTATATAACAATTTTGGGAGTATGGCCATTTTCACTATGTTGGTTCTTCCTACATGTAGTGGATTGACAACTGGTGGTTAACTTATAACCCCCAGCTGAACTGAGTAAGCATGGTGCCGGTGTGGGGGCCCACCTGAGGATTTTTGCCAGCAGCATAAGAGGCAGAACTGGAGGAGAAGAAGAAGTTAGGCTGCTGGGAGCTGAGAGAGGCAGTTGGGAGCAGAGGAAAGGCTGTTGGGAGCTGGTAGAAGCTGTAAGAAGCTGTTGGTTCTATTGGAAGAGCTAGTCATGCTGGCTTTCCTGATGAACTTGGCTGTTTTCATCCTCCAAGGAGCTTGTGACCTTGTTGGCACTGAGAATAGCTTCAGTTCACTTTGGGGGAGCTCTGTTCCTCACTCTGAGAATAGCTACCTGGCTCTGGAGGGGAAGATGGTGCACAGCTCAGTCTCCTGGAGAATTTTGTCACCTTGGCTTTCCTGATGGGAACTCAGCTTTCCTGATCATCAGAGGAGCTCAATTCCTCACTGTTGCTGAGGATGGCTATGGTAAGCTTCTGGGGATCAGTGGTTCTTACTTTGTGTCGCTTCCTGGCTCCAGTGCAGATCCCTCAGCCTGCTAGCACAGATCCTTCATGCCATTGGCACAGACTTCCTAGATTCCACCAGTGACTTTTGGCCCTTCCCAACACAGATCCGTGAAACAGGCCTGCATGAGATATTGTTATGGGCTCTGGACATCCAGTTGGACTCATGGAGGCACTGGTATGAGTTCTAGGTCTTCATCTGGACTCATGCAGGACATTTTTGTGGGATCCAGGCTTTTGACTAGATTTCTTGGCCTATAGTGTGTAGAGAGATTTCCTGCACTCTCTTGTGTATGATTGTTTAGGTGACTATTATAAATAATTTTATAAAATATGTGCCCTGTATTACTATATTCCTCTTACAAAATAAGCCCCAAACCAAAACACTACCCATGAGCAAGGGATATTTTTCCATTTTCTGATACTCCCTTGAGTCTCTTTTTACAGAATATTGCAATTTTCAGTGTATAGCTCTTTTACTTACTTTGTTAGATTGATTTTTAGGTATTTCATTTTTTGGGTGCTATTGTGAAAGATGTGTTCTCCTTTTTTTTTTTTTTTTTTGGATGTAAAGTGTGTGGTTTCCCTAATTTCT
>NW_004955406.1:28402203-28440921 GCF_000276665.1 Chinchilla lanigera | reverse complement strand
TAGATAGATGATAGATATAGAGATACACAAATGGATGGATGATACATGGATGTATGCATGGATAGGTGGATATATATTGGATGGATAGATGGATAGAAGGATGGATGGATGGATGGATGGCCATCCTAATTAGGTAACTGACTTCAGCAGACTACTTCTTTTAAGAGTCATTCCCAAAAGGACCCTCGCTAGCTAGATGAAAGTAGGCTCTGGATTTGCCCATTCCAGAACTATTAAGAGGTGGTTGGTTCCAGCTGTCTAGATAAGCAGTAGTCCAGAGGGAACACTGGGACTCAGCTCTGGGAAGACTCATTCGTAGGGATGCAGGCTGGCGGGCAGCACTCACTGAGGGTGTATCTTGTAGAGTGTGCCATCCATGCCCACCGTGGTCCTGAGCCGAGCCAGCTTCTTGTTCTCTCGGAGGCGTGTCAGGATGGCCGCCAAGGCTGCTGCACAGAGATTGGCCGAGCGGAAGGAGACGATGGTGCAAACATGCTGGACAGCAATGCAGTCAGCCTCAGATGGCTCCAGGCCCAGATCAACCAGAATCTCTCTTGTATTGGCAAGGCCTTCTTTATACCTGCCCAGGAGTCAGAAATGAAAGAACCACACGCCTCCATACTATGGGCATCCTCCTGGGGGAACCAGCTCTCCCACCTCTTGGGGTTGTGAAAATAAATGGCTGGCTCATAGTAATATAGTATGAACAATATTATGAACACTGATAATAGCAGCTATATTATTGAACACTTTCTATGTGCCAGTTACTTATCAAAAGATTTTACATGGAACTCATTTAATTTCCACAACAACCCCAAGGGAGAACTATTGTTACCAAATTATACAGATGAGAGATGTGAGATACAGAGAGAGAAAATAACTGGTCTCTGGTCACACAGCTACTAAGTGCTCGAGCCAAGGTTTGAACTCAGGGAGACTATGGAGTCCACATTTTTTTTTTTTTTTTGGTTTTTCTAAGATGTGTTCTCCTAATTTCTCTTTCGGTGAGTCTATTATTCATGTACAGGAAGGCTATTGATTTTTGAGTGTTGAGTTTGTGTCCATCTACACTGCTGACTATAGTTATTAAACCTAGAATCCTTTTAGTGTAGTTTTGGGGGTCTTCAATGTATAGTTTCACACCATCTGCAAATAATAATAACTTACTTTCTTCTTTTCCTATCTTTATTCCTTTTATTTCTTTTTCTTGTGTAATTGCTCAGGCTAATGTTTCCAGAATTATATTGAATGAGTGGAAATAGTGGATATCCTTGTCTTCTTTCTGATTTTAGAGTGAAAGTTGTCAGTTTTTGACCATTTAGGATTATTTTGGCTGTTGGTTTGTCATAGATGGCTTTTTATCAAATTGAGGTAGAGAACATCTATTCCAATTTTCTGTAATTTTTTGAATCATGAATGGGTGTTGGACTTTTTCAAGTACCTTTTCTGTATCTATTGAGATCATTATGTGATTTTTTCCTCTAGCTCTGTTGATATGGTGTGCTACATGTATTGACTTGCATATATGTTGAACAACTCCAGCATCCCGGGATGAATTGTACTTGGTTATGGTGAATAATCTTCTTGATGATTTGCTGCATCCTATTTGCCAGTATCTTATTGAAGGTTTTTGTTTCTATGTTCATTAGGGAGATTAGTGTGTACTTCTCTTTTTCAGATTGGTCCTTCTCTGGCTTTGTTATCAAGGTAATACTTGCTTCCAGGAATGATTTTTTTTTTATTTTAAAGACAGTAGTAAATGAGAAACAAAGAACATTCAAAGTAATAGAGTCTCAAAACAAAATAATACAAATCAACAGTGGTTGTTACATTACATTTTGCTATCCTCAACTGCACTGCTCAGATTACCAGATGTAAGAATGAAAGATTGCTCAAAACATTATAGGAAATAAGAAAATAATTCTTTGATAAAACAGTAGAGATAATACAGAGTTTCACTAAACAAGATGGTAGGAGTTCACTATTGTAATTTCACTGCATATTGTTACCTTTAAATCAGTTGCTCAGACCACCAGACACAAGCATGCACAATCGATCAGAACATAAAATATTGGAATCATTAACTGTACATTTCAATACACCATCAGATATCAGCAACACAGTTATTGCAGCTATTCATATATATATTTATATATGATTTTGAGAGTATTGCTTGTCTCAATTCTATTGAGAATTTCTAAATTTATTGTAGAACTCTGCAGTGAACCCATGAGGACCTGAGCTTTCTTTGTTGGTAAGTTTTTAATTGCATTTTCAATTTTATTGACTAATATTGGGTTATTTAGAATTTTATGTCTTCTTGATTCAGTCTTGGAAAGTTATATGTATCTAGAAATCCGTCTATTTTGCCTGTGTTTTCCATCTTATTAGATTATAGGTTCTTGAAGTAGGTATTGTAGACTTTTTGAATTTTTGTAGGATCCATTATAACTTCCCCCTTTTCATTCCTATTGGAATAAATTTGAGTCTTTTCTCTTTTTGATAAGGTAGCCTAAGGGTTTATCAATTTTATTTAATATTTTAAAGAACCAATTCTTTGATTTATTGACACTTTTTTATTAGTCTCTATTGCATTAATTTTTGCTGTTCTGTATAATTTCCTCCATTGCATGAGCTTTGGGTTTGATTTCTTCTTCTTTTTTCTAGAAATCTGAGGTTCAACCTTAAGTTGATTATTTGTGCTTGCTCTGTTTTCCTGATGTGAGAATTCACTTCTATAAATTTCTCTCTTAGAACTGCTTTCATTGCATCCTATAAATTCTGGTATATTGTAGGAACATTATCGTTAATTACTGATACTGTTTCATTCCTTCTTTAACTTCACCTGTGACTCGTTGGTTGTTCAGGAAGGTGTTATTCATTTCCAGGTGTTAATATAGTTTATGTGATTTCTTTTGATATTGATTTCCACTTTCATTGCAATATGGTCAGATGATATGCATGATTTAAGTCCAATTCCTCTGCATTTTCTTAAGCATGTTCTATGGGAGAGTATGTGGTC
This sequence comes from Chinchilla lanigera, assembly GCF_000276665.1. Taxonomy (NCBI): domain Eukaryota; kingdom Metazoa; phylum Chordata; class Mammalia; order Rodentia; family Chinchillidae; genus Chinchilla; species Chinchilla lanigera. Next base: position 28,437,899 of record NW_004955406.1, on the reverse strand, counting down.
TATTCTGGAGAATGTTCCATGTGCAGCTGAGAATGTGTTTTCTGAAGCTGTAAGGTGGAACGCTGTAGGTACCTATTAAGTTCACAGGTTTGGTTTAGTTCTGATATTTTCCTCACAGGTTTGGTTTAGTTCTGATATTTCTTTTGATTTTTTAATTTTTAATTTTTTCTAATTTTCTGTCTAGTTCTATGTTTCTGTGATGGTGGGTTATTAAGGTTTGTTAAGGTCTATTACCTATTAAGTTCACAGGTTTGGTTTAGTTCTGATATTTCTTTTGATTTTTTAATTTTTAATTTACTCTAATTTTCTGTCTAGTTCTAAGTATCTGTGATTGCGGGTTATTAAAGTCTCCCATTACAATTGTGCTAGTGATTGTCAGATATTTTTATGCCTGTGAATTTTTTGGGGGTTACTGATACTCAAACTCAGGACCTTGTGCTTTCCAGGCAGGGGCTTGTGTCACGCTGAACTAAATCCCTAGTCCATGCCTGTTAATATTATTTTACATAGTTGAAGGCAGTAGTATTCAGTGAATTTCTTCAAAATAATTTATTCATAAAGGTAGCTGATTTGTACAGAATGCACAAGACTTTGTAGTGCATTTGGCCTTTTTTGTGTCCAAAGCAGCACCCCTTTTTTCAGGGCATTTTCAATAGCATTCTTTGAATTGCTTGCATGTATATCTTGTCAATACTAAATAAACTTCTATAAGCTGAATCTTTTGAGCAATTTATGTCCATGAAATTTTATCACACGATTATAATAAGATTTTCTTTTGTACCAGGAATCAAACTCAGGACCTTGTTCTTGCCAGGCAGGCACTTGTGCAACTAAGCTATATCCCCAGCACTTACCATAGGTTTATATTTCATCAATAATGAATTCTCTAAATTTTAATATGGAAACTTAAAGAGTACTGCATTGCTAGTGTATATAATATTTATTCATAGCTGTTGTACCAGGAATAACCTGTATTGTAATATTTATAGCATTTTAATATTTTTCTTCTGATTGTATCTGATCCACTAAGACAACATCTTTCTTTGTATTATTGTAATCAAAGACAAGAACAGGCATTTTTGTTTCCAGATTTTCCTTGGATCAATGTACATGTATGATGTTTTCCAAGTTGCTAACATTCAAATGGTTCTTTTATGAGCCCATTTAACAAATTTTGCACCAGAATTATTTTCAAAGTTTATGATTTCACTGTGTTTTTGCTTGTAATGGTAAAAATTTTTGATTTGGTCCTACAGTGCCAGAAAAGTACATTTTTTTTTACGTTCTTGTGCTAGGGGCATACTCAGATAATAACTACCTTTTTACAATGTGCAATGTTCAATTAACAAGCTTTTCATTAATTTAAAAAGGAATTCATAAGAATGCCTATGCTTAGAAGGGTTTCCACTTATTCTGGTCTAGACATGTATATCATAGTTGTAACAATTAGGCATAAATTATATAATTTCATCCCATATTTCCAGCATTTTCTTTTGATGTATTGGTGGAATTACAGGTATCCATACACGAGATCATACATTTGTCTGTCATTACAATTCTTCTAGGTTTTACTACATTCTTAAATGAACAAATAGTTTCTTCCAAGATTTTTTCAAATTTATTCATGGGATCCTTGGTTTTGCATGTGGTATTTTAGGAGCAATATACAGTCCAAAACAGGCAGAAAAGATCATGCTGCATGGCATTCTTTATATTTTTGTTGGTATACATATTATTTTAGACCAATGAAATCTAACACTTGGTAAAGGTCCTATCTCCATCATTAATAATATACTTTACGAATTTTCATCTCACTACCTGTAATGGAGCATTGCTTTCTCCTTTACTAAAGCTGCATTGTATGATGCACCCATTTGTTCCTTCAACTATAATTTTGAGTATATTATTGACTGTGACGAATGCATACATCACAAAAGAATCAATATAATTAATATTTTCTATTAGAATTTCCATTTTTTTAGTTTCTTGTGCTAATGTTCTATCATGATTCTTTGTGTTATCTAATGCCATTTTTTTTTCTCTTGGTTTCTCTACATTCATGTCAAAATCCTCACTATGTTCATTGAATGTATTGGCAGCAAGGTTACATTCATCTAACCCTGATGCATTTTCTTCTGATGAGTAATAAGTAAATCAGGACTTTTTCTCAGATGAGATATTACAAATTCATGTGATGAATTATCCTTTTTCTGTGTTCAACACTCTAATGGAAAAAAATATACAAAATTGAAATGCAGTGATATTCTGGTTATCAAGCTCAATTCATTTTAAATTTGTATTAAAACTGCAGAGTTCAAGAACTGAACATATTTTTCCCATAAGAAATAATGGAAAACCAAGTAATTGTTTCTAAGTCCCAATTATTACACTTATATTTTTTTTCCCAAAATGTTAACAAATTCTGCAATGATTTCTTTCTACTGTGGTTCTCCCAGTAAAACAGTTAGGTTTACTGCTTGTAGTACTAACTTTTTTCAAAGCCATTGTTATGATATTTTATGCAAATAAAGAACACACAGAAAAGCACAATGACAAATATTTTAGCACACTAAAAGAAGTACTATATAGTCTCTGGGCTATATCAGAATTTAGACTGAAGTGTCACCTCTTTGTGTCCATGATAAGATTCAACACATAATTCCCTCTGTGCTGTACAGATTTTTAAATTTTGGATTTTTGGTTTAATTGTGGAGCAAAGTTATAAACACTGAACATTGTGCAGAAATTTTTCAAACTTTGCTGTTCAATGAGTGGAAGATTCAGCCTTGGAACCACTGAACAACCAAAGTATCAATGTACTCTTAAAATTGAAAACTAAATAGGTTGTAATTAAAATTACATATTACTTTCAAATGAAAATCCCAAGCAATAATGAGAATAATCATTAAGGAACAATCAAGGAATACTAAAATAAAAATTCAACATTGTGCTTAATGATAATTTAGCCATGAAATAACAATGACTGTTTTTGTCTTAGTATCTTATACTAACAAAAGAGTATGGACAGACTAAATATACAACATAGGATGATTGAATTCAAATCACAATCACTCAGCAGAAGACATATGAATTAAAGCAGAGCTGTGTGGCAGTAAGACATATGAATTCCTGCCTTGTCATGTACATTTTAATTAGCTGAAGGGGTAAATATAATCTCAGCACATTTAAAGCTGAAAATTCATCATGGGAAGGTAGTATCTTGCTAAAATCTCTTCATATAATTTACAAGTTCTCTTCATCCTACCACAACTAGAAAAAATGGGGAAAATTAAAAAGCATACATATGTATGCATAGGATCATGGAAAAACAAGGCAATAACGCCCCCTAAAATTTTCCAACTTTCCTAAGGTTGACTAAAGGATATACATGAAGAAGAAAGCAAGTGTCACTGGCAGACCTCTACAAATTTTTTAAAGAACAGAAAAAGAAATGTGTATTCATAGAAGACATGACCCAAAGTTTGTACAATTATCCATGAAAATACCCAATGTGCATTTGAGAGAAAGAAAAATTCAGAACACCTGACCAAATCAGTTCAAGCCATGAATGACAAATTCACCAAAAATATAGAATTCAAGAGGTATCAGACAGGAATACTAAAATTACACTATATAGAATTCATCGGTGGCAATAATGGACAATATGAAGACAGAATCTGAAAAGATAGTAAATTACAGTAATGTAGTTAAAGAAGCCTCAAGATAGATGGCAGAGTAAGAAAAAAACACCTAAGAAGTAGTAGATAAAGCTAGAAGAGGATTTAATTCAGATTGAAATTAGAAAAAATAGTAGAAGGTTACACAGATGGAGTAATTAATTTGTTTATACAAAGTATAATAGAAAATTTCAAAAAATATGAGAAAAAAGTTCAGTATACAAGTGAGGATTCTAGAACACCAAACAATTACAATGAATAAAGAAGCTCATCTACATACATCATAATTAAAATATCAGATGTCAACAACTACAAAAACCCCAAAAATTTTAAAAGAAGTTACAGGAAAATAAAATCACATGTAAAGATAAGCCCATTAGAATTACAGTAAAATTACTAATACAAACATTAAAGACTAGAAGACCTTAGAGTGAAGTATTTCAAGTCCCCAAAGAAAACAATTTCTAACTCAGATTAAGATATTCAGCCATACTTTCTTTCAAATTGGATGGAGAAATAAAGACATGCAATAAATAAGAATAACTCAAAATATTTAGGAATGATAAACCAGCACTCAAAAAAAAAAATACTAAAAAACATCCCAAACAGAAATGTTCAAACCAATAGAGCCAAAAAAAAACCCTAAATGGACAAAAAAAATAAGAATGATTAATGGATACACAACAATAACAAAAACAACAATAAGAAAAGCTAAATAGCCAACAGAAAAAAAGCACAATGATAGCAATTAATCATCATCTCTGAGTAATATCTCTTGTTGTTAACAGCCTCAAGTCTCCAATTTAGAAGCACAAATTGGCAAATTTGATCAAAAAAAAAAAAAAAAAAACAGAAACCAACAGTATGTTGCCTTCAAGAAACTTATCTAGTTTCAAAAGATTTCATAGACTAAAAGTCAAAGGATAAGAAACCATATTTCAAGCTTCAGGACCCCCAAAGCAAGCAGGGGTAGCCATTTTAGTTTCAGACACTGTAAACTTTAATCTAAAATTGTTCAGGGGAAATAAATAAGTTCACTATATAGTAGTTAAAGGAACAATCCAAGAAGATGGGATAATACTTACAAATATTTATGCACATATCTTCATGAAACAAGTATTCCTGAATATAAAGTCCAAATAAACACTAACACAATTATGGAGAGTGATCTCAATACCACACTTTTGCAAAGACAGAGCAACTAGACAAAAAAAAAATTAATAAAGAAATATCTGAGCTGGACCACATCCTTGAACATATGTACTAAATAGATATCTACAAAATATTCCACCCTATTACAACAGAGTATACGTTCTTGTGTTCAGCACTCAAAACTTTGTCCAAAATAGATTACATACTATTCCTTAAACTGTGCTTAATTAATTATAAAACAATAAAAATCACCCCATGCTTACTATCAGACCAATGTGCAATGAAAATACAAATCTATTACAGTAAAGCACGGAAAATTTAACAATACTTGGAAATTAAATAACACACTGCTGAAAACCCAATGGGATGAAGAAGAAATCCAGAAGAAATTGAGCAGTTCACTATCTGATGTTCAATTATTAGGAGCTGGAACAGCATAAAACAATTGGTGACTGCTATGTTTTTATATCTATAATTATTTATTTTATTTTATCATGATATAAACAGAAAGTTTACAAATCAGACACATACTTTTATATACTTTAATATCACCCACAAACCTGAACTAGGAAGGCTAGCATTCCTGCCCTTCTCTCTTCAAAGAATTATAGGAGGAGAACATTACATTTTCCCATGTAAAGAATCCTCTCTAGGTAGACAATGAGGAAATTCTTAAGTCAGTTACCCTTTTAAATGTAAATATGTTTTTTTTTGGAAACAGCTCTAAATTATTTCTCATTTTTCCTTATTTAGGATTGCTGTCAGAAAATGAGTATTTTTTGTAGGTCTGTCAGATAGTTCTGATACAAATGAGTAGGGAACAATAAGAAATATTTATTTTAGGCAATTAAAAACACTTTAATAAAAATAGTGACACCCCAAGAAAATCAGTCACAAAGGAACATACTTATATATTGCTTGTTAGAATAAGTTCTTTCTGTTTATGTTATCCACATGTAGACCATATACTAATGGTAAATAAATGTAATAGGAGATCACTGATTTAGTTTAAGCTCCTACACTGGGAAGGCCCCAGTAGATCAGGCTGAAAAATAATGCAATTAGTCTTACTGAATTCCCACATCCCCATATAGAAATTAAATTGCTATCTGATAATAGTTGCTAATAAGTTAGGTCAAATTTGAGTCTAGCTTGGAAAATCTAGAAAGACTCTGTCTCGTAGTAAAAAAATAAAAGGTCTAAGAAGGTAGCTCAGTGGTAGAGTACCCATGGTTAAGTTCCCAGTTGAGGTTGAGGAAAGCAGACATTGATATGGAGAGAGTAAGTACTATACTCCCCAAAATATCCAGCCAACCTGACATCGACGCTCCTTTTGCTTTAATACTTATTTTGTCCTTTATTTCATACTTATTATGTCCTTCAATCTTTACAAAAATTAGCATTAAGTGCACTAGTTCTGTCTCCTCCCCACCTCAAACAAAACATAATTATCAAATGAGTTATAAGCATTCATTTTTGGTTTCTTCTTTATTCAGTCCCTATTTCAATCTTTTCTGCTCACCCATTGTAACACTTATTCTATGTTGCCTGATTCTAGAATTCAAAACAAAGCCAACAAAGATATTTAAATTAAATTGTTATAATTTTGTCTTTTTAACATGGGAGATAAATGTAGCTCTCAACCTACTAGACATCTGATATGCTGAGTTTTTGCTCCCCAAAAGTGAACAATACACTCTGAGGAACGTGGGAAGTGAGGAGTAGGAAAATTTATTGCGGAGTAGGAACAGCTCCTGAGAGACAGGAGGGATTCAGAGTGGGTTGCCAAGGACTCCATTTTACAAAGGAAGTTTTATTGAGCAAAGTCATGAGGTGGGAGAAATATAATGAAAAGGATACAAAATCACGAGGTGAGCACAATATGGGACAAAACTACGATCAACCAATAAGATTACAAGTTCAACCATTTAGGTAATATTAATACATGGTAGAGTGGGGTCACACAGTAACTACATATGGAAAGAACAAGGACCATTTTCAGAAGAGACTAGCCAGGGGGTCTGGCCACCCACCAGGGCAACTGATGTTAATGCTAATTTATTGTTTACCTCTTGGGGAGGCATGTAGGCCTGGTCATTTTGTCTTACTTTGAGGCCTGACCTCTAACAGATGCACCTCTGGCCACAGTTGTAATGTGTTTTCATCCCCTTGACTTCCTCAAGGGCCTAATCCTGTATGACTGTCTATATACTATTTCTACCTCACTTAACTGTCCTTAATATTTTGACCCAAAAAGGTAAGCATTGAAATTTAATATATTATTGCAACATTGTAATTAAAATTCATTTTGAAATTATCACTTAAATGGCAAAGCATTGGGTACATTTCTAGACCATGTTTCAGTGTGTGCATAGCACCGCAGATTAAATCCAGGGACTTGCTACTGATCTAATGCCTCATCCCATCCCCTGCCCTTTTTTTGTTCACTAATTTACCCAGAGTGGGCTTTAACTTGAGATCTTCCTGCCTCAGTCTCTCAGGGTGCTGGGATTACGGTCATGCACCACCACAACTGGCTCTTTTCTAGGCTTTTCAGTGGAAAAGTATCCAAAACTATTCAGATCTTGTTTAACAACAGCAATGACAGGATATATACAGTCATTTAAAAGGCTCCAAAGTTTGATAGACTCATAAACTTAAACTCTAAAATTTTTACAGACTAGTAGTAAGAGTTCAAGATATTATTTTTCAGAAGACCAGAATTTAAAATAATTTTCTTCATGGAGAAAATACCTCCTAAGTAGAAAATTAAAGCATTTCTTTTGAGCTGTAACAGTTCTGACCAGAAAAAAATGCATCACCTATATTTTTATGAAAAGCAGGTTTTTTTAAAATTTTAAATTGCTTTGAATTAGTAATCATGTTTCCAGTATAATACTTTTATTAGTTTCTGACTGAGAAAAGTGGGAGGTATCTAATGCTAGTTTAAGTAGCCTCAATGTTCCTGCTGAGTTCCATGAATAACAAAGAATAAAAGTGAGACACTCAAGTTGACATCATTTTAACAGTGAACAGTTTTTACAAAGTTAGATTCTAAAGTCATAAATCAAACAAATGAAAAGATTACCATTTTCACTTTAAATTGTCTCTGACAAGAAGAAAAAGCTGGAAAAAGGCTGCCTTTTATATTTAAATGCTTATACATATCACCCTGTATGTAGTATTAATAGTGGAGAGAGGATTAGAGGAAAAAGAATTATTAATATATTAAAAAGATTGTGATAAAATAGACCAAATAATAGATTTCAATCTACATTTACTTAGTCTTATAAAATGAAAAATGCTTATTCTATTCTATTGTAGCTATTTTCTTGTCACTGAGATGTAATACCTAACAACCACAGTTTAAAGGAGAAGAGGTTTACTTGGGCTCACAAGTGTACAAGGCAGGGTGGCACAGCAGAGGGGCATGGTAGGAGAGTGCATCACATGGCTCCAAAGCAGAGAGAGTGATCCAGGGAATGGGAGGGAAATACACTCTTTCAGGCCACACCCCAGTGACTCAGCTTTTTCCACCAGACTTCACCTACCAAATTACACTCAGCTATAAAGTGTAACTGATCCACTGATGGGTATGAGGACCCCATGTAATGACTTGTGTCTAGATATGCCCCCAAAGCATCTTGCAGTCATGGTGGGGCCTATGTAGGGGTGGCTGAATCTAGACGTGATGCTGGGATGAAAGGTATGTGTTCAGATCACTGATTGATTTGGTAACACCCAAAGAGTATAAATGGGGCAGAAAGATGCCATTGTTGATTTTGCTGTCTTCTGCATGCCATGAACTATTCTCTGCAAGACCACCTTGCTCTGGAGCCAGGTAATAATGGACTGTAATCTCTACAAACTGTGAACTGAATAAAGTTTTCCTTCCTTAGCTTTAGGTGTTCAGTATTTTGTTTCAGCAACAAGAAAAGTAGCTGAGATACCCATGATCCAATCACCTTCCCAAAAGCTCCACTTATAAGCACATGAGGCTTTGGGGGATGTAAATCATATCATTCGGCTCCTAACCCCAAAATATTGATTTCAATTTTTTATACAAAATACATTTAGTCCATCCCTAAGAGTTGCCAAAGTCTTAAAAGTTTCAGCATTGATGAAAAGTCCAAGTCCAAAATCTCTAAGATTTTAAGAAAACTTTTAAATGCAAGTCCCTATCAAAAAGAAAAGAAAGTTAGATACTCTCAATATACAATGGCACAGGATACACATTCCTAGTCTGGGGAGTAAAGAGGGGGATAGACTGAAATGGACCAAAGCAAGATCAAAACCTAGTAGGGCAAACATTAAATCCTGTAGTTCAATATCCAACACCAAGATCAAGATGTGGTGAGATGTGAGCTCCAATGGGCTTAAGTAAGCTCCTCCACCTACCATCACTGGTTTTAGTTCTCATGACTTCTCTCTTGGGCTGGTTTTGCTCCTTCCTCACAGCTTTCCTCAGATGTTCTACATTCCTGACTTTTCCAACATCATGAGGTCAACACAAGATGTTCGGCTTCACCCTTACATCTTCACATACTGCCATCTCAGGAGCACACTACTGGCGTCTCTGGACTTCCTCTGAAATCTGGGTGGAAATCTCCTTGATTCCATAATTCTTGCATCATTCATGCATGTAAAATCAGCACACATGGATGATGGTTGGCCTTCTGCAGTAGCTGACCCCTTTTGCATCTTGATGGAAGTTGCAGAGGCCTCCGAGTGCGTGGGTCACTGACTACAGTGAACTGAATTGTAGGAGACTTATTCCCATTCCCTAGACTGCCACCACTTTGGAGCATGATGCACTGGGAATTACTTCTCAAACCAAAGTCTTTATTTTTGCAATTTTGAACCTGCAAAAGGTGGAGATCTGTACTTTCTTGTGATGCACTCAAGCCATCTTTTCTATAGTCCTTTTCCTAATCACTTGGTCTTTTAATTCCACTATTTTAAATAGTCAAGTTATCCTCTGCTCCATCTTTGTAGGTCCCCACAAATTTCAGTTCAACTGGTTTCTTGGCAGGGTGGCATGGCAGAGGGACATGATACAGGCTTGCTTATAATATGGCACCAGAGCAGAGAGACAGATTAAGGGAATGGGGAGTGAGAGGCACCTTTCCAGGGTACAGCATCTGTGATTCACCTGCTCCATCCAGGCTTCACCTTCCCAATTACTTTTAGCTACAAACTCATCAGTTGACTGATACATTGATGAATATGATGCTCTGTGATTCCATCACCTCCAAAAAGCTACACTAACAGCTGTGTGAACTTTAACCTTTATAATAAAATGTTAAGATAAAAATATTCTGAAATAACTTCTAAAATTAAATTTTTTTCTGCCATAAATTAAGGAAATATTTGATAATATTTAAACTTTATTAAACTGATCTCAAAAGATCTTTTTCTCAAGTAATTTATTACTTGACACATAATGCCATAAAATTGTAGATATTATCAGGCAATTTGCAACATTTGCTACAGTCATACATTAAATTAAATAAAGTAATAATGAAATCAGATTTAAAACATGCATCTCATATACATACAGAGGTACCTCAGTTTATGAACTTAATTTTTTTTATGATTCTGGAGAAGATGGCTGCATTTATGTTTGTCACCCAATGTGGAGTTTGTGAACAGAAGCAAAATTCTACTGAATGCTTTTTCTTGTGAACCAAGGTATTACTGTAATTTATTTATATTAAAAATTCTTTTTTCAGCCTCTTTGAAATGTATAGTATATGACTGTTATCTACAACCACTCTAGTGTACAATAGTACCCCCAGAACATCGTAATCTTAACAGTAACAGAGTAAAAAATTTCTTAAACCTACATGCTCCAAATAATATTTTAAAATTTGAAACAAAGAAAATTTAAGCCTGCATTTTTCTTGTATGAGTGTTCAAAGCAGATTTTTTCTAATTATAAACATCTTGACTCCTCATCATCTGAAAGATGTTAATACAATAATAATTCTTAATTGTCTCATATTTATTGCTTTTACAAGATAACTTAATTTTAAATGACCTAAAACTATAGGAATAAAAGTTTTTAAAATTTTTTAATATGAGACCATTATTTCTTAAAATCAGTATGCTAGTTACATTATGCATTATAGTTATATACTAAAGTGTAGTATGTCAGAAATTCATAATATGTGATATGTATTTGTTTAACAAAGAAACACAGGATGGGCCAGCCATGGTGTCTCATAGGTGGCTGAGGAGGGAGGATCTTTAATTCAAAGCCAATCTGAGCTACCTAAGGAGTTCAAAGCCAGCAGGGGCTAAGAGTCAGATCCTATTTCAAAAACCAAAGTTATAGTAAAGAACTCTTAAAAAATTGTATTTAAGAACTCTACAAATACATTGGTCCTGAATACAAAACTGATAATTGTAATTCACTATAGTCAATTGTTGTGTACAATATTTCATCTTATTAGCCATCAAACTGTTTTATTGACTTTTACTTATTGGGATCTATAGATTATTATGTTAGCTTTGTTAGGATTCAAAATATTAGCAGCTACATAATAGATAAAAAATAGGTACTGAAATCCAATATGTAAGAAACAAGAAAATGTCAATAAATCTTATTATTGCATTTTGTTGTTCTATTCATCGCAATGCTTTAAAAACACTGCCACTCTCTTTATGGTGATATTCCTCTCTATCACTTAGATTTTTTCTAATTTTGTTTTCCTTTAAAGAAGTCTGAAGCTTTTAGGATCTCACTGATAGTTGCCTAAAGTTAGGGTAAATTGTTAGCTTAGAATAATGTGCTTTTTCTAGCCAAAAAGGTGATGTAAAATTTTATAAACCATTATGTATCTGAATGACAGGTATTTAATCTCCTAATGATTAGGTTCTGGTAAATTTCCCTTTAAATATGTTGTATGTATTGAATTGAAAATTGGTAACAGGTGTAACTGGGGATATAGCTCGGTGGCACAAGCACCTGTCTAGCAAGTGCAAGGTCCTGAGTTCCATTCTTGATACAACAACAACAAAAAACACACACAAATAGAAGAAAATTGGTAACAATCTATCAAACAAACAAAAAACCAAGCTACAGGTTTATAATACTCAAAAAGAAAAATAAAAAAAATCACTTCAGTTTTATACTACTATATTTAGATAGACTTATGAGAAATATAAAAATTTATTAATGTTTATTAGTATTGATCTTTTATATACTTAAGTCCCTCTCAAAAAGTGATTTAAAAGTATTTCAAGCTTCAAATATTCTTTTTAACCAACAAAACACAGGCTTGTGATGTCTACACCAGTTTGTATAAATGGTAAGGAAAGGCATTAATGATATATGTTAAAATATTCTGGTCAGTGGTGCATGGCTTAAGGTAGCTCATAATTTTCCAGATTTCTATTTAATTTTTACTTTTAAAGACTTTCCTTACCTTTGTTCTATCTCTCACTCGTGCTAAGCCTTACAATGAGAACATGGAAACAGAGCCTCCTGATTGGTATAATGTATAACAGATCTCCCTAGCAGTAAAAGATAGATGTGCATTATGAGTTAAACAAATAATTATAATGTTTGTGATTGCAATACAGACTAGCCTATTCTGTCTACAGAGACATAAGTTTGAGGCTCCATTGGTTAAATTAGGGGATAAGCTAACAGTGTTCAGGCTATAAACTAAATCATTAGAAGTGAAATCCTTTCAGTCATCACCAAAGAGGACTAACCAACTCTTACTCATCACTAGTATTACAGAGAATAAAGAAGACCTCCACTCCTGAGTTCTTTCCTAAATAAGAAAATATGTGCTTCAGACTTCCTCAACTCCTTGAGTGCTGTAATGTAATTGATTACCACAAGTAACTTTGACTATTTAAAGAGTGTTGCATTCATGGCATGATTCAACTCTGCTGTGATAGCTCAACTTTTATCAATATTATGGAATTTTATCTGTTAATATTACATTAAAAATGTTATGTCCATGATCATAAAAGGTCTGCAACCATTCTTCTATTTGTTTGACTTTAGAATTAAGAATAATTCCAGGCTTATAAAAATACTTCAGAATTGTTCCCTCTACTTTATACCTTCAAAAAGAGATTGTAGAGAATTGATATTATTCTCTTTTTTTTGAATATTTGAAAACACTCCTTCAACATTGTTTAATTTGAGATGCAGTTGGTTCTTAATTTAATTTCCTTAATTCATACAGGCATGTACAGATTATCATTTCATCCTCCCAGTTAGTTTTTGGTAGATTTAACTTTTAATGAATCTGTTACATGAACTGTGATATGAAATGTACAAGCATAGCTGCTCAGAGCCTTCTCTTTCAGTGTCAGTAAACTTTCCATTGCTGACATACACAACTTAAAGGAGAAAAAACTATCTCACAGTTTCAGAGAGTTCAGTCCATGGTAAACTGGTTAAAAGGCAGAAATATCCTGGAAGAAGACAATGGCTGAGGAAACCTGCTCAACTCATGGCATCCAGGAAGCAGGGTGAAAGAGAAAGAGTCAGAGAAAAGTTGTATAATTCCAAGTCCACCTGCCAGTGCACTACTTCTTCCAATTAGTTCTAACCCTCTCCCAGCCTGTTCCAACACATTCATGATACAGTTAGCTCTCTGGAGCCCTGTCTGAGTATTGCTACATTGGAATGAAGGCTTAAATATATGATTCTTTGGGGTTGCTTCATATCAAAATCATAATGGCTAACCTAGTAAATTTCTATAAATGAAAAGACTCTGCTCATTTATCTAATATTGGTAAATCTGTTTGTGCTGTTGACTTGGCTACTTTACTTGGCTGTCAATTTGGCTAGAGGCCTATCAATTTCATTTATCTTATCAAAGGTTTAGCTTTTTGTTTAGCTAAATTTTTCTACTGTTTTCTTATTTCCACATCATTTTTTCTTCTTTGTGCTTTTTTAAAGAAATTTTTTTTTTCTACGCGCTTTACAATAAATTTGCTAATCTTAACCTTGTCAGGTGAAGGCTTAGGAAGTTTCTTTTTCTTGAACTTTTAAATATGGGTATATGGATTCAGCTCCAGATTTGGTGACATTTTCACTATAATTTTAGTTCTGTAAAACTAAAATATTCAAAAAATATGCTTACTTTCAATTTATTAAAAATATCCTTATAGTACAGGTGAGAATGTATTCAACCTCTGTATCAAAGGTAGAAAATAATCCTTTCATTTTTCTTTGAATTAAAGTTAAGCTTATGTAAAGGTTTATGATGATATTCTAGAAATGTCTTCCAAAAATATTATTATTATAAAGCATATTTGAGGTTGGTAGTAAAAGAAGGCTTTATATACAAAATCCTAAAATAAAAATCTAACTTCTGAAAACAAGGGAGGAATGTATACACTGTTGAAAGGAAATTATGAGGAGCAGAAATCTGAAGCTGAGTTTGATGGTGCACGCTTGTAATCCTCACACTCCAGAGACCAAGGCAGGAGGATCACTGTGAATTTAAGTCCAGCCTGAACTACATGGTGAGACACTGTCTCAATAAATAAATAAATAAATAAATAAATAAATATATATATAAAAATTTAGAAAGAAAAATTTGAGAGACGTTTTTTAATGCTTACATCAAAAGCATGTATTATCTGCTTGCAAACATAGATTTCCACCTTAAATGGAATAGATAGAGCTACCTATAATTTTATCTCTTGATAAAACTACAATAATTATTTCTATCTTCCATGGTAGTTGTCATCTTACTCAAGGTCATCTTACACAAGAAAACAAATGTTTGATCCATGATTCCCACTCCAGCACTGTGATTCAAAATCCTCATTTCAGGGGCTGGGGATTTAGCTCAGAGGCAAAGCGCCTGCCTGGCAAGCGCAAGGTCGTGAGTTCGGTTCCCGGTACCGGAGGAAAAAAAAAAAAAAAAAAAAAAATCCTCATTTCAATCATTATGTGTTACTGCCTCCCAGTATTTCTTTTATAATGCCCCCTTGAAGACAGACAAATGATAATTTCAGAAAGATTTTATATTACAAATCAAATTAATATATCATTTAAGTTCTTCTACCTAGAAGTTTCAGGGAACTATATCTACATCCTATTCATATCAACTACTTAAGTACATTTTCTCACTGGCACTGTTTCCTAATACATTTCATTGACTGTGGTTTAACCATATCTTGGTAAATGTAACCATTTTCATTACTAATTTATGTATAATAGTTTGTCACCTTTAAGATGTGTTAACGCCTACATTGCTACTTCTTTAAACATTGATTCAGATAATGTTTGATATTTTCTTTTTTATATTTTCTGCTTCATCATTTAAGAAATATTTATTAAAATCTTGATTATATTCAATATATTTCTAGTAATCAATACTAAATGCTTGGAAGGTAAATGACAATTAATTGTGGCTTCTCTCTCGTATTTATTTGTCTGTCTGTTAAACATCTGTTTAGTTTCTTACTGCCATTAATAGACTAGGTGGTGTGGTCTTATAATTATATCTATTAATGACATGAGGACTAGAAAATAAGAAAATAATTTTATCAGTATTTAAATAATAAATAGTTTAAAAGTATAGGCTCCAATTCTTTTTTTTTTTTTTCTTAATTAGGATAAAACCTGAGAGCTGATTAGTAAGCTAATCATTCTTTTCTTTTTATCATGTTCATTGTTTGGAAACGATTTTTTCATCCTTTCCCCTTGATTTTTTTTCCAGTTTTTAGTCACCAAGCCAGAAATTTGACTTTGAAATAGTGAAATACAAGCTTGCAGAATGTCAATGAATATGTGTAGGTTGTTGGATGACATTTTGATAGGAAATGACTCATTTAGGGTGAATGTAGGACATGATTTCTATATTTTTGATAAAAAACAAACATTTAAATTTAACTACAATTTATGTTAATTTTTAAACAGACAAATTTTAGAAATCCTGTGTGTTGATTATTTTAAAGGTCATGTACAGATGGTGGGCAATAAAAATAAATATTTACATATTAAAGAATTTATCATAAGCCTTCATGTGCAGTAAGAGATTTCTGTGTATTATCTTATTTTAAGCTTTTAATATCTTATGACTTAGGCACTTAATTTTATAGATCAGAAATCTAACTCTCAGTGATATAATTAACTTTCCCAAAACAATGAAGGAAACAAATGTTTGATCCATGATTCCCACTCCAGCACTGTGATTCAAAATCCTCATTTTAATCATTACCTGTTACTGCCTCCCAGTATTTCTTTTATAATGCCCCCTTGAAAACATAAAGGAAGTTAACTTACAACATGATATTTTTGCTGGTAAGTTTTATGGCAAATTTGTGCCACTTTTTAGCGTAGTCACACCCTCAGGAGCTATTGTCTTCTAGGACCGTTTTTATTCTGTATTAAATGGCTTCTATTCTCTGTAGGACATACTACTAATCTTGGACATTTTTTCTTTTTTTAGAACTGTATAAAACCTATACAGTTCCAATTTTGCTAAAATAAGTTACTTGTTTAGAATTTCTTAAAATATCATCTATAACATAATATTTCAAAGAAATGACCAGAGACAAATAAGTTAATGACTAAGTATACCACTATCATCTGGAACATAAGTATAGTTTTTAACTTAGATTTTATGATGCTAATACTGCCTTCTTTATATTTTACTGTTACTTTTAAAGAAAATTTGAGATGTACCTTATACACATTAAGCACAAAAGTACTTTTCTCCCAATATTATTAAAATATACATGTCTTGGATTTTATCCCTTCATTTGCAAAAATACTTATTTTGTGAATCTGGTTTTATAATTCCCATGCATTTCTTAGGTTACACATATGTATGTGTTTAACAACAGTCTATGCTTTTTTTTACTCTTTCGTATATTTTGTAAATAAAATAATGTAACATTTATCCTAAAATGTATTTAATTCACTCTAAATATTTATAAGACCTATCCAATGTGTATACATCTGTTCATATTATATACTTGTTTAGAAATATCAAATATATCCAGTATATTTGTCCAAGTCATAAATATATTTGTTTCACTTTTTGTATTAAAAAAATATTTGAAAATTTGATTTCTGAGTAGAACTAAATAAATATTTTAGTGGCAGAAGAGGTGTGATACATTTCACACCAGTCACAGACCCTTTATAATAAAATAAATGTGACAAGAGGAAAGCTTAAAATTTTTATTTCATTGAAGGTCTGCATGACATGGAACCCTTCAGAAGTGAAGACCCTTTCCCATAAGACTTGTTTTATGCTTATGTTCACTAAAACCGTGTACAGCTATGGTTGAACAAAGGGAGTGAGCTAAGGTAATAGATTGGGTTGATGGACAAGCAAGGCCTGCCCATATTTTCCTTGGCCTCCTTCCTTTCTGCTGGGTAAAAGACATGTTGTCGTTGCTGTGGTACCCTCTCCTCCACAGAGAAGGGTTTGCTGGTTTATGTGACTCATTTCAGGGGGGAAAGAGAGAGGAAGACCTGAAAAAAAGGCAAGAATTTACTTCTGTGTCTTGGTTACTTTTCTTTTGTAGCTGAGACAAAATATCTGACACTCAAAATTAAGGAAGGAAAGGTTTCTTTAGCTCACAGTTTGTGGAGGTTTCAGTCCATACTTGGCTGGCTCCAAGGCAAAGTGGCACATAGCAGAGGGCAACAGTTCACGGTAGTGGAAAACAACAAAAACAACCAGAGCAAAAGGGGAGGAGTGGAGGCAAGCAGCCTCTTTCTTTCCCTTACATATGCAAACTATCTGCCCCACGGCAGTGTAGCACTCACACCCATATTCCCAGCATTAGGTCATGGATCAATCATGAACTATAAAATCTCACCCCATGACTGCATGAGGCTTTGGGAGAACATCCAGACACAAACCATAATAATATGATACCTTGCACTCTCCTTTAGTTGAAAGTAGTCAACATACCAAAATGACATAATTTGTAATATTGTTTGAATTACGCTTTGAAATTATTTGTCTTGCAATTTGGTCAAAATAATTCACTGGCTTTTTCATCAGTTGTCTATTGTAGGTATACTTTCAAGAGAAAGTTTTATTTGTCCTAAAATTAGCATAGATGAAACGGGTTTTCCTTAATATTCTCTTTAATTAACTATACTTCAATCCTTAGCATTTTATTATATGTCTCTGTGCTTCATAAACACCCTACTGATAACAGAGGTCAGATAGGAGCTAACATATTTTTTGATAGTTAATGGTTAATGACTTCAGTTAATTTTATTTTTTTATTTTTTATTTTTTTTTATTTTTTATTTTTTTTTGGTTTTTCTCTGGTACCAGGAACCGAACTCACGACCTTGCGCTTGCCAGGCAGGCGCTTTTGCCGCTGAGCTAAATCCCCAGCCCCTCAGTTAATTTTAATACTTGTTTTCTTTGATTATTTTTGTAACCTTTAATTCAGGAAGCTCATATATTCAATAGTTTATAATAATGACTGCAATTACAATTGTCACATAAGTTTTTGCATAAAAAGCTTACTTCAATGGTTGTGATTTAAGTAACTTTGTTTTGTTTGAAGGATAAATTTCTGAAACATTTATAGCTTTGTTCTTCAAAGTTTTTAACATTATTACTCAGCCAACTCAGGTCATTCTCACTTCGTAAAAGATCAAATGAGAGTCTGAATACCAAGCTATGTTGTCTTCTTATGCAAAGACTACCTAAAAATGACCTTGAAGGGTTGAGAGAAAAAGCACTGATATTCTTTCAGGATAAAAACTCCCAATAAGCTAAGGATATATGAGAAAACTTTCATGTGTTCCAGGATTATATAAAATATTAGAGTTAACATCAGACTTATTCATGATATAAGTACATTTCTCTTGCAGTAGAGAATAAGAAAATATTCTTTGTGTCATCTTTTTTGTTTACAACACTGTAGTCAAAGTCCTAGCTGGTGAAATAAGGGAAAGAAAAAGAAGTAAATACTATGAACACTGATAAGGAAAAAAATGAATAATCAGATAACATGATTATCAAAATGAAACATGACTTAAATGTAAAATGGAAAGCTATAAATTCTTAGAAGAAAACATAGGATAAAAATCTATGTGTCCTTAGCCTTGGTAAGTTTTTCAAGATAAATCAATTGCACAATCCATGAATGACATTACTTATGGGAGAGGCAATTTTTCAGAACTCAAAGCAGTCTTAGTATGGACACACTTAATAAAGAAACAAAATAAAACTAACTTTTTCATCAGAAACATTTAAATTGGTATCAATTACTTATTAAAAAATCTTTTTAGAATTTTAAATTTAATATTTCCTTTTTAATTTAGATGGTTATATTTTTACTTCCAACGTTTCTTAGATCTCTTTCAAGTTTCTATTGTTTTATCTCTGCCTCTGTTAAAATTTTGTTAATATAATGCCTATTGTAACACGTAGCTGCCCTTTTCAAATCTCTATTTGAATATATTTTATATATTTTACTTTAAATGTTTAAGTACTATAAAGATCAATATGATTTCGTGGAGAAATCATTACTTTTTATTTTCTTAGAAATATTTTTTAAGGGGCTGGGGATTTAGCTCAGCGGCAAAGCACCTGCCTGGCAAGGGCAAGGTCGTGAGTTCGGTTCCCGGTACCGGAGAAAAAACAAACAAACAAAAAAGAAATATTTTTTAAAAATTTAGATAAATAACTGATCACGTTAGATTTTCGGAAATGATTTGACTTTTAGTTCCATATCATTTCTTACGTATTGTTTTGTGGTTCTCAACAGAAGTACCTGCATCTTAGTCAAAGTTCGCTGGGAGTTTTGGAGGGCCTTCTCAGCAGTGTTACCAGGAATATTTTAGATACAATCACTGAATCTTTTGTTGATGTGAGGGGCAGAATAATGGTCTCCAGATAATGTCTACGTCCTCATCCTTGCAGCTTGTCATTTTGCATGACAAATGATGATTTTTTTTAGAGGTAATGAAGATTAATAGTACACTGACCATGAAATAGGGAGATTATCCTGTATTACATGGATAATGATTCAGAAAACAGTCAGCCAAATTAAACTATCTTTGAAAATACTGAGGGAAGCCCTAAGTCAAAGCATATGGACAATCTCTAGAAGCTGAAAATCCCCTTCCTTAGGGCTTCTGCAATTAAGCACATGCTAATTTTAGCCCAGTGAGTCTGTTTGTCAGACTGCCAAATTCCAGATATGTAAGGCAATGTATCTGAGCTCTTTTTTCCCCTAAGTTTTTGAATACTTCTTATAATAGCAAGAGCAAACCAATATAGGTAATGTAGCTCTGATTTTATTGGAAAGACCATTTCCACTCTTAACACTTGTACTATTTGTCTAAACCTAGAGCTTTTACTAGCAATTATTGCATCATGTGTCACTGTTTCTTATCACCCATTATCTTCTTATATTGTTGTAGCAAATTCATATATTTTAGCTGCAGAGAGGGGACTCAAGGGTCTCCCCAAATTTCAGCATTCAATAAAGATGAGACCCAGTATTTTAACTCAGGTCTAATTTTCTGTTGAAGTTTCTGTTCCATCTACATTGCAAGTGCAGTTTTCAGCTTAGGAGAAAACAAAGTTAATATTTTAACTCTAATGCAATGTTCTCTACTTCTGCATCATTATTTTAATAGCTATACATTTACGGATATTATCAATATAAAAGCTGTTATTGTTTAACTACTTAATTTGATTGTGTATTTTTTTAATTAATTAAAAATTTCTTAGAGACAGTCAAACTGTTTTCTCTAGATCTACAACTGTACCTAATAGGCACATCCATCACCTCTGCTCCTCTCTCATTCAAACTTGGAATCCACTAGATTCATGACAAACTTCTTCTCTTCTTGCTTCAGGGACTTTCCATGATTCCTAGGGAAATCACATCAGCAAATAGGAAAACATATATAGAGTTCACAATACCTTCTCCCTGATATAAGAAGTTGTCATTTTCTCATTAGTGCTACTAACTCCCTAAATCCAAGAACTGTGGAGCTTTTTTGCTTACCTGAACTTGGAGAACATGGGACTCCATGATAGATCAGAAAGGCCTGGAGACAAAGACAACACATTAAGGTATTTACATTCCCCAAATCCAGTTTATATATATATATATATATATATATATATATATATATTTACTTTGAATAATAAAAGAAGGATAACACAGTAATAGGGGAACTTACTGAATTACAAAGTGGTAGGAAATTATCATGGGTTGTTATTTTACCTATTTGTATCTTCAAGATAGTTTCTCAGGAAAACAAATAGACAAATAATAGTGATTTATAGACAAAAGTGGTAGCAAATTATCAATGGTTGTTGTACTATACTTTTGTATCTTCAAAGTGGTTTCTAGAGAAAACAAATAGAGCTATACATGAGTGATCAATTAAATAATCATTGACTATTCTCAATGGTTGTTGTTGGAAAAACATAGTAATAAACATACATCCATTTACAAAATAGCATA
The DNA here is from genome assembly GCF_000276665.1 of Chinchilla lanigera. Lineage (NCBI taxonomy): Eukaryota > Metazoa > Chordata > Mammalia > Rodentia > Chinchillidae > Chinchilla > Chinchilla lanigera. The sequence goes on along the minus strand of NW_004955406.1, from coordinate 28,416,618 downwards.
GAAACAATACAAACATTACAGAGTTATACAGATTGGTAGGAAATTATCAGTGGCTGCTGTAATACATGTTGATATCTTCAAAGTGGTTTTCCAAATCCAGTTTAGTGTTTGGATTGAATAAGGTGTTCATTGGGAAAAAAATACACATATGGATATCTCTATCTCACTTGGCTTTCTAAACTACCCTGTGAGGTCTTTGACTAAATAGCAATGTTATATCTAAATTCCTGGCTATTTGCTCAGATTCTGGATGCCAAGTCCTGTTGATTACTCATAATGTGCTTCTGACTGTAACAGTAGATAATTAGCTTTCATAGTTCAAAAATGATAACATGACTTAGAACAAACATAAACACAAATGTTCATTGAACTACACTGGGAAAACACATTCTCTTCTACATGTTCTAGAGAACAGAGTTCCCAACTTTTCCTTTTATGTATTTTCAACATCATAAGTGATAAGGAGTTTTTCTAGAGAGGAATAGGAAATTTAAAACTATGAAGTTTCATGTTCAATTTAAATGTGGCTGACTCCTATAATATTTATTATTTTTGTCTGAACAGCCTTATAGACATGAAAATGATTTCTCATTTCAAAACAGCTAGTAATCAGGAACTGATTTTATGATTGAATGCATTAGGAAACTCAGTTTCATTAGTATAATTATGGGACTGTGGCTCATAGCCTTAGGATATTTTCTTTTTTTCAAAGAAGATAGGAAGTTAACACATAAAATAGATAATTCAATGTAAGTACTAAATATTTATGTTGAAAAAGCTTTGTCATAATGGAGTATGAATTGTTGATGGTACTTTTATTTATCTTATTATTATTTTCTTTAACATGTGATAGATGAAATATCCAACAAGATTTTTTGAAAAGTAACAATAGTGAGGGAAATGTAATATTTAAAATAGGTAAGAAAAGAGTTGATACAATACTATAGTATAATATTGTTATTCTTCTTTTCCTTGAACCATAAATACCACTTAACTTTCATATAGTAAATCATTAAAGAGCTACCTTCTGGTAGCATAGATATAGATGCATAGATATAGATGTCATAAGATTCTTCCTTTAAACAGTGTCAAATTCTTTCTGATTTTTTTACATTGGAAATTGAGCTCAAGGTCTTGGCACTGAGCTAAAGCTACATCTCCAACTCTCTTTAATCTTTTTGTTTGTTTCCATTTTGAGACAGTCTCACTAAGTCAATAAATAGCCAAGGCCAGGCAGGGAGAACATGTGACTCTCAGTCTCTGAGAGCACAGGGATGACAGGTCCACACTACCACATGCAGTTCATTCTGAAAAGAAATTTTTTTTGATTCTCAAAGACTATCACAATACATTAACTTGTGGTCAGCTTTTAACACTGAGCTGAACTGAATCAGAGTGGTGCTGAGTGTGGAAGGCCCACCTGAAGATTGTGGCCAGCAGAATAAAAAAGAACTGAAGGGGAAGATGGTTTGCAGTTCATTCTTCTGGAAAAGCTTGTCACACTGGTGTTACTGATATGAACTCAATTGTCCACATCAGTGGAGGACCTCAGTCCTTGCTGTCACCGACCAGGGCTGTGGTTCTTTCTGTGGGGAGCTCTGGTCCTTACCTTGAGCTTCATTTCCTGGCTGCACTGCAGATCCCTCACCTTGCTGGCTGCTGGCACAAATCCTTTTTCTTGCTGGTGCAGACTTTCTACCTTCCACCACTGACTTTTGGGCCTTCCTAATGCAAATCCTTAAAACAGACCTGGACAAGACATTGTTGTGGGATGTAGGCCTCCAGTTGGACTTGTAGAGGACATTACCCTGCGCTGTAGGTTTTCAGCTTGATTCATGAAGGGCATCGCCATGGGATTCAGACACTCAGCTGGATTCTCGGGCTCTGGTGCATGGACAGATCTCCCGTACTCTTGTATTTGATTCTTTGAGTAAATATTATAAAATAATCCTATAAATTATGTGTCCTATGTTAAATCTCTTCCCTTGTAAACCCTGACTGAAACATATTGGCGATAACTATTAGAAGTCAGAAATCTGTACTTTTTTTTCTTTAAAACTGATCAAATAACATTTTAAGAACTACATGGATATTAAATGTATTATTTTTAGGAATTCTTACTGATTTTCATGAACAAACACAAAACATAAGCACCTAAGTATTAAAATTCCAACACTGCTGGGAAATGGAGAGACATCATTACTTAATACCAGAAGTGGGAGATTAAATCTATAACATCGTTTTCATTATTAGACACACGTACATAGAGAGTGTTAAATTAGATAAAACATGAGAATAAGTAATCTTCACAAAGTGAATGCCTACAACATAATTTGGAAATGATAAATGAAGAGAATAAAATGAAAATCCATAGCAGTTATGCCCTTCCATATAAAATATATTTGGGGATAAATGGCTGTATCTTCACTCTCTATTAGAACAACACAGAAGGATACAATCCCCTTCATTAATCTTATGTATAAGCAGTTTCTATAATCCCACTTTTAAATGAATTCAAAACTCTTCTATCTAATTTTTACTACTTCCATGTACTTAGATAACATTATGTCTAATCTTGTGTAGTAACATAGCTCACCAACCAGAATATTTTTATTAAAAAAGGAGTTTGCACTATAGCATACATGCAAGGAAAAGTATAAAAACAAATATTTCAAGATGATCTGATAAATTTTCTTGATACAATGAATAAAGAATTTTTCACTTAATTCTGTCAAAGCTAATATCAATAAAGCTGTGTTTAATCAATTCCAGTTGTGTTATTTTTCTTTCTTCAATGCTTCTGAAGCTGAAATGTGTTTTCTAGTCAGTGCAATTGTACTTCAGAAAAGATCATGCCCAAGGGCTCTCATTCAATCGTCTCTCGTTTGTTCTATCTGCTAATATCAGAAGCTGTGAGAAAATTTTTTTTGAGAAATAGCAGAGGTCATTTCCTTGGTAGTTGCGCAGATATGTTTTCAGTCATAAAAACCATACATATTTACTTAATCTGCCTTCTACCACTGCAAAATATTTTGACCTAATCAGAAAGTCTAGTAGGAACAGAGTAAAAAATTATGTGGTAAGAACATGGACTCTAAATAAGGTGATCTGTAGTGCATAATGAATTTATCAGTTGGCAAAACGCTCCATAAACAAAATGTTGATAACAGTAATTATTTCTAGGTATTATTGAAGATTAGGAGACACATTAAAATACTTAACAGAGAATATACAATAAATATAGATTATTATATTTTAGTGCTGATTATATAGGTCAATTGAAGATTTAAGAGTGCATTAATAATTTGGTTCTTAATATCATTCATCAGTATACCTATTCAATTAACATAGAGTTGTTTGTAGTTTCAAAATACAGAGGTGAGGTACACTATACCCTTAGCTTTTCAATAAAGAAATGTAATGAGGAATCCAGAGTGATAAACAAGTGTAAGTAAATTTAACAATGATACAGTCATACCTTAAGAGCTATACTTGTATAAACGTAGTCTAAAAACTATAATAGAGTTAACACCTTTAATTCCAATCACTTAGACTTCACCTATTGAACTAAATACTATTATTTAATTAAAAAGTACGTTATCTTTAAAGGCCAGTATACATGCAATGTCTTAGTTGTTTCCAATTATCTTAAATTTTATTTTAATCTCCAACCTCTTATGATTTCTCCATTTTGTGTAACATACAAGATGTTCCAATGTTATTCCCAGTTAATTTTTATATCATTTAAGAAAACTCATTCATCTTTTCCAGATGTTTATGTCATAAGCATAACAGTTTTAGAGACATGTATGGGAGCATTTTTACTTTAAGGAGAGTTTCAAATACTTTTAATCTTTCTTTAAGAAATCAGTTTAAACATTTCCGTGTGTTTGCATTTCTAATAAGAAGATTAATTGTGCTTATATATTCAAAATTCTACAAAAGCAAACACTATAGGAGTAATTAGGAAAAATAATATAAAACAAGAGACATAATAAAAATTCCTACTTAATGTGAAAGAAAATTTATTCTGCTAATGCTCAGAGCTCAGTTGTTTGGTAGGCAAAGTTGGCTTTTAATTGTAATGGGTTTTCATTTTTATTTATTTTTACATTTGGAGTTCTTGATGTATACACTCAAAAGCGCTCCTTCAAATGAAATTGTTAATCATTATATCATTAAAAAACTTAAAAATCTATTTTTTATTCAAATGTGTGAGTGCACCAAACACGGTATGTAACAGCCAGGATTTCAAAATGTTCTTCAGGGTCATGTTATGCTAATACTTGAAAGACCATAATGTCTCCAGGAGAATCAACAACACACCATCTTCCCCTCCAGTTCTGCTTTTATGTTGTTGACAACAAACCTCAGGTGCGCCTTCCATAACCAGCACCATGCTGGTTCAGTTCAGCTGTGTGTTACAATATGATCATTAGTTAAGCCAAAATCTGGCTAAAAATCATGTGTTTTTATGAAAAATATATTGCAGATTGCAGCTATTCAGAGACATTCTGTAACTGAGTGGGAAAAAAGGACCATGAATTCGATTGTAAAATGTTATCTAAATTTTTGCAAAAAATTAACATGCTTAGTAATATATAGTACAGTATTAAACAACTAAGGTCCCTCCAAATCAAAATTTTTTTTTTTTTTTATCAAAGCAACAGAGTTGGACTGGTGTAAGGAAATAATGTTTGAAAGCCCAAGGCATTACCCATGTATACCTCAAAGGAAAGCAAAGTTTTAAAAACCAATATTCTTGTGGGAAAAGCTATTTTTTAACCATTTGCAAGAATTCCCCTTTTTAATTTTAATGTAAGTATCAATTATGCAGATAAGAAAGGAATGCGTGTTTATAGCAGAAATGAAAATAAAGGAAAACCATACAGTAATTTAAGAAATAAAATATTATAACATCCAACAGAATACAGAGTGGAATAACCACTTTTACATGTTCTACAGATTTTTCTTTGGAGCTAAGTATGTACCCATACTTTTAGCAAAGCTTTTCTTTTTTTTTTGGTTTTTCTCTGGTACCGGGAAAAGCTTTTCTATTTTTGAGAAAATAAATACACTGAAGTTGAGTTTAGTTAATGTCTATTGACAGCTATTAGGCTAAGTGGGTAAAATGTCTTACTCTAATTAGTTATTCATGTTCTCTCTTGCTGAATGACACATTTACAAGGTGAACTTATTTTTTTCAATCATGTATTTCTGGAAGTTTTAGTGTAAATGTTTTAGCAGTTCTTGATTCATCAATCTACACTGAAGTCATATAGCTCAGTGGAAAGGCATTGGATTTAATCCTTACTACCACTGAAAACAGTGACAATAAATATGCATAACTGTGCTATCCTTCTTGACATTTCACTTTGTTAATATAAGATATACATTGTGGATGCATTTTCTCTTTCATGTTGTTTTTATTGTCAGTTTTATTACTGCCACTTTTTAAATCTGGGGGATATAGAGCATTGGGACCGAAGCAAATCCAAAATCCAGCAGGGCTAACATTGTGTCCTGTAATTCCATATCCAGCATCTGAGGCAACTTGTGGCACATTGTGAACTCCAAAGGGTTTGCATGAGTCCACCCCTGTGGCACTTGTGGTGGTTACATCTTCCAAGGCTTCTCTCTTAGGCCCACTTTGCTCCCTCCTTGCAGCTTTCCTCAGATGATCCACGGTCCTGGCTTTTCTAAACTTCTGAGGTCTCCAGGGCACCTTTTGCTTCACACTCACAGCCTCACACACTGCCCTCTCAGGGGCACACTGCCTGACCTCCCAGGACTTCTGAAATCTAGGTGGAAACATTTTTAATCCCAGAACTCTTGCACTGTATATGTACCTAAAACCAGCACCATGTGGATGATGCCAAGGTCTGTTGCCACCTGGAGCAGTAGCTAAGCTTTTCTCTCTCTTAGCCATAGGGGTTGAGTGCCTAAATTGCTGGGCACTCTGAATACAGTTCTGAGGAACAGATTCTCTATGCTGCCACCATTCTGGAACATGGCACCCTGTGGCTTTCTCCTCGCTGCAAAATCTTTCACCTTTACAGTTCTGAGGTTGTAAAAGGTAGAGACTTGCTGCTTGCAGTGCCCTCAGGCGATGTTTTCCATTCTCTTGTTCCTTCTCAGTAATAGAGATCTCCTCAGCCTTATTTTTGCAGTCCACCCCTTTACTAGAGCTTTCTTTCTGGCCAGACTCACAACATTTTAAATCATCCTGCTGGACTCTTTGTTCTTGATTCTCAATATAAATCTGGCTAAAAGCCTTCAACAATAGCCATGCCACTTCCCCAACGTTTGACTGCCTTGAAATTTCTTTTGCCAGATTAATCAGTCCGCTGCCACCCTTAATCTCAGTTTTAGGCAAAATCTCTGGACACAAGCAAAATGCAGACAAACTTCCTACCAAACGATAACACACATCATCTGAAGTCCAACACACAATGCAGTTCTTCTTCCCAACAGAAACCTCCCAAACCTGGTCTTTACTAGCAGGATTTCTATCATCTTTCTGATCTTCTGAGCTTTGACCAGAATCTCCCAAACGGAATAGCTGAAGACGTTCAATCTCTACTCTTTCAGGCAACATCTCCAAACCTTTCCAAACTCTTCCCACAAGCCATTTCCAAAGGCTTTTGAGCCGCATGGTCAGGTATAGTCACAGCAATGACCCCACTTCTCTGGTACCAAATTCTGTCTTAGTTACTTTTCTCTCATTGCTGAGACAAAATACCCAACACCCAAAATGAAGGAAGGAAAGGTTTATTTAGCTTACAGTTTGTGGAGGTTTCAGTCCATACTTGGCTGGCCCCGAGGCAGAAGATAGCAAAGCAACAAGAGCAAAGGGGGGAATGGCAGTGCTTGCAAGCCTCTTTCCCTCCCTTATATTGTAAGAAGGCTACCCCCACCGAGGGGGCAGCACTCACATTGTTAACCTTCTAAACTTCTCACATTGACACCATGAACAGCATCCTAGAACAGGAAGGGCATGTCCTTTGCACCCCAGGATGTAGAACTGCTGAGTCATTTAGCCAAATCTCTGGACTCCCCACGTTGACACAATGTATCAATCTTAAAACTCTCTCTTGAAGGAATTTATTCTGTCAAGGTGCAAATTTGGAAGATGCCCTTTGTGTGTTTGTGGTTCCCTTGTTGAGGTCTAGTTTTTTGTCAGGCTCTGCTCTAATCATCTCTCTAGCTATGACCTAAAAGTGTACTGATAGGTGTCCCAGGTTCATTTATAAAATCAATATCAAGAATTAGCCTGGTTTGGGAATGGAGTAGATGGGGTAGGAGAAACACTTGCCAAGCCTTAGCATACCTGGGGTTTGCTGCCAGAAGAGGTTAGACTTCCCCAGTATTCTTTGTACTAAGTGATACTAGACACTGCATGTGGGTTTCTTGGAAGAAAAGGATTTTCATATTGTATGTCAGGAAAAGCATTACCATAACAACAGTTAACTTTTCATTTATGGGTCCAGTTAATAATTTTGTTTCCTCTGGTTTTAGTGTCAATATAAATTAATCTACTTTCCTATATTCCAAAAAAATCCTTTCTTATGTGACAGTATCATTATAAGTATTTTCTGCTAAGTTTTTTCTAGTATGTCAAGTGAACAGATATGGGAAAGGTACACCATGTACTAAATTATTTTGCTTTGCTTTTCAAATCCCTTAAAATTTTTGTTCATATTATTAAAAATAATATGCTCAAGTAATGAGAGTAGGACTTAGATATTTTAAGAAATTGAGCTAAAGTAGAATAAAAATTTTAAAATATTTTAAAGGTAATAATGAACATAACTCAACAAAGAACTTAGAGTATGTGCTTTAGGAACTAAATATCCAAAGAAGTAAAACTTATAAATGTAGATTCTTCTAAGCAATTATGCTAATAGTAACTTTGAAATATAATATTTTTCCTTAATTTCTTAATAGTACATATAGGTGGCAGATCCACAATAAAGGGACCTAAATGAAGGCATGATGAGTTATGACCTTAAAGACCATGAGAACTCGGGATTTGGATTTGATCAATAAAATGGAGGCATCAGATCAGTATTCCTTCAGTTAGGTTATATTACAGGCAAAGTTTGAGATGTCACTTCACGCTTATATTAATTTATATAAAGTTCCATGTTAGCATCCCAGACCTAGACCATCTAACTTGTTGGTCTTCACAAAGAAAATTTGTTTTATGAATTTCTTGTATGACTTCTGTAAATACATATGTAGTTTCAGTTTATTTTGCCCAAAACTGCCTTAAGATGTCTTTATATGGGCAAAAAAAAAATCTCACTTAAGTAACTTGAGTGATTCTGTAAGAGATAGCTCACTGTAATCCTACTAGTTCTTTCAAAATTTATTAATAGCATGGGACAATTAACAAAACATAAATTGTGAAATGAGTTATAAAGCCAAAGGAAAGTTTTAAGCAGAGAGCTCTTAGATACTGTAAAACTGAAAAGGTGGAATTCCACTTTATTCTGTCACTAACTATTCGGGATTCAATGTTTCTTACTGTGCTCTGACCCCTCGACCCAGGACAAAAGGAGCAAACATTGGGAAAGTTGTGTGCTGGTTACTGCCTGTGAGTTTTCTTTTTATTAAATCCCCATAGAAGATAGATTAACTCACAAAAGAGCTGACTAGCGTGTGAGCAAAAGATACAAAAGAACACAGCTACAGTAAAGAATTATTTAACCTGTGGCAGAGAGAAAAAATTAGAGGAGGAAAATCCTTTTCTTCTCTTTTCCTAATGATTCAGCAGGTTCTACTTTTCACATACAATAAGAAATCTAGAGGTACAGTTGGTGGGGATCATCTGCAAAACCCATCAGGGATTCAGGTACTTTTGTCTTCATGCTCTAATCTTCTTAGTACATAGATATAGTTCTTTTATGTCAAAATTACACATTCGTTCTGAATTCTAGGCAGAAAATAGGAAGGATTGAAAAGAACAAAGAACATATGCCAGCTGGGCCTAGGTCCCTTAATGGGTTTTCCATTCAGGTACTTCTCCTTGTATCTTTCCAGGATAGGATGCAAAAGCTTCCTGTTGCTACCCTACTTGGTAGGGAGCTGTAAATCTGAGCATCTCAACATAAAGATAGCATCATCGCAGATGAAAATATGGTTCCTTTAGGAGGAAATGTTGAAAGCTTATGGAGACTCTCTTGGTTTAAGCTTCTAAATTTCAGATTTATTTCTGTGTACAGTGAAGGAGTTCAACTAGAAAAATATCTAAAGATTCACTTAGTTACAAAAGACTGTCATGTAAATTATGTCTTTAAGTGTATTATTTATCTATAGAGAGTGGAAAAGGAAATCAGTAGATATAATTTTGAATGACTATAATCGAAGCCACTTCCTTGTTACTTCTGTTTTTGGTACTTTGGCAACTAACACTTCCCCATAGGTTTTAATTAAATTATTTAAGTTGGCAGGACTTGTTCTTGCAAATAAGTGTGTCACTTAAAAAAAATCGCTATTTTAACATCTCATTTGTTGCTTACCACTCCAGACTGTTCAGCAGACAGAACATAATATTTCTGCAACAATTGTTTTACATCACCAGCTATATTTTAATCCACTGTCTTCACCAAATTATTATTGTCCATTTCTCAGGGCACCTCTAGAAAATATTTCCTTCCTTAAGCTTAAAATCACAATTCCACCCCTGCATTCACTAATAACACATTTTCTTCTCTTCTTTTCTCTTCCTCACGGCCACCTGGAAAAAACACTAAACATAACCTGACTCTTTATTTCCACTGGGCTTGTTTTTCCCTAAACTAAAAATGTGGCTGGTGAGCCTCATTACCATCCTGCCCAGGCCCTTAGCATTTACTTAGCATATTTCCCTGGTCAGTTGTCTTACAATGAATATTTCAAATAGTTCCTTCCGTAGGTGAATCTTCAACTACTTCTTCTCAGTTTCATTTGGTCATCTCACATTTTATTTTCCTAGAGAAGGGGAATTAACGTCATTCACAAATATGCTTCTCTAAAACTCTAAATTTTGTTTCATTGGGAGCTTTCTGACATACTCTAAAAGTCTAAAAGACTTCAATAACTGCATACTCGAAGGCCATTGCTCCTTATCAGTAGCATAATCGTCACTCACACTCTAGGGCCCAAATGGATAGACAGCAATTCCATTCCTTCTCTCTGATCATATGGTGTTCATTCTGCTCGAGGCATCCATTTTTTTCCTAAGACTTGCCAAGTTAATTTTACTTTAGAATAATCATCTATACAGACCCTTAGGTCTGAAGCATTTGTTACTCAAGTCTCTACATTAAAAATTATTTTGTTTATCATTCCTTAAGAGAATGATCTTTTCCAGGGGTCCTGCTTGGCCAGGAAAATGATTTTGCTTCTGCTTGGCATTTTTAGTCCATTATATACCATCATTTTCCTTCAAAATAATATCACTACCGACAATGTTACAGTTTTTAGTTTTCTTACTTTCTCAGCAGACTGGAAGCTCCGTTGCTGTGAGGGCATGTTTTCTCTTATTCTTCAGTATGAAGGTTACATATCTGGCACTCAATAAATACTTGTCAAAATGTTGTCAAAATTGTTAATAACAATAATGACTAACATGAGAGATGTAATGTATAAAGTGATCACTCCAAGTGATGTATCAATTTATTTAATTCTCAAAACTAATTTTTAGATGAGTCCTGGCCTTATTTGTGTTTTGCACCTGAGAAATTGCATTTTAAAGAATCTCAATAATGTGTCCTATATCACACATAATAGTAAATTGATAATCTCCTCCTTAGAAAAGCATCATCATAACTTTTCGAACATGAAAGCTAAATCTCTCTAAACTGGGTCAGTGAGGCAGAAGTGAGATGAGGTTCTGAATCATTTTAGTATAAGAACCTAATAAGGACCTCTACCAGATTTCTGAGGGGAGGAGGCTGATTTTGAAATGTGGAGAAGGATCTTGACAGAAAAGCAACTCAGAAATATGCAATGGGAATTTATCTTTGTGCATGGATGGCCAGAAAAACTAGCCGTAAACATACTCACATTTAATTTCCCAGAATAAGGTATATTATATCCTCTACCTCTTCCAAAATTTATAAGAAAATTTTACATGTTTAAAATTTATATTCATGGTGATCTGAAGGAATTATAAGTGGGCCCTGTCAAGTTTATTATGAGAAATTAAGAGAGAAATCCTTTTTCCTCTCATCCTGTTGGTCTGAGGTTTAAGGCCAATGAGACAAACTGTGCAATCGAACCCAAGAGGGCAGCTTTCTTGAATTTTCAAGAGAATAAGCAAAGGCTTGAGGCTAGGAACCTAGGGACAGCCAAAGCGACTTTAGAGCAGAGGTAGAAATTCTTGTATTGTATTTCAGTAATTATAGGTGCAGGTGTCCCCTTAAGGGAACAGGATAATCTCACTATTTAATAAAAAAGTCCTAACAAAACTAGTCTACACTGCACTAAGTCTACTTCACATAAACTTGGGTGGGGGCTGATAATCTTTACATTTCAAGAACTTTTATTTAAAAGAGCAATTATTGTTCATGGTTTCCATTATTTTTCTCTGCAGAAAGGGTGAATTTAAATGTCAAAGTTTTGGCAATGAAATCACTTATACAGACATGTAGGAAATAACAATTTGAAAATAGAAAATAACAGATGTGAGATGATAGGTTCGTAAATGGATGTAATTTCTTGGGAAAAAAAGTCTGTGAAAATAGAAATGACAATATGTTAGTTTTAGAAAAAAATTAATGTTTCTCTTTAAAATACTCAATTAAAAGTATTATTTACAGCTTAATTATTTTTGTTATATTAAAAAATAAAAGAATAGTTTTCAAGTATGTTTGGAATATATTTTTAGTATTTTCCAGAGAATTGTCCAAAACAATACAGTTTTGTATTTTTTTGTTTGTTTGTTTTCCAGTACCAGGAATCGAACTCACGACCTCATGCTTGTGAGGCAGGTGCTGTGCCGCTGAGCTAAATCCCCAGCCCCATGTTTTGTATTATTTTAACAAATAAACCAAACATGTTTTTCTCTATTTTTCTTGTTCTTCTGTTCCTTAGGTTTTGGTTTTCAGAGCCAAAACAATAAAATGAAAGTGACTTTATTATATAGAGCAAAGGAAATAAATGGTAACTAGAATGAATTTTCACTAAGTATGTCTTTGGTGCTGTATGCTAACAAATGTTACTTTAATTTCTGAGACAGTTTCATTATATTTGCTTTTTAGTAAAGCAGATTTTAAATTGATAAGTGACTTGTAAAATATCACCAAATAATACAATAAGATATATTGTATTTATTTTCCAATTTTAGATCTTAATGTTATTGTTCTATGTTACTATTTCTCCAAATTATGAGACATTGGTCGGGTTGAGGTTAAAAGAAGTGAATAAAAAAGTTATATATTGGGAGAAAAAAATTACACAATTTGTCCTTTTAAAATTAAGCCTAGCTGAACCTGATGGTACAGTCCTGCTATTCCAGCGCTCAGGGATGCTGAGACAGGAGGATTACAAATTTGAGCCAATCCTTGGCAACTTAAAATGATCCTGTGGTAAAATAATAAAAATTAAATTTTAAAAGGGGCTAGAGATGTAAGTTATTGTGAAGACCCTGGGTTTGATTCCCAGCATAGACAAAAATAAACAAATAGATAAATATATAAATAATGTAAAAGAAACTTATTTTTCCTAGGTTAGAAATACTTGCCTAACATTATCAGTCCATTAATTTCTTTATGACTTCATTCTATGACACTAATTTGGAAAAGTTTTGGAACCCCACATGCAGGAGCTGACCTCTGAGCCATGGTGATTTGATTTCAATATCAAATCTTCAATTTACCATTGATTTATGAGCTAGAACCTGTTGATTGTCCTATTTACCTATTTTCACTACGATAACAAAACACCTGAACCTGGTGAACTTTATAAAGACAAGAGTTTTATTTATTTTACAGTTTCAGATGCTGAATAATGTGGCTTTATTGGTTTGACCTGTGGTCACAGTCTAGTGGCTGATAGTGTCCTATCAGGAACATATATGGAGAAAGAGATCACAACATCAGGCAGAGAGCCAGTGTTTTGGGAATCGGAATCAAGGTTCCATAAAACGTTCCTCCTGTGAGAACTGCCTGGGTGGTCCTAGGAAAACTACCTTAGCTTCTTCTGAGGGCTGTGCCCCTAATGACCACCCAGTGGGCTGCCTTCACCTCTGTGCTTCCACACCAAGGAGCAACCTTTCTATGTCTGAACCTTTGGGAGGAAAAATACATATTCAACCAACAGGAGCTGGGTTTTATAAGATTTGCACTATCTCCATGTATATATATATATATATATATATATATATATATATATATCACTGACTATTTAACAGGATGAGAGAGAGACTGTTCAGGGAGTTCCCATAATTTATCTAATGCATCACAGATTATGACTGATACCAGAAACTCGATTCTTTTTCATTTCAAAGAAGATTCTCAAAATACAAAGTTTTAACATGTTTCCTAAAAGCTTCTCTTGTCTTGTAGTTCACAAATATTGTTAGCTATTTTTATTACTTGATGGGTAATCATTCTAATAAATCTACTAATGAGCTACTATTAGGAAAATGGTCATTTTATTTCATGCCATCTATTAGATGTCATATATGCAGAACAGGGAAATATACAAAGGAAATTTAATGAATCAAGTTTTAAAAATTTTAGTATTTTCAGTTATATATTGACAAATTGCAATTGTATATATTTATGGGTTCCAGAATGACATTTTGGTACAAAAGTTCAATTGGATCAGAATCAGTTTTGACTTTTAAAAGTATTAAAATATTAAACTTCTGTTTTCAGTAATCAGGGTATGCAATAAATGTCTCTGAATCTTTTTTCCTAAAGTTCAAAGCAATTGTACATTGTCTATGTACATGTAACTTTTATTAATTAGAAAGATTAAGTGATTTTTACAAAGGTATTAGGATTGAGTTTGCCCCTGAAGGTAGACCATTATCAGGCACGTACTCATTGATGGTCTCTAAAATGAATTTTATTATAGAAAATCAAGTCTATGCATATGCCTAAGTGTTCAAAATATTTAAAATTTAAGACATTTATTTTGTAATCTGAAAGTTAATGAAAGGGGTATGTTGAGAATGGTGGAATAAATTCTCCATAATTATCTAATAATCATCTAAATATATCCATTTTCTTTTGTATTTTAAAGAGCATTTAAAAATATAAAAAATAACAACAATAAAGACAAAAGCAAAACAAAGCAAAAACAATAAAAAGGAATATAACAACCTTTGGTGAATTCTTACCATCTCATCTAGTGAATCTGCATTGTTTCTAATGTTTTTTATTATTATTTTTTATTCTCTTTAATGGTCTGATCAATCTT
>NW_004955406.1:28304456-28402103 GCF_000276665.1 Chinchilla lanigera | reverse complement strand
CTTTGCCGCTGAGCTAAATCCCCAGCCCCCAATCTTGTATTCTTACATCTGGTAATCTGAGTAACTTCATTGATGATAACAATATGTAATATAACAACTACTGCTAATTCCTATCATTCTGTTTTGAAATATATCCATTTTCATAAGATTAGTAGAATCAAAACGGAAATGCAAGACAGTAAGATACATCATTCTTCATCTTGAATTGGAAACTCGGTCATATAATTGAGTAGTCACATTACTGATTACCTCATATCAATGAACATAAAATTGGCAGTTTTGGGAAGAAACTTAGTACTTGAAATTTTTACATTTTGAAATGTTAAGGTATATGCACATAGACTGGAAAGATACTATGGGTTATTTTGCTGAGAGTGAGACAGAGGCCCATAACTATGCTGTTCATAGTCTTATCCCCGTCTGTCTCCCCACTTATAACTTAAAATCTTCAATTGGATTACTACATATTTGGATAAGAATTTCATAGCCTGACTTTAGATTCTCTCAAAAAGTCCTCATTAAAAACCGGAATGTAATCCTTATACTGCAAATATGTAATGATACAAATCAAAAATTAAGACCTTGGTATGTCTAAGTAGAGGAATCATAATAGCTATGTCACAATACCAAGTGTCTTTTTCACCCTACCCTGGATCAGAGTAAAATTTTAACGTGATTGTGACTGATTCATAAGGATAAAATGGTCAACTTTCTTCAGCATTCTCAGAAAGAATTAGTGATACATAAGTTTAAATTTTATAATGAGGTTGTATGTAATTTGCTCTATGTTATCTCTCAATTTAATGGTTTTATTCAATGTATTTTGTTTCTTTAGTAGATACAATATCCAGCTTTTATAATTTCTAGCTAACCTGATGTAATTAAAATTATACAAAATGAAGTGTGACATAGTATCAGTATCTCTGTGCATTACTCTTTCAATCTTATTTGAGTACATCCTATCTATGCAATCTAAACTGCAGAGTTGTTATGAATTTCAAATAGAAGACACATCATTATTGAATTTTTTTTGTTTTGTTTTTTGGGTTTTTTTTTTGTTTTGTTTTTTTGGTACCAGGAATCAAAGTCAGGGCCTTGTGCTTGCCAGGCAGGTGTTGTGCCCCTGAGTTACATCCCCAGCCTGAACATGTTAAAGACATTTGTAGCATGTATAGTCAAAAAGCTATTTAATAACTGCACAATAAACCAATGGAAAGCTGTGTGATATAGATGATGTTATTAAAGAATTCACAGAGGGGAAATAACACTTTTTATAAGCTAGCATTATTAAAAGCACCAATACTCAGCAATTCCTTGAACAAGAACAGAATCCTCATTTGGATTTACATTGGCTATGGGTTTGCATTAAGAAAATTTTTAAGTATAGACTTGAGTGTGATTGGGTGAAGTGAGGAAAAGACTGTCATAATCACTGGAAGGGGGTCTTTTATACAGAATCACATATCAAGGGAGATCTATTTATAGAGAATATTGACCATATAATTAAATGCTTGTATCTGGTAATCTGAGCAATTTATGTGACAACAACAGTTTGTAATGTAACACCCATTGGTGAGTTCCTATAATCCTGCCTAATGACACTACCTATTGTCTCCAATGTTCTTTTAAATTATTATTTTCTTATTCCTTTTAATGATTTGATCAATCTTCTAATCTTCCATCTGGTAATCTGAGCAATTTTGTTGAGGATAACAATATGTAATATAATAATCACTGTTAATCTCGATCATTTGGTTTGAAACCCTGGGTCGTTTTTAATGTCCTTGCTTTGTGTTGTTTATATTTTGCTATTGTTCTTCTTTTTTGTACTATTTTCTTTGAAATTAAAAAAAAGAAATTAAACGCAACAGTACAGACAGCATTACGGAAAAAAAAATAGCAAATGTTTACTAGTGCAATTTTAATTCCTCTGACTAGCCTTAAAATAATGTACAATAAGTTAAAAACTTAACGAGTTAAAAATCAATTTCAACACACAGATTTATTATCTGAATCTGGGGTTATATTTAGAAATAAATAGGGAAGGAAAGGGATGAATTGATTTAAAACAAGATAAAATATTTGTGGTTAGCATCTCTGATACTTAGTAAGAAGTTTGGAAAATGTAGTCACGATGACAATTTTTGTACAATGTTTGACACCAACGTTTTATAGATGAACATGTATTCACACCCAGAGAGTAGGCTTATCTGTCAGATGAAGAAGGAAGACTCAACTGGTGGATCATACTGGATGGTAGCTTGAGGACATTTCATTAAGCAGTTGTGAACTTTAGTTGTAAAGAGAGGTGAAACAATCATTAATTATATATGCCAGGAATTTGGTTTGTATATAAATATTTTTCATTTCCTAAAAAAATTGGAAATGATACAGGAAAGAATGTCATCTAAAAAGAGTAGCCTATGAGAAAAAGAACCTTGAATAAGATTTAAAGTTTAAAATAAAGACACAAGAGTAAAATGGAAATAAGAAACAATACAGAGTAAAATTAGCTTATGGAAATTTTAATTACTGATGTTAAAAGTAGACTCCAGAGACTCTTCAAAGTGTGAAGGAACAAGTTGAGGAGCTGAAAATTATGAGAGAGGAGATGAAGGAACAGAGCCATCTGGAAATTACAGGTGTTTCAAAGGAGTAATTGAGAAAAAAATTAAATCAAGTCCAAAATTGAGGGAAATTTTACAGAGCTGAAAATAGCACCATTAAATATGCAAATGTAAGTGAAATTAAACTTAAAAACAAAACAAAACAAAACCAGACATGTTGTGGGCACCTCTTTTCTCTGAAACATAACCAGCTTGATAACCTGAAAAGGTAAGACCTCAAGAGTCCAATAAATAAAATAAAATACCATAAATATATTTTTCACTCATAGTTAAGCTTGAAAAACTGTAAAAGAAATACTAAGCAATAATCTATCACCACAAGAATTGGAAAACAAACGCTCATGTGTCAGCTGTCATGGAGTTGTGGGAAGGGCTCAGAGAATGACTGTCAAAGCAGGAACCAAGGGGATTTAAAAAGTAAACCCTTTTATGGAATTGTAACACTTACAGAGCAAGTATAACACATATTTTCTCAAGATTAAATGAAACTACTAACTACCTTACTAGTCTAATGAAAAGGACAACATTACAAATGCAAGAGAAATCTAGTCAAAGTACCAGTTATTATAAAACTCAAAGAAAATCTGGATGGCATTAATATTGATTGCTTTTATTTCTATTTTTGAATGTTAAATAAATAGAATAATGAGTACAAGTTGTTTGAAGTTTTTAGATTTTTTTGTTAGTTCTTGTATTTAATGAACCTATTTATGTTGTATGCATTCATTGTACAAACGTATAATAAATTATTCTGTTTACAAATGGCACTTAGTTTTTGTCCAGTTTTGGTTATTAATGTATAATATTGCTCTAAAATTTGTCTGCACATCTCTTTGTAAACTATTGTATGAATTTTCATTTAGTGTAATGATCGTAAAAATGTTGGAACATATAGTTTCAACTCTTATAATGACTGGCATATATAGTGTGGTAATAAAATGATATACATTCATATTTCTGTCCACAATGTATGAAAATCATCATCGCTCCATATATTTTTGTTCGGTACCGGGCACTGAACTCATGACCTTGCACTTGCCAGGCAGGCGCTTTTGCCACTGAGCTAAATCCCCAGCCCCCACTCCATATATTTTTGTTAACTATCATTTGCCCTCCCCAGTCATTGTACACAGCATTCTTTCTAGTTTTAATTGGTATTTCCTTGATGACAAAGGTGATAATTATTAAGTGAAAATAAAAAATTTTTAATACTCTATTGATGATTTGGAAGTGCAAATGACTTTGATAATTTTTAATTGAATAATCTGAATTATTAATTGGATTTTGGAAATTTGAAAATTAAATGAATTTTAAATAATTACATTTTAAATGGTTTTGCTAACACCTCAGATTTATTTACATTTATTAAATTTTATAAGTATACTTTAAAATGATGTTCCTTTATGGTTCATGTTTATTTTTAGCAAATTACACAGTGTTTTAATACCACCTGCACTCTCTTACATATTGTAGAATCAAGAGTCACACACACACACACACACATTTCAGTGAATGCTGTTGCCAAGTGCCATTTAACAGAAAGGCAGGCTCATAACACCATGGCATTGTGTTCTCAGGCACTTATTCACCTGATCTGGCACTGGGAAACTTCTGGCTTCTCCACAAAGTCAAAATGACAGTAAAAGGTAAATGCTTTGAATCAGTTCAGGACCTCAAGGCACCCACAACAGTGTAAGAAAAGTCACTCAAAAAATGACTTCTAGCGCTGCTTCACAAAGTGGCAAGAATAGTGTGTTAAGTGTTGGAATGCTCTTTCAAATTATTATTTTCTTATTCCCTTTAATGATTTGATCCATCTTTTATTTTTACATCTGGTAATCTCAGCAACTTCACTGAAGATAACAATATGTGATATAACAACCACTGTTAATTACTATCATTTGGTTTGAAACTGTATCATTTTGAATGTCCTTGTGTTGTTTTGTTTGTATTTTGATATTGTTCTTTTTTTGTACTATTTTCTTTAAACTAAAAAAATAATAAAAATAAAAAAATGAAGTGGGGAGTGTTAATGGTTGATACATTGTGTCAACTTGGGGAGTCTAGAGGTTTGGCTCAGTGACTCAGCAGTTCTACATCCTGAGGTGAAAAGGACACGCCCTTACCCCTCTGGGATGTTGTTCATTGTGTCAGTGTGGGAAGTTTAGAAGGTTAACTACGTGTCTGAGCAGGGGTCAGGGTCCTTACTTTGTATACACCCTGAGCCTGTGTAGGAGGAGGGCATGGAGATCATGTGAGTGCTACATGTCCCTTAAGTGGGGGCAGCCTGTGTACAATATAAGGGAGGGAAAGAGGGTTGTCTCACCCTCCTTTTGCTCTTGCTGCTTTTGCTGTTTTCTGCCACTATGAACATTTGTCCTCTGAAATGTGCCACCCTGCCTTGAAGCCAGCCAAGTATGGACTGAATCTTACACAAACTGTAGGCGAAATAAACCTTTCTTTTCTTAATTTTGGGCATCATGTATTTAGTCTCAGCAAAGAGAGAAAAGTAACCAAGACAAGGAGTGTTTTAATAAACATGCATGTATGTGTGCATACACATACGAACACATATACAGAGTTATATACACATGTACTCACAAACTGTATCTTGAGTCTAGTCCATCTAGTCCTAATTGGGGAAATAATGACATTTTATATTATAGAACACTCCTGTCTGTAAATAAGATAATAATTCTACTTAACATAATTAATATTTATAATTCTTTGCATAATGATTTGTAAATTTTGGACTTATTTTCAAAACATATTCTAAATGTATATTTTATCAATGTTTAATAAAACATATGATGACTATATGCATATAATTATTTGTACATGCAAATTATGTATTTAAAAATTTAAGTCAGTTAATTTTAGTGTTAGTAAAAAGTCTGGAAAATCTCTTAAAACAACCATAATTTAAATTAAACTATATTTTCAATTCTTTCTCTAAAATAATATAAATTAGAAGAATCTCCTAAATCACTTATAAAAACTAAGATGTAAAGTGAAATATTATAATCACCAGATAAATGGTTCATGACCACATAAGTAATACTTGCATAGAAGTAATACATTTTTACTGTCTGTTATGGTTTAGATCTAAAATTTCCCCTCAGTGAAAGTCTCATGTATTCTGAAGAGTGGCTTTTGCAGGGTGAGGGTCGCCAGGGCACCATACTCATCAGTGGATTGAAGTGTTGATGAGTTCACAGTTGAACGTGTTGTCAGGTGGTGGGGCGGAGAGGGAGGAGGCTAAGCTTTAGGGCAGGGCTCTGCAGGGTTCATGTCTTACTCTGGCTCTTTCTTCTCTCCACCTTTCCTGTCTTTCCAGGATTGAGCAGCTTTCTTCAGCCAGTTCTTTCCATCATGCCACTTCTGCCTTGGAGCCAGCTGACCTTGGATCAAACCTTGGAAACTTTAGTCCAAATTAAACCTCCCCTTTTTTTAAACTGCAAGTGTAGGGATTTTATCCAAGCAATGGGAAAGTAACTAACACACTATCTTTTTAAAAAACAAAATCATTATATTCTCAAATAGAATCTAAGATAAATTAATTAAACTCTTGTCCTTCAACCTACTCACACTGTAATTGTTATAGGTGGCTTGTTATTTGTTTCTACAAACATATATGCATAAAGAAGTGTACATGTACTTTTTGAGTATTTTTATCAATTAATACACTGCATATTGTTGTCTTTGTAGTAGTTATGTAGAATACAAGATATAGGCATGATATCTTCTCCAAAAAATATTAGCACAAAAGCTTTTTTTTCAATGAACTAAAAGAAACTAGCTGTAGAATTATTTTAACCATCTTTTGTATAAATATATATATATTTTTTTCCCTTTCTTCCTTTGCCCTTTACCCCATTAGAGTTTTTTTTTTGTTGTTGTTGTTTTCTGGTACCAAGTATTGAACTCACAACCTCGCACTTGCCAGGCAGGAATTGTGCAGCTGAGCTAAACCCCTAGCCCACCCATTACAGTTTGTCTTTTCTTTTGAGGAGTTTCTTCAGTTCACAATACTATTGTACATTTTAGATCTTATTTACTTGTTCAGTTTCTCACAAGATAAAAATCAATGGAATAAAAATATTGAAAATATTGAAAGTGTTGTATAAATACCTCTGAATTATAAAAGGTATACTAAATGTGTCAATTTTTGTTAAACTTACATATTCCCTGATCTTTCTTTGTTTTTCAGCGTTACAGCTTGTTTTCAGTGTGTATGATATAAACCGCAGCTCTGATGGTTTAAATTTTTGTCATGTTTTACTGTTTTCTATTCACTAATATCTTTTAATTTAAAGGTATATTAGTAAATCTACACAAAAAGATGATCATATATTCCTTACTATAATCCATTCTAATGTACTTTCTTTTCTTCTGTCATTTTTGAGGTCTATAATGAATCTTAGGGCTGTTATTAATTTAGTGGTTACTACATAGTATGATAAAGATTGAATTAAAATTTTAGGAGTTATTTTTTTCATATTTATGTATGTCTTTCTAAAAATATATTTTCTTTGAGATTTCAGTTAATTCTACTTTAAACCTTTTCAGATTCCAGGTGTTCATCGGTGCTGTATGTCTGAGAGGGCAAAAAATGTAAGATTATTTTAATTGTCATGAGGAATCTTCAAACAACTTGTGATATACTGACAGAATGTAATAATGACCCTTTTGCAAAAGCAGGCTTTATCACCTGAGCATTTTCATGCCTACTTTGCCAAGTTTATTTTTTTTTCTCTTGGGCTTTTCTCCTCATTAAACATTTTAAAAACTTAATGGAGTCAAAATGACATCTATTTAAGACATACTTAAAATTATGACTTTGATCATGTTACTCTTACCTATGCTTTCATAAGTTTATTATTTTTAGCTTGCTGTGAAGTAATGCAAAGGAGTTTAAAAACATATCCTGAAATAGTATCTTTTCACATCAAGCTTGCCAGCTCTGACAGTGGAGATATTTTTTCCTCAGGCAGAATTATCTTTATACCTTATGCTGTTGAGGTCTTCAGGACCTTTCCATTTAAATGCTCTGCAAACTTGGCTTTCGCTGAATGTTCATCATGTATGAATAAAACACCAGCTGCTGCAAAATTCTTTAACTAGAAATGCTGTGACAAACTACATGGAATTTAATACTGTAGAATTAAATTATATTGTTTTCCGTTGTGGCAACTTTTAACTGAAGATGCTTATACTGGCCAGTACAATTCTTGAAACTGATATTGTGATTTGTTAGCCATTTCTGTGTTTAATCTTCAATCACTAACTTTTGTTCATTGGAATTATTTGTGTTTTTGCACACTTTGAAAAGAACATTATTACATTTAGAAAGTTAACAAAGTATGATATGAAGAGTCAGAAATGCTCCCAGTGTGTTGTGGTTCTTTCTCTGATGCACTTTAGCAGAAGTGGAGAGTAGTATTGAGAAATATTTTCTTTCTATCTATCTATCTATCTATCTATCTATCTATCTATTGATCTATGTTTATATTGATCTAGTATATATGTGTGTACATATAGGTCCCTGACTTAGGAACCAGGTTTATTATTGGAGAATGTTCATAATTCAGATTCGCTTGTAAGTCAAAGTGATTCTTACACACCTTTGACACAAATATACTGTGTAAAGCACAAAACACACACATAGATGCACACACACATATTGTTTTAATTTTTAATTTTTTTATTTTAAAAATAAAAGGAGGAAAACATTGACAGACAGACAACCTTTTACAAAATAGCAAAAGAACAGTACAGACAATACAGAGTTACAAACAAAGTGGTAGGAAATTAACAATGCTTCTTGTATTACATATTGATATCTTCAAAGTGGTTTCTCATAAGTACAGATAGAGACATGCAATATTGATCAATCAAGGACTCATTGACAGTTTCTTTCAGCAAAGAAATAGAAGACAGTAGAACAACCATGTTAACTATCCTGTATATACATACATACAAAATTTCTCCTTCTTTCCCTTCTCTTTTCCCACATCCCAGTTGCTCTTTACCCTTGAGTGTTTTTCTATCATTTCACAATGTCTATCATACCTCCTAGTTGAAATCAACTTTTCCAGATTTTAAACTAGTGAAACAATGTGGTGCTTGCACATGTATGTCTGATTTATTTCACTTATGAGTATGGTCTCTAGTACACACATATTGTTTTAAATAACACCTCCAGATATCCTAGGCTCTGACTGAGCACTGTACTACTGTGTACTATTGCACTACACAGTAAGCACACAGCAGCACAACTGTGACAAAGTCCAGCAGACATGAGATACTTTCATCATTTGTTCACATCTACAAATATTTGTAATTGAAGAACTGTTCCTGTGTAAATCTCAACTTAAAGCTTTGTAAGTGGGACACTTACTGTACTATGGATATAAAGTGGTTTGTATTTTGTTGATGTGGTATACAGTATCAATTTTGACCTCATAATTTCTGCCCATGTGTTTAAGAAGAAATATTAGCAACATCATTTGTGTTTACAAAATCATATGGACAATTAACATTGCATACCAATTTATACGTACAAACTATGTAACAGTGTCTTGATCTTTTTTCCTGAAAAAGTTTTAAAGAGATATTATTGTCACTATTTAGGAGAAATATTGATCCAAGTTTTTATCACTTCAGGACAGCAAACATTAATAATCAAGTTTCTAGTGAAAAGTGTAAAGCTTTAGGATATATTGTTTTGACTATGATTCATATTTAATATATTTTTGGACTAATAAAACATAATTGGCACATGAAATTCTATATTGACGGTGGCCAAGGTGATATACCGACAGTGGCCAAGGCGATGTGTGTTTACAGTGTGAATAAATAAAACAAGCGAAGTCACACATCCATAACCTCACATCTATAACATCACATACTCATCTTTTCATGAGCGTGTGTGTTAAGAACATTTAAGCTCTACATTTTGAAATTTTCAAGTTCATACACAATGTACAATTATTACAATATATCATATATGTTACATGTATATGTTCATATGTTGTATAAGAGATCTTTAATACTTATTCACCCTGTCTAAAACATGGCAGACTTTGATCAGTGTACTTCATTCCATCAAATCTTTACTTCTCTACCAGCCCTTATCAATAACCGTTCTATTCAGATTGTCTGAGTTTTATATTTTCCACATAAAAGTAAGATAGTGTAGTATTTGTTTTCTTGTTTTGTTTATTTTACTTACCACAACATCCTCCAGGTTTATTCATGTATTTTTGAAAATCTGAGTGGAATGTCGTATATGTGTGTGTGTGTGTGTGTGTGTGTGTGTATGTGCGTGGCTATGTGTGTGTGTGTGTGTGAGAGCGTGTGCATTTTCCTTTTATAAATTCACTAGGCATGGACACTTCGGTTGATTCTGCATCTTGGTAAATGCAGTGAACCTGGTAATGTAGCTATTTTTCTAACATACTGATTTTGATTCCTTTGAAAATATATCTAGAAGTAGAACTGCTAGGTAATATGGTTTTTTTGAGAAAGGATCTCTATGTAATTAATGCTGGCCTTGAACTTGTTATGTAGTCATGGCTGGCCTCGAACTCAAGGCAATCCACTCGGCTCTATCTTTAATTTTCTGAGGACATTTCTTAATGTTTTCCATAAAGATAATGCAAAATTACATTGCCATCAAAATGGTACAGAATATTCCTTTTCCCCACAATCTCACCTTATTGTATTTTCTGTTTTTGATACAGGCATTCTGATGAAGTGATATCATTGAGGCTTTAATTTGCATGTCTGTGGTGATTAGTGACTTTGAGCATTTTATCCATATACTGCTTGGTCATTTGAATGTCTTCCATTGAAAAGTATCTATTTAGGTCCTTTAGCCATGTTTATAAATTGGATTATTTGTTTCCCTGCTCAGAGTTTAGGTTCTTAACTGTTTTTTATATTAACCCCTTATCAGACATATGGTTTGCAAAGACAGTATATTCTGTCATTCAGTTGGTTATCTCTTCATTATTGTTTTCCTCTATTTTATAGAACTTTTTATCTTGATGAAATCTCAGAGTTTTATTATGCCTTTATTGCCTGTGGGTTTTTTTTTTTTTTTTTTGTCATGTTGAAAAAGTCATTGTGTAGACAAGCACCAAGATTTTTTCCTTTTTCTTTCTACTAGTTTTAAAATTTCAGGTCATTCATATAATTCATCTTGAGTTGAATTGTGTATATGGCATGATATAAAGATGAAATTTTATTTTTCTGCATGTGAACATATCGCTTTCTCATCACTGTTTGTGGAAAAATTGTCCTTTTCCTCTTTTGTTTATGACAACATGTCCAAGACTGATTGATTTTAAATGTGTGGAATTATTTTGAGGTTCTCTCTTCTGTTCCATTGGTCTACATTTCCACTGATGCTGGCACCATAAGTTAGGAATTTGAAAATATTGCCCAATATGCAATGGAATCTATAAATTATCCTTTCATTTTCGTGACAAAATCCTTTGGAACACAAAGTTTTAATTTAATTTGAATGAAGTTTAATATTTCAATTTATTTTTATTTCTAACTGCTTATCCCTTAAGAAAAGGTCACAAATATTCACACCTGTGTTTTCTTCTATGAGCTCTTTTAACAACAATTATATTTAGATCTCTGATTTACTTTAGATGAACATTAGTATATGGAGTATGACCAAGCTCTAAGTGAATTCTTTTCATGTTGATACTAGGTTATGTTCACACCATATATTGAACAGACTGTTATTTCCATTATGAATGGTGTGGTATCCCTTTTGAAAATCAAATGATAATTCATATGTGACTTTATTCCTCATGTGTCAATCTATTCCATTGATATCTACTATGTCTACATTCTGCTAGTACTGTAATGTCTTAAAAATGTAGCTTTGAATTAATTTTTCAGTGAAGTCTGAATACTCTGGCTTTGTTCCTTTTAAGATTGTTTTTGCTTTTTTTTTGTCTATTGCTAGTCAAATGAGTTTTGGATCAGCTTGTTAATTACACAAATAAAAGTTATAAAAGCTTTTAATTAGGGTTGTGTTAATGTTTAAATTTGGGGAGTATTATAATTGTAATGATATTAACTATTACAATTCATTAGCAACAGAGACAAATGTATACATTATATTTTTTCATTCTTTAGGGAGACCTTTCAGTAGTTTTCAATTAAATATGGTCTTAGCTGTGAGTGTTTGCTTTTTTGGTTTTTCATGTGTTTTTGTTTTCCTGTTTTCATATGTTTTCCTGTTTTCCTGTGTTTTTGCTTTCTTGGTATTCTTGGTTTTTAAGAGGAATTTTAGGAGAATGAAGGAGGAAATTTAAGTAAAGATTGCAGCTATTTTCTTGTTAGTAACACTCTGTCTTCAAACTGTAGCTTTAAAATGAATTTTGGAAAAATATAAGTATGAGTACTCCAATTTTATTCTATTTAGGACTCCTTGTTCTTGGCTTTTAAGGACTGTTTTCAAAGATTATATAAGACTTTTAAAATTAGAAACTTTATTTAACGTGTTCATCTGTGTAGCTCAAGTGAACACCATTTCTAAAACAATTTAAAAATGGTTATCTCTTTGAAAAAAGAAAATTTAAAAATTTTAGAAACAGTATATCCAGCAAGATAATGTTATTGCTTTTTTTCTTTTCTAGACTATTGAGTTCAGATAATATTTAAGGTTCTGATTTGTAATTAGTTTCAAATTTTGTATTTCTTAGCATCTCAATGTTAGCATAATAGCAAGTGAGTAGAATTATTTAAAAAAAAAACAGAAAGAAAAGAAGTAGATAAAAAGAAAAGGAAAAAGAATGAAAGCAGAAAGAACTGAATAGGCAGTGTAAAAAGAATCATCTAATTTCATTCTTTAAATTCAAATATGTTAGGAAAAGATCAATAATAGTCAAAAGGAATTATGAAATTTAGTGTTTCTTTTCTGTAGAATTTCAGTAATAATTGGTTGACGTTTTTATGATTATCTAATATTTTTCTTGAAATAGGGAAAAACATCTTCATCAGAGGTTTAAAATATAATCTCTAATTTTTCTTTATAAGTAAACATTTTTAAATGAAAATTGTGAAAATGTATGCATTCTGTCTGTATACCATTTGATTATTTAAACTGAATAATTATAAAAACTTGGAATTAATACATTAAATTAAAATATACCATTTATTGCACAAATCTTGTGCAATATTACATACTTGTACACAATGTAGTTTTTCAAAACGTATGTGTACTGTTTATCCAAGATTTTGATGGCCTTTCTCATTTACTATGAAGGACATCCTCTAACAGTTAAAACCTCTTTAGAACCACAATACTCAGGCCTATACAAGTCTCTATTGCTCCTAACTTTATGGCAAAAGTGCTGTTTTGAGGAAGCATGTTTGTTTTTATGAAATTGAATTTAATATTAATTATTACATACAAAAAGAGGTTTTAGAGTCACATGGCCATCTGTGAATACATTTAATATGAACTCTGAGAGCCATTTCCTCATTGAATAACTAGGAATATAATACTATACTAAAAATGTTAATATTGTACAAATAAATCAATTCTGTTGAAAACTTTTTAAAAATTGACCTCTGATGTCCTTGGAATAATCAGTATTTCAGTAGTATGCACAGTAACAACAAAGACATTCCTCGCCAGGTTAACTCTAGGTACAATAAATAAATAAGATGATTTTAAATCCTGTTGGTTAGCTTTTAAAGTATAAACAACATTTTCTGGACATAAGAATGACCAGTATTTATCACTGAACAGATGAGGTAGAGAATTCATACTGAATAATGAGATTTTTAAAGACCTTTTTAATTTTTAGGAATCTTTAATTCTCATTAAAAGAAAAAATGATTCTGATGGGTTACATAGTGGTAAGTTTATAAAGCTTTTAAAACTGTCTCTTCCAATTTGTGAACTGTGTGATAACATTATTCTGGTTATTATTTATACCTTAGGTCTCACATGTAAACTAAACAGGTATAGATCAATCTATTCACACAATATTCCCATCTACATGTCTGAGTGCAAATGTTTGTATGTATATAATGTGCATGCTTTTAAATGCGTGCATGAATAAAAATGTTTGCTGAACTTCAGTAATATAATGTTTTACTCTGTGTAGGTAAACAGATTGTATATTCTTAACATGAAATCTACAAAGTTCTGCCTTCAACTTTCTTTGAAATCCTTAAACACAATACACAGGAAAAAGCATAACACACCAAGCTTATTCTAAAAGCATAAAATAGAAATGCCATCACCTTATTCATTGTGGTAATGTATTTTTTTCATTAAGTCAACAGATAAGTTACTTTTTGTCTACATTTATTCATGTGATTAAATCATGTATTCATATCACCAACTCAAAACCTATACCATTCATTATGAGTTATTAATTTACTTTCTAAATGTCACTGAAAGAATAATTTCATTATTCTTTAGTTTTAAAAATCAGGAATTATCAAGGAATTTTTAACAGTTTTAGTTCTGACAATATAATGGTAAGTTTTCAGATGCTTATTAAGAGTAGGTAAAGTTAGGAACTCTCAAAGCCTTTTTCCTTTTGATTTTAAATACAGAAGAAAAGCACAGAATATGAAATGAATGAGCACTGATGTTAGCAGTTTCTTTTCGAAATGATTCTTATATCTAGCAGGGCTTCAAAGAAACTGATGAGATGAGAAAGGAAAAGATTCATATGCGAATAAATGGTGGAATTGATGGCAGTGGCCTAACAATTAAGATAAGTCATGAAAATATTATAAACCATTCAGATACATTACATTAAGTCATATAAAGAGGACTTTAGATTTTAAGAACATAATTCAGAATGAGGCACAACACATAAAAATTATGTGAGCATTTCAGTGGACTACACAAATATTTGTCTACAAAAGATTTCACTGGGGAGACACTTATAGATGTTTAAGTTATTTAAGCAGCAAAAATCTGGACTGTAACAGATGGATTCAAATGACGAGTTCTGGAGCACATTATACAATATAAAGGATCGAAAATCTAGGCGGGAATTTGATTCATCTTGCTTACACCAGATATATGAGGGATATTTCAGTAAAAAACAGACCTTCATGTTTTAAAAGTGTTTTCCAGGTTACATGAAATAAACTGTGTCCTAACTATCACATTTTTTATTGAGTGTAAACTAAACATGAAATCTATTGATGAAAAATACAGCTTCATATAATAAAATAATACAGTTTCTTAATTTTTTAATAATTTCCATAATTAACATTTTTTAAAAATTGCAGCCTAAACTGCATTTGTTTATTTTATTGTAACTGATTTTGTAATTTTACTATAATCTGTATAATTTAAAAGAATCAAGCTTTTTGTGTGACTTTTAAAACTATTTGAAATTATATTAAAATAAAACCTAAGCTATCTCCTATGTATTGTAATGTTGCTTTAGAATACTGCCATTCCAATGAGATGGATACAATTTGAATTATATATATTCACAGCTTATTAGCTTTGTATTCCTGATGGTAATGCTATTCTATCTCAAGCTTCAATCTTAGAACTTAAAGTAGAAAAATTAATAACTATATCAAAGTTGTATCATGTGGATTAAAGGAGATTATACACTGAGGGGTAAGCTTTCTAATTCAGGATAAGCTTCTTCATACAAGATTAAGTAAAGTTGACCATACATGGGATTTATTACTTGGAAGACTCGTCATTATGTTTAATCAACATTTTCAAATCAGAAATAATTTTGTACTTTTCTCAAATATATTTATTACAACTAATTGATAAAAATATTTCTTACTTTTATTTTTATTTGTTTTCTAAATCATTTTTAAAGATCATCTAATTAGTAAATAAAAATTATTTATATCAACAAGAATAAATATTTTAAATTTTTAGTGAAACATGTTTGAGATCATTAATATTATTTTACTGCTTTATTTTTTTTTAGTTACTATATTGCTAAGAAAATTGCCAGGCAAGTATCTAGCCCCATTTTTAAAGATAAATAACATATTGATTTCTTTTAACTCCTCATTACCAAACTATTCAATATTAGGAGAGCATTATAAAATAAAAAAGTGTTCCAAACTAGATTGTTTTTATATTGTAAGCCAAAATAGAAAAAAATCTTTTAGAGAATAGAATTTTTTTTGTTTCTTGAAGTCATTTGTGGTATATGTAATTTTAAATTATTATTGTAATTGTATTTTTATGGGTTGACTGATTAACTTTGAAATTATTCATTTATTCCCCTACATGAATATAGTTCAATCAAAACAAGTATTAATTTCTCAGACATATCTGTTTATATTGCTATGACTTCCATTATCGCTCCTAATGCAAATTAAAAGCTTGCATCTGTTCAGGAGAAAAATTATGTAGAAGGGCATATTAAAGGCAACAAAATTACTACAAAGTGTTTGATTTAGTAAGACTTTTTACTTGGAAACTGGGCATTTAGGATGTGAATAAGGAAAACAAATGAAATATAGGAAAGACATCTACTCTGAGATATAGAAACACAATTTTTACATTAGGAAAAAATTCAACAGAATATTTTCAATGCAAAGGAAGGGCTACAAAGTCTAAGCATTTAAAACATTGCTTACAAAAAGAAAAAAACATTGCTTCAATACTCTTATACAAAGGTAACTATCACTAAATGTGGTTAACATATCAAAACTACAGATTAATTCATTATGATTATAGATTAAAATGTAATTCTTTAAACCTGATTCACTCATAAAATACTTCTCCATTTATTTAATCATAGCTGCTCACATTTTTCATATTTTTATTACATACTTACAGGGAAGAGATTCAGATCCTAGGCTGAAAACTTCTATAGGAAATACTGGTTTAATATTTAAAACTTTAAGCACTTTTATTCCTTTTATAAATGTTTATTAATGATTGCAATAGCATATACATTTACTTGATAATGTGTGCTTTAATCAAAGATATTCGTTCAATGCAGTTAAGAAAAATTTGGCAATGAACTATATTTTGAACTATATTTTGAACTATATTCAGTGGAAAACAGAGATAATAGTTAATACAAAGATAGAATTTTAAGGGAGAGAAAATATTTTAATATACTTGACTTTAGTTCATCAAGCAGAGATCATATTAAATGTTGTAAACAATACCTGGTGTATCTGAAATTATTCATTACTGAGGCTCCAAGTCCCCTGACAGCATTTGAGTTCAGTTCCACTAGTAGGTCATTATAGGAGACCTCTGCAACGGGCTCCAATCTCCTCCTGGGCGTTACTGCACAGGGTGAGAAGAGCAAGAGACGAAATAGCGCAGGGATCTGGGATGACCAGTTGTTCACAGGGAACAAAAGGTTCAGGCAGCCAGAACCTTGGGATTTATTGATTACATCTGTGTCAAGGACAATGGATAAAGGGCAGTGAGTCTTCCAGGAGCAGCATCGAGGCCTACAATAGGCAGATGAGAATAAAGCATTCGTGTAAGGATGAGGCAGGAAACTACAGAAGGAAACTGTAGTTTCCCTGTCCTCAGCAGGTCTTATCTTGCCCTGTGAGTGCCACAGTGTCATTAACCCTAGGGCTTTCAGCTGTGATGGGAGGAAAGCAGGAATTTCCCCCATTCCAGTCTTTTTCAAAGAGCAAGATGAGAACAGCCTGTAAAGTCCTCCTGACTCAAGTTTTAATTTGTGGTCCCCAACAAGTAATGGGGGTAATATAAGAGCAGGTGGAAGTCATGGAGTAAATAGAAGCAGTGTCAGAGCCAGTGTGGTCTGGTCATATTGTAGCTTCAGTTCACTGTACTTTATTAACCCAGTTTTGTGCACAACTGGGGAGTGGATGGCTGAGCATGCAACTTTGTGACATGGGTGACATAAACTGTCATGGCTCAGCACATGGAGGAAACACAGCCATGCAGACTGATCCCCCACTGTAAAGTGTTAAGGAGACCTTCTACTGCCACAAAGCATGGAGAATGAATAATTGTCATCAGAAGTGGATATGTTGCCCTATGAAGTCATAGAGAAGTCATGACTCATTCAATAGTGACAGACTCACAAGGAAATCTCACACACATTTTTAAAAACAAACAGATTAATTCTTAGAATGCTGTGATAATTATCTTAGAAATCATTATACCATATGCTGTAACTTTTACTTTATGGCATGAATTTTGTTTTAATTAGAGTTTATTTTAGAGAATCAAAAAAAGTTTGACTTTTGCTGTTTATATTATTTGGACAGGTTTTCTTTAGTTATAAATATTACCCTGTTATGATATATGTCTAGATGTCCCCTGAAAACCTCATGCACTCAGAAGAAGTATCCAGGGTATGATGCTGGACTTAAGAATGTGGTGTTAGGATTGATTCATGGTGGAATGCTAAGATTAAGGGTGCCCCATACTGGGTGTGCCTGCTACCTGCCCTAAGGGTGAGTAGCTTAAAAAGGATATAAGTGACAGAAAGAGGGATGCTGCTGCTGTTTGTTGCTTGCTGCTTGTCGTGCTCTGCCTGCCCTGCTTTGCCACGCACAGTTTCTGCTCTGCAGTGCCTCTCTTCCGTGCCACCCTGCCTCGGAGCCAGCAGCCTCTGACCTGAGACCTCTACAAACTGTGAATAATAAATAAACTGTTCCTCCTTTAACCTTAGGTGTTGGTATTTTGGCTCAGTGACAAGAAAAGTAAGAAGACATAACCATATGTAGGTTCCTTTTTAAAAAACATTAATTATCCAAAAAGAAGTTATTGTGAGAATGTAACAAATAATAATTTTATAAGATTCCTAATTCTATAACTATGAATGTGAGAAGGAAAAAAGGTCAGAAAAGAAGATTCAGGATTATTGATACTGTTATCTTACTGTATGCTGGCTATAGGGTTAAGTATAATTTTGTTTTACATATCATGTCAAGTATTGGCAACTTTAACTTTTCCTCTCTCAATTTATGGTCTTTTTTCTAATGTTTTATTTTTATATTTTAATTTTTTATTGAGTGCAGTATATAATAATTCCATTTCTTGTGGTGAATTGATATGGATACAAAACACATCACTACCTATATCTATCAGTTTCCACATTTATAAAAGATCTATCTACCTATTTCCTATTATCTATTTTTTTATTTTGCTTTTTTATTTTAGCTTTTTCATACAAAAGTTTGTGCATTTGACTTAATATTATGGTCTTTAAATCACCAATTTTCCTACAAATGACTCAAGGTTAACCTTCTGTGTTCAGAGTAGTACTCCATGGTATATAAATATCGTATACTTTTTGTATCACTTTCCCTTTCTAAAGTTAAAATTACATACTCATAGAGATGAAATCACAACCAAGAAAGAAAGATCAGTAAACTGTTAATGTTACTTAGCAAAAAGAATAAAAATTTAGATAGAAAAATGGATAAACTGTACTTTTGTTGATATATAAATATGACACCCATTGGCAAATTCCAACCATCTTGTTTAGTGAAGCTCTGTATTGTTTCTAATGTTCTTTTATTACATTCTGTTTTCTTTAGTTGTTTAATCAATCTTGCATTCTTGCATCTGGTAATCTGAGCGACTTCACTGAAGATAAAAATATGCAATATAACAACCACTGTTAATTACTATTATTTTGTTTTGAAACCTTGTATTATTTTTATTGTTTTTTGTTTTGTTTTGCTTTTGTCTATGTTGTTGTTAATTTGTTATTTTTCTATTCTCCTTAAAATAAAAAAATAGTTTACAGAATTTCATCTAACATGAAATAATATTCTTTGCTGGTTAGATACAAGCAAATACACACTATTTGTTTACAGGACTTCTTTTTTTATTTTTATCAGAGAATGCTAAACGAAATGCAGTAAAAGTTACTTTTATTTGACAGGAAATGATGGTCATTATTTTTCAATTAAATGTTTTTCCTATTTTGATCAACTTTCTGTCACTAGGCAGATATGTAGTTTCATTGTTGTTGTTTTGCTTCTGTATCCATAATATTGCTGGGAAGATCCTAGTGACAAAATTACTATTTTTTAGATGAAAGGGAAAGAGTGCTATAAGGAGGAAAATAAAGTCTAAGAAAAAATAATAGGTCACTAGGTAGGAAAAGTCCATTACAAATCTATTTTTGAGATTGCAAGATCTCATTTATATTAAGAGGTTACAAACCAACAATGCAACTCTGGAAAAAAATCTATTTTTCCCTTGGTTTAATAGTTATAAGGTAATGAAAGGAGTAAACATAAAAATAATACTAAACAAATATGTATAATTCAGCAAACTTTTACTTCTTTTCCTCCTTCTGTGTATTACTATTTCCAGTGAAAGCCTGTGTGACAAAACCTTCTTTTGTAATATACATGGAGCTTTAATATGTGAGTTCTATATCTAAGAGGTACAACTCTCCCCAGTAACAGAATTCAACACAGGTAAGCAATACTTAGTCACATGAAATATCAATTAGAGTCACAAAATAGTAGAAATTAGGAGCAGGTTGATCTTCTTCTACAAATGCTATTGTTCAGATAATACTAGAATTATTATTATATATGGGTCCTATGTTTAATTGCTAAATATCTAATCTGTATTTGTTATACTCCTATTCCATTACTCTCTCCAATAGTGATAAAAATCAAATCTTTATTCGTTGATTTTTAATGCTTTTCCTAATTACTGCCTACTATTTTCAGATTAAAATAGCATGCAGATTAAAATAGCAACTATTAGGAAGATTTTAATATTTCAGACATGTAATAATTTATTTCAATCAATAACTTGATTCTAATGCATGTAATATAGACTTGTTTGGTAGATCTCTGGAAATTATCAAAAACTAAGAAATCAGAGAATGTGGAGATTAAATTTTCTAATTACATCTAAATGATTTTCTGAATCCCATCTTTCTCTTCACTGAATAGAAATGTGCTAGGTAAACAGTAAAGGCCATTAATTAGTAATTTACATACAACTATATATGTATGAATTTTATAATTTACTTCTTTATAGACTTTTACAAGGTATTAATTCTCAAAAATAGATAGCTGTAATTTCTTAATAAAAGTAATACCCTGAAATTATAAAATGTCATCTGGACTACCATTAGGGACCCATACCATACTCCTGGCTATGACCACTGGCTACCACTGGCTCTATGACCCTAAGCATATTTCCTTACTTCCCTGTAATTTAATTTCCTACTATTTAAATAATAAAATTACTTGAACTTCCTTATAGGTAGGTTATTTGTATATACAGCAGAAAGAATATGTGATTACTGTCCTGAGACAAAACTCAAGATGGCTACTACTCATGTAAAAGAAATTTAAACTGTCAGGTCACTGTTTGAAAGAAAATGTCTGTGTTTCTAGAAAGATGGAGACAGAGATGTTGTTCTATGACACCTGAGTCTGATTTCTCTTCTCTTTCTGAGTGAGAATGTTGCCTTGCTGATATTACACTGATTTCAGATACAGCAAATACACATGCAGGCAAATCTTTAAATGAAAGCAACATATATTGTGAACGGCATTTCTTCTGATATAATCTTGTACAATATGAGTATAATATGTTAGTATTTAAAAATAGTTACACTATTTTATAAGCCCTGACAAATTCTTTACAGCAGCTGTGCCAGGAGAAGCTGCTTTAATTATATTTTCTTCTCTATGTTACCAGCACACTACCTTTATTTATTTTTAAATCCTTGGTTTAATAAATTACTTGCAGCTATGTTTATTTTCTTCCTGTCATGACTTACTTACAGTGCTAGAGTCAGAGGAAACATGACAGAAATAAACTATGGAAAATTTAGAAAGAGATTTGTATACATTCCCGACCAGGCATGGACATTTTGGACTGGAAAATACTGAGGAAGGAGAAAAGGAAGGGGCAAAACTCTGACGCGATGGTGGCCAAAGGAAGAAAATTTCAGTCAGATGGGAGGAACACAGCCAAGAAGTATATGCATTATGGTCAAGAAATATGTACATTAGGGTGACTTGAGGTAATAACAGTATTTATATCCTTGAAAATTCCTCAAAGATATATTTTAGGTATTCTTACTATAAACAATGTTGCAGGTAAAGTAATACACACGTTTAACAGCTTTATTTGGCCATTCCAGAATGCATCAGATCATCATGTTACATACCAAATACACAAATGTACATTTTATTTGTAGATTAGAAAAAAATATTTTAAAGAAAGATTCAGCAGGACATTACTTTAGCATCTTAGTATACAAATTTTAAAATATTTAGCTGTACTATATTTTGAAAAAAATTACCTTGATATAAACTAATTACAGAAATATAAAAATTATCAATATCAATGGGATAAAATGATTTTTTTATTTTAAAAATTAAAAAACTGACAAAACAATAATGAAGACAAAATCAAAACAACACAAAAACAGCAAAAATGACACACGAACTCAAGACAAACTGATAGAAATTTACAGTGATTTCTATATTACATGCCGTTATCTGCAACAAAGTTGCTCAGTCCATTAGACATAAGAATGTAGGATTGATCAAAGAAAGATGGTAACTAGTAAAAAACTCCTACCTTTTGTATGGGGAAGCTCTGCATCATTTCCAAGATGATGTTTTTGATGATGTTTATATAGTGTAAACATATGTATAGCCTCAAATATTTATTATATCTTTATGGTGAAAACTTCCAATAGAAGTTCACCTAGCTTTTGGAAATGCACATTTCATTATTGCTATCAAGGGTCATTATCATGTACAAAAGCACACCCATATTATCTGCTCCTAATTGTAACTTAGTACACACCCTGATTCACCTTCCCCTGTGTCCTACCTACCCTACAGCACTTAATAAATGCATCTACTCTATGAGTTAATTTTTTTAGATTCTACATGAGTGAAATCATGCATTTGTCTTTCTGTGCTTGACTTATTTCAATTAACATAATGACATCCAGTTCCATCTACATTGCTACAGATGAGAAAATTACATTCACTTTATGACAGAATAGAATTTCATGGTGGGTATGTACCACCCTTCTTTATCCGGTCATCAATTGATGTATACTTAAGTTGTTTCTATTTCTTAGATGTTATGAACCAGGGTGAAATGGCTTGTGACTTCAGATGACTCCTCTGTGGTTTTGTTTTGTTGTTTTTAACCACTTTTTGGTATATTCACAGGAGTGAGAATGCTGAATCATGATACCATATTTAATAAATTCTGGTGAAACATTCATATGATGTTTTCCTGAGTGGATGTTCAATTTACATTCCCACCAACGGTGTGAAAGTACTTCCTGTTCTTCATATTCTCAGCTGAGTCTCACAGCCACTAGAGTCTACAAGTTTGGGTGTGAAGGAGGTCTCTAAGCCTACTCCAGTGCTGACAATGACGCAGGCCAAAACTTGAGCATGCTGTTGGTAGCCGGCCTCTGCCTGATGCCAGTGCAGTTCTATCTGGATCCTGACCTTCATTTAGGATCTATGTTTTCTACTCAGAGCAGATTCTCACCATGACAGGCCTGCACTGAGCTCTGGAAAAAGACCTTTGCTAAAGTTTAGGTTCTTCTATACTTAATGGTTGGGGTTTTACCTGTGGCCTGCCACCCAGCACTGCTGTAGGGGTGGTGGAGGCAGTCTCTTTGTGTCTGGCTAACGCAGTTCCAGTAGGTCAGTCTACAGACCTTGGCCTGTCAGTAGAGGTAGAAGGGGTCTGCTAGGCACTGGTGTCACTGTGGCAAGCCTGGTACTACATTTCAAGACTAATGACTGTGGTGAATTTCTTCACCTTGTCTTAAGCAAGAAGCGTTTCTCTACAAGATGTGCTTCTCTACAAGATGTGCTGCTTAGAATTGGGGGAATATGCTGGAGACAACTCTTTTCTTCATGACATCTTCAATGTGCCAATAATAAAATTTGGCACTATGCTCTCCCATCTTGTTTTCTTCATACCTGTGAAGATAATTTGGTGCCTGGGTAGCCGTTTAACAGTGAACGATGATTGTCGCAGGACATTTCTCAGACCACCTTGCTTTGCCTAATTCCCAGAACCAATTTTCCAGTTTTAAATTCTCACTTCTGTTGTTGGGAAATTTGAAAGATTTCATAGTCCTGGAAAAATTAGCCTGTCCTACTGGTACTTTAAATTAAGAGTCACTTTTGAAAATCTAGTCATTGACACACCATTCTGTAAATCAAAAGCACGGCTCCACTCAGGAAAGTCACGACAGCACTCTAAGATTAGGCAGACCCCCAGAATAGGACTCGTGGCAAAGATAAATTTGGAGCAGAACTTTTATTATAGTTTTGGAACATACTTTAGGATGGTTAAGATTTTTGTGACAAATCTGAGGACATGGGAATTTCTAAATTTAAAAAAATGCCAAACCAAAATTAGCTCCATATACAGTGGTAAAAAATGCTTATTGTAGAAAATTGTTCATGGCAATTTGGAAACAGTTCAGACATGTCCATTAGCTCACCCATGTCGCCCATTCACTTATGTTTCAAATTAAAGTGTTCTTATACAAATGAATGCACAGAACATCTGAAAACAGCGGCCCCATTTTTCTTTAGTTCTGCAAAAATTCTGAACATTACTATGACATGTTGCTATGTCCCCTGAGGGTGTCAAGATGCAGTAGAATACTGATGTGCTCTTATGTTTATTATGTTTTCCTTGTGCTCTATCACAGCTATGTTATTGAATTTACTAGTAAGTTAGATATAGAAAACAAAGTGTTTCTTTTTGTTAAAAAATCAATATCAAAACAATACACTTTTGGGAAATATGTAAACTGACAGCATGAACTTCTATCTTGTGGACATATAAAGATACTTTAAATGTATAAACCACTATCACAATTTCATGCTATTTGGTTTTCCTTTTAATAAATGTTTAAACACAAGAAAAATGATATTAGATGAATTTCTATGTGTAGAACAAATTGATTTTTGATCAGGGAATAAAACTGTTTTAGAATTTTAAATAGTATTTTCCTTGAACTAAATATTGGAAAACATTTCCTATTTTCTTCAAAATATTTTTCTTTAAATTTCATGCATACATTCCTATCTTAAATCAAATTTTATATTTGACATTAAATTAGAAGTATTTAAAAACTCAGGGGACACTCACACATGGACAAATTAATATTTATAAGAATGTATATTTCATGAGTTTGGAATCTACAAGTGTTAATCAAATCTTTGTTCCTGGACATACTACTTAAACTCCACCTAAACATTTTCCTCCATAAAATTGGAATAATCATAGATATTCATACCACTTTTTTGAAGTTTGTAAGAATGTGCTGAAAATTTTTTAGTGCATAACATGTTCTAGAATAGTTAGTACATCTAAACCCATGAAGAGTTTATGTCCTATAATTTTATTTTAATATTTATATGAAGAGTGATAAAGAAGATATCCATTTTTATAACTATTTCACAAGTATCATGCAATGGATATTTTATATCCCAACAAGTAAATTCTAATTATATCTGTTGAATATTCCAGTTAATGAAAAATTTAGTTTATAATGAAGTTTTAATTTTTATTGAGAATGCATATATAACCATTAACAAATGATGAGCCCTGATTGTTCACCAAGTTTTTATGCACATCTTTGCTCTGACCTCATAGTGAAAGTGTCTTCATCACACCACCAGCATCCAAGTGGCGTACCATGGGAGTAAAGTCATAATAGTTTCTACATATTGCTCATTTTAGGTTTTCTTAAAAGAATCTTAAAAGAATCAAGACCTGAGTAGCCTAACATTTTCTAAGAAGGAAACCAGGAACGTGAATCAAAGTTGCCCTAGCCAGGGCAACTCTAATTTCGAATGAGTAGCAAAGCCACACCAGCCTGAATGGCCTGGCTAGGACCTGCTACAACGTCCAGCCAGCACTCACTGGGCCAGAACTACCCATAAACCCATTAGAAGAAATCAATTTTTTTTCAGCCTACTAAGCTTAGTTAACCTTAGTAACAAATATTTTCAGTAGTTTATGTTCAGAATATAAACATGTTTACATTGTGGTTAAAGACCACTTTTTATACAGCTTCAAATCTCTCACAAAACTAAAAAAGGTAAAATAAAATGATTTTTAAA
Organism: Chinchilla lanigera; assembly: GCF_000276665.1. Taxonomy (NCBI): domain Eukaryota; kingdom Metazoa; phylum Chordata; class Mammalia; order Rodentia; family Chinchillidae; genus Chinchilla; species Chinchilla lanigera. The sequence continues at coordinate 28,376,373 of NW_004955406.1, read as the reverse complement.
ATTCTATACATTCATAAAGAAAATGCTTTGTATTCTAAAACAGATCTATTTACCATGTTTTCTACTTACCAATATTTAGCAGGAAAAGAAAAAAAAAAAAAACCTTTCAGATATCTTTCTAGGTGGAATTAATGGCATATTCAACTAAACATAAATTGTTTTACAACATATAAAACTCAAAAATGCTCTGAGATATCTTGCATCTCTCACTTTGCATCCCTAAAAAATCCAGGAATTGGGTAACATAAACCCAGCTAAGCTTTATTAGGAAAAGTAGTAGGTGATTGGATGCTCAAATAGAGCAAATACAGCTTGTTCATAAAAATGATGTAATTAATGTGCAATTGTCTAAAGCATGGAGAACAAATTATCTATTTTTTTTTATTTTTCAAATATGAAGAAGTGGATGTTATTGTAGTTCACGTCCCCTATGAAGCTGACCAAAAATAGCATTTATCTTCATTACTGACATAATTAAGACTTGATAAAAATCCTAAATCTGGAGTGTTAAAAAATTAGGAGACTTAATAGAGCATTTTCTTCTTCTATGTTTATTTCTTATTATCCTAGATGGTAAAAGTAAGCATGGTAAAGCCACTGAATGTTCGTAAACTTGACCTTCTTTATTTACTCCGTCAAACTTAAAGCATCTTTTGTGAATATCAAAAATGACCACGTGCAAAGTAAAAAAAAAAAGCTTACTAAAAGAAGAATTTTTGACCAAATATGACACTTTAAATAAATAAACAATAGTTATTTCATTTAGAGAATAACATCAAATGTCAGAAATAACATGCTGTTTATAGCCATCTGCATTAAAACAATTTATTCATTGTTTTATTTATTTATTCTACTTTACCAAATACATAACACTTAGTGCATATATTTGATACCACTATGATTTTTAGGAAGACCTTTGTGGTTAATTTTCTAATAAGAGTAAACTTTAAAATTTGTATTTATGCCAAGGTGTTTACTAAAGCATTAAGAATGAAATGAACATATCCGGCCATAAAAAGGCTCTGAGTTATCTGTACAGTTGTCCAGCAGGTAATGTGCGGCCGTGTCCTGTAGCACAGAGAGAGGCTATGGAATGAACCCTGGTGCGGAGCAGAGCTACGCTCCTATCACAGGATTAGCACTTCCTCTCTGCATGATCCTGGAACAGTAATTGAGAAGTCATTATCTTTAAAAAGATTAAAAACTTAGTTACTTTGCATACAAATGAGGAAATTACTAAGCTTCTTTGCACTTGGTATTTTCCCAACTTGTAAAACCTTTTATCAGTGTAGCTTTGGTTTAAGTACGATTATTTTTAATAGAGTCTTTCATGAATAATTTTAAAATTAACTCCCCCTCCTCAAAGTGTTTCCCTAGTTAGCTTATTTTCAAGTTCTTCCTAACAACGAATCAAATTAGCTGGTTAGTTTTTATTACCTGTATTTTCCTGAAGCAAGAGGATATTCTTAGGTATTGCTTGCTCTCCGGTGGATACAACACAGATTAACCTATAGCCCTTATCACATGCTTGAGAATAAATAAATGAATATGTAATGACCCCAGGTAAGAACTACGCTTAAATTGCAGTACCACATTGTTCACTAAAATAATTCTTTACAAATCTTTTGGGCATCAAATTTGGACAGAAAGACTACAGTATTAAAGGAAAAATTATTGTTTTCACCAAAGGTAAAATAATTTTAGAAGCTTTTGTGAAACATTTTCTTAGCCTGGTTTACCACAACACAATACCCTAAGTGGAGTGGTTTAAACAATAGAGATGTATTTCTCAAAGTTGTGGAGGCTGAACTTTTAAGACTGCAGTGTTGTGTTTCAGTAATGCTGTCTTCCTGGCTTCTAATGGCCAACTTGTTGCTATAAATGCATGACTTCCCCCTGGTTCATGCATTTAGTAAGATGTAAAAAAGAGAAAGAGATCTCATCAAGAGATATCTTCTTCTTATTATTAAGACACTAATCCACTAATCATGCCAGGAGGACACTATGCTCAGGACATCATCTAACACTAATCACTTCTCCAAATCCACACCTCCATGTAGCATTGTATTGGGGTTAAAGTTTCAACACAGGAATTTCAAGGAGAAACAAACAGTCCATAAAATTTCAAAGAATTTCCACATTTTTTATCATAATGAAATATATTTCCAAGGTTTTTGTGCCAAACTTCTGTAACTAGAATATACTTTGAGTTATTGCCTTAATTTCTACATTACATATGCATTTTTTCAAAGTCCTTGATTTTGCCAACTATTCATTCACAGCTTTAATTGAAGGAACACTTAAAACTTTAAAATAATTGAATTTTTATTTTATTTCATTGGCATTTTCTGGATGATAATAATTTTATGTTTTAAAATTTGGAAAGGAATATTTATTATTGAACTGACATTCCATAGGTGGGTAATCCATGGAAATTATAATGACTGAACTATCTAGGTGATTTATTTTATTCTAAAACACTTAATTAGGCTTTCATAACCAGAATAAACTACTAAGTAAAATTAAACTCCATTAATTCTTTCAAACCTAATTTAGCGATCATTTCTAGAAAACCTTCATTTCAAGAACATAAATATTCAGAGAGCTGTAATTTAATATTTCTATGAAGTTGATCTATAAATCAACATCTTTTAAAATAAAAAATAAATAGTATTTTTATTACTGTATGTTTAAAATCAAACTCAATAGATCATTGAAAAAGTGGTGAATTTCTGAATGAAAAGTAAGATATTGGCTTATATAATATTCTGCTAGTTTGGAATTCTGTGGCTTTCACCCCATATTTTTGCATTTTCCTAAAGTCTCTAAATTGTAACAAAATTATGTTAATATACTGACAAAATTATAATGAAAAATGTACCAAAATGTAAAATTGACAAAGCTTAATGCTATCAGACAAATGACATTGAATATCATATTTAAGAAAAATTTTTCAAAAGAATACATTTCATACTTTATTAAAAATTAAATTAAACACAAAATTTTATTCTTTTAATCTGAAATAACTAGAAGCACAAAACTGCTAAATATACAAAATTATTGAATAAACAACAGAAAAAAGGTGACCTTCCAATATATTTACTCCTAAAGATACTTGGTATAATTTACTCTAACACATTTGATTAAAAAGGACAAAATAGGACAAAGGTGCCTCAAAATCATTCCATAGTCAAAGATTAATACCAATTTTTTACAATTAAGTTTCTCAGGAGAAATTGTGATTTTAAAAAAGGAAAAGTAATTTTGTTTCTGTAGACATGATATTATCTCCTGTAGAATGAAACAGTTCTTGGAGATCTCCATTATCTTTAACATTCTCCAGTGTAAAATAAAGCTCATTTATGAATTTATACAGGTACTCTTAATACAGACTCATGTTTGTCTCTCTTTTGTTTATATTGACTACAGTCTATTCTCATTATAAAATTGTTCCATATCTGGCACTTTCCACTTGCTATGTTTTTCCTCTTGACAGATTTCATCACTGTGGATACATATATTTGTTGTAGTATTATCTTACTTTTTAACCTATGAATATTTTTCAGATTTATCTTCTTTAGACCCTGCTGTTACTCTGGAATCAGCCACTCTGCATGGAGCCCTCATTTATTCTTTTAAAATGATATTAGAAAACAAGACCTGAGCATAAGTTGTCCTTTTACTGAGCTGTCTTTATTGTAGAAATTTTAGCACATAGATGAAGGAAATGTATGCATATATGCTTATAAATATGAACTCATACACACATGTGCACATTAATGTATACCTATTCATGTACATATATAAATGCAGTTATTATTCAGCTTTCTTGTCTCTTGGACACAATAACCAACACCTGCAATGTAAAAGAACAGAGGTTAATTTGATTCAGAGTTTTAAAGGTTTCTGTACATGATTGGCTCTAGGACAGAAAAAGCATGGTAAAGGACATAGAGAAGAAAACCTGCTCACCTTGTGGCAGCCAGGAAATAAGGAGAGAGGAGAGGATCCAGGTGCACGAATAGATCTTTCCAGGTCATGCACCCAGTTCAAACCAGGCCCCACATCCAAACTTTACATTCAGCCACAAACTCCTCAGTGGGTGAGCCAGTCACCTGCCAGACTCTCCACTTCTGAACACCAGGAACTTCTGGGGATATTTCAAATATGAAGCATAACAATTCATATACACCTTACAACACACATTTTAGAAATCTGAAATTCATAGCTAAACTACAAATTCTAATTGATAGCCACAGGGTTGTGTCACTTCTTTCATTTCTTGTGACTGTATGTCACTTCTGGTTCATTGTAAACATAACTCTTGACAACATCAGCATATTTACTCATTAGATCAGGTCATCAAAATATCTAAGACGTAGAAATAGCTGTTTCACATATATGACTGCAAGAATGCATTCGCTGATACAAGCTAAAGATGTGTTGGATTTTGTCTAAATCTATGGTATACACTCTAGGCAGACATTTTGTTTATGAGATAGAATTAGTTAGAACTGATTAGTTAGTCCCTTCTTTCCTTCTATTCCTCCCTCCTTCATTCTTTGTTCTTTCATTTTCTTCCCTCCTTTTTCTCTGTCACTCTGATCAATGAAATTCTTTATTTTAAATATAATTAGATCCTCTGCTTATTGCTTTCAGGTTTCCTCAGCAGACATCTGACATTTCTAGCATGTCCAGCTTCCTATGTTTCCATTATACATTTGGCTTCATTCCCACAACTTCATGTATTTATCTCGTCTCCAGTTTTTTCTTTAGAATCTTGATGGGAACCTTCCTGATTCCACAACACTTGCCATCCTCATGCTAATAAAACCAGCACCATGTGGACGAAACCAAGGTCTATCACTAACGTGGGCAGCAACCACGTTCCCCTGGACCACTGCAGCAGTAGGCTCTGAGTACCTGTGTCCAACACAGTGAAATGAGCTCCAGGGAACAAATCCCCTAGAAGGCCTTTCTAAAGCAGAGGTCCCAGGGGGTCTTTTTTCCACTGAAAGGTTTACATCTTTATGCCTTTGATCCTGCAGTACAGGTGGGGTCTTGCTGATTCTGGAGATGCCTAAGGCATCTTTATTTTTGTCCCTGTACAAAGTATTTGGTTTCTTAATACTGAAATGAACGTCTTCTGAAGCCACACTTCCTTTGTCCTCAGCATACATATGGTTCCTTCTGGGCCCACATTTAATTTTTAAACTATTTCTATTCTGTTTTTGTTTCCAATTTTCACTATAAATTTGGTTGAAAGCCCTCGGTAGTACCGATGCCAAGGCCTGAATATTGGATTGCCTTGAAATTTTCTGTGCCACATCACTCAGTTCATACCCCTTAATGTCAGTCTTCCACCTTCTCAGGACATAGGCAAAATGTTGCCAGTTTTGTTTTGGTTCGTTTCTTTTCGCCAACGTGCATCATGCCTTTAGTCAAGCTCTTAAAAAAAATCATTTGGTCCAACTGAAACCTCATGAGACTTTTATCGTTCACATTCCTCTCCTCATGCTCATTTCAGAGCTCTGAAGAAAACTTATCCCTCATTCACTGCTTACACCATTCTAGGGTTTTGGAGGCTGCATCTGCAAACCTTTCTAAACTCCTGCAAACCAGTTCCAAGGTCACTGAACTCAAAGGTCAGGTGTAGTCACAGTAATTAACCTCTTCCTCCAATGCTAGTCTTTGTATTAGCGAATTTTCACATTACTGAGGTAAATATCCAATATGCACAATTTAAATGAGGAGAGTTTTAATTTAGTTTTTGGTATTAGGGGATATAATTAAAATTTAACTAACTTTAAGATAAAAATATCAGGGCAGAAGAAAGCAATACAATAAGATGCTTAGCTCGTGGTGTCTGGGAAGAAGTCAGTGGAACAGGGTAAGACCAGAAGGGACCAGGAGCCATGTATCGTACCCAAGGTCACATCTCCATGATCCATCCAGATACACCCATAGGTGTGTTTTATTGATCCTCTGTATAGTCAGCAGGATTAAGATTGACAATCAAAGTTACACTTAACTTTCATGGGCAATGTAATTTCAAATATTTTGTGATTACTTGTAAATGATACTTCAGTGACTATCTACTGCCTTATATAATTTTTAATTGTTAAAGGGTTTTTTTCAGAGTAAATAATTGTAAGTGGTAATTGTAAGGCAGATTGGGAAGAATATGCCTAGTATTGATAGAATTGTGACTCTACGATTTTTATGTTGAACCAGATGACTAATATATGATCATACTCAGATATAGAGCTTTTGAAGGAATGACTGAATTAAAATGAGATATTCAAGGTGGACTTAACCCATTGCGACTAATCTTTTTAAAAAAGAAAAATGTGTTTCCAGAGAAATGGGAGGCATTGACACACAGCAAAGACCATTTGAGAACCCAAAAAGAAGATATCTATCTGATGGCCAAAGATAGTCTTAACAAAAATACAAATCTGGTGACATCCTTCACTTAGATCTCCAGCCTTCAGAAATTTGGGAAAATAAATTTCTGATGTTCAAACTACTCAGTCTGTGTTATTTTATTTCATTAAAAATCATATATTTGCCATGATGTGTTAATTTAAATATTTTGTTTATAGTACACATAAAACCTGGATCTGTGTTTCTTGTAGTTCAAATTTTTAATTTAATAATTAACATGACTTAGTAGTAGTGAAATAGCATTTGTTAATTTTCAATAATCAATGTCTGTGTTATTTTATTTATATGGTGCACATCTAATAAAACAATATATTTCCTAAGTAGTTTTTTCAATATTATTAAATTACTCTCTATAGAGATTATACAAAGTTTTAATTTCCACTAGTGCATGAGATTGTATTTCTTCTTCAGCCTGACTAAAGAAGTGTAATGTTTCTCAAGTTTGCCAATCTCATGGGTCAGGAATGGTATTCGGTGTGGTTTTAGTTTTCTTTTCTTTTCTGAGTAAAGGTGATTATTCTTAATATGTTTTGATTTTTCATATCTATTGGTTTTTTTTGTATATATATATATATATATATATATATACATTCTCTTTGATTTGTGAAAAGTTATTGCTATATTATCTGCATTATCATTTCCTTATGCTACAACTTGCAAAATTTTATTCTACTTTGTAATTTCCATAACCATTCCTTTATACTGTTTCTGCTTTTATAGTTACATAATGAACTTTGTCAATATTTTTAAAAAATTGCATCTGAATTTATCATCATTGATGTAAGGACTTTTAACACAAGCAGATGATTAGCCAGTGATTTATTTTAGTAATTTAATATTACTGTTTTTCTCTTAAATTGTCTGTAAACTCAGTTGATGTGTCATCTTTGTTTCTGCCATGTGTGGACATGAATCTCACCATTTTCCATACAGTTATCCACTTAACCAAATATCCTAACACTGGAATGCTACACACTGATCTTGCTAATTTTATCATTAACTCTAGGCTTTTCTTTCTGTGTACTACTAAATTATTATCAAGCAGACAAAATTAACGCACAAATTAATGAAAGAGATACTTTCTGAGAAATGCATTGTTAGACAACTGTATGTTTTTGTGATCCTCATATACCTTTCCACAAACCTAAATAATATAGACTACCACATCCATGTACACACATGTGCACACATAAACTGTAAGCCTATTGCTTAGAGAGTTATGATGAACAAAGCAATAGGCAATTAGATCAAGTCAAGAGAAAAATGATATAATCAAGAGAAACAATTTATAAACATGGTTGTATGAGGTTGCTGCTGCTGATGTAACACACTACATTATTTACAATAAACAATTTTTATATATAAAAGGATTGTACTCTAAAATAAGAGACATAGATTACTACATTCATTAGCCATGGACATTGTTGTTTAGTACCATTACTATGTATTATATACTATATATTATTTTACATGCTGTAGTGTTTTTTTTTTTCTATGACTAAAAGCACTGTAGATCTGTTTATATGGTCATAATCGCAAACCCCTGAGTAATGCCTTTCAGTACAATGTCACCATAGCAATGTCTCCATATTGTTTCCTCCGAGACCAATGTTTTTATATCGTGCATGGTTGTAGATTTACTTCTTTTGTTCTTATTTTAGGCTTATTCTTTCAGTGATATTTCACTGGATAGTACATAATTATTAAATATTAGTGAAAATTAAGGTCTTTACCTTGATCCTAGTTTTAGAAATTGTAGAATAAGACATGCTTTTATTTTGGGTTTCATTGTAATATAGTTGGTAGAATAATTTTAATAACAAATATTTCACAAAAGTAACCTGTATACAGGTATATAAACATATTATCTTTGCTATAGTCTATGTATAATTTATTGCATTGAATAGGAAACTTATCCAAAGCAAAAAAACTTACTGTGAATGAATGTAATGTCAAGATACACTTCTGATAGTTACCGTGACTTACTACTCTATGGCAACTTCACAAGTGCTATGATTTTGCTTAGAATTGATTCCACTTATTTCTTTACTTTTTAAAATATTTTACTACTCTTTAGGTAAACAATTCTGTGTTTACAATCCTAGAAATTTAGAATACAAAATTCTTTTATTCCTCCTGATATGTAGGAACAATCTGTACACTGGTTTTGACCAAGGAATACAAGTTTGCCCAATGTCAATAAATATTAAGAAAAATATATTTTCTCCATTCTGAAATTATATTTTCTCTCTAAGCCTGACATATCGGACTCACTCTCTAGTAACATCTTAGATAAAAATTCATATATTTGCTATGATGTGTTAATTTAAATATTTTGTTTATAGTACACATTAAACCTGGATCTGTGTTTCTTGTAGATCAAATATTTAATTTAATAATTAACATGACTTAGTAGGAGTGAAATAGCATTTGTTAATTTTCAATAATTAACCTGGATTTTATCAAAAGTGTGGATTAAATTCTACACATTACTAGAGTACAATATCTTTAAAGTTTTGTGTGACCAAAAAAATGAATTAACAAGAGTTTAATGTTTCTTGATGTATGCACAACTTTTAAGAAACTACTTCACTTGCAGACAGGAAATATGAAACTTATTTTCATTTCTAGTCTTGGAGATTGAATTCACCACTTTCCTTCTGCTATGTAAATCCTGATCCATAGCCCCAGTCTTCAATTGTACTTCTAAAATATTGCAGTTAGACACTTCCTAGGTAGGAAGAATATTTTATGCAAACTATTTTTGGTTTGTAAAATTTATTCTACTTCTAGTGCTATTATTTTTTTTGCATTAAATTCATGTTAACATTTGAAAAGGGAATTAAAATTTTCTATGCTTTTATTTGTCCAAGAAGGAAAAAATAGCAATTAGATGTAAAATTGATTGGCATCCCCCAATGTATTTTTAAATGTTCTTCTAAATGCTTTGCAAGAATTGTGAAAAGGTTTTGTTCTGACCTGTTGATTGGGTGATATTTGGAAATATGCTCAATTCCATCAGATAAAATGGTAAGTGAAAATACTTTATGATATAACTTACGTGACACATTTTGGTTTTGTGCTAATGCAAAATGGTTTACTTTGCTTTTAGTCCATCATTTATAAAATTAATTACTGAGGCAGGAATACAAAGCGATTTTTATTGAATGCATGGTCTGAAATTAGAAATGAAATAAATAATTTCCACTTATTTTTCTTTAAAAATAGGTATAAAGAGCAGAAAATTTTCTAATACATGGAAACATGCAAGGAATATGTCAAAACTTAGAAAAACACTCAATTTTATGAGATTTACAGCAGATATTCAAAAGCACTTTTGTTAAATACTTTGTATTGGAAAGAAAGAAATCCAATATTCATTTTTGCATATCTCTGTTACTCAATGTCCAATAATTAAAACAAAAAATCAACTTTTTTCCAAATATTTTTGTTTAAAATTTGTGGGAAAGATTATATGCTTTTAAAATTCTATCAAATGTCTCTTCATTCCTTACATTTGAAAGCATATTTTTTCCAAATAGTATTAATTTTGAATTCAATTTAATTGTTACAGTCAACTATTAGGATGAGCAAGGGTCATTCTGACATTCTGTTATTACACTATTGATAGTTGCAATATCAACTCCCTTAATAATTCTTTGGAAATAAACTATGAAATGCTAAATCACTGATCACTGTCTTAAGTATTTATCTTAATGTGTAATGGTCTTGTAGCACAAAATATTTAATTTATTTTTGCCATGTTTATAAAAGTGATTAAATAGGAACTATTTTTATACATGACTTTATTACACAGATATTTAAAACATGGCTAACACGAACATGTCATGAAGTCTGCCTACAATATAGAAAATACCACCACATGTGATATTAGCTCTAGAGTAAATAATGAAAGATGGTAAATTTGTCTTCTGATACATAATTTACCTTGAAGTTCATATAGTTCTCACTCTTTATATTGCACTTTATTTTGATGAAGACAAAGTTGATTCGTTTGTAAGGCAAAGTTGATTTGTTTAATGAAGACAAAGTTTATTTGTTTATTTTATTTGTAGTCAAGTACCACCCAGCCAACAATTTTGCTTAAAATCTATCAGTAATCCAGGCACAGTCGATCAATGTAATTATACATTACATCACACGATGGATTAATTAATATAATGCTAGCAATCTGGGAGACTGAAGTCAGAGGACCACAGGTTTGGACAATTTAGCAAGGCCTTACTAGTGGGGAGGTGAGTGTATGTGCTGAGCTATAGATCAGTGACAAGGCTTTTGGTTCAATCCCTAGTATGTCAAAAAGAGTAAAAAACAGTAAAACTATTAAATATAATGGAATTAGTTTTGTTTACAGGAAGTGTAAGTTTTGTCACTATGAGGGAAAGCAATAATAGATGTCTTCAGTTTAGCAAAAATTAAGTTTCTTAACTATTAACTTTTCTAGTTTTTCACTGATTGACTTTTTTAAGATTTAGCAAAATTTAACCATTAAATATGAAATGTGTTAAGTTTAGAAAGAATTTCATCTGAATAGTAAAATTACTATGACACATTTAAAATTCACATCACAGGAGCCTTATTCATTACAAAGGAAATGAAGCAATGGCCGTCCCTGAAAAAGTTTTCTCTCATCCTGAGCACTATCAGGGGCACAGTTTTAGAACCAATGGTGCAATCAAATTTTGCCTGCAATATTATCATTCTTCAAAGCAAAGCTTTTAACAGGCTACTTTGTTTCACCAAACTGTTCATTGTTCAGAAACAGACTCCATCAGTATTGTCATTATTTTCTTTTTTCTTTTTTTAAAAATTTCTGAAATTATATAAATCTAGCACAATTGCCTCTTATATACATAGCATATTTAGCATATAGAACATATAGCATATATATATTATTTTAATAAAATTATATATGACTACATGTAAATGCAACTTAGTAACAATGATATATTTACCAGATGGATATGTCAAATAATTAAATATTAGTTCTAGGGCAAGAAACAACCAATGCTGTTTTATTTATATTATTTATAAATAAAATATATGGCTGGTAAGGCATTGCAAATTTCAAATTATATCAACAACATAAAAGATTACTGGAAACAAACACTACATGAGATATTCAGTTTTCACGAATGGCACATCTCCTCCTTGGCAGTCATTAGAGCATTCCTATACTGCAGTTTCAAACTGTTTTAAAACTGAACTCCTTTCAAAGTCTAGACAATCCTAGCTATATTTAATTCAGTCACTGATCTCACTTGTTATCAGTAAAATTAGAACAATTTTAATATTTCAGCATTAATTTACAAATGAATGAAACGGTAGTTACATTGAGCCTAAAATACAAATTGCACTCGTTCCATTAGGAGCATTGCTCAGAGAAAAACCCATTCTAGTTTTGTGGCCAAAGTTAGTTGTAAATTTGCGGCCTAAATTCTTCAACAACGTTGATCTATCACTTACTCCTTCCTCCTAGAGTATCTTGCACTTCCCTTTTTTCTTAATGCGTTAGTTATTTAGGTAATGAATATATTTCACGTCCCTCTTGTGAGGGGAGCGAGAGCAGAAAGAACGCTCAACGTGGGGGATGTTGTAAAAACCTACGCTCAATTTCATGTGCCTTTTCTATTATTAATTTTTTCCTGTTAAGGCAAAATCTCCCCAAATAATCATTTACTCTCACTAAATCGTCTATTACCTTCAATTTGCCACTAAAACATGTTTTCCTGTCTCATTTGCCCACTGAAATCATCCTAGCTAGGGTAACCAATGGCCCAGGGACTCAGCACAGCATGCAGACAAACCTTAAAAGTTTCTCTTCTCAGTAATGTATGTTGACCCTTTGCTCTGAGTGCGTCTTTGTAGTCCAGGTTTTTTGCATTCTATATCGTCTCTTGGTGTAATGTATAAAGTGGGCCAGTGAGATGCACTTATAGGATTGTAGAAAGCAAAAAACGTCTTTCTCCCTCCGGCAGTGGCAGCAGCACAGACATGGGCTTTCGGCAAACTTGAGTATTGGCAGAGTAGGCTTGACTCAGTGTCCCTCGACCAGTCAATAGCCATAGGACTGTGCAACAGCTGTGACTGAAACAGATGTTTTGCATAGTTTTTTTTTTCTTTTTTTTTTTTTAATTCTAGGTGTCAGAAGCAGTTTCCTGGGATCTTGCATGCAAATTGCAGTAGCGTGACTTAAAGATCCTCTGGCAGCTCTACCCACCTTCTGTTTGTTTACTCCCTCTAGCAAATTACTAAACCCTCCATTCTCTCTATAATATTCTTTACTGATGGAAAAATACAGGAATTGTTTATTTCTATGGTAAAGTAAGACTATACAGTATTTTCCTCCCAGCAAGGTTTCTAGGAAACATATTTTCAATGACAGGAATTTGATCTTACATCTTCTTCATTATAATTTTTATAAACCTGATCTAACAAAATATGAGATGCAGATTACATGCTGATAATATAAATTGAATTTGTGTCATCATCACCTCATGTTTGTGGCACCTTGGAGACTGATAGGGAAAAGGATCTGAAAGAAGTAATTAGAACTTTTACAACCCTGAGATCGCACACTGCATGGAGCCTCCTGACCAGTAGAAGAAACTCTTCTTCAGTTAAAACAGAGAATAGGCTCTGGATTGATGATCGATTTATAACTTCCCACTGACCATCATCAACCTTAGTGTTAAATTGATGGACAGCTCACTAAAATTTCTACTAAATACATTCTCTTACTCACAAATCTTTAAAAAGAAATTGAATGAAGAATCTTAACTTCTTAACCTGGCTCTGTTATGAGTTAACTTTTAGTTCTAGTTCTCCTCAACATATAGGTGGCCCACATATCTATGTAAGAATGCAATTCCACTAGCATGTTATTATAATGTAAAACATTTTCCTAGATCTCACGCAAGGTGACTCACATTTACCTAGGACTGTCTTCATTGAAAAAGACAAATTGTTCTGAAAATTTCACCTTCTGCTTTTTAACTATTGTTATTCACATGCAAAAAACTGTTATAATTATGACAAAAATAGTTAAGTTACAACAAATGTTCCTTTTCTCTTTTCTACTTTAGAGCCTTGCCTGTAGGTTGGGGCATAAACTCATTCTGGATAATAGAGTTGAACACACCTCTGGATCCCTCTTCCTGTGCCACACCATTTTTGAGGATGTAGGTGTCAGATTTTATAAGGTTAAAATAATGGATAACAACTTGAATAAATCCTACCTATACTGTAAAGAATATGTAACATTGCCCCTTTTTAAGCTCCTGATATCCCTAGGTTTAGTGAAAACACTACACAGCTTCTTCCTGACAATACAGAAAGTAGTATCTTTCATGAATTTTTGATATAAAAAGCATAACTTTTGTGACACTGACAATGATTAGTAGTGTACAATAAAGAAATTGATATCTGAAGCTGGAAAAATGGTTAATAAAATACCACAAGTAACAATTTTGGAGGTAACTCCTCTCTGCTAAACTTTTAGCACTAATATAAAATATGCAAAAATTAATATTCATTTTGAATAATATTCTTATGTAGATTGGTGCTTGAAAGTATGCACATTTATATAATTAGTATCAGACATTGACCTAGGGCAAGATGATTAAGTTCTAATGGAGAAATGAAGATATGTTTACAGTGTTATAAAACACTGCTAGATCCTAATAACAATAAATGATAATTTTAAAATGTCTTGTTCTTACACATAAATACTTAATTCACTTTGAGGTAGCTTCCTTGTAGAACAAAGATATGTTTCCAATTATCTTTTCTTTTTCATGCTATATATCTCCCTTAATTGAAGCATTTTTCCTTTCCCTAGTGTGTATTTTGTTACCCTTCTCAAAAAGTAGTTGGTCATCCACAAATGGATTTCTTTCTGGGTTGCCTACTCTAATACACTGTCATGTAGGTTTATTTCTTTATGACTATATCATATTGTTTTGATAATTTTAGCTTTGCAGTATAGTTTGAAGGCAGATGGTATGATGTTTCCCAGGTTTTTGTTGTTCAAATTGCTTGTGATATTCAGAGTATTTTATGAGTACATACAAATTTTAAATTTTTTTCCTATTTCTGTGAAAAAATGTCAAGGGAAGTTTGTTAGGTTTTAGACTGAATCTGCATATAATAATGGATAGTATGAAAATTTTAACCATGTTCATTTCAATCATGAACATGGGCTCACCTTTCATTTATTTTTTCAATTTCTTTCAGCATTGTTTTATACTTTTCAGGACAAAAATCTTTTTTGTTCCTTGTTTATTCTTGAGGTTATTATGAATACAAGCACTTTTTAACGAGTTTTCATATAATTTATTAGTATGTAAGAATAACATTGAATCTGGTGTACTTATTTCATACCTGGTTAGATTATTAAATTTATCAGTCCTGACCATTTTGGTGGAGTCTTTAGGGCTTGCCATAGATAAGCAACTGTCATCTGCAAATGGATGGAATCTTCTTTCTCAATTTGAAACGATTTCATTTCTAATGAGTCCTAATTTCTCTGTTGAGGACTTCAAGGATTTTGTTGAAGAGAAGTGGTGAAAGTGGACAACCTTATTGTACTGACCTGGTTCCATAGCTTGAATATTGTGGGCTTTGCTCTGATAAACTTGGGTGTAGTTGTCTTAGTCACTTCTCCATCACTAAGACAAAATAAAGGACAACTGAAAACTTAAGGAGGTTTATTTTGGCTCAAATTTTGAGAAGATTGAGTTCATAGTAAACTGGCTCTAGTGCAGAAGCAAAATGGTAGGTGGGCTGCCATAGGGGAGAGATGGAAGAGAGTTGCTCACCTCACGGTGGCCAGAAAGTGGAGAGAGTCAGGAGAGAACCCAGATTGGAAGATATACCCTTCCATGTCACACCACAGTGAACCACCACTTCCTGCCAGACCCCACACCCTAGCATCCAGTCAGCTGGACAATTTGCACAGTATAGTCCCCTCCCAAAATCCCCATGTATGATTTTATGAGACTTCTAAAGGAAAGCTACTTCTAAACTATGTAGCTGTTGTACACTGACTTTGATTTCTTTGTGTACACAGAGAGAAATAGTAGATCTATATATAAGTTAGTACTATTTTTAGAACTTTTAGAAACCTCTGTCATGTTTGCCAGTGTGTTTAATCTATACTTCCACCAACAGTGTACAAGCATTCCTTCCCCATCTTCATCGCCACATCCACAACAATGTTTTCAACTATTCTTTGCTTAGTAATAGTCTTTCTGACTAGGATAAAGATGATGAACTCTTTTCCATTTTTTATTGGCCATTTTTACTTTTGAGACTTGTCTGTTCATCTCCTGTTTCTGCTTGTTGATTGGGTTACTTGTTCTTTGATGTTTCATTTTTGCTTTTCTTCACATATTCTGGATATTAATCTTCTGTTAGATAAATATCTAATAAAGACTTTAATTCTGTGGGTTGTTCACTCTGGTGATTTTTTCCATTGCTGTACAGAAGCCCTATAATTTGATGTGGTCCCATTTGTTAATTCTTACTATTATTTCTGTACCTATGAAAAAATTCAACACTAGCAGTATTTTAGATCATTTGATTATATAAAACAAATAATAAAGGACACTGGAAATGATAAAATAAAAATATAAAAATAATGAAATGAAATAATGAATTATAAAATTTAAAAATAAAAATAAATGAAGACTATCTAGGTTGCCAATTAGAGTGATAAACTCTCGGGCTGGGGATATAGCTCAATGGCATAAGCACCTGCCTGGGAAGTGCAAGGTCGTGAATTTGATCCCCAGTACCATAAAAAAAAAAGAATGATAAACTCTGTCAATGAAAAGTACAACACTAATGTATAACTTTTAATGACAAAAATAATGTAAAATAGCAAAGGTGTGTTTAGGCTCATAGCCTGGAGGTTCAGTCCATGGCTGAATTCCAAGGCAGAATCATTGTCATGAAAGGGCATGGTAGAGGAAAGCTGCTCAACTCATGGTGTTCTGGAAGGAAGGAAAAAAGTAAGGAACCTAAGAAGAGATATAGTCTCCAAAAGCACTATCCTAGCAACCTATATCTTCCAAGTGGGCCCACTTCCTAAACAACTCATTCTCTATTGAACTCCTCAGTGGATTAATCTATCAATGAAGTTAGTGCTATAAACTCTATTGAACTCCTCAATGGATTAATCTATCAATGAAGTTAGCATACACGAACACATAAAACTAGAATGCAAATGTGAATAATATGAGAACCTGTGAGGCTAGGGCAAGATTGTATTGAACAATACAACTGATAACCCCTTCAGTACTATGGAGTAAAAACATTGTACGTTTGTTGATACATTTGCATAATCTAAACATATATATCCCTTTGAAAGCAGAAGGACTAATTGCTTTTAAGGATTATGATATTTTCTGTGGTCACTTCACACTGGAACCATAAAAGTATAAAAGTAAAAGTGATGTTTATAAAAACTTTTGACGAAAACTCTGGAATTCTAGTGACATTGAAACCATGACTCTATGTGGGACAATTATATGTAAAGAAGTAATTATTTTCTATTTTGTAAACAGGATTTAACTTCTGACAAAAACTCAAATTTTTTTCTATTTAATGAAATGTTTCTAAAATCAATCTGTATACTATATGTGTATAGAGGGATTTATAAAGTATAGAAAATGTATAAGGGAAAATTGTTCCATCGCATACAAAAAGGATAATGAAACCATGATCCTCAAAACAGTGTGATGTAAATAAAAAGACCATTATTTAATTTGAATAGAAAAAGGTGAATTTTTTAGTGAAATATGATGATATAATTAGTTTATGTATTTTAATCAAAACTATAAATTCTTAATCTTGACTGTATTTTTAAAATGTGAGATATAATATGTCTGATGTCAAATATAATGTAAGCTCGAGTACATATTTCAGTCTGAGCACTCTTAATATGTGATTAAATGATTCTAAAAATCAGTAAGAAACAGAAATGTCCAAGTATAAGTATTTTACAATAGCATACACATACATATAAAGCTGGAATGAAAATATGAATAATATGAAAATCTGTGAGGCTATGAGGAAGTAGTTTTTACTCCATAGTACTGAAGGTGTTATCAGTTGTATTGAACTCTCTATAGCAATGTTTGTTAACACATTTTCATAATCTAAACATATGTATCCCTTTGAACTCAGAAGAACTAATTCCTTTTAAGGATTATGATCTTTTTTGAAGTAGAATAGTAAATTTCTTTTGAAATGATTGCATAGACCTACATTTGCACTTAGTGTATACATTTTACCTTCTACTGTTACTTAGATATTTTGTGTAGCAAACAATGGCTGGAGTATAACCCCATTTTTTGAGTCTGTGATAAAAATAAACATAGAGAAAGATTTAAAATAAAACATCTGAAATTCAGTTGCTTCTGGGTAGTATGAATATGACTTTATTTTAACCTTTCCTCCAAGTTTATCTTTATTTTCTAATCAATTTTTTATGGACAACCACATATGGATTCAAATAACTAATTTCTGTAGAAAGTAATGTTCATTTCAGTTTGTAAAGTGTATGCATTCTTCCATATCTCATTATAAATTTCTTAATTAAAGATTTTTTTGCTTTAAAGAGAGAAAAAACAATAAAAAATGATACAGAATTTCAAAACAAAATGATAGAAAATTCACAGTGGTTATTGTGTTGTATATTGTTATCTTCAAAGTAGCTGCTCAGATTATAAGACAGACTCATGCAAAATTGATCAAACACTATAAGCACAAACTGTTCCCTTCAATGAACTAATAGTAATTAGTAGTTCAATTATCTTAGCTATTTTGTGTGTGTGTGTGTATTTTTTTTAAATTTTCTATTTAATTACTAAAACAATTGGAAATTTTGGTTCTTGGTGTAAATGTACCTCTTTTATAATGTTTTTGTTTGGATGACTTATTATTTCCTGAATGTGACCTATTTTGGCTTAGCAGAAATTTAACATTGAAAAGCAGCTTAAACATATTTTGTAGAGAAATTTAGGGAAAAATTTTGTGATTAACCTAGCATATGGCTCTTTAACAACAATGCCTCTCTGGGTTGATTATACGCCATCCCAAATTACAGAAAAGATAAGGATTGTCAAAAGAACTGGGAACTCCATGAGGGTAAAGAATATTCTTTCATTAATCCCTGTGTTTTACAACCTAGAAACAAAGCATAGCAATTATTATTTTTGAATACGTGAATTACTGTGCAATGCTGTGACATGACAATCATCACAGTGCATCTGTTAATAACGCAGGGATTACGGACAGCGAAAGTACTCTAAATCGCTTTAATCTTGCACTTTCAGGAAAAGTCATAATTAGTATATTTAACATGAAGTTGCTAAAAATATTATATTTCCTTCCTTAAAATGCAAGGCTTAAATTTCAAATCACAAACAAAATTTCTAAAACCATTAACAAAAAATTCTTCTCTTAAATATAAACTGTCATAAGAGCACTATGCGTACTGTCATAAATGAACTAGAAATCTTCTAGGTAGGAGTATCATATAGATCCTGTCCAAATTAACTCTGTCCACAATGTTTATTATGACTTAGGTCTAAAATGTTTCCCCAAAGTCTTATGCATTCAGTGGCAGGAATTAGAAGGTGACTGCATACTGAGAGATTAATGTATTGATGAGTTTAGGGCTGTATGTGCCGTTAGGAGATCGGGCCTATTGCAGGAGACAGGTCATGGGCACGTGACCTAGAAAAGTGTACTCTTGTTCCTGGTTCCTTCCTTCCTATTCTGCTTTTTTGTCTTCTGTATCTTGAGTAGCTTTTCTCCATCTAGCCGTTACACCATGCCATTTATACCTTAGAGCTGAGCAGTCATTGACTATAACCTCCGAAAACTTGAGCCAAGAAAATCTTTCCTTTAAGCAGTGGGTGTCAGATACTTTGTTCCAGCCAAGTCTGGCTCATATAGTGTCTTTCTAGTAGTTGTTTGGGCTAATCTATGTTGTACAATATCCAGATAATTCATTGGAAAAATGTATGCCTTAGGAATGTCAATAAGGAATGTTTCAGTTCTTTATTGTAAAATATTATTAGAGCTAAGGCTAGTAACTGGCCCCTATTCTCGCAAATATAGACATTGAAAGTTGTGTGCAGAGTACATTTTTTTCTAACATCAAAAAGGAAGTGGCCCAAAAAATGGAATTTGTGTGTAATCCTTGCTGCAGTCTTTACTTTAAGCTCTTCCTATTTATTTATCCATCAGTTTTATCATATATTTAATCTAAAACCCATTATTAGCACTGTGGTTATTATAGGACAAAAATAAAATACACATTTTAAAAGAAAAGCATTATAATATGCATTGCTGATATCTTTGTCTCCCATCCCTGTGGCCTTCTATTTTTTTTCTTTTTATCAAAGAGTACTTTCAATTGTTTCTGGTTGTACTGTAGCCAAGCACTTGCTTTTGGGAATTTCTTCACATGAATGCCCTTGAGCAGAGCTGCCTTTGTATGAACCACCAGAAAAGCTGAAAATTTTCTTATCTATCTTCATTGCCTACAGAGGTTATAACCAATTACTCACAAGTTTAGGATTATAAAAAACAGCTACTTTTCCCTTTGGCAGGATAGACTGTGGGGTACAATCTACCCCTTGGAGGTTTTTGAGGGATCAGGTTGAGCCTAGAATCTCATCAGTAATTACAGTGTTGTTTAGCATCTGCTAATGACAGTAATGCAGTATTTTAAATACAATATAGCTTTATTTATTCAAAACAAATCTAAATTACATATTTACTATGCATTTTCCAGAAAAAAAATGGTTTTAATTCAACATTTCTAGCAATATTTTATTTTTGCTTAAAATGACTTAGCAATAAAAATATACATGTAACAATCTCCTTCTCCTGGCTAATGTACTTTAGAGCACACAGAGTCTAGAATTTTTGTTTTTTCTTTAGACTTCTATTCTTGTCTTTTGTTGTCCATTACAACTTTTAGGTACAAATAATATGTTTATTTCAGTGTCAGTAGGCAATACATATTTGGCTAAGAGATAAGGCTTAATTTAAAAATATGCTTCTTGTTTTCTTTTATGCTTCTTACTTTTAAGTGTTAATTTTAACCCTGGATGGAAACATAAAAGTCTCCTTTTGCTGCTTGCTTCCCTCCCCCTTCAGTCAGATAGTGTATATTTATTTCCTGTAATTTTGATATGAAAGAACCACTCCAGACAGCATGTTCAGATGTCTTAAAAGTCTCCTCAATGTAAGTTCAATTGCTTTAATTATTTGAAAAGTGTACAGCTAGTTATATAGAAGCTGAAAGGAAGCTACTTGAAAATCGGTAATTAATAGTTAAAAGTGTGTGTGTGAGAGAGAGAGACAGGACTTTTGATGATTATTTTGAAAAACTCACACATACAATACTCAAGGGCAACTAATAAAAACAAACAACAACAAATTCTACTAATAAATCTTCAATCTTGAAATATTATCAAAGTATTTTAACAGCAAGAATTTCTCATAGGAGATCTTGATTTCATATATTAATGGTGAACACTCATTAGCTGAAGTTTTGTTGAAGTTAATTAAGGCCATTACAGACTTGCTCAAAGTTGATATAGCGCTGCGGTTCAACATGCATGCTCTGGACTTCCATGTTTACGCCAAATGATCACCTGTAAGTTGCATAACCTATCTCCAATTTTCAGCAGAGTTTTATAAAAATTGATATTACCCAGTTCAAATATTTTATGGGAAGGTCTCCATGATCTACAGTAAGTAGTTTCTTTTTCATCATAAGAGATTTTTTTGTTCTTATGAAGTGTACAGTTGAGAAATGTTAACTAAATGTTTATACTCAAGGTTATACTTGCCCTTTTTTTTGTTTCTTCTCAAATTGTTTCTTTTTCTCCTTTTTTTTTTTTTTTTTTGAGACAGGTTCTCATTATGCAGTTCAGGCTGTTTTTGAACCCACTTTGTAGCCCAGGCTGGCCTTGAACTCACAACGATCCTCCTGCCTCAGCCTCCCAAGTTCTGGGATTACAGGTGTGCGCCACCACACCCAACCTCAAGTCATTCTTGTATGCATGTTATATTTATATACTCTCTAGGCACTGTGGATCATATTTCTATATCTTCATATGGTTGGAAATCTTTTTTTTTTTTTTTTTTTTTTTGGTTTTTCTCTGGTACCGGGAACCGAACTCATGACCTTGCGCATGCCAGGCAGGCGCTTTTGCCACTGAGCTAAATCCCCAGCCCTGGAAATCTTAAAAGCAAGCACAAAAATATAGAATAATGAATACAAATTTTGATTAATGAGATGAATTTTGCTAAGAGAATAAGCAGGACTAGTTGACTTAGAATGTTCACTGACTATTTCTATGAGTTGGTATTTCTTAAATTATATATAGTTATGATATGCATCATAATGTTTCAATATAAAAATATATAGAGAAATGAATAGTATCTTTAAGCAAATTAACATCTATCAAATAATATATTTATCTTTCTGCATGTGATAAGGTCAGATAAACTCTATTCACTAAGCAAATTTTCAGTGTAGAATACAATACTGTTCATCACAATACTGTTATCGTAGTCTTCCCACACAAATACAAGTTTTCACACTCCATTTCCTGTTCCACACTCCTAGTAACCACCATTCTACTCAATGTTTTGATTTATTTGACTTCGACTTTGCATGCTTGTGTCTGGTGGTCTGAGCAACTGATTTGAAGGTAACAATATGCAGTGGAATTACAGTGGTGAACTCCTACCATCTTGTCTAGTGAAACTCTGTATTATCTCTACTGTTTTATTGAAGAATTATTTTCTTGTTCTCTTTAATGCTTTAAGCGACCTTTCATTCTTACATCTGGTAAACTGAGCAATGTATGTTACATTACATAGCAATATGTAATGTAACAACCACTGTTGATTTGTATTATTTTTTCTTGAGACCCTGTATCACTTTGAATGTTCTTGTTTTGATTTGTTTATGTTCATGATACTGGTATGCTGCTACTGTTCTTGTTTTTGTTTGTTTCTCATTTACTACTCTCTTTAAAATAAAAATAAATAAATAAATACAAATTCCCCTATGCAGGAGATCATGCAGTATGCACTTTGCTGAGTCTGAGAAGTCTCACTAAGCATAATAATCTCCAGGTCCTTTCATGTGATCACAAAAGGGAAGTTCTGCTTCTTTAAGATTGAGTAATATTATTCCAAATATTAATACATTCACATGTTAGTGGGCACTATGGTTTTGCTTTTTTATCTGTGTTCTTGTGCATAATGGTGCAGCGAACATGAGAAGTCAGATATTTCTTTAAGATATTGATTGCATTTCTTTTAGCCATGTATCTATATGTCCACAGTGAGTGTATAATAGCTGGTGTTTCAATTATCAGTTCATAAATTAGTGAGGACTCAAGATTTCCTGATGGCAATGGGAATGAAAAAGAAATGAGATTTGAGGAACGTTAATGACGTGAGGCAGATATGTATGAGCACTGGCCAAGGTGATGAGCATGAGAGAAACGCTGAGACTTCAGTAACACTTTGGAAACATCCACGTATATAAGACCTGCTCAGAAAAAATGGTGTGTTTAAATTTTTAAAAAAACTTATCCAAATAAAAAACATGTTGTCACTATTCTTTTCACAAACCTCTCCTTGGTTTCAAATATATTTACCTCATGGTTCTGGCCATTTTCTGAACCGGTTTTAGAAGTCGTCCTTTGCAAGTCTTTGGGAGGTGTGCTCAAACTACAATGAACACTGCTGTCAGACGAGGGTCAATGGAACTGCAGGCTTGGAACAGCCTTACACCATGCCCGTGTCTATGCTATTCACCAGATCGGACACAGGGTGACTTCTGCCTCCGTCAAATTCAAATGACTATGAAACATAAATGTTTTGGGTCAGTTCAGTACATCAGGGCAGCCATAACATCTCAGTGTTACAATGTAGATGGTATTACCTCTATTTTGTAGATAAATCAAAAAAGTTCTAGAAAAAAAAAGTTTCTGCAAGATTTTAAAATTAACAGTTTTAACAACCAATATTTGAACTACAATTTTTTTTTTTGTTTTTTTTTTTTTTTACTTTTCTGAGCTGGACGTGGTGGCACATGCCTGTAATCCCAGCACTCAGGAGGCTGAAGCAGGAGGTTCGTTGCAAGTTTCAGACCAGCCTGGGCTACAAAGTGAGCTCAAGTCCAACCTGAACTGCATAACGCGACCCTATCTCAAAAAGACAAATAAACAAACAAAAAAATACAATTTACTTTTCTGGTTTGTACTCTGATCTTTCTGATTTTCTCTAAGGTTACATGCATAGGTGGATAAATCTCACTGAAAACTTAATTTCAACACACTTTTAACCATAAAAATACAGTGATAGAATCTAGAGATGACTGGATGTTCTAATAGCTATTTGCACAGTAGATTACAAAATTCAGGACACTAACTTAATATAGAGAACATTCTGCTTAAGCCCAACACAGCTTTCTGAGTCAGATTCCAGATAAGAAACAAAACTACTCTTTGGTCTGCCTCCCAGTTTTTTACTTTTCTTCGTCAACATCTGTGATTCGGTTTGTTATCATTGATTATCTGAAATATACAGAAAGTAGCAATTTTCAGGGAATTATCAAATCTGAGAGATGGAGACTTAGAAGGTATTAAATTCACTTTCTTCATTTATTAGTGAAAATATTTGGTCCACAGTGATAAGTAATTCATTTATTCATATGCACAAACTGTACTTAGATACATGAGTCTTCTGGATCCTTTCATTGTTGTGGTATTGTTTTATTGGCACAGAGTATCACTGTGTAGTTCAGAGTGTCCCGGATGTACAGTATAGCCCAGGCTAACTTCAAACTCACAGCAATCCTCCTGTCTCAGCCTCCAAAGTGTTGGAATTACAGACATGTGCCACAATGCCCAACTTCTGATCCTTTGATCCTTCTGATCCTTTTTGATAGCCTTCTTTCTCTCTTTCACGATAATTATGCCTTCCTGTGCTCTCCATAATATTGCCTTTTCAAGACGTCTATTTTAGTACAAGAAGTAAAACATTTCCATTTTGTTTTTTTTTTTTTTTTTTTTTTTGGTTTTTCTCCGATACCGGGAACCGAACTCACGACCTTGCGCTTGCCAGGCAGGCGCTTTGCCGCTGAGCTAAATCCCCAGCCCAACATTTCCATTTTGAATATAAACTATGTTTCCTAAAATATCATTATTGTTTTGCTGCATTAAAAATACTGGTCCTGGAATGAGGATATAGCTTAGTGGCATAGCGCCTGCTTGGCAAGTGCAAGTTCCTGAGTTTGATTCTCGGTGCCAAAATTAAAATAAAATACTGATCCCAAGTAGTAGTAATAAGCTACAGGAGTTAAAGTACAGTAATATCGTGAAGTGGCTGTCATCTAAGACCAAGAATCAGCCTGTCTATTTGCCCACCTAGTTTGCTTTGGAATTCTTCTTACTCTAATTTTCATGGTTTTCATATTAGTTTTTAAAATTAGTTCATTTTAAAATTTTGCTTGAGATGCTTTCTGGAATAGACTTAAATCAAACTATACCTTTGGAAGCACTCTCATTTTCAACCAGATTATATCACTAACAAGATAAATAATGAGAGAACCAACATACAGAGTATTAAATATAGCTACTTCATTTCCCTGAAAAAAAATAATTGTTACAGAATTTATATGTACTGAAGAATTTTTATCTATCCATTGCTTATGTAAGAGTTTTGATTTTATCTTTTATTTGTTTCTATATGAAAATTACACTCTAGGGTATAGTGTGTGTGTGTATGTGTGTGTGTGTGTGTGTGTGTGCATATGCATGTGTGCTGGATATTGGAAAACAGGGTCTCACACCTGCTATTCATGTGTACTGACAGGCAAGTTTTGTAAAGCTAAACTACGTTATCAACCCTGATGCACATGCTTTTATTTGCAATCACATATTGATAGTTTACATTTCCTTTGTTTTTATGCATACCTTTCGATATCTTCCAGGAAATACCATGCTTTCTTCATGTAGGCAGAATAGAGGAAAATATTTTAGAAGCAATTATTTGCTTATCTGTTTGTCACTGAGCAACAACCTCATTAAAATAGGCTCACAGGTTGAAGAGAGAACACTAATGCCATCATATCCATGAGAATCTAAAGTACAATTTAAATTTTGAAAAATTAAGTGTTGTTCTTTATGAATTACTAGTGACTTACAACAAATAGCATATTTTCATCCAAGGATCAAAGTGGTTGTAACCAGTCGTTAGGTGGGTAAGGAAATAATATTCAACAAAACTGGAACAATAATAATATAAACAGAAAACAAAAAGCAATAGAAGGAAAAGATCTCAAGTGGTTCAAGGTTTGTTTTCAACCTCATTTTAGACTTCGCTAGGCCTCAGTATGTGTATGAATTTCTTTCAAGTCTAGCCTCCTTTGAGTGAAGCTGATTTTTGGGAGTAGTTGTCAAATGTGACATTTTCTGCCATTTTGCAAAAGTAGAAATTGCTCACTAGGGATGAAATCTTTGGTAAGTTAAAGCTCAGAAATTGGTGTTTTGAGAATTAGCCCTTCACTGCATAGCTTGAGAGTAAGTTTGAGGATGTCTGAGAACTTTCATTCTCATGCCATAAAAACATAAAAAGTGTCTGAATTTCACTTCCTCTATCTTAAGTGATACATACGTTTAAGTAGCATTTCTAACATTTCTAGGAAACAGGACACCTAAATTACATAGAAATTCTATCTTCTCAATGTAGTAAACATACTAATCTCATCACCTTTGATTGCTCTTCTTACCGAAAAGAGATTCTTTTCATTTACAACACATTATTTTTCATTTGGGTCTGATTTTATACCTAACACATTCATCAAAATATGGATTTGTATTTATGAACTAGAGTTTCAAAGTTACAATACCAACACAGAATGAATCTCCAGTTACTATGTATATTTTGACTAAATTTATGTAATGATTTCATGATAGAGTGATTAATAGTTAAGCATGAACACTGCCCTAATATTCATGTCATAGAAAAAATAGTAAATTAAATACATTGACTGAAGAAGTAAATATTATATATAGCGTACCATTTTTCATCTATTAAAGATAATATTTCAGTGTAATTTGATGAAAAATAATTAGCTAGAATGTTCATACATTCTATGAATTCTATGAGTTTCTCATAAAGAAATAAAATGCACATTAAAAATTTGTAGGAATCATGCTGAAGCAAAATGGATGGAACTGGAGCTCATCATGGTAAGCAAAATAGAGTCAGAAAGACTTATCCTCTCTCCTTGAGCAAACTAAGGAGTCAGAAAAGAGGAAATGAACAAGGGGAAATGGGGACAAAGGGAAGGGATGCCACAGGAATGGAAATGATCAACAGATATCATGTGCATACAAACCTGCAAAAGTGAAATCCATTCATCTGTAAAACTAATATTCACTAATAGTACAAAAGAGAAAAACATGCGGAAAATTTAATATTGTTTCTCAATGAATGGGAGGAATCTGAGTAGCTTTAATTTCTCTTTATATTTGGGGATATTTAAATTGCTCTTAGTACCCATATCTTGAAACTCAATCAAAAGTCAAAAGAAACTTGAAAATAGCAAAACAAAACAAAAAAAAAGTAAGAAATCCCCCCAAATCATTACTTTATTTTCCTTGTATTTTCTCCCTCAGACTCTTAACTTGGATCTATTCCTTTGATCTCCAGACCTCTATTGATCTCCATTTGCTCTCCATACCTACGTATACATCTCCAGAAGTGTAGACTGTTACACTTCTCAGTCAGTGTTCACGCCGCTATTCCAGTTTCTGTAACCACAATGTTGGGATGGCTTTTGTGTCTACATTTTGTCTTACCTTCCTCATGCAGCCATCAACAAATATTCATAATTATGCTTTCAAAACACAAGCAGAATATGACAATTCACTGCGCATCATACCAGCATGGACCATTGTCTAGCCTCCTGCTGTTTTAGTATAATTTGAAAGGTAGCCAGAGGGCTGACATAAAGCACAACTAACATCAGTTCTTCTCAACACTTTGCCATGCATGACATGAAAGTAGAAGACCAACAATAATGGTATATTTGGTACAATGTAATACGCCAGAACCTGTACAAATTTGTCTCATTTGTTTTCCCTTTGAGTTCCTCTACTATTCTCTGAGTCATTCATTCCTCCCGCAATAAACTGAATGGTTGCAACCTTCAAAATTTCATACATTGTAATCCTAAGGCACAGTACAATCCACGGTGCAATGACATATAGCCCTAAATTCCCAAACAATGGGAATTTAGGGCTATATTTAGGTAAATAGTGCAGAGTTCTCATGGCCTATCTTCCCTGAAGAAGGGGGCATCAAAGAGCTCCCTCACACCCTTCTTACCACATGAGGACACAACAAGTTGGCCATATGCAATCCTGATGGGATCACATCTGACCTCAATCGTGAGGACATCCTGATTTGGACTTTCAGTTTCCAAAACTCTCAACTGTAAAACACCACCTATGACATAAGTCTTTCTTGTTCCTGCAACAAGCAATACATGCTCCTCCAGAGCTTTGTCCTTGCCTCTTTCCTCTGCACAGAATTTCCTTTGCTAAATGAGGTGGTCAGTGTTGTATACCAACTTAGTGAGGCTGTAGTCCCAAACAATCATACACTAATCTAAGTGTAGCTGTTAATGTTTTGTAGGAATAATTAAAACATATTCAGCTGACACTCATAGGGGAGATTTGCCCTAGTAAATTTGATGGCCAAGATTCAATCATGTGAAATGCCTTAAGAGCAGGGACAGGACTTCCCAGGAGAAGAAGAAGAATTTCTGCCTATTGGTAGCATCTCTGGCACATGTGTAAGAGTGATAGATTGGCTTTTCTGATGGCTTACTTCTCAATTTTAGATTCCCCTAGTGGACCGCCACAAACATGTAAATCAACATCCTGTAATGGATTGAAAAAAATTCTGAAATTAGATGCAATTTATTGGTAGAATTTATAAATACATCTCACAATTCAGTAACAGTTACAGATTATTTTGCAAGCACAAGAACTTCCTGTGATTCTCTGACTACAGATTTTAAGTAAAAATCAGAAGTGATTTTGAGTTTCTAATTCCAGGAAGTAATATTTTGCACTGTGTTCATGAAAATCATTTAAATTATGTATCATTTTATAAGTAATTCAAATTGATTGGGACTTTGGAGCAAATACTGAATAATGCAAATATACATGGAAAACACTGTGAAACTATCAAACTAATTGATGTTGCTCAGCTGTAATTAACAATACTTCCAAAATTAATCACCAATAAAATGTTTCATATAACATCAAAGACAAAAGAATATAATGGCAAAAATGTATACCTCCTGACCCAAAGGAATACAGTTGGACTGCTTTTATTCACTCATAAAACTGTACCTTGAAACAGTTTTATTGAAATGCTGAAATACAGCCCAAGTTTTGTTTGATACTCAGTTTACTATGTTCTTAATAGTTTAAATTAATGTATTAAAATGAAAACACTTTATTCCTCTTTTAAGACTTGGAACCATCTCCTGGCTACGATATCCCTTTCACTGAATAAAAGCATACCAGCAGTGGAGAGATTAGAATCTAAACAGTCAGAGCCTAAGACATCCATTAGGTTACATTTATAACTGAGTGATATTACTTGTTCAAAAGGAAAATGAAATGATGATAATATATTGAAGAGCCTTCTCCTAGCCCTGCCATTTGTGTGAATATAAGCAGCCAACAAAATAAAAGGAAATCTATAGTCTGAGACATTACCAAAGATAAAGTAAAACTCCATCCATTGTCTTGAAATGTAAACCTGTAGAAAATATTTGCACAGGCATTGAAAATGCTCAAGTTCTCTCCTTTCTGCTGTTGTCTAATAATTTTTTGTGTGCCAATAGCAGGTATGAGGGTTAAAACATGATTCACACACTCCTGGATGCATGGTAAAAAGACCATGTATCAGCACCTGAATTTTTTATTTTCTTTATGTTTTTAGCACCTGAATTTTGAACATGAAACATTACAGTAGCTTCGAATACTAAGTATGTAGTTTTAACTTTGGTATATTGTTTAATTCACCCTTTTTCTCAGCAGGGAATTGAACCCAGGGCCCTTGCACATGCTAACATAAGCACATATTTTATCCATAAACAAGACTTTCAGCCCCATTTTGCCAACTTTAA
This sequence comes from Chinchilla lanigera, assembly GCF_000276665.1. NCBI lineage: Eukaryota > Metazoa > Chordata > Mammalia > Rodentia > Chinchillidae > Chinchilla > Chinchilla lanigera. Next base: position 28,346,642 of record NW_004955406.1, on the reverse strand, counting down.
AGAAACCTTGGATTTAAGATTTTGAGATTTTTAAAGTGTAGTAAAGTGTAACATAGCATAAATATCTATATGTATTATAATATAACTGGTATGTTTTTGTTTCAAAATACATGCTAGGTCTTTATGCATGTCCGTTGGCAGAAGTATGTCACATCTTTTACAGCTTCTTGGAGTGATTAGTCCCTCTAAGACAAGGGTATAAAGATAATGATGACATAAAAATTAGCAGTATCATAGAAAATTTAGTGTGCTCAAATTTACTACCAAGAATTATGAGGTAGAAATTTAACTCCTCTTTCTGAGTTATGAGTGAACAGCCAAAGATATACTTGCTAGATAAAGGACAAATGTTGTTGAAAGCTGACTGTAAAGTCCTTTCATGGTACTGTCTCCTACAGTACAAAAGCTCTGAGCCTCTGCTTCCAGGGGACATGAAAGGTGTCACTTGGCGTACAATGGGAACTCCACTCTTATTTATACTCTAAGAAGAAAATTTATTTTTACACTCAAAGGAATTTGAAAATGACATTCCTATCCCCAGCTGGCTCTGATAATAATACACATTCAGATTTCTCAGGTGAGATAACCAGACAGAGAATTGCTGCCTCAGTGTCACTTACACTAAGGTATATACAGGACAAGAAGTGTCCTCTAAGACACCAAGTGATAAATACATCAAAGATAGGTAAATTTTAAACCCAATAAAGTGGAGGTGGAATCAAAAGAACTTCAAGTTGAAATGAAATGTTTCAGCCTCCTTTCATGGTTGGCCATTAGGGAGACAGACTCGGCAGTCGTGTACCATGAATTGAATTCAGACTCTGACACTTATGGTCTGTTACACCCCGCAAAGAATCAGAAAGCAAACTGAAAGTTTAACTGATAAGAACATAAAGAATGTAGCTTCCAGATATATATAAAGATGAATGATAAAGATGAAAATGCACCCAGAAGTGAGAACGAATGAGCAGCCCATTAGTTGTACTACGACTTTATCACCTGAAGTTGGAAGGAAAAAGTAGAGACCCAACGTAAGATGTGACTGGAAATCAGTGAAGGCTGCAAATGTGTATGGAAACTACCCAAGAAGAGTTGAGAGCATGAAAGACTAGTGTAGCTCCTCCTGGAAAGACCAGGGGAATACAAAACATACCTGTGTCTCCTACGTCCATACCTCCTCTTAGTGACTTCCATTAGTCAAATCAATGAAATCCAGAAGTCAAGAGATTCTCCACGATGTGGTGTGTGGAGTTTTTCCTCTTGTGGCAGAGGGAATAATGATAGATCTCAATGTGCAGCTCCATTAGCATGTGGGTAGGGAGCAGGGAAGACTCACACACCTTGTTCTGTCTAAGGGACACAGCTATGTTCTTCATATGAAATTATGAACTTGAATTTAAAACTTCTCACTAAGAGGCCAAAAGTTTTCCTGCATTCATGTTATATGCTTTAGAAAAAATAACCCTCGGATTACCCCTATATTAATCCTCTAGACCTTAATTTTTGTCCTCATCAGTTAAATATTTTCCTGCTGTAGGCTTCTGCAATGACTCCTTCTCTTACCTTGTTTTTCATCCATTGAATTTAGTTCAAATTTTAAAAATCAAGTTGATTTTAAACCATTTTTCTTGTCTAGAATTGTGCCTCAAACAGTTTTTAGAAAAGATCTGTATTGGAAATAGACTTCAAGGAAGTTTCCTAGAAGAGGGAGAAAATAGTGTTCTGTGTTAACTCTGAGAACACAAAATCAAACCTAGAGTAAACCAGCGTGGTGAGGCACTGATGGTGAATGAATATAAGGAAAGCCAGACTTATCTGACATCTTGTCCCAGTCTGGTTATAGGAACTCAATCAATGGTGACTGACTCTGAGGAAGCATAGTCCTATAGGGTCCCAGTGGAGCTGTACTAACTTATGAACCCTGATGGGTCTCTTCCGTGTCCTGTGGTTCACTGTGTCTATCTGCTGTCAGTGGCGCTCACCCAAATGGCTCATAGTATCTGCCAGAGATTTGCTTTGGATAAGATCCAATTCTGATAATGAAAGAAATTCACTTAGGGTTAGATTAGAGCTAATTAATCTAAACAACTCTACCATAAAGATATTGAAAACAACCAAAAATGAAATCATGACAGACTCTCCCATTGTGTTTTTCTTCTACCTGAACAGGTGATGTTCAGCTATCACATTTTTGTCCGCATTGTTCTATGTTGATAATATTTATACTTAATTACCTAGAAAGGAGAATGGCAGTACTGTGTTCATTTGCTGTCTCATTTTAGGGAGTTATGAATGTGTAAAGATGGCCATGGTGGTCTTCCAAATTAACAGAACATACCTTTTTTGTAATGAATATCAGTAGCACATTTTTACTTTCTTGGTTGATTTTTCTTTTTGTTTCTTAATCTCCAAGACACATGTCAGGCATAGAAGCAAAAGATCCTAAGTTTGATGGAAAATAATTCCCTGCTCAGTAAGGAAAATGGTGACAGTCTTTGTACTGGTTAAATTTTCTGCACTGACTTTAAAATTATTACATTAATTTACAGTGGTTGAAAAGATTGTTTTTCTCTCTGGCTTCTAACCCAGATAGGTAAGTAATAGATGAAATGTTGATCTCCCTTTACATTAAAAGAGGAACAGACTACCTTCAAAGTCATTAATTTTTCAAATTAAATAGCTGAATTCATTGAGCAAGCATCATGCTCTTCTCATGTAGAAATAATTGAATACCAATAAGAAGTGTCCCTCTAGAATAGGTGACTAATTAGTGATGGTTATATGTTAATTAGAATAGTGGACACACATGTTTTGGTGATGAGGAGAAAAATTGGGGACCCCCGTATTCTTGCAAGCTGTTTATTCCATAACCCATACTGGGAACTTATGGAACTTATTGAAAGATTTTTCTGAAGTGTGCATTTGGGAAAGAACTGAGAAAATAGCAGAAGCTAAGTGGGAATGTCCAGAAACTCTACTGTATCCCAATAGATTAAAGATAAAAACTGACCTTAATGTGAGAGACAGGAGAATAACAAGCATCTCTGCTCTTACAGTGATACCACTGTCTTGCAATTTCATAGAAGAATATAACCCTCAGTCTCCTAGAGAGTCTCCCAGGATTGACAGCCCATAGCTGGAGCCAGGGTAGCGGGAGAAGAACAGGAACATCCATATCCTCAAGAATCAGAGATGGAGAGTGAGTGGAAAAGGAGGTGGGGAATGGAAACTCTACAGTCCAAGCAGGTTTATTACTCAACCTAAGTGATCTCTTATGTGAGTGGAAGACAGAAGGTGTCTCTTATAGGCTAACAGGCTTTTTAAACAGAGATTTTGGGTGAGGTTTTGAGTTTATGGCTCAGAGAAGCAGCGGACTAATGTGTCCTCTGTATGCTCTGTAATCTGCTGAAAGGTTCTCAGGGGGCCTTTTCTAATTTGCTGAACGTGTCCTCTGCGACTTAACTGAAATGAAACCTACATTTCTCTGAGATGGCCAGTGGGCTCATTAGAACTGGTGGTGTCCCTGTCTGGGCTCTATGAGAGAGTATCTCCACAACTAAGAGTAATCAGCACAACAGAAAACATCACCTTCTTTATCACCTTTCCAGGCCCAGTCAGCTGGCCTCATTTACCTAGCATAAGCATAATACTTTTGGTGGATTGATAGGAATACAGAAGGTATGTATGATACATGGCAAAAAGAGATGACCTGAGATTCAAAACTAAACAGACCTTGCTAAGGTAAAGAAAATATCTACTCTGAACAACAGACATTTACATATGCATGTTGAGACTATGATGCAACAGGCAATCATAAACCTAGGTCAAATTGTAGTAAGACAAAGTCAACCCCCACACTTTTGATAGGACCTAAAGGAAGACATAACTATTTGTGTAAAGACTGTTTTCTTGAGCCCCTCCTCTCTTACACAAGATATTTAGTGCTCAATAAGTATGAAGCATAACAATAAACAGACAAATAAACAAACATTTAAAGAAACAAATAGACTATCAGATGCAGATATGGCATATCTCTTGGAAGTTGCAGGCAATGCACATTTACTATGAATAATATGCTCAATGTTATAATGGGAAAGCGGTTAACATCCAACACCAGACAGACACAGTCACAGAGAAAGTGGCATCTATACAAAAGAATCAGAGAGAAATGAAAAGCAAAGCAACAAAATGATACAATGTCTCAAGACCATGTCAATGGAATAGATGAAGAATTTTAAAAAGCAAGATTGAAGACAGCTTAATGGAAATAATCAGATGGAAACAGTCAAAAAGAAAGAAAGAAAGAAAGAAAGAAAGAAAGAAAGAAAGAAAGAAAGAAAGAAAGAAAGAAAGAAAAAGAAAGAAAGAAAAAGAAAGAAAGGAAGAAAGGAAGAAGGAAGGAAGAGAGAAAGGGGTGAGAAGGGGGCAGGGAAGGAGGGGTAGGGGAAAGAAAGTGAAAAGAAGAATTTTTTTTAAAACAAGCAGAATTAAACACTGAATAAATTAATCATGCCAAAATAGAGGATTGGCTTTTGTTTTTGGCCTTTGGAAGAAGATTCCAAGACTTTAGCTTTTTCCTTCTAATAAGTTTGTCTCTGCCTGGGTGCCTTGGGTCATTAAATAGACATAAGGCAGGGACCAGGTATTTCAAAATACATGACTTTGATAAAGGATGGAGATTCAGCATCACATGATATCAATGAACTGGCAACTGATATCAATCTTGTGGAGAAATCAGTCATGCTTAGATAACGGAGCCCCAATAATAATCCTGAATAGCGATGCTCTGGTGAGTTTTCTGGATGGCAATATGATATACATTGTCATATACTGAAATCAAGAAAATAACCTAACCTGACTCTGTAGAAGACAGTAGAAGCTCCATACATAATGCTTCCCAGACCCTACTTTATGCGCTTCTTCCCTTCTCTGATTTTAATCTATCTCCTTTCCCTATCATATGCTGTAACTGTGAGCATACTTGCTGAGCTCTGTGACTCCTCCAGGAAATGAGTGAAACTGAGAATGGAATTGGAAACCTCCTAAAATTGTAAATGATGTCAGAAGTGAGAAGGGGCTGTGGGCCTATTTCATGTGGTCAATGTCTTAAACTCTACACAAATGGAACAGCAGAGACCAGTATTACAAGAAAATTCTAACAAATGTATAACAAGGATTCCTGGCTGAAAACAGAAAGGATGAACAAAATTAATAGTCTAGAATTTTCCTACATTAAATACAAATAACAAAGTACATATCTGAGAAGCTCAAAAAATACCAATCTGATAAGCATGCACATATGCACATATACTTCTATACACAATATATTGGTTATGGAAATCAAAAGAGAAAGAATAATTTATGAAATCATTTGAAAAGAAAGACACATTCAGTGGTGAAGAATAAAGAAAAGAAGCATTTTTTTTTTCTGGGAAAATACATAAGGCAAAAACTATGAAACCTTGAAAGAGATAAAAGAAAACTTAAGTTCAACAGTGAACACAAACTTGTCAAGTCAGAATTCTTTAGCCAAGCAAAAACATTTCTCAATAATGAAGTAAAATAAAGCCGTTCTTGTGTTAGGGAAGGAATTCATTGCCATTCATTTTACAATTTTTTTTCTTTCAAGGGGAAACAATATGATTCATGATACTAAACATTACATCTACTCCGAGAAATGAAGAACTGTGGAAATCAAAATAATGAAGTCTATGATAAATTATTCTTTTTCTTATTTTTAATTGCTTTCAAAAACTTAATCACTAAACTTGAGCAGGACTAATGTATTATATGCTTGTACCAAAAGTTAAAGTAAAGTAGTATAAATGATATTACAAAAACAAAGGAAAATGAGGAATCAATACTTATTTAAATATACGCTGTGGTGGATTAACTAATGGTCAATTTGTAACACCAAGTTGAGCTGAATCAGCGTGGTTCTCGGGGGTGGAGGGCCCACCTGAGGATTGTTGCCAACAGAAAGAAAAGAAAACTGTAAGAGAAGATGGTGCTGTTGATTCTCCTGGATAAGCTGTTGTGCTGGTTTTTCTGATATGAGGTCAGTGTTCTCATTGTCTGGGGAGCTCATGTTCTTGATGTCCCTGAGGATGGCTGTGGTTTTCTTCCGGGGAGCTCTGGTCCTTACCTTGAGAGTCGCTTCCTGGCTCCAGTGTAGATCCCTCAGCCTGCTGGCACAGATCCTTCGTCTTGCTGACACAGATTTTCTAGCTTCCACCACTGGTATTTGGGCCTCCCCAGTGTAGATCCTTGATACAGACTTGCATGAGACATTGTCATGGGCTGTAGTTCTTCAGCTGTACTCATGCAGGACATTGTTGTGGGATCCAGGCCCTTAGCTGGATTCTTTGGGTCTCTAGTGTATGGACAGATCTCTTGCACTCTTCTACATTTGACTTTTTGGGTGAGTATTATAAAATAATCCTATAAATTATATGTTCTGTATTAAATATTTTCCCTTGTAAGCCCTGACTACAATACACATGCTTATTGCATACCTTAGAGAATCTTATAAACCTTTTATTTTAAAGTGGTAAAAAAAATCAATAAAGGAATAAAACATATTCATTTAAAAATATCCACTGAATGCAAAAGACAGCAGAAATATAAGGAACAATAGTAAACATGGAGAAAATAGAAAATGACCAACAAAATATAAGATGTTAATCCAATTGATTAAGAGTTATATTAAATATGAGTGGTCTAAACACATGTTGAAATGCAAATGTTGCTGGGATTAATATACACAATGATGTATATTACGTTTAAAATTCATGATATTGGATAAAAAATAAGACAACAATGTACAATTAACTGATTTATACACAAAGATATTGATAGTTTAACAGGAAAAGAATGGAGGAAAATCATCCATGTAAATGCTAAGTGGTATAGCTGACTCAAAAAGTGGAGTTCACAAGGAGGAATATCGTCAGGGAAAGAGAAAGACATTACATAATGATAAGGAAACCCATTGTTTTGAGAAGATATAATGATCTTAGTATGTTTGTATTTAACCAATCTTAAAATTATATGAAGCAAGGCTGGTTAAATGAGAAAGGTGTGTTTAAAAATCTACAATGTTTGTAGACTTCAATACTTCCCTCTCAGTAACTGCTAGAACAAATAATAATAAAAAAAAAATGATGAAAAAGCCTGAGAAGTAATATCAGCCATGTACACCTACTTTTAAAAACTGCTGTACAGGGGCTGGGGATTTAGCTCAGCGGCAAAAGCGCCTGCCTGGCAAGCACAAGGTCGTGAGTTCAGTTCCCGGTACCGGAGAAAAACCAAAAAAAAAAAAAAAAAAAAAAACAAAACAAAACAAAAAAAACTGCTGTACAATAACGCATAGCAAACATACTGTTTGGGGAATGAATAGACTACTTAATAAGAGTGAACATATTCTAGGCCATAAAATAAACTCTAACAAATACAATGAAATGTAAATCAAAATATTATATCACCTGGAATTGTATTCATTGTACTCTACATATCTTGGTTCTCAGAATACACTAAAACTAAGTTAAAAATCAGTGGCTTAAAGATTTCTCAGAATGATTAAATATTTGGAAGCAAGAGTATTAAAAATGAGCCAAAGAAAAAGTGAGGAAAATTAATAAATTTAACTCAGTGAGAATACAACATCATAATCTTTTAATTGAGTTGTATCTGTTCTAGGGAAACAATTTATGGTATCAAATATTATATATGTATAAAGGATGAAACAATCAAATTAATCTCCTAATTCTGTACCTTCAGAAACTGCAAAAGAAGGTCAAGTTTGCTTAAATCAAGAAATGAGATGGAAATAGTACAGATTAGAAAAATATATTATTTGAATACAGGAAAAACAATAGAAAAAAGTTAATAAATTATGAGAAACAAAATTACTTCCTTGAAAAAAATCCACTCATTTCTTCATAAACGTTAGCCAGTCTGACCCAGTTGAAAAAAATCATCAGCATCAAAAATGAAGGCAGGTATAACACTACAGATTTCACATGCAGTAAAATAATACAAAATACAACAAAAACCTATCTATGTGCATAAATTTGAGAATGTAGATGAAATAGATCAATTCCATGAGACATAAATTATCAAAATTGACTGATGAGGATTATATACAATTTATCTGTTTATAAATTCAAAATTTTAGTTCAAACCTAAAATTCCAGGGCTGGATGATTTTATTGAATAACTAACCAATATTTAAAGAAGAAATAATATCACTTATATAAAATCTATTCTTGAAAATAAGGATGGACTACTTGTCACCTCATTCATAATATTATCATTACTATGATACTCAAAACAGAAAACACATAACAGAAGAAGCAACTAACAAATATCCTCTGTGAATACAGATGAAAATATCATCAGGAAAATATTAGCGTATCAAGCTGTATAATGCGTGAAAGCAATAACAGAGCCCATCTATGTACAGTCATCTGTAAAATGGAAGGCTGCTTCATTATTTGAAAACTGACCATTCAGTTCATCATTGTAACCATCTCATTCATCATAGAAATAGAAAAGCAATATAATAGAAAATCAGTAAGTTAATAATGAATTCATCATTTCAATATATCAATGTAGAAAGCAATAAAACTTTTAATTGTTATAATGAAAGGCATTTATGAAAGTTTAATATCTATTCATGATGAAACACTGTAAACTAGGTAAAAAAAGAAATGTCTTAACTTGGCAGACAACAGCTGCCCAGAATCAACAAAGAGCATCCCATCTGCAGGTGAAAAACAGAATGCTTTTCCTAACAGTTTAAGATCAGTGCAAAGATGTCTGCTGTCATCACTTCTGTGAGCATAGTACAGGAAGTTTTAGCAAGGGAAATAAACAAAGGAGTTTCTATATTAGAAAAGAAGAAATAAAAAGTCTTCTATTCGTTGGTAGTATAATTACTGTTGTACAAAACCCTAAAGACCGTATAAAAGGATCAGCATAATTACATACAATCAACATAGGCTAGGTATAGTTCAGCACCCTGGGAAGCTGAGAGAGAAGGAACTTAAGTTCAAGACAAGCTTGGGCAGCTTAGAAATTCAGAGAGACCCTGTCTCAGATTTTAAAAAATTAAAAAAGGCTGGGAATATACCTCAGTGTAAAGGCCCTTAAGTTCAATCTCCAGCATTGATGATGGAAAAAAAAATATGAATATTCGCACTGGAAATTTTTGACAACTATAAATTGTGGTAACACCATAAATGAAATACTTGATTACAAATATGAGGTTTTTTTTTTCTCTTTTACCCTAGAAAAAATAAATTTCCATGTTGAATTAACTACATTTTTAAAGTTTGTGTGGTAAGGTTCTTTTATATAATTGACCCAAAATATATTTAATTTTTGTATTAAAAATACAAACTTACAGACCAGTTTGTTTTGAAAGACCTCTAGTCAGTTTCCTGAGACAGTTTCAAAAAGTGATACCTGCAAACCACTAAGTAAGTAGAAAAGGCTTTTCCAAAGAAACTCAGAAACGTGCTTCTGTTCTTGCTCTCTGCACATACAAGTTCTCATTTATTTCACCAAAGTTGTTTTTTTTTTTTTTCCACAGATCGAAAAAACAGCACAAGAAAGTTTAGAAAGTATTTGATAAGTTACTATTATTTAAAATCTGTTAAAAAAATCCAAATGTAATTTTAAAAAACCTGTGTCACTAGGCAGACTTCAATTGCTTCTAAGCGTCTGCTCACTTTGACCAATATCTGCTCCTAGCCTCTTATTGTCTTTCTCCTTTCGTGTATTTTTTTCAGTGTTGTCAACTTGAACACACCGCTTTTCTTTGGTACTCAAGTTAAACTTCTGTTGAGATCCAGGGTGTTATCTCTGGAAGAAGAAGTAAAAGAAAATGCTAGTAAAAGAAAATGCAGTGTTTCATCATGAATAGATATTAAACTTTCATAAATGCCATTCAGGCCCCAATATGAGTTGCCTTACCTTTATCTAGTAAAAAGTTAGTACAGATAAAAATATGCATAAATACCAGACAGGGAGTATTCACTAAGACTCTACACATGTGAATAGATGCATTGTGATGAAACTAACAAAAAGAATTCAAGATGAAAGGAAAAAAATATATAAACTGCCCAAATAGAAGTAAGATTATAAAACAAATACATTTCACATAAAATGTTAAAGATTTGACTAGGTCTAGAATTCTTGACTTTAGATGAAAATATATTCAGGTGACAGATAAATCAATAATAAAGTAAAAATGGATAAAATATCTCTAGTAGAGGAAATTTGAAAAAAGGGGAAATTAAATAGAATGGGATCATATCAAAATGTAGACAGAAACAAACATTTATCTAAATAATACATTTCAAAACTGTTTAATAAAATCACAACATATCTGTGTAAAGACATTATTTCTGTCCCATAGCATTTTATTCAGAAGAGAATTAAAATTTTTAATTACTGTAAACTAATCATTAAACAACAAAATAACAATGCTGAAAAATAGTATATAAATATAAAAGTTAAACTGTCATAGCACAGAATTAGAAATAAGTGAAAAAATAAATGGAAAAGAACTATAATACAAAGAATTATTGATTTATGATAACAAGATCTAGAGGTTGGGTCTGCAGGTGCTCAATGGGGAACTCAAAGCTCGATAAAGCTGGGCATCTCCACCTTCACTGTCCATGTCTCTTTCATTACCTTGAAACTTTGGGTCAGGTCTCTGGTCAGTCCTGTACATAGACATGTTTTAATGCAAGGCTTACTATCTCTAAATTTACCTCCCTGTCTCCTCCCTATTCAGGACTTAGCATACCAAAAATAACTAAAATAATTTGCAAGAATTGCAGAGATATCCAATTTCAGCTTTTACAATGTCCAGTTTTAGGCACTCGGAATGATTCCTAGAATCCTTCAGCCAATGTCTTAAACCTGCATTGACCCCAGATTCTAGGAAAACCAAAGCCTTGCAGAGCACCCCATGATGAGGTCTACCCAACCCTGTCAAGCAGGAGTAATAACCCCAAGAAGAGAATCAAGGATGACACCTAAGCAGGAGCTGTCCTCCCGTGATGAGCCCTGTGGTCTGAAGCAGAATGAGACAGTATATACCAATCAACCAGACCCTGATTTAACCAAAACATGCCTTTGTTTACCTCTTCTCTAAAATCTCCAAGCTTCAGTCTGTTCCTTGTAAACAGATCTTGACAGGCTCTCTGTGCTTCCTGGTATAGCCATAGTGTTTAATGCCACACTTTCTTACCTTTGTCCACTGCTCATCTCCATGACTGCGTTATGAGAGGAGGGGCCCAGCCTGCTCTACTGGGACAACTGGAGCTGGTATGTTTGCCCTAAAGCTTCAATAACATGGGCACTAAATAAGCATGAGAAGCAATAACAGGACACGTGTTTTGTCTTTCATTCTTTTCAAAAAATTAATCCCTAGATATTTTGTGCTTAGTTGAAGCTATTTCTCCCTGGCCTTGTAATTTCTTTCTCCCTTCTAGTTTAGAATAAATGGATAAAATGGACAGATACTTTAAAAACACCTAAAATTGAAATTTGGAAGTATTTTTTAAAATAAATACTACAGAAATTGAGGCATAAAATGTTAGGGATGGGCCAGGGATATAGCTCAGTGGCACAAGAACCTTCCTGGCAAGGATAAGATCCTGGGTTCAATTTCCAGTAACCCCTCAACAAAAAAAAAGGAAGTTAAAGGAAAATATTAGGCATGAAATAAGCATTTTTATAATCAGAAGAAAAATATAGTAAGTTCTAAATACTAATACATACAAACATAAAAATATCCAACAAAACAACATTGTATTTTTTAAAACAATCATCTGATATATTTAGACCCAGTACCTTCCATACATAAAATTTTGATCCAAATTCTTAAACCATTTCATTGTATGACAATTAGTTATTTTTTTTTAATTTTTTGGTATACATTTTTACAATACATAATGGACAATGATTTTACAGAGATAATACAAAATCAACCCCCTTCCTCATGCATTTTAAATTAAAATTATTTTTACTTTTAAGAATTCAGAAAAAAATATTTCAGCTTAAACATATGGTATTGACCATATTTAAATTTTAAGGTTATGATTAATTTTGGAAAAACATCTTGTACAAAATTTCATTCTTACTCATGCTGCTTTATATATTCTAATATTTTTACCATGTTTCTCAAAAATAAAACATCATACCCTCAAATACAAAATGTTCTGATAAATTATATTCTGTGTGATTCTTTTAGTTCAGAGGGTATGTGAAACAGTTCCAAGGCCATATCAAATGTACAAGTTTATTGTAGAAATGTTCTTACGACAAAAATTCATAACAATGATACAAATTTCTTTCTAAGTGAAGGTGAGAAGAAGGGAAACAAAGGAGGCAGCTAAGGCACTGGAGTCCTAAAATATATTCTCTCCAAGATTATTAGGGTGTCAGAGCACCACATTTCTAGTCAAAGTCCATCTTCCAGGAATATCCCTGGCTCGGCATCCCCACTACATACAGCCATTGGCTACAGAAAACTAGGGGCTCAGAAGGATTTCCCAGTGCACCAGCTGAGTCCTTCAGTCAGTTCTGCCCCCTGTATTTGACATCTGGAGGGTACATTTTCACAGCCACCACTACCCTCATAAAAATAAGACAAAGCAAAACAACAACAAAAGCACTTACATGTTAATTTCAGTTCTTTATTCTCCCTCTCCCGTTTCTTCCCTTTTCACTCCTATCCTGCTTATGAGTCTATCTCTGAAATAAAAGAACTGCTATTTATCTTATTATATAATAGATATTCAACCGTTGGCAACAAAAATATTCTTAGAAGTAAATACTACTACCAACTGCTACTAAGACATGTAGCAATTTAAATCCATAGTTACAAATGAAAGAGACGGAAAATCAAGTAATATGTCCTTTAACTCAAATTAAATCTGAACTTCTATTAATTGTTTTGCAATCAGTTTCAAGGACAGTCCAGCATGACAGAAGAGAAATGAATGACAATGGGAAAGTGATTGAGGTCAAAACATCTTACTGTTTTAAATTTTACAAAAAATGTGACCCTGTGAATATTTTGTAAGGGCTCCTCATAAGGTCTTGGAATGGGAGCTTGAAATTAAGAGGCCTAATGCTTAAGCTTAATTAAATCCATAGTTCATCTGCTCCTGGAGCTTTTTAAGTACCTAACTAAATTCTCTCTTAATTTTAATTTTTAGAGAGAGTAAAATATAGGTACCTAAGTTTCCTGGAACACTGGAAAGAATCCTCTAAACCTTTTCCATAGGGAAAATGACTTTGAAATTCTTTATTACCTGCCTCCCATTTAAATGAAAGGAACAAGAAATGATGTAAAATAGTGAGAAGAATGCTTGATGTACAAAGCGTAATGGAATGTGGAGCAGTTAAAGCGATGTGAGTTGTGTTTGTGGGTGTGTGTGCACCTTGTATGTACATTTGTTTCAAAGCTCATAAAACATCCAATAGGAACATCATAGCTTGAATTATATACTCTTCAGTAATTATGTGAAGTAATATTTAAATGTCTTCATGCTTTCAAATTTTCATAACAAGTCCCTTTATTATTTGGGTTATTTTGTCTTCTCTGCTACTACATTCTACCTATGTGAAATATAGAAAAAATGTGAAAGGTATGAATGACTAGAAAGCAAATTTTGAAAGAAAAGACATATACTTTTAGTGACTAAAAAGTTACATAATAATATGTAAATAATTAAAGAGAATCATAGAAATAAGAGTTATGCGACAATAGAAATTATATTGAGCAGAATTTCTTAATTTAGTAGACTTGGACTGAACTGATATTTAACAGTATTATCAACCAAACTCTCACTTCATGTATCAAATTTCCACATGTTGATTTTTTTTTTTCAAATTGGCACAAACTCACCTTGCGCACAAACCAAATTTTTCAATATAAAGGTTATAGTTGCTGTATTAGCTTATGTTAGGAGAATCTTGAGTGAACCCTCAATATTAACCTTTAAGAAGAAATTAAACCATCTTTCTGTGAAACTTTAAATAAAGCCTCTCTCAGAGGCTGAGAAATAAAGTTGTTAACCCTGTAAGGCCTTGTTTAATCCTAGTAAGACATGATAAAAGAAGGTATGAATTGGGAATTGGGTATAGAAAAGCAGAACCTTCTCTTCTATATTTCATAGATAAAATTTGAAATTTATGAACAGAATGTACATTTTTAAGGAAATAGTTAACAAAATAAGAAGTCTTTTTAAAAATTTCAAATATGAGTAAAAGAGTTTGCTGTTTGTCATTGTCCATGTTCATATAATACAATTGTTCAGTTAGTTTTTCTAAATAATAATAATTTTAAGGTAGTTTACTTCTGAAAATCTGAAAAAACAGTAGCTACAGTAAATTAAATTTTATTAGCTGTGTAAATATACGGTTATATTAATTGAGGTTCACATTTCAGCCTGGTTAATTTTTATTCAAGGAGAAACAAACAAAAACCACTGGATATGATTTAAGAATTCAACCAGTACCCACTGCTTTATTTATTTTATCCCAAGGATAATGTTTAAAACTGTCTTTAATGTGCCCCAAACCATAATTTAAGACAATTTGTCAGCAGAACAAAGGATGAACAGAAAAATGATCTATTACTTCATCAAGCTTAATAAATGCCATTTTGATGAATTGACAGATCCTTTGACTACATTAAATAATGAAATACTAAATTATTGAAACACAAGAATGCCAATATATGCAGATATTTGATAATTACAACACCCTAAGCACACATTTTGAGTTGTACTCCGGATAAAGCTTATTTATTTGGCTATGAAATTATGTTAGCCTCTTTCGGGTTGATCAATCTTTGGTCTAAGTAATAATTAAAGACTGAAAGACTTTACAATAGATATCCATATAAAAGTATGATACTGCATATATGGACAGATAAACTTAGAGATTTATACACACCTGTATATTTATATACATATCTGTAAGTGTATAGGACTAGGTGTATATTTACATGGATATGAACATATAGTTAGTTATACATACATACACATGCATGCATATATGTTTTCAGTTTCTACTTTAACGTGAGCAAATTACAAATTTACTTCCACCATTTATATAGTTTAATTAAATAAAACAATTATTCATACCAGATATGTACGAGTAGAAACAAAACCTACGTTTTATTCCAGGACAGTAAACATAAAATCTTCAGCCACTATCTGCATCAATGTGGCTGGTAAGAGGTAAATAATGACTCCTCCTGGACTCAGAATTAATTTCTTGAGGCATCGTTTTCTCTATCGTTATTATTACAAGAAATTTGAGAAGGGGGTTAAGTTGGGCTACAAAATATCAACCAACAATTTGTACGATTGTTCCCATGTATTACATCATTACCTGCATTCTTGAGTGACTCTCTTAGCTCCTACACACACACACACACACACACACACACACACACACACATGTACACGCACACACACATACACGGTTCTTTCATCTCCTCATGTATGTGCCTATAATTTATCAGAAACAAGAGATTCTTGTTAATTGACTAAACTATTTTATCATCCTTAGGAAGGAAGATTGGCAATGCTAGAAAATCCTGAGTTGGTCTGAAAGAAAATTCCTATCATCTTCATTTGTAATTTTATTATCATTTTATATTTAATTGCTAAAATTGGTACTGCATATGCTATCTTTTTGCATGTAGGTGGAGAAGACATGAGACTGTATTTCATAAAGAAAATTCCAAGCACCCAAGCTACAACTAGTTGTTCATTTCTTGAATTAAAAAAAGGTTTAAATAATCATAAAACATTAACATGAATCTTCTACAGTAGAGAATTAATCATTTCCATTACTTTGTCAAAGAAAGCAAATAATTTCTGAATGATTTCAGGTCAGATATATCACAGTTCCAATATATGCAAAAATATTTAGGTAGATTTTTTTAGTATAAAAACAGTGAAATTTATATCTTAATTTCACTCAAGTATGGATTTTACTAAAACAAGAAGGAAGAGAAAGTGGCGCAGGTAGATGAAGAAGAGAAGAATGTGGTTGAACAGAACAAGGCAGAAAATAAAGAATAAAGCTATCTGTCCTTAGGATATCTTCCCTTACGATATCTTCACTTACTGTGCTTTGGCCCCTTGGTCAAAGATCAAATAGCTGCATATGCTCGGTGTAGTTTATGCATCTACTCTTTTCAAATAATCCTTATGTCTTCTTTTTTTCTTTTTTAGTAACAAGCCTTTTTATTAGAGAAATACAAATTAAAACAGCATCTGGATTCCATCTTAGCCAAAGCTAATGGCCATTCAGCCTTCTCCCCAACCTTGCTTTACTAGTAATGACCTGTTCTGGATTTGATATGAGGCCAGTGATGGCTTAATAGGATGAGATGGGTAGTGTTCTCATCAGTTTTTGGAAGAGTTTAAGAATGATTACCATTCATTAATTTTTAGAATTCTACAGAATTCACAAGTCGAATTACCTATTCCTGCCTTTTCTTTTTCACTTCGCAGGTTTTTGATTATTAATACTATATCTTACTAATGTTTAGTCTGTTTAGGTTTTTTTCTTCATAATTTAGCATTGGCATATTGTAGGTTTGCAGGAATTTATCCATTTTCTCCATCTCATCTATTTTTTGGCATTTTATATATATATATCTCAAATAGTACCATATTTCCCTTTGGTATATTAGTGATGCCTTTTCTTTCTCCTTAATAATTTAATTCATTTGTAGCTCTTCTTTCTTTCACTCATGGAAATTCTATTTAGCTTTTTGTTCATATTTTCTGTCATTTCAAAAACACAGTAAGTTTTGTTCATCTTTCCTATTGTTTTTTATTATTGCCACACAATTTATTTGTTCTGTAATCGTTGTATTTTCTCTCTTCTCCTAAGTTTAGGATTACTTTGATTTTTTTCAATTTTTTGAGAAATAATGGTGGGTTTTCTTTCAGGACATTTTTTACAGTTACCTATCACTATGAAATTATCTTTTAGGGCTGCTTTCATTGTGTCTAAATGTTGTAATATGCTATGTTTCCACTTCTGTTTGTTTCAAAGTGATTTTTGTTGTCCTGTTTGTTGTCCTCTTTCACCCTCTGGTGATTCAGCTGTGTGTTTAACTTGTACACTTTTGTGAATTTTCAAATTTTCCTTCAATTATTGATTACAAGTTTCATGCCATTGTGTTTGGAAATATATGTTAAATTCAGGTTTCTAAATTTGGATTTTTTGTTGTTGTTATTGCTCAACATAGGATCTATCCTACAGAATGTTTCTTATATACGTAGGAAGAATGTGTACCTTGATTTGTCAGATGTCATTTTCATGTTTATTGCAGGAATATTGAGCCTATTTTAGTCTGCTATTTACTTACTGGTTTTCTGTCTACCTGATGTATTATCCAATATTTTATACTGAAGCCACCTCCTGTTTTTACATTGCTGTCTATCTCTCCTTTGAATGCTGATAATACTTGTTTGACAAATTGACTTTCTCCAAAGTTGTTCGCTTTATATGTTTAGGCCCTCTAATACATTTATAATTGTTATAAGTTTTTGGTGAATTGATCTCTTTGACAATATGTGACAACTTTCATTTTCTCTTTTGACAATTTTTAATTCAAACTTTGTCTTTATAAGTAACTGTCTTATATAAGCCCTGTTCCCTTTCAGTTACTGTTTATATGAAATATGTATCTTCAGGGATTTTTTTTTTTTTTGTATGGGGAATTGAACTCATGATCGTGCACTTGCTAGACAGGCACTTGTGCTGCTGAGCTATATCCCCAGCCCTGAAATATATATCTTCATACCTTTGCTATTAGCTTACATCTGTTCTTAAAACTAAAGAATATGTTTTATATTTGGATTGTTAACCATTGTATTTTTTGTCTTCTATAAGAATGATTTCAGTATGTAAATCATTTCTTTTGCCTCATTACAAAATTTTTCAGTGCATTTTGAGATTAAGTTTTTGCTCTGACCAAAATAATTCCTAGTGCCATCATTATTATAAAAAACAAAATGTGTGATTGCATGTAAATCTTAATAATTAAATATGATCTTAACTGAGATCTTAAGTATAGTACAATATTCCACTATGCTGAACTTATTTTTATATATATTAAGTAAATATATTGCTACTA
The DNA here is from genome assembly GCF_000276665.1 of Chinchilla lanigera. Taxonomy (NCBI): domain Eukaryota; kingdom Metazoa; phylum Chordata; class Mammalia; order Rodentia; family Chinchillidae; genus Chinchilla; species Chinchilla lanigera. The sequence continues at coordinate 28,328,446 of NW_004955406.1, read as the reverse complement.
TTAGAGATTACAAATAATCCATGTAATTTATGTAGATGAATATTTTGACTAAAAAAAAGGGATATATTCTCCAAAATGAAAAAAGCATTATGTTGAATTAATTAAAATTTCTGAATTAATAATTAAGATATTTTAAAACAAAAAAATAACTGACTTTCTTTTTCATTTTTTCCCATATGAGTGTCTAATATTTCATACTTTATAATATTTAATTGCTAAATTCTAATTGTGTGGCATTAAATGATACAGTGTTACAATTCTATATACATAAACAGCATGGAATGATTACACTAGCAAATCTAATATCTTATTTATATTTTAAGGTGAGCCACTTGAAATTTACTTTATTATCTTTAAGTATGTGGCATACTGTAGTTGGCTCTAGTTATCTTGTTGTGCACTAGATCTGAAAACATTCCTCTTGTCTAACACAAAGTTTACCTTTTGATCAACTACTCTTTAGTCCTCTCTTTGAGACTCCCACCTCCGGCAGCCAGCATTCCACTCACTATCTTTAAATCTGACTTCTTATATCTGATATATGAGTGAGAACATGTGATACCTTGTGGCTGGCTTATTTGTTTCAACAAAACACCTTCCAGATTCATCCATATTGTTTTTTTCTTATTTTAAAAATTAAAAAACTGACAAAATAACAATGAAGACAAAATCAAAACAACACAAAAACAACAAAAATGATACATGACCTCAAGACAAAATGATAGAAAGTTATAGTGATTGCTACATTACATACTCTTATCTTCAATGAAATTGCTCAGCCCATTAGAGATAAGAATGTAAGATTGATTAAACAGCCAAAGACAAAAAAAAAAAAAAAAAAAAGAAAATAATTTTTAACAAATTGGAAATGTTGCAGAGCTTCACCATACAAAATGGTAGGAGTTAAACAATGGTTCATATACTGCATATTGTTTTCAGATCAGTCATTCTAGTTTTTTTTTGGGGGGGGTACCAGGAATCGAACTCAGGATCTTGCACTTGCCAGGCAGGCGCTGTGCTGCTGAGCTAAATTCCCAGCCCCTAGATCAGTCATTCTACTTACCAAATTCAAACATGTAAAATTGGTCAAGAAAAAGGAAAATTTCAAGCATTGGCTGTTCCTCTCAATAAACTACAGACATCAGCAATATACCTATTCCAGCTATTCTTATATATATACATATAAATTTTGTTTTTATGTTTAAAAAAATTATAACAAATACATAAACAAAACAGAATAGACAGCAGTAAAAATTATATAGAATTTCAAAACATAGTGATAGGATATTAACAATGGTTGTTATACTACACAATGTCATCTTCAAAATGGTTTCACATATAACCAGATAGAGGCATGCAAGACTGATCAAACAAGTAAACATTAACAGAACTTTTTTTTCATTTTAAAGACCAACTAATTAAATACCTTCCCCAATACACATTGCCTCAATTTTTCAAAATTTCTGTTGAGTGCTTTTTAATTTTCACTGCTTGCTTTCACAATTTATATAATTAAATCTTTTTCCCCTTATATCCCATTGAATTTTTGATTTGCATCTTTTTATATATTACTTTAATATTAAATTTTAGTTCCTGGTTACTCACTTTCATTAAGGTATCTTTGTATGTTTGTAAGTATGTTTGTAAAATATGTTTTTGATTAAATGAATATAAAAATGGAATAAACTATGTTATTGTGAAATTCACATCACGTTAATTGGCATTGGAAATTAAGTTTATTTTTCATTACTAATATGTTCATGGGCACGATGCATAAACTAATTAAATAATATAAATTTTAAAGTTCTCCATTATTCATGCATTTTCTTAATTTTTATAATCTTCTCAACTCTATTGAAGAATTATACAACATTACATTTTGGTACCTGTTGATAGCTAACAATGTATTTTCAGTGTCACAAAGCCATTGTTGTTAAAAGGAAAAAAAGACACATTTAATCACCTAAAAATGGTAGAGCTCAATGTGAAGCATGAAGCCAAGACCAGTCAGCGGGATTACTTTCACCGCACAGCCTATGCATGATTCTCGCATATAATGCACAATTTGAGAATGAATCAGACGTTTTCCATTGCTTGTTACCAGCTATGCCAAACCTGCCTTCAATCAATTTTCTGAGTAGCACCAGTAGTTTGCAGAGATCTTATTTTTAGGTTAAGCCTGGTTCTGCATATTCATGTGGTAGCAAGGCCCTCTGACTCGTAATTTGTGTCACTATGAGCTTCTTCCTATTTGAGAGCTTCTTCCTATATTTGTGTCACTATGATTTTCTTCCTGTACTATCTCCTTAAATGCTATTCTTTCAAATTTATTTCTCCCTAAAATCTTGGCTACACTGGCCATTCTCATTTTGGTAGCATCCAGAGACTGAACCGCTATTTTATTTCTATGATAAATTAATGATTTTCCCCTCTAACTTTTACATGCAAATTACTCTTGCAGTTTTTGTCTCTAATCTAAATATCTCATATATATTCTTCTAGCAAAAGCTTGGTTGTATCCCTAAGGTAACAATCTACAAATGAGTGACAGTATAGATATGGATACAGTAGTAGGAATTTTTTATGTGTGTTTAAGACTATCTTTTTCCCCACCTTTTATTATTCATCTACTAATGAGATTTTTGCAGCCTTAGTAAAGATTATGATGCATGAATGGTTTCATAAAATGAGAAGAAAACCCTATTTTAAAAGTATTTGTTGGTCACATTGCTCACAGTGTTTCTTCATAGTGATTGCCATATTATTATCAACAAAACATGCATGATGCCTTCCCTGATATCCCAAGTAATTTACATAAATCTGTATTGAGACCAAGTTTCATATTTTTTTCTTTCTGAGTAATAGACACTCTCATTGTGTTCTTTACTCCTGCTTTAAAGTGCTCATAGAGGGGAAAATTGCCTTCATCAGAGTTCTCTTTATACTGAGAAAAATCTGCAGAAATTCTTAGGCAATGAACAAATGAAATCTCTAGCTTGCAAGTACTACTTCAGAAATTAGGGTTTTAATCAAGGAACAGTGGGCCATGGTGTATAAATGGCATGCTCTCTGTCTGATTCAAGTGTCTGAAATCTAGCCAGTAGTGAAAATATGTGTGTTTTCTCTGCTATTCAGGGAACCTTCCTCTCACTATCATGGTTATTCCTGTGGCAAAAACAAAAACAAAAACAAAAACAAAAAAACAAAACTGGCTTTACAGTTTTATCAGATTCTCATCAGGGTAAGATGTTTTTAGAGGCTGTGGTCAAATTCATCATCTGTAGATCTTCTAGTTGTCTCCACCCTCTCATTTTGAGAAGAGAGAACTCCCATGCCAAATTATCCAACTCTTGGTAAAAAGATGTTCGTAATCTGATCATCATAGCTTTTCTCAGTCCCACCAAGCAAGTCTTGTGATAATTAAATCAGATTTCTTGTTATGTCAAGAAAACTAGCATTTTATTTTCTATATTATTTCACAAAGCATTTTACTCACAATTATCTTCCATCTCAGCACTGTTTCTAGTTTAACTCGTTCCTCCTTTGTCTGTATTTGGAGCGCCACTGTAAATTATTGTTCAATGTGATATACATACGTACATTTACTCAAGCACAATCATGGATAGACAAATAAGCATGCACACATACATCTCCATTCAACTACTTTTCAAAAATTTTAATTGCAATTTTGATAGTACTTTCTCAGCAATATTCCTTTACATATGTATTGCAAGGTCAAGAATTTTAGGAAAAAAAAGATTGCCATTCACTAAACTCTGATTTAAATTTCCATATGAAATCAATTACACATCCTAGTTTACTTGAGGCCTGAGGCCACAGATGATCTCATATTATGCAGACTGATATCATAAAAATAAAATTTTCAAAGTTTTTCCTCAGTCTCTTCACGTATCCTCTTCAAAAACTTTCTGCTTCTGTAATATCTTGGTGGTGGATCTAAAATACTTTACAAATACAGAGAATTATCAAAACATAAGATGGGCACTTAAATTTTAAAAATACAGGTAGAAGATGTATATTGCTACTAATCCCCATGAAAAGTTATATCCTCAGTTCAAACACCCTTACGCCATGTTTCTTCACATGTTTGAAACCTATTCTGCGAACTTTCCTATGTTTCTTTATGAAGCAGAAAAATAATTTAAAAAAAAAACATCACTTTGAGAAACAGTCCGTGTTTCCTTATCCACTTTATTTTCCAGATCTAGTAACTTAAAACTCCTGCATCTTTCCCAAAGTCAAAATGGAAGTAGACATAAAAAGAACTAGGATATGTTGGGTATGCGTACCAATTCCTTAACAATGAATGTAATCATTATGTACGGCAAACATATAGCAATAAGAGTAAAACAATATGAAATGTCAAAAAATAGCCAGAATGAACAGGAAAAGTAAAGGGTTTGAATCCATTTAAGACAGGGAGGCAGCCATGACAGTGCAACCAAAGACATGCGAAACAATTTCCACAACTGCTTCAGAAAGTGACAAGAATGATGGGATAATATACTAAAGGCAAGGGAGAGGATTTTGGGGAAGATGAACAGCAATGTGTTTTTTACTTTAATATATTCTTAAAAACATTTAGATACTCACTGTATTTTTCTATCACACTTTTTAATTCTTTCTAAACTTTGATATTACAACCCCTAAGATGCTCCCTAGTGTTAGGTAAAATATGACTTACACCAAGGGCTCTAGTGCTTATGCATTTGTCTTTGACGATTACTGGATTACTCCATATGGATGTAAATTTAGAAGATTTTCCACACATGGCAAAACAATGCAATTTTAATGATTCAGTGTTACCTAATTTTACAATGTAACTTTAGATATTTCTAAATTTTAGATTCTTTTGAATGCTTTATCTAAATCTAAACCTTTAAATTCTTATTCATAAGTGCCTCCAAAATACAAGAATTTAACCTTTCTACTAGTTTTGAAACACACATCCCAAAGTTCAATCCTCATTCAATTCGGTAGAAATCACTGCTTTTTAAAAACTACACTACTAATGTACAAATTTCACATCTGGGTTTGAAGTGGCAGAAAAAATTTTTTTAAAATATAACTCATTGTAATTATGCAGGCATTCAAACATAATACACGAGTAAAGTTTAGTGAAAACACAGTCAATAGGACATAGCAACAGGAAGCAAACACAGAAAGAATTATACCTTGTTGCTGTAAGCTGATCTCTCTCTTTCCATGAATACGTGTTGAAAAGTGACTTCTAATATTTTGCAAGATTACATCCTTTTCATTCAAGAAATCAGCTATTCTGATGCTAAACTCTCACATTCTAGAATACAAATTCCAAGCAAATGACAATGATCAGTAAGCCTCTATCAAAAGCTGATCCCTAGACCTCTTCGGTTTAACTTGGGTCTAACATTTGTGTCACATAGGCTTGTCAGACCTAATGGTGTGGGGCTACATCTGTGTCAACAGAAGGACCTGGAAACACCATCCACTATTTAGAAACTGCACCTTAGAGCTCAGTCATGGCAATACTTGCATTTATTGCATTTGAGTGTTCAGAAAAAAGAAACAGTACTCATAAAGCTTATGTCTTTTCTACTATTGCACTTATCTGTAACTTGATGCCAATAGATCTGAATTCTCCTGGTATACTGAGAAACCCAAAAGCTACTAGATGTTTCAGTCGAATTCAGGAATTAATAAAAAATATTCACACGTGAGCAAGTAACCTGGGTGTTGTTTACTTCAAAAGACAAACAAAATATTCAAAGCTTTCACCTCAGATTACTTTACAATACAAAATTTTTTCCAGTATTATTGATAGCATACAGGGTATTTACAGTGAACTGTATTTTTGAGACATGGTCTCACTAAATTGCCCAAATTAAGTTAAAACTTGATGTCCTCCTGACTCAGATTCTAGATATGTATCATGACTTCTGGCTGTCATCTAAATGTTTTTGTGCTGCATAATTCTGGTTAGTTTTCAGGAATATTTAGCAAAAAGCATAATAGTAAAAAATAGGTATAAAAACAATTACTCCAATAATTTGTTCCAGGAAAATTACTTTGTGAAGAATGTAATTCTAAAACTAATGTGCTCCATATAAAAATTAAAATAAATATATGTGACAATATAGTTAAGACCATAGGTTCTGAACCTGGACTTTCTTTGTTAGTTCAAATCTCAGTATAGCACATTAATTATGCAGGTTTTAGGTAATTATACAATTTATAATTCAATTATTAAAACAGAAAAATTGATATATATATATGTGATCAGATTTTAGTGAATATAGAAATAGTTAACAGTGAATAACTATTAACTAATCACTATGACTCTATCGTTTATAGTGATTAAGATTTGTGAATAGTGACTGGAATATAGAAAGTATAGTACTCAGTAAATTTTATTAATCCCATTGAACTACTGCAATAAATCACAAAAATACATAGTGACTGCTGACTGTTTCCTTGAGGTTCCCATGTATGACCTCACCATTTCACAGTCGGCCTTAAAACTGAACAGGCTGGGGATTGAATGCAGGGAGCAAGGAGCTATCTCTAGCGTTCCATGCTATTTTGAGGTGAGGTTTCATTAAATTGTCTAGACTATGTTGGAACTCATGATACTCCTGCCTACACTGTCCAATTAGCTAGGATTATAGACAAGGGCCTCTTCTTTCCATTGTTGCCTTGACCTAAGTGGACTGTTTTCCTCACAGGTGCCAAAATTGTATCTATCAATGCATTTCAAGCATCAGAATCCTGGTTGTCTCTCCATTTTTCTATCAACTAATATGCATTCTCTGGGTTCCACAATGACCTTATATAGTGCATAACACGATGCAAATGATAAAAGCTGTCTATTCAATTCTTCATGCTACCTCTTACAAACAGACTCCTTCCATCAGTCTTGCATTTTAGCCTTGATCCCATATAAATTAGTGACCTAAAGAGAGAAGTGTCCCTATTTCTGAACTTTGTATAAAATACAACGGCATTTTCATGCAGTTCTATTTTGGTAACAGTAAATCAAAGGGTGAAATGAAGGAAACCAAAAGAAAAGGAACTCTTTCCATCGCTCTCTCCAGGAGCTCTCTGGTTTTCCACACAGACAACAAAGGGGTGTTCACTGTGCAGTGTGCTGTGGTGATTACTTTATGGGCTCTAATGAGTAACAGATGGATGGAGCAGTCAGGGTTCTGTAATGAGGGTATTCAGGTGACTGACACTCAAGCCGAGCACCGGGCATCCACAGGAAATGAGGGCCACTAGGGAAGATTTGTCAGAATGAACAGAAATTTTTTCTATGTCTCACTGCATTATGTGATTATAAAGCCTTGATCCTAGTAACACTTCTGTACAAAACAAAAAAAAAAAATCAGGGTGCTCATCATTTTTTATCAAAGAAATACACTAACTACAGATGTTTTTAGATGATTTTATATTTAGTAAATATATGCAGGTTAAAGGAAAATAAAGTTAAGAAGATTAGAAACTGTCTTTTTATCACTCCAGAAAGGATGTTACTCAATATTTATTAATTATAATGAAATTACCACAAAAATTCAAACATTTACCTACATTAGATCATAAGTGCTTCTAGGAGGATCAAGACCATTGCACACATAGAGTAAGAGACATTCTGAGACCTTTCAGAGTGTCTTTCTTGGAGCAAGTGATACCTGAGGAAAGAAATGACAACTGCAGAGCTTTGTCTATCTGTCCATCTCTCTGCACCCATAGACGGATTGATTTATTTTGTGAATGGTGGTCTTCAGTTATTGCAAGGATTTTCTGTTTTGAGGAGTATTGTGACTCTGAGCATTGAACCAAAGGCTATGTGCAAGTTCTCCACCTCTAAGCTACACCTCCAGCCCTTATTTCAGTCAATCATAAATAGGGGAAGGAATATATATATCTGGTAAGATACCAGAAAAGAATCATAAACAATGTAATACTTTTAGCTACTTGTAAAATTTATGATATTTAAAAGCAGCAAGAAAGTGCTTTAAAACTCACCTATTCCTTTAATATAAGAAGAAAAACTACACGAAATGAGTCCATATATAAGAAAAGATTGACATAATTTAAAAATATATTTTGTTAGTAAATTGAAAAGTTCTTTCCAATATTTCTCAAGTTATCAAAACAACTTAAGTGATTTTTCACTTTAAATGAAATAGTTCTACTATAAAATAGAATGCTTTTGACCTTTTATTTTTTATTCCCAAAAGGGATTGCTTTCTTTAAAGGAAACAAAGAATAAAACAAATATATGTTTTGAATGTTTTACACTTGGAATTTCTTCTCTACTTCAATATAAACAAAATTTAAAATGAATTTACCATTTCAATTCCTTCTGAAACACACTATACAGCAGTAATGTGTCCTGGTAAGGCAATCATCAATTTATTTGTTCCTACTTGTTATGTATTATAAGTAATGTAGAGCAAACATAAAAATTGAGGTGCATCTGTTATTATTTAAAATAAAACTCATCATGCTGGATTTTTGCTCCAACAAATCATTCTCTAATATTTTTTCAAAGGAGAAACATTCAAACATTAAAAAATGATGGAAATGATTTAATTAAACTGATCTCAAAACGAGCAGTTACTTCGATAACTTAAACATACCATTTAATTTGTCACAGACATAGATTGCACCTTCCATTAAGCTCAAAAATGTATGTTCTTATGGCATTTATTAATTTGCAAAATTGCAATGGTGAAAAATATAGGTGACAGAAAACATGGAGTCACCAGAAAGTCTAACAGGAATGTTGAAATTAATACAGCAAATATACAATACATTTTGTAGTTTCATGACAAGTTTATAATTTCATTTTTCAAAACTAATATTACAGGCAAAAACTAGTTTGATTTAACATAAATATGAAAATGATACTTGTAACATAATTTACAATAAAATGTTTGACAATAAATTTATTAATTTATATGAGAAAACAATTTAATAGAGAGAACTTAGGTCAGAACATCAAGATCTAATTTTCTAGCAGGAGAAAAAAACCACAATTTGATAACAATATTATTAAACAGGTATGCCAAGTTATACTATTTTTTTGTTTCCTAGGTATTTTTGTATCATAATGTATACAATATAATTTATAACATTAGTATATAAACAAAACATTAACTTGTAAAGTCAGCTTTGACTTAGAATTAAATTGAAAGATGGGTATAAGCTTTAGCAACTAAAATACATCACAAAATAATTCATATTTGAGAATGCAAACCCAAAAATAAAGTCAAATATGTTTAGATAAATAATCAGCTTAGCAAATATTTATATTCCACTCATCTTTTTATGTAAATATGAAACTCTGTCTCTTATAATAAGGATCAGTTGCTATTTTTCTGATTGTTTTCTACAGAAAAGAGGTCTATTCCTGAGATTTGATTTTTTTGAGAATTGATTTTAATAATACATAAAAGTTATTTTAAAAAGGCTAATTCTTTTAAATGTATATGACACAAATATGCAATATTTTGCTTAGAAAATATGTTGAACTTTATCATTGACCTCACTATGGCTAATTAACATATATTAAATCATATTAAAAAAATAGTGCACTTAGTATCGCCAAGGACTTTTTAGGCTCTAGTGATACTATAATTATAAAAGGAGGTGACATTCTAGTAAGACAAACAAAAACTAAATGAACATAATGTATCAGTAGTGAAATGGTACAAAAATGAAGTAGGAGATGATACTGAAAGAGACAAACAAAGGGTGTTATATTAAACTATGATAATGAAAGGTGTCTCAGAGCAGCTTAACAGAGACTGATGGAAGGCAGATCTCCTAGAAGGGTATTCCAGCTGTGTGCAGTTCTAACAAAGGGACACACGCAATGTTTAGAGAGCAGAGATCAGCAAGGAGGACTGAGAGCTACCCTCTCTTTGAGCTGTGCTGGAAGGGGAAGAAGTGATGACGGACAGATTATAAAAGAGCATGACATCACTCACACAACACAGGATAAAAAGTAGCAGAGATTCACTTAGTACTAAGGCTGACTCCAACCCCTTAACCTAAGAGTTTACAATTAATTCTACACACGCAAACCAATTTTGGCAATCAAATAAGAAATGTTTCCAAGATTATTCTATTTAAACTTTTAAGAGGTTTGTAAATGAAAAAGTTTTTAAAGACAACCTCTACATTTTAGTTCACCCCCAAGGCTCAGTAAATTAATTGAACCAGCTGAAACTTCTGTCTGTTAATTTGGAATTATATATCTAAATGGTTATTTGCCTTTGTTATTTACAAGGCTGATAGACATTGTACACAGTTTTCATTTAAAGGGTATGGAAAACTTTAGATTATCTTCACAAACTGATTCTTTCCCAGAAATTTCTTAGTCTGAAATTGGCAGTGTCCTTCACATAGAGACAGAAAATGAAACAGTGAATCTGACCAGGTGGAGGAAATGCAAATGTGTAGGTCAGAGTTCACAAAGAAGGCCTTTCGTAGGACCAACAAGTCTAGAGATGGAATGTGAGAACACAGGGACTCCATTTATGTGTTTTATCTTTCTACAGATATGAGTAGCTGTGATATGACTGACATGTTACTTTACTTCACGATAGTGACTACTTTACATTTTTGTAATCATTCTATTAATATAGTGGATATATATTATATATATATAGAAACCAACATCATATTGTGTACCTGACAAATACACTCTTTACTTTTTTAAAAATGACACTGTAAATGAAAATATACCAAGAAAATATCAGATACTGAAAATTAATATTAAGCAACTATTTTCATTTAAAAAAGAAATATTTCACCAGTATTGGTTTGATCATATGCTTTTTCTATTGCACTAAGCAATAAAGAAAAAATACCTTTAAAAAATTATACACTACAAACATACACTATAAACATACACTAATAAATAAAATTAGAAATATGTCATAGTAAACAATTCATCCAGATTCCATCACTACGTTATAAATATGCACATAATTTACAAGATTTTGATTAAACAAAGTATAATTTAAGAGCATAACTTCTGGAATTCAAAATAATAATAAGAGTAGCTTTGTTTTGAAATATAAGTTGATTTGATATAATTAATATAATTTGATTAATATAATTTGATTATTATCATACACATTTAATTCAACTCTGAAATACATTTGCTCAGGTTTTCCATAGTTATTAGTTTAAATTAAATGATTATTTATTACTTTTTTCAAAATTAACATAGCACTGATTCTGTTCTATGCTCTTTTTGCTGAACATCTGTATAGTCATGTTAAAAATGTTCTATTAATGTAAATCTTACACAAACTTTATTAAGGTCAAGTTAAAGCAAGCTTGGTGGTGCATGCCTGTAATCCCAGCACTTGGGAGGCTGAGGCAATAGAATCATTGTGAGTTTGAGGCCATCCTAGGCTACAAAGTTAGCTCAAGTCCAGCCTGAACTGCATACTGAGATCCTGTCTCAAAAAGATTGAATAAATAAATAAATAAACAAAGTCAAAATAAACATACCAGCGAAACTCTGATGCAAACTCACATAAAGATAATTTCTTTAAAATATTTTTGATTTTACATATTTAAACAGAAGGAATAGTTCTTGGAAGCAATAGTTCTTTTTCATTAAGGTCTTAAATTTTAATTTTATATTTTGTCTATTTATTGTAGACAGATCTCTCAAATCATAGTACAAATACACACACACACACACACACACACACACACACACACACTACTACCCCTACCACCACCAGAGGACTTTGTATAATTCATTTCATTTGAAAATAAAACTAATCTCTGCACTGGTGGGGTTGACAGACAGCTGCTCCTCCCATGCAGCACCAGTCGATGTCCACGGTGAAGCCAGGAGTGAACGGATTTCTCTGTATTGGGCGCCTGGGGACAAGTGCTGCTTTCAACTGTGACAAAGTGGATTTTATGGCCATCAATGACACCTTCATTGACTTCAACAACCTGGTTTACACTTTCCAGTAGGATTCCACCTATGGCAAGTTCCACAGCGCTGTCAAGGCCGAGACCGAGAAGCTCGCCATTAAGGGAAAGTCCATCTCCACCTTCCAGGAGCAAGATCCAGCCTACATCAATAGAGCAATGCTGGCACCCTGTATATGGTGGAGTCCACTGGCGTTTTCAGCACCACGGAGAAGGCCGAGGCTCAGGTGTAGGGTGAAGCCAAGAGCCATCACATCCACCCATTCTGCCCATGTCCCCATGTGTTTTAATGATGTCAACCCCAAGAAGATTGACAACTCCATCAAGATTGTCAGCAAAGCTTCCTGCACCACCAACTGCTTAGGCCGCTGGCCAGCTTCATCCATGACAACTTGGGCATGGGAAGGACTCAGGACCACACTCCATGCCATCACTGCCATCCAGAAACTGTGGATGGACCCTCTGGGAAGCTGTCGTGTGATGCCACAGGACTGCCTGGAACATCATCCCCAAGTCCACTGCCACCTCCAAGGCCGTGGGCAAGATCATCCCACACTGGATGGGAAGCTCATGAGCATGACCTTCCATGTGCCTAGGCCCAACACGTTGGTTGTGGATCTGACCTGCTACCTGGAGAAAGTGGCCAAACATGATGACATCAAGAAGGTATTGAAAGAGGCATTGTAAGGCCCCGTGAAAGGAATTCTGGGCTACAGGAGGACCAGGTCATCTCCTGTGACTTCAACAGTGACACCTAGTCTTCTACCTTTGGATGCTGGGGCCAGCCATCGCCTCCAAAGACCTCTGTCTCAAGCTCATTTCCCAGTATGAGAATGAATTGGGCTACAGCCACAGGATGGTGGACCTGATGGTCTACATTACCTCCAAAAAGCGAGCACCTCTGGAACACACCCCAGTGAGACCACAGGGCAAGAGACCTCAGGTGCTGGAGTCCCTGCCCCACTCATCCCCAACGCACTGAGAATCTCCCTCCAGCAGCTTTTGTCCCAGACCCTCAGAGGGTAGGGGCTTAGGGAGCCCTGACTCTTCACACATCCTCAGGAAAGTCCCCCACACCACCCTCCAAAAAAAGGAAGATAATTAATGCTTCATTCGAAAACTCTTTCAGGGAAACTACTCTTATTTAAAATTTAATGACTCTTAAAAGTTACAGGATAGTACTGCCATTTTGTGAAATTGCCTATGTTTATCTGCCATCTTGATTCTTTTTAATTTTGTAGTACATGTTTGCAGAATATAATGATTACATTCACCCTGAGGAGTTGGTACATGTACATAACACATCTTGATTATTTTTCCTTCACCCTCCCCTCCCCTCCTTCACTTGCCCTCCGTCTCTCAGTTACCTTCCCATTTGGAAAAGATCTATCTCCCTGCTTTCTATTATCTGTCTTTAATTTTGCTCTTTAATTAATCTATGTTTTGGTTTTTCATATAAGAGAGACTATGGGAGGGCTGGGAATGTAGCTCAGTGGCACAAGTGCCTGCCTGGCAAGTGCAAGGTCCTGAGTTCGATCCCCAGTACCACACACAAAAAAAAAAAAAAAAAAAAGGAGAGACCATGGGATATTTAAGTTTCCATGTCTAAGTTAATTCATTTAGCATTATTACCTAGAGATCTATATATTTTCCTACCAATAATTAAATTGTATTCTTTTTTATGGCAGAATAGTACTAAATTGTTTATATATGCCAAATTTTCTTTATCCATTCACATACTGGTGGGCCTATAAGTAACTGCAAAGATCTATGTATTATGCATTTTGCTGCTATAAACATGGGTGTGACTGTATTACAGTAATGTGATGTCTTTAGCTCTTTTGGGAAGATACCTATCAGAGGACTAGCTGGGTTGAAGGGAATTCCCAGTTTTACTTTTTCAAAGCATCTTCATAATGATTTCCACAGTGATTTTACTAGTTTATATTTACACCAAAAATGTAGTAGTATTTATTTTTCCCCACAGCCTCAATAGTATTTGTTATTTTTGATAATGTCCATTTTTTTCTGAAGTGAGTTTGAATTCGAGTGATTTGTTAGTTTGTACTTTTCTCATGGCCGATGAGACAGCACACCTTGTCATGAAGAGTTTTCATTTCATGCTGCCCATTTTGGATTGGATTTTTTATTTTGTAGGTGCTAATGTATTTTTTAATTCTTTATATATTTCAAATAGTAATCCTCTGTCTGAAGAGTAGCTTGCAAAAATGTTTTCTCATTCTCAACTGTATCTCCACATTTTGAATTTGTTTTCATGATTGAAATAAAAACAACAAAGATACTGAATGAGTTCGTCTGTACATATTCTGTTCATTAAACTATGGACAGCATTATATCACAGCACTGATTATAAAACATTCCATAGCACTGATTACATACCTTTAATATTGTCTTATAGATCTTTACTTTCTATAAACACTTATTAATCAAATAAACTGTTAATTATTTCACTTGCCGGTAACTTTAATTATGCAATCTGTCAGTGTAAATGATTATTAGTCTTAAATGCAAGGTCTTCTGAATATTTCTATGTTTGAAGTGTACCAAGAGAATTGAATTTAAGGATGTGAAATCCCAGGGATATTTTCATTGTACATCTAGGTCTTGCCAAGCCAAGTGCACCACTTGTACTTCACTCTGTATTTCTTTGTAGGTCCATTTTAGTCCAAAAGAAAGCTGGTATTCAAAGCATAGGTTCTATGTCATTTATTGTGCATCACATTGATGAACTCAGTGTATTTTACTGTATTCACCTACTTTCCTTTCATGCCATAGCTCCATTTAACCTGTATTCATAACACATAAGCAAGTACATAGTGAAAGGTTTTTTGCTGCTCTAAAAATGCATGCAAAGATGACACTAGAAACTCAAAGTGCTTTTCAAGCAATGCATGCTTTCTGTGCATGTCTTTCCCCCAATAATTTTCTTTTTATAAATGGTATTTCATGTTTACAAAAAACATTCATATGCACTCTACTTTTGCTTTTCATAGTATTTGTTCAATCTTATTTTTCGAGTATTGTGTTGGCCATCTTTGGATCATTTAGACTGAGAAGTCAGAGGAGACCCTCTTTTGCTGTCACACAATTTACACCAGAGACCTCATATACTACTTCAATATATGCAAGTCACAATGATTCCAAACGTTTAATTCATCAATGTTACTTTGATTACTTTTTGCATTTCAAAGAAAAATAATCCCTTTGTCTTGTAGTATTTTGCATATCATTAGGATGAATTTTCAATTTTTAAAATGATTCTTATTTTGTTACCTCATTGTCATGGAAAAATCCAGATTACAGATATGGATTTTAAGTGAGTCAGCAGTCTTCACCAAAATAGTCATATAGTATCATTTAAAAGTATCCCACATTAAACTAATTTATAGGTTAATGCAGTGTAAGAGTTTTTTCCCTTCTTACTAATGATAATGATCAATTAATTTGCCTAAGAGGGTGGATTAGATACTTTTTAAAATTCAATGTTGATTTTCATTTAGAAATCAATTTTCTGCTTATAATTGCTGTAGGATTTTAAAGCTGGTCTGAGTTTAGGACTTCAAAACCCAGGAAGATTACTTCAGTAATACACCTTCAAAATATTATAGTATTACCTAGTAACCCAGAATGAGACCACTGTACTAGAGGGCTGTCTACAAAAGTATCTATGCCCAAAAATTTACTCAGACTCATTTTTACCCCTCATGGGAAGGACCTTGTATTTCTCATTCAAAGAAAAATTGTTCCCTGTAGATACTAAAATTGAATATGCTTATAGCAGTTAGTCAGACCTTTTTAAAAACTGCTTGAGGTAGACACTGGGAAAAGTTTTCAGTCCATGCTTTATTAATATTTTAAATAAATTTAAATGTATTTGCTTGATATTTGAAACATTTTACCAAAGACATTGAAAACTGAAGGAAAAGAATATTACTATTTGAAGTGAAAATAAACTGAGAAAAATAGACTATTGCAATTGATGAGACAGTATTTTTTCCACAAAAGAAACAATTGAGAGGGCTGGGGATTTAGCTCAGCGGCACAGCTCCTGCCTGGCAAGAGCAAGATCCTGAGTTTGATTCCCGGTACCAGAAGAAAAACAAAACAAAAAAAGTCAGAAAGAAAAAAGATACCGTTGTATTTTCATGTTAGAGTCTTACCTGTTCTTTACATGAAATAGCAAGACAGTCTACAGTTCCATTATCCTTCTTCTGTTTTATCTCTATCCACAATTAACTCATAATTTTAATGAAAAGCGGTATCAGCAATATTCCAAGAATTAGCATAAAACGGGAAACTCATCCCTCATCGTTCTCTGTAGACCTATGTGGCTTCCTAAATATGACCTTTGTTTATTTCACAGACATACACGTATATGAGCTATAGAAATATCTTTATCTACATCTAATAACCGTTTATATTTTTCATAGTAATTGACCTACCCATAAGAGAAAATATTGGTTTTTATGTTTGAATATGGTTGCTTATTTTATATTATTTAACTTACCCTATAAGGAAAATATTGGCTTTGTTTTTGTGTGTATGTTTGTCCTTTTTCATAGTAATAATACTTAGCATTCAATTAATAATACCACTCTCACTCTGTGTTCAAAAAATTTGTCAAGAGGCTGGGGATTTAGCTCAGCGGCACAGCACCTGCCTGGCAAGCGCAGGGTCCTGAGTTCAATTCCGGGTACCAGAGAAAAACAAAAAATCAAACAAACAAAAAATTTTGTCAATTTTATTTACACAGACAATTGAATTTAATTTTTATTTTCATGGTAATGTACCTTGGAGGTCTTTAAATATCACCACATACAAATGTACATAATAGTTCATGGATTGCTTGGGAATTCAATGATTCTCATTCATAATTATATTTTTTCCATAATTATCTTATAACCATAAGCTTATAATGATACAATCAGAGCTCATTTTGTTACAGCATCACATTCCTATTCCAGTGAGTGAAATGGAAATCAGACAAATATATAATTAGGAAAATGTACTCCAACTGGATAAGTTCTTCCAAAGAAATAACCATATTTATTTGCTACAATTATTTTAGATTTATTAGAGAAATTATCTCCACGAAGGTGATAGTTGAGTTTAGACATATGTAATGAGAGCAAACACTAAACAAAGGATTAGGAAGAGAACAAAATGTGCTGACATGGAAGAGAGTATTTTTCCCAGAAAAGAAAAGAAATGATCAGAGACATGAGTGATAACACAAGATACTACAGTGTCAAAAGAATTTTCTAAACAATAGTAAGAACTCTAAGGAAAAACTCAAAATCATTGGAACACATATGCTGTGTATTTGGGTGTATGGGTGTGTATGTGTAATTAAAAATCATTCAGTTTCTGTGGGTGGTATGAATTGTTGGAGGGAGTGAATGGAAGGAAGAAAGATAATTATAATACTCTCATAGATTTTTTAAAAAGGATTAAATATTGCACACTCAGGCACATATGCATTGCTAGAAAAAGCAAGAAATATTGAATCCAATAGCTCTGTACTTCTTAAAATCTAAATATTTGCTATTTCTTCATTTGTTATTACTACTGAGTTTGCAAAATACTTCTAAATTTTTACTTTACTTTTGCACATTTAGTTGAACACTTGATCTGGCAAAGTGCTTGTATCTGTAGTAGCATTAAGTCTGCACTAAAGAGAAAAAATACTTGTACAATAAACTGCAAAACCTAAAATACATGATTACCTGATCTTCACTATAAATGTAAATATAATATTATATGGCCTAGTTCATCTATTTTATTGTTAATAATATAAATCTAAGGAGAATACTAAGTCCAGAACATGTTCCTAAGGCAGGACATTCAGATATCAGCATGTTTGAAGTAAATAATCTGATTGTTCTTCTGTGACATATGAGTTACAACAAAACAACAAATTTTATCTCTAATCCTCCCTATTGTATAAATAGAAATACAAAATTAGTGCACTGGGAAATCAGCCATCACTTACAGGACCCTCCAATGTCTATAAACACTTGACAGACTTACAACTTTATTATAATTAGTTTTTCAATGAGTAACATTATTAGAAAAACATTGTCATTAATATTTCACCTTGAAGATCAAAACAGATATTATATTCACATAACATTTTCCCAGAAGTGTATGTAGAAGACATCCATTATTTTCTTTCTGATTAAGCATATTTACTGCTTTTAGCTTGCATAGCTGTAAATATATTTCAATAGAGTACACAGAAACAGGAAATGTAATTCTTGGAACACGGTGGTAGTTTGATTTGGTCTCTTGTTATATGTAACACTAATTTGAAAACATAGATTGATTGCTGACATGGGGGAAGTATTACATAGAGAAAAAGTATTTAGAGAGTAAGATAGCCTCAAAATCTGCTGATAGCAGTCATTGAGAATTAAACTGTATGGACAGGTGTGCAAAATTTATTGTTTAATTACAGCAATTTTGCTCAATTCCTATACTTTCCAAATAACCAAGAGTCAATTATTCTTATGTCACAAAATGTGCATTGTATTTATTCTCTATGTTTTACAAGTAAAATGAGCATGTGTTTCATAGATGAGATTATGCAAGTTAAATCCTGTCTCATGTTTTCTCATTATAATATATTACAGTTTATGTAGTAGCTGCTAAATATGTATGTGCCAGAGAATGAAATATTTTCAGAAAGTAACCTGAGACTCCAAATTGATTTTGAAAATGTGTATAATTTTGCTTTAATTTTTAAATTTAAAATTTTTGAAAAAGAATTTCATTGTAAGAGCAACCTATTTCCCATTAATGCAATATGCAGCCTATAATAAAACAAAAATCTTCAGTTTTGGAAGATTACACTGTGGCAAGATAAAAACGTCCCAAATATATGCACATTGAGATCTCTCGAACTTTAGAATCACTTTATATTACACGGAAAAGTGAACTACATAGCAGGTGGAATTGTTGCTAATCAGCTGACCTTTGTATGGAAATGTTATCCTAAAGTTTCCATAAAGTACTGCACAATAACAAGGTTGTCCGGGGCTGGGGATTTAGCTCAGCGGCAAAGCGCCTGCCCGGCAAGCGCAAGGTCGTGAGTTCGGTTCCCGGTACCGGAGAAAAACCAACAAGGTTGTCAGTGAGGAAGATGGAGCAGAGTGTCAGAATAGATGTGTGAGAGAGACTCCACTGGTCCCCTCCAGTATAAAGATGAAGGGCGGCTAGTTACTAAAATGCCAGCAGTTGGAAAAAGCAGGAAAAGACTTTCCAAAGTGGAACACCGCCTTGCCAATGCCTTAATTTTAGCCCAGTAAAGCTCATTTTGGGATTCTGAAATGCAGAAAAACAAACTAAAAATTTCATATGATTTTAGCCGCCAAACAGAAGTAGGTGGTTACAGCAATAGTAAAGACACTAATATAGACATGTAATATTTAATAAATAATTTAAGAAAATCAATTCCATATTTCTTACATATTTGCAGGAAAGGTTAATCAATATAGCATTACCTCCTTAGAGACACCTAAGCAGAAGCTACAAATTCCTAAGGGAAAAAGGTAATGAATAATCCTAAGGCCATAGCTCCAACTCAGATTTAGCACTAATTTTCTTACACCTGTACCACCAAAACTAATAACGCATTTTAGTACCATGGTATCATAAGTAAATCCTTCTAAAACTCAAGAGAATGAAGTTCTTTGATAATATATGGACCAAATATACTTATTTTATTGTGGAATAAAACATATTAGCTACTTAAAAATTATGATACACAAATATTAAATTTAATGAAGATTTTTTAATAGAAAAAGTCAATTTTCAGCCTGGTTATTTGTTTGTTTGTTTGTTTATTTATTTATTTATTTATTTAGTCTTTTTGAGACAGGGTCTTGCCATGCAGTTCAGGCTGGCCTTGAGCTCACTTTATAACCTAAGCTGGTCTCAAGCTCCCTCCTGCCTCAGTCTCCAGAGTGCTGGGATTAGAGACGTGTGCCCCCACACCCAGCTCAGCCTGTTTTTTTTGCAGTAGATTTACCCAATTATAGATATTTTCCTTCTTTGAGAAGCTGTTCTTCAGGATTGAAATTTAATCCTCATTTTTAGATGTTTGTACTATCTGTAGGAATTAGTCTTGAAAAATTTAACTGTTTTTATATCAAAATGAGTTAAGTGAAATTAAAATGTGGATTTTTCTTGTATCTATTTCATAGTTAAAATGTTTGAGACTGTTTTAGTGTATTTAGTATAATTATCACGTGATTACTTTTACTCGATTTTTTGTTCACAGAGTTAGGTTCTTTATAAGATTGAGTTATGGCTGTCTAAACAAAGAGTGGTCTATTTTACTGGTAAATTTTTTAAACATTACACAAGAAGTATAATTCTACACTGAAATAGTTTTAGGACTACCATTAAGTAAGTCACAAGTAGGGAATTGAGCGATTGCCCTGCCTTACCCACTATGCCACTCTGTAATCATGCAAGACACAGAGTGTAAATAGCAATAGGAATGTATTTTCTTTGGGCAGGACTCTCCTCTGGGGTAAAAAGCAACTGACAAAATGTGGTTAAACAAACAAAGATTAAAGCTATGGATTACAAACCCTTAAAATTGTGGAAAATTGGATGACACCAAATATGACTATAACTGAATTTCCTCTACCATTTGATATCAGAAGCCTGGGACCAAGAACAACTGATACATTTCTCATATTATAGGCAGAAAATAAGAAGCATAATTTTCATAGAGTTTCTTTTATTTATGCATAAAATATTAATTTCCAAAAATCATCCCAACATTTTTGCTTAATAACAAATAGGAGAGGAAAGTGAAAATCTCTATGGGAAAAATAAAATTCACAGTTGACATTCTTTTTAACATATCTTCTTTTTGTCAATTATCTTACACTATAATTATTCTCTCCGGTTCATGAAGAAAAAATAATATGCACTTCCCACTGTTAAAAAGGTCAAACTTTTGACAAGCATTTAAAAACAGATCATATGCTTTAGAAAAGAAAGAAAAATCATTTGACAAGTTTCAGCTAACTAATAAAAATACGTACATATTCTGATCCATTTAAAGATTTCCACCTTCATGAGCAAAGAAGTCCGGGGCAGCACAGGAGAGGTTAGACTGGGGGGGAGGGGTGCTGGGGATATAGCTCAGCAGTACAAGCGCCTGCCTGGCAAGTGCAAGGTCCCAAGTTCGAGTCCCAGTACCAAAATAAAATAAAATAAAAAGACATTAGAGTGGGTCTCATGACTGCTATGCCATACACAGGACAATCCACCAGCAGACCAACTTCACAGTATTATTCACACGAAACCAAAAGTCATGCCTGTTTGTGGGGAGGTGGGGGAGGGGAGAAAAGAATAACATAAATAAAAAGCACATCTATTTCTAGGTACAATGGAAAACTGATTTTAATATCTGTTAACCATGTCTGTAAATCATATGATTTGGCTAGTTATTTTGTTTTTCAAGGAAAGATATTTCTAGACTGTCAAGAAATTGTATAATGTCTCTTGTATATGGAATGAAATGATCTAAAAATTCTAGATAAATGACTGACTTCTGGGTGAGCTCAAAGGAGCCAATTCAAGTCTAGTCGCATGCACAAATATGTGAATCTGTATAGCTTGTATTATTTTTTATGTCTTTATTATTACTCCTTTAGTCTATCTTTGTACAACTACCTCGTTTTTCTCTCCTCCATCCATTTTTCTCACTACATCCTGATAGCCATTCAATAAGTCCTTATTTAGTGGCCACTACTTGTGAGAAAAGCTTCCCCCCATTCAGGTTATAGCTGAAAATAAAATGGCCTAATCATTTCTCATACCGGAAAAGAATTTAAATGTTACTGGAGATAAACAAGAAAATATATGTAAAGCAGGGGTCATGTTAGGTTGTGTCAGAAATGGTAGCAAGAAAAGAAGGAAATTATGAAGATTAAGGCAGGCAAAAGCATCAATTTTACTGAGTTAATCAAAAAAGACCTCAATTAGAATGTGCAGTATGATTATCAGCAGAAAACATAGTGGCTTCATATAGTTATGATTTTCTTACAACTCAGTTTCTGTAAGGAGTTTACATAGAGCTCACATGTGCATTTGTCCTTTGAGATCTTTGTGCAGTTACTCTCATACAGTGACTGGAGCAAGCATTTATCATCTTCCTTCCTGTCATCTGACTTCTCTGTGCAGACTCTCTGCATAGGATGTTTGGAGTTTTACAGCACGGGGGATGGGAGAGGAATTACCTGGAGGATTAAGTCTTCAGTGTGAATGGGAAATGTCTGGAAAGAGGGAAGTCTCATATGCTTTCACCTTGGAAATTATATAGAGTCTTATCTGTCACAATCATAGCCCATCTGGATTTAAGGAGAACAAACTTGGACCCTTATTTTTAATGTGAGAACTGTGGAAATAACAGTCTATGAAAAAAGGTGAGATAGTATGTATTATTGGCACCATTTTACAATAAAGAAGTCCCTCTTATCTATAGAACTCCAGCGGATGCCGAAACTGCAGGAACTGTGAAACTCTGTGTGATGATATTCTTTTCTATACACACAAATTTAGACTAAGAGTTCATTTATCAATTGGGCACCCTAAGAAATTAACAACTCTAATTTAATAAAATAGAGTATACAACATCATACAGTAGTGAAATTGCCAGCATCACTATGCTTGCATTCCTGGGTCATTGCTAGGGTTATTGAAATAGAAACACTATGGTACTGTGACAGTGGGTCTGATATCAGAGATGGCTACCGAGGCTTTAAGAGACAAGTAGCGTCTAAACTGTGGGTGGCCCGAACAGTGGAGTGACTCACATTCAGGTAAGAACGTGAAAGACTCATGTGATCTCATCATGCTGCTTAGGAACAGAAGTAAAAATTTAGACACTGTTACTTTCTGGAATTCTCCAGTTCATATTTTTAGACCATATTTGGCTGTAGGTAATTCAAACCACAGGATGAAGAAAAACTATAAATATGAAGAAATTATATAGTGTGATACAAGATAGCCATATAGCCTTTCTTCTTTAAAAATGCTTGGACATGAAAAGTTACTTAAAATTTGTATTTTAATTTTCTTGTGTGAATGATTGTGACAATAGATGTTCAATAGTGTAGGTTTTTTTTGAGTGGGTACATGTAAACAATTGATAGGGACTCTTCTATGTTTTATGTTATATTTTACTGTGTAATGGGAGCCACAGTACCCATATGTTTACTCTGTTATTTTTACAATTTTAATTCTTTGTCAGAATAAGCATTCAAGTTTGATTTTTATATAACGATCTCATATTAGTGTTGCTTGATCATTTCTTCAATAGATATCAAATTTGTGTTTTATGCAGTTTTTTTCCATATCTAGATTGGTAGCATTAGGAAATTCAGGAACAGTTTTTGCCATAATGTATGCCAGGGTCTGAATAGTAATAAACTTGGAATATTTGCTAGGATTTTTCAAAGAGAAAAAGCAGTAAAAATGATTCAGAGTTTCAAACCAAGATAATAGGAAATTAATAGTGGATATTATCTTGCATATTGTTATAGTCAATGATAGTTGCTCAGATTACAAGATATAGGCATGCAAAACTGATCATACAATATAAATACGAACAGTTCCTTTCTATGAACTAATTGAAATTACTAGTAAAATTATCTTAACTATCTTGTATGTTTACTAGAACTTTTAAGTCAAGCTTGAAGCAATTTTCTTTCAAATTTAGAATATATTACTCTCCCTCAAGTTTAAGAGGTTCTGGGATGAATATCATTAATGTACCATTTTATGTAAATAAGAATATTATGGGGGGCTTATTATATTAACTACTTCCTACCTCATATGATGGAATTTTATTTCCCATTTTCTGGGCAGAAAAAGTCCCAGAATTTTGTTTTTGCTT
The DNA here is from genome assembly GCF_000276665.1 of Chinchilla lanigera. Lineage (NCBI taxonomy): Eukaryota > Metazoa > Chordata > Mammalia > Rodentia > Chinchillidae > Chinchilla > Chinchilla lanigera. The sequence continues at coordinate 28,304,538 of NW_004955406.1, read as the reverse complement.
TTGCTGTCACTTTTTTCTTTTTCTTTTTCTTTTCTTCTCTTTTCTCCTTTCCTTTCCTTTCCTTTCCTTTCCTTTCCTTTCC